>NC_136068.1:1491844187-1492444187 GCF_964261635.1 Lissotriton helveticus | reverse complement strand
GCTTGTCCAAGGACCATTTTCCATCTGTGGAGAAACCACCACAGGTGGCCTGCCAACCTGTCAGACTGGCGTTGGATTTGATAACTATGGGTCTGATTAGGATGGTGGGCTGACTCAGGTCCGCCCGCCACCCTAACGGAGATGGGGATCGCCCAACATAATGTTGGGGTCCCACCGGCGATATTACAATGCGACCACATTGTCCAGGTTTTCCATTGTAGCAGGTGCTGCTGGCTGCAGCACCCGCCGCAAAGGAAAAAAAGGATGTGTAACACATCCCCATACAACGTGACAGGCATCATGCAGTGCCTGTCACTTGGTAAAGGGATCTGTTGGGGGGCACCCAAAGAAAAGGCCTCTGGTGAAGAAGGGCCAGCTTCGGGCCCCCAAGGTCCATCCCCACCAGCCTTTCCATGGTGGGTGAGCCAACATGGTAAGGCTGGCGGGGAGGGACCATCCTAATCCATACGGCAGTGCCTGGTAGGCACCACTACCATTGTACGGATTGGGAGGCCCTCTGCAGCACCGGCGGGCTCAAGGAGCCAGTCGGATGCGTGGCAGTTGCGCTTTCCGTCCGCCTACACACCACCCGTCATCAAGATCTGTCGGGCGGAAAAGCTGCTTAGGATGGCGGGGAGACCACCACCAACAGCCTGTCGGTAGTCTCCCTGCCATCCTAATCAGCTCCTATATCTGGACTGGAACCAAAGATGGCTCTCCCATTTCAGACTTGCATGTGCTCCAATCACAATCTAATTTCCCGAGTGAACTTGTTTGTCAGAGGAACCATCGTCGTGTAGGACACATTTTAGCACAGGGAGCAAGCCTTCAGCCTTTGTAACGCCTTGCAGCGAAGGGGTCCGGGAAAAATGGCTTGGATGGATGAAGCCAACACACCCACCAGCCTGGCCAACTGTCTGAAGGATGTCTGCGAGCGGACCACTATTTTGCACTGCCCGTGAACATTTTTTGCCATTTTCTGGGAGGGAAGGCTCAGGGTGGATTCCTGCGAATCGATCACAAAGCATAAGAAGGTTGTCGACTGGGGTGGAACCAGCAAAGATTTCCATTCTTTGATTACAAACCCCAATCTCTCCAACAAGTCCATCATCTGGAAGTGGCCCACCAGTGCCCGAGGACACTGATCCATTAGAAGGTCATCCAAGTATACAATCAGATGCACACCTCTTGCACTTAGAAACTCCACTCCTGATGTGAGAACCTTGGTAAAACACCAAGGAGCGGAGGTCAGACAAAAGGAAGAGTTTGGAATTACAGAAACCTGCGATAGGGCGGAAAAAACGGGAATCTGAGGTAGGCACCTATTACACAGAAGTGAGATACTAAGCCAGGTGATGTAGAACAAGATCACAGCTTTATTCATAAGATCACTTCTTGGTTACAGGTTACAAGATGTTAGGTAGATCCTTTAAAGTGCCCCACCAGGAGCAGCCACCTCGCTGCTCAGCCCATCCACACCAACTGATTCTCCCTTCCAATACAAACACACTCAACATTCTATATGACCTCATCATAGGCTGAGCAGCAAGGCAGAGAACTTCTGTAGGGAGAGTGCATTGAGTAATTGGTACATTACAACACATCTCCCCCCTTATAGTTATCAAAAACATTAAAAATGTGTGAAGGTGATAAAACACACATCTCAGCAAAGGAGGATGCATTAACAACAAAATAATTATACATCACCCCCCCTGCTATAATGATCATAAACAACAAGGAATGTAAGTTAAAGAAATACATTCTTAAAAACTTAAAAACAATGGATACTATCACCATAACTCAAACCCCAAACTGCGGGTACAATACCGTCACACGACACAGAGTACCCATTGCGCCTCAAACTAGGGCACAAAACTGCGGTAGAGTAGGGCTCTACAACCCTCAACTGCACATACTAATGACAGGGCAGGTCCAGGGGTGGGGGAATCATATCGCCCGACGCCCGAACCAATTAGAATTTTATGAAGGGCAAGAAGATTTATTGTCTATTTTGTCCGAGGGACAAGTAGACATTAAATCACAAAGAATAAATGAACTGTGGGCGCTCTCGGGCTCACAGGCAATTGAAATGCTGTCAGAAAGCCTTTGACTGGCTGGAAGCCCATGACTGGGCTCCATCTAGTCCATGATTGGCTGGGGGAGTCTTACGCTAGACGTAAGTGTTCTAGCGTGAGTTCCACACTGGTGCGGCCCACCTGCTCTTGGAACTGAGCTGCTGAACTTGAAAGTGCGGGCGCCGAGACACTAAACACTTTTGCGTCTGTTTGGGTCTCAGCGCTGCTAACCGGTTGGCCTTGTGGTCTCTCTTTCGCTGATTGCTGCAGGGCTCAATCGCACTGACCATTGGGATCCGTCCTGGGCAGTCCACTCATCTTTAGTACGCTGCGAGGCACTTCCTGGAATCAGGAGCGGAAAGTCGCCGTCTCTGACACAGTGAATGCTTCACCAGCAGGTGAGTCAATCTAATAATAGGTTTTGCAGAAACGTATGTTAACTGTTATGCTGCATAGAATGGACTGTGATCAGTGGGCGTGGGGGCAGGATCACATGTGTGGCATGTTAATTTACAGTAAGGTGGGAACTTCTCCACTGCTATCGGCTGATCAGTGAGGCGCCTATTGTAATGCAACCAGTGCAGCATTAATAATGAGTGAAAACACCATGAATGGAGTCTCAATATTTAGATACATTGACCTTTACTTTGTCAGTCTTCTTTCATGGACGAGGTCGCATTCGCGGGCACAGAGTTAAGGATTATACTTTAACACCTGGCAGTCTTACCGAAAAGGCATCCTTGCAAGATTAAGCGTGCGCTGAAAATAGAAACATTTTTTTAACTGCATCTTTTTCCTGGGGTTAAACAATAAAGCTAAATTTTAATAAAAGAAAGGCCACATAATGAAGCAGGCAGAAAGTATTTTCGCGTTCCAGGCAATGTTATGTGTGCAGGGTATTTCACAGAGCTCACTGAAACATGGGCCACTCTTGAAGTCTCAAACATCACAATGTCACATTTTTGCCTGGGGGTCTCCGTTCCTAATACCCTCCCGTACAGTCTTTCTTGCCTTTTCCTTACCTCCACCTTCCCTCCATTGCCTCTTGCTTAATCAGTGCCCCCACTTTATTTTCCAAACTTGCCACTGCAGCAGAGGAAAAGCCTCACGTCCCTGTCAATTTTACAGGCTTAATCTGGCAAGAAACCGGTTATTCTTCACATATTGGGCTCATTCCTGTTAGCCTGTACCTCTAAATGGTTGCATTTCCCGTCTCCTGTACCTACTGAAAACCACCCCACCGTGCAAACTGCTCTGGCAGTTTGTACTAAATAAACAGAGCCACTGTAATGAAGCAGCAGAGAAGATCTAAATTATGCGCAGGGTTGACTAAATTATGTGGCTACAAAAAATTAGAAGTATGTAGCAGAAGGCAGCACATTTTTGTATATCGTATTACTTCTTTTTTTTTTTTTCATCAGTATAGGTGAACCCTGTCAGTATAAATGTCTTATTACTTTCAGATTAACACCCAAATTCACGAATAGCAATAAAAGTGACCAGTCACTACTTGTGATGGGCTTTTCACTGTGTGGCAGGATGGGTTACCCTCTTTTTAGAAACTTTTGATCTGTTTGAGCTAGAATCAACATTTTTGTTAAAATATGCAGTTTAGGCAGCATGATTATGTGGCAAATTACGAGGAAAACGTCTCAGCTGTAGAATCTCATTATTAGAGTGACTCTGTTATAAATCACGCTCATACACGGGACCTGCAACCAGTGGGGGACCATCTGTCATTTGCAACGATGTAAAATGGCAAAAATTGCAGAACCGAGTTCAATATGAAGCAGAAATATCAGATTTACATTTGTAGGTCTCACAATCACGTTTTATTGACAACTGCGTGAAATTATACAATATTCCCACCTTAATTTCATGCAAATGCTGTTGTTGCACAGTTGCGTCAGCAGTAAAAATTAGCCCATACCAGAGCCAAGGAAAAGTGGCACTGCCACCTGTGTGAGTATTCGTCCTATGTAGACATAAAGGCTTGTTTTTCTTTCCCTACATGATTTGACAAGGAGTGTTTTTCCTGTGTGCCTGCCTTTGTGTCTTCTTTATGCATGTGCCCATTTCAAAATATCCAAGCATCATCCCTTAAACCCTCAGAATGCTCAGCTTCTGGAAAAAAAACTGATTGCACATGTTGCTGCAACGTTAAAACCTTATCTTTCACCAGGCTTACCAATACTAGTATGTCAGCATCCGACAACAGAATTATAGGATTTTCCAAGAAGATAACGGGCACATCTGGGTGGGCTGGGGACATTGGAAGGAGAGAGACAAGTGGCAGAGAACTCGGATTTTAAAGAAAGAAGTGACTATTTCACAAATCTAAGTGAGACAAACTTGCACATCTATTGTGGAGCTGCACCTATTCATGTTTGGGGAGCTTACTGTTCTGGTGCCATTACTATACCATTACTGTGAACAAGAGAACCCTGTTGCTACTGCCTGTGCTGCATATGCTCCTTATGTGGGAGAAGAAAGTGGAGATTTATCAGTGAGTGCACAGTAGTATAATCACGCCTCACCTGCCCAGGAATGTAAATGGAGAGATTGATTTAACTGCCCCTTGTGTATTTGTACTTGTGGATACTGCCTCAGTGAACCACAGCACCTCTGCCCCTAATTTTGGCTGTCTCATGAATAGTTCATAAGCTCAGCCAAAAAGTGTAGTTATTCCCATCCACATGTTTATAAGAGCATGTTCACATGTGAGTATTCTTGAAGCCGGACAGCTATGAGTTGGCCCTAGGAAGGAGAACACCCTTCTGTCCTACAGGTTCATATTCCCATACAGAGTGCAGACTAGTAATTCACTACATTAATTGAAGTATACTTGGCATAGACTGTCTTTAGGTACTCCTTCTCTACAATTGAAATTGTGTCACATGCATACTGGTTGATAATTGGGTGCAGTGCACACGGATACATCCACCCACATACTGTACAACCTGCCAGAACAACAGTTGCATTTAACCCCTTCCATGCTCATGACGAGCTCAGCTCGTCATGAGGCACAGTGGAGCTGTGCTAATGACGAGCTGACCTTGTCATGAACAATGGGATTATCAATCAATCAGCACAGGAGGGGAAAAGCAATAGCATCCAAGGTGTTAAGGATGCATGACCATGCACTGCATAATTGGATTGCGCTTGAAATAATGTTTCACAGTATGTTGCACTGATTACAGTGCAGGTTCTGGCCGTGC
Source organism: Lissotriton helveticus (assembly GCF_964261635.1). Lineage (NCBI taxonomy): Eukaryota > Metazoa > Chordata > Amphibia > Caudata > Salamandridae > Lissotriton > Lissotriton helveticus. The sequence goes on along the minus strand of NC_136068.1, from coordinate 1,492,438,894 downwards.
AGACCCACCTTAGTGGTTTATGAAATAGGTGGGGCAAGCAGATATCTTCCCAGGACAAGTAGATTTCTGTATAATTTTGTCCATTGGCCAAGTAGATTTTTGAAAAATTTCCACACCCCTGAGGTCTACCTCAAAGAAGAGAAATAAGACTACCCAAACTAAAATAGGGTCAATATAACACCAAACACTCTTGAAACACTCTTGAAACTTAATATGGGTATTTTTAAACCCAATGTGCGCAGCCAAAATGCACAGTCCAAACACCTCCCATGAGGCAACAACCACATACAGGGTATCACTAAAATCAGTAAAACAGAGAAGCTTTGTAATGAGGGGTCTTCTCATACATGCACCCCAAAACAGTGAGAGATTAACGTACTCTTAACAACAAGGGGTCATCCCAACAACCACAACTAGTGATAACTAAGGGCCAAAAACCAACCACACACGGGGTGACTTTATTACTCTAAAACACAGGGCAATACACACCTATAACCACAGAACAGTGGCAAGAGAGGGAAGCTTCAAAAGAAGGAGTCTTCTCATGTGCACACCCCAGACAGTGAGAGAGAGACACTCTCTCACAAGCGCACAAACTAAACACATGAGACAACAATTATGCATAGGGTAACATCACAACCCCTAGGGGAAAACAACATCTTACTGTGTATACAAACAGGGACATTACACACTCTCCCCCCTCATTCCATGCAGATTCAATATGCAGATAAATAGAACCACAGAATGACCAATTTGACATAACTGCAACATGCCACCAAAATAGTATTGTAAAAACACCCAGCTGTATATATCATCAACAGTACAACACGCAATATAGTTGATATGCATAACAGAGCAGTTTAAAACATCTGTAATACAACAAATTAAAACAATAAAAGTAGTCACCGTCGTTCAATCGTTGGGGTAACTTCTTATTTAACATGATCACCTTCCCTTATGTGAGTGATTCCTCACACGAAATCTCCAAGCCATGAAGTCTTAATAATGGCACAGTATCTGCTAGCAAAGTCTACTGTTGTGGGTCAGCAGCAACAAAGACACAAAAACCCCACCATAGGTTGAAATAGACAACTGCTGCACTTACATGACGCATACAATTCACAAGGAGATGAACTTAATTAACAAAAGCAGAACAAGGGATCCCTGGACGTCCATATAACTGCATCCTCCAATGCTAAGATGAGGAAACGTCATGATCATCACCAAAGACAAGGGAATCCTTCCCAAAGAGCTAAAATAGCCGCAAGTGCGTTGTTTAGCATCACTTCTAAAGAAGATAGACCTTGAATCCAATGTGACGTCTCCTTCAACTCGCATAGGTCATCTCGCGCTAAGAATGCACAGATGATGACGCGCTAGGAAATGAGCAGAAAAGCGTCTTTCAAACACGGTAAGACTCGCGCACCTTAATGCAACCGTGTATTTTCAACTGCACAACACATCGGAAATGCGCAGTAAAAAAAAAATTTACTTACAGTCAGTGACACATGTATCGCCAGCAGTGAAGTTCTCTTTGAAGTTGCCAATCGTCTGGCATCAGAAAGTTGTGAAGAAGATGGATGCCTTCCATCTTGAAGTTGTGGTACACCAGCCACTCGTTGAAGTCCCTGAGATTGATCATCGGACACTGACAACCATTCCTTTTCTCCTCCAAGAAAAGATTGTTTAAGAAACCATATAGATGTATGAATGACAGAGCAATTGCCCCTTTCTTTAGGCGTTCTGAAATCTTCTGATCGATTGAGGTGGCCTAAGAAAAAACCAAAGGCCGCGGCCTGGCCCGTTGGACAGGGGTACCAAAAACTCCAAATGGAAGCCTTGAACAGTCCGAAGGACTGAGGAATCTGCCATCACCTCCTACCAATTGCCCCGAAACAGCGCCAGGCGCCCTTCCACTTTTAGTTGGGAAGAAAGACGGGTCCTTACTTTGGAAAGCTCTTTGGGAGTGGCCTTGACCGCCTACTCTGCCTCCACGGGGGTGGTGAAAACGACGGAAGTGATAAAACTCCCCAAACCATGCAAGTCTTGGCACTGTGGTTGATGGGAACCTTGGCCTTTTTGAAAAGTATTTGTGTGGAAGCAGCCTGACGAGCGCTCCCTATGATGACCGGCCCCTTCAAAAACCTTGAATGAAAAGATTTTAATTGATTCTTGTGCCTTGTCCAGGGAATTAAACATTTGGATGCATTTTCCTAACTCTTTAATAAAGGAGTCCCCAAACAACCCCCCTTGCACAGTTGACTTGGAGTAGATTGGATTGGAGGGAGGTGAACAAGATTGCTGTGAGGTGGATTGGACTGGAGTGAGGTGGATTGGATGGGAGTGGGGTGGATTGGATGGGAGTTGGGGTGGATTAGATGGGAGTTGGTGGATTAGATGGGCGGATTGTTTTGGATTGGAGTGGGGCAGATTGTTTTGGATTAGAGTGGGTCAGATTGTTTTAGATTGGAATAGGGCTGATTGGTGGGTAGATTGTTTGGTATTGGAGTGGGGCAGATTGTTTTGTTTTGGAGTGGGGCGGATTGTTTTAGATTGGAGTGGACAGATTATTTTGGATTGAGTGAGGTAGATTGTTTTGGACTGGTGTGGGGCATATTGGACTGGGGTATATTGTCCTGGAATCGAGTGGGCTGGATTGTGGTGGACTGGAGTGAGGTGAATTGGGGTGGGGTGGGGTAATTTGGGATGGGGTGAGGTAGATTGGACTGGAGTGGGGTAATTTAAACTGGGAAGGACTGGACTTGGGTGGATTGGATTGGAGTGGGGTGAAATGGAATGGAGTGGGTGGAGAGGGGTGAGGTGGATTGCAATGGGGAGGATTGAAGTGTTGTAGATTGGAGTGGAGCAGATTGCTTTGTATTGGCGTGGGGCAGATTATTTTGGATTGGAGTAGGCAAGATTGGAGTTGGGGCGATTGTTTTGGATTAGAGTGGGGCAGACTGGAGTAGGCAGATTGGAGTGGGCAGAATGTTTTGGATTGGAATGGGGTGGATTAGAGTGGACAAGACTGTTTTGAATTGGATTGGGCGGACTGAAGAGGGGAGATTGGAGTGGGGCAGATTGTTTAGGATTGGACCAGGCAGATTGTTTTGGATTGGAGTGGGGCAGATTGGAGTGAGGCGGATTAGAGTGTGTAGATGGGATTTGGGCAGATTGTTTTGGATTGGAGTGGGGCAGATTGTTTTTGTTTGGAGTGAGGAACATTGTTTTGGATTGGAGTGGTGTAGATCGTTTTGGATTGGGGCAGCTTGATTTTGATTGTAGTGGAACACATTGTTTTAGATTGGAGTGGGTCAGACTGGAGTGGGGCAAATTGTTTTGAATTGGAGTGGGGAAGACTGTTTTGGAGTGGGACAGACTGTTTTGGATTGGAGTGGGGCAGATTGGTTTAGATTGGAGTGGGGCAGATTGTTTTGTATTTAAGTGGGGCAGATTGTTTTAGATTGGAATGGGGATGATCCTTTGGAAGAGGGGCAGATTGTTTTGGATTAGAGTGGGAGAGATTGTTTTGGTTTGGAGTGAGGCAGACTGGAGTGGGGTGGGTTGGGAGGATTGGAGTGTGGTGGATTTGGATGGGAGTTGGGGTGGATTAGATGGGAGTTGGTGGATTAGATGGGCGGATTGTTTTGGATTGGAGTGGGGCAGATTGTTTTGGATTAGAGTGGGTCAGATTGTTTTGGATTGGAATAGGGCTGATTGGTGGGTAGATTGTTTTGTATTGGAGTGGGGCAGATTGTTTTGTTTTGGAGTGGGGCGGATTGTTTTAGATTGGGGTGGACAGATTATTTTGGATTGAGTGAGGTAGATTGTTTTGGACTGGTGTGGGGCATATTGGACTGGGGTATATTGTTCTGGAACCGAGTGGGCTGGATTGTGGTGGACTGGAGTGAGGTGAATTGGGGTGGGGTGGGGTAATTTGGGATGGGGTGAGGTAGATTGGACTGGAGTGGGGTAATTTAAACTGGGAAGGACTGGACTTGGGTGGATTGGATTGGAGTGGGGTGCAATGGAATGGAGTGGGTGGAGAGGGGTGAGGTGGATTGCAATGGGGAGGATTGAAGTGTTGTAGATTGGAGTGGAGCAGATTGCTTTGTATTGGCGTGGGGCAGATTATTTTGGATTGGAGTAGGCAAGATTGGAGTGGGGGCGATTGTTTTGGATTAGAGTGGGGCAGACTGGAGTAGGCAGATTGGAGTGGGCAGAATGTTTTGGATTGGAATGGGGTGGATTAGAGTGGACAAGACTGTTTTGAATTGGATTGGGCGGACTGAAGAGGGGAGATTGGAGTGGGGCAGATTGTTTAGGATTGGACCAGGCAGATTGTTTTGGATTGGAGTGGGGCAGATTGGAGTGAGGCGGATTAGAGTGTGTAGATGGGATTTGGGCAGATTGTTTTGGATTGGAGTGGGGCAGATTGTTTTTGTTTGGAGTGAGGAACATTGTTTTGGATTGGAGTGGTGTAGATCGTTTTGGATTGGGGCAGCTTGATTTTGATTGTAGTGGAACACATTGTTTTAGATTGGAGTGGGTCAGACTGGAGTGGGACAAATTGTTTTGAATTGGAGTGGGGAAGATTGTTTTGGAGTGGGGCAGACTGTTTTGGATTGGAGTGGGGCAGACTGGTTTAGATTGGAGTGGGGCAGATTGTTTTGTATTTAAGTGGGGCAGATTGTTTTAGATTGGAATGGGGATGATCCTTTGGGAGAGGGGCAGATTGTTTTGGATTAGAGTGGGAAAGATTGTTTTGGTTTGGAGTGAGGCAGACTGGAGTGGGGTGGGTTGGGAGGATTGGAGTGTGGTGGATTTGGATGGGAGTTGGGGTGGATTAGATGGGAGTTGGTGGATTAGATGGGCGGATTGTTTTGGATTGGAGTGGGTCAGATTGTTTTGGATTAGAGTGGGTCAGATTGTTTTGGATTGGAATAGGGCTGATTGGTGGGTAGATTGTTTTGTATTGGAGTGGGGCAGACTGTTTTGTTTTGAAGTGGGCGGATTGTTTTAGATTGGAGTGGACAGATTATTTTGGATTGAGTGAGGTAGATTGTTTTGGACTGGTGTGGGGCATATTGGACTGGGGTATATTGTTCTGGAATCGAGTGGGCTGGATTGTGGTGGACTGGAGTGAGGTGAATTGGGGTGGGGTGGGGTAATTTGGGATGGGGTGGGGTAGATTGGACTGGAGTGGGGTAATTTAAACTGGGAAGGACTGGACTTGGGTGGATTGGATTGGAGTGGGGTGAAATGGAATGGAGTGGGTGGAGAGGGGTGAGGTGGATTGCAATGGGGAGGATTGAAGTGTTGTAGATTGGAGTGGAGCAGATTGCTTTGTATTGGCGTGGGGCAGATTATTTTGGATTGGAGTAGGCAAGATTGGAGTGGGGCGATTGTTTTGGATTAGAGTGGGGCAGACTGGAGTAGGCAGATTGGAGTGGGCAGAATGTTTTGGATTGGAATGGGGTGGATTAGAGTGGACAAGACTGTTTTGAATTGGATTGGGCGGAGGGGAGATTGGAGTGGGGCAGATTGTTTAGGATTGGACCAGGCAGATTGTTTTGGATTGGAGTGGGGCAGATTGGAGTGAGGCGGATTAGTGTGTGTAGATGGGATTTGGGCAGATTGTTTTGGATTGGAGTGGGGCAGATTGTTTTTGTTTGGAGTGAGGAACATTGTTTTGGATTGGAGTGGTGTAGATCGTTTTGGATTGGGGCAGCTTGATTTTGATTGTAGTGGAACACATTGTTTTAGATTGGAGTGGGTCAGACTGGAGTGGGGCAAATTGTTTTGAATTGGAGTGGGGAAGATTGTTTTGGAGTGGGGCAGACTGTTTTGGATTGGAGTGGGGCAGACTGGTTTAGATTGGAGTGGGGCAGATTGTTTTGTATTTAAGTGGGGCAGATTGTTTTAGATTGGAATGGGGATGATCCTTTGGGAGAGGGCAGATTGTTTTGGATTAGAGTGGGAGAGATTGTTTTGGTTTGGAGTGAGGCAGACTGGAGTGGGGTGGGTTGGGAGGATTGGAGTGTGGTGGATTGGGTGAATGGTTTGGATTGGTCTGGGGTGGATTGGATTGAGTGGGGTGGGGTGGATTGGTGTGGAGCTGGGTGAGGTGGGGTGGAGTGGAGTGGAGTGGGGAGGATTTGAGCAGGTGGATTGGGGTGTACTGCACGATTATGTGTTAAAGTATCATTTCAGAAATTACACACAAAAAAGAAACAATGTCACTTTGGAATAGAATAATCCTTATCTTTTAGAAACAGCGCCCACAAGCAAAAACAAAAGAAAACCTGAGTGCAAAGTGAGAAAAGAAGACTTTGCAAAAAAGTTGAATCATTAATCAATAAGTACTTGGTCCCTGCTCCACATAGAGGAACAGAAATTATGTTAGGTTTGCAGTTACGAATTACGAGGCTGTAAAGGAGCTTACCATGCAAACCAACAAATGGGTAAGCAACGGGCAGGCTCCAAGGCCTTTCTGGATACAAGAGTGTCTTGCAAGTGAGAGGCATGCAGGCTCAACCCTAATAAAAAAGGCTGGGTGGCAACGTTAACCCTAAAATCGCTGACATAAAATAACCTAAGATTTTTTACAGTCTGATGAGAAATATAAGATTTTTGCGACTAAAGGTAAGGACATGAACACTGGAGTCGTTTTAAAGTCAGACTTCAATTACTGCTGGTTTTAAGATCCGTCAGGACTCGCCTCACTTAGTCCTGGACTACAAGGTACGGCACTATAAAAGTGTTGTTATTTTTAACGGTAACCATTCAAGTTATATTCTTGCTCTCTTCTCCAAAACCCACCTGATTTTCTAAACAAGCCCTGGATTAAAACCCAAGGCAAAACGGTGAATCGGCTCGTGAGGAATCTGGTCAGAACATTCTATCCTTTCAGCCGGCGAGTTGCACATTATGTCAACAGACTTTACGGCCTGGGATTCCCAGTATTTCTCTCTGGCTTTCATCAGATCAAATGAGTTGATTTTCACACGCACACGCCGGGCGCTGAGTCTGCCGGAAAGTCCAGCTTCCTCACCAACGGTGCCACTGAGCGCCCATCCGCGCTCCTCGCGCCAGCCAGTGTGACGCAGGTCGGGCTGTGATGTCACCGCGTGTCAGGGCCCAAGTGCGACGCCCCTAAGAGCTGGAGGTGAAGACCCGCGGTTTCACACGGTGCCCGGCTACGGAGTCAGCGCGACGAGGGCTTTTACGTAATAACTCCCAGACGGAGATTATATATGAAAACTCACTCAACTGGAAAATCAAGGAAGGTTGTTGCAACGAGGGACCGCAAACCTCACTCACGATGACTACTTCACGAGGCAAGTTAATATAACGCCGTATCAAAATCAGCTAATAAAGATGGCATCTCACTTCCTGTTCCCTTTAGCTTATTGATTTTGTGCAAGAGCTGGAGGCTGAGTCCTTGTTCTGGAGGTGATAAATACTGACTGATTCAAAGCCCAGCTTCTCTTGTCACAGTCCAGCAGTGGTCTTTATTCGAGCATTAATATTACATAAACGTATGTCATGATACATGACGCCGTCGCCCCGTCACTGAGAAACCATATTTTCCCACAGGTTGTTCCACCAGCGGAAAGTCCTCCCGAAGTTTTAGATCTGTTCGTAAGTGACTAAGTGCTTAATGTACCATAACTGAAATGTTTTAAAGAAAAGAAAAAGTTCCGTTCCGGAAATGGTGTCTTGGGACCCAAAATGACATTTGTTTGCCTCAATTTTAAGTTATAGTAATCTCCAGTAACTATAACATATGCACTAAAGTAACTGTGACTCTCATCCTCGCTGTAATGTTGGGGCCCTGGGCCCTCATTGCTAATAAGGACTGACGCAGACACAGTCAGCTACTGGTACAACTGGCCTCGAGCACGTGCGCTCGGCCCCTTTTATTAAAGCTGTGTCACCTGACCAGTGACATCAGTGGTGGGTGGGTGTTCAGTGTGCTGGCTTACAAAGCACTAGACTGCTGACCGTGATTCTGGATCACTACATCCCTCCCAAACTTCGGGGAAAATGAAAATAACCGAAAGTCCAACCTATGGGAGAAAAGGTACAATTCGCAAACCCCACGACAAAGTTCAACCTGTGGGATAGAAAATGTACATACAAATGTAACACTGGACTCTGTAATTTGGAGTGAGTCTCTTTGGTGGATTGCAGGTCGCAGATGGTGTAATTGCTGCATCCGGGATTCATGAGTCACTGTGGCATGGTTTGCCATTTTTCTTCGGCGGGTCCTATCTTCTGTCTGCGCCGCCTGGACGTTGCTCTCTGTCTTGCCTTTGCTTGGCACCACTGGTGACAGTTGGTAGTTTAGATAGAAGGGTGACGTGATCCGAGTATTGTTTGTCTTCTCGGTTCTCCTCTTCAGTCCTGGTCCTTGGTGATGTCTCTGGGCAGGCTTCAAAGTATTTCTGGGCAGATGAAAGGAGTAGGTGCATACATCCCTCTCACTAGGATGCCCCTCTTCGCCGGTATTCCTCTCTCACAAGATGTCCGGGAGGACCTCTTTGCCAGGCTTCCACTGGACTGGTGTTGTCGGTCATGTTGCTCCACCATAGCCTTCGGGCCGTGAGCGGGGCGCTCCACGATCTTCACCGTTGTGTCCGAGTTCCACCTGAAGGTTACGCTGTTGACTCTTTTCTTGCACGCAAAGCTTTCCTCTCCGTGGGTCTTGCAGACGCACCGTCATGGATCCGTCTCTCTTGCGGGACTTGCTGCCACCAGAGTCCCTTGAGGCCTTTGCTTATTGGGCTGCCACGGGTTGATGTGGAGTGGTCAGTTCCTCAGCCGGATGTGTGAGCACTCTCGCCATTCAATCTTCCGCTCAACCCCAAAGGTAGAATGTTGTCAACAGTCCAAACTTGCTCTCTTCTACGATCGCCACATGGATGGATGGCTTGTAGATGGATGTCTTTGACTTGTGCTGCCGGTGTTCATGCCAGGCCTTGTTCTCCGCTGCACTCCGGTGTTCCGGTGCATGTCGCCATCTTCTTCTGATGGGTGTGTGAGTTGACTGGTCACACCTCTTCACTTCTTGTGATCTTCGAGTAGCACCGTGGCACTCACTACCCTTCTTCTCCTCCAATTCCTTTCACGATGTGGTCGGTCCCTTTTCTTCTCTTCAAACCACCCAGGCCATTTCCATGTGGCGTGCACTCCACACGAATCTCCCTGGTTGCGTCCTACCCCTAGGACACACTTTCCTCTTCTTCCGATGGCCAAAACCAGGCATCGCACCTTTCTTCCTGTCGCTCCTTCTTTACTTCGGGTCGGTGTCATCAGACCTCTTCTGAGTCCCGTCCATGGACCTCTTCTTGATCTATTCAATTGCTATGCCTTTGATCTTCTGGCATGTCTTTGCAGTCGTGATCTTCTGACTGTCCGCTTCTCCTTTCTTTTCCTTCCGGGTGACCAACGGCCTGGTCATCTTCTCCTTTCCTTTCCGGGTGACCAACAGCCTGGTCATCTTCTCCTTTTCTTTCCGGGTGACCAACGGCCTGGTCATCTTGTCCTTTTCTTTCCGGGTGACCAACAGCCTGGTCATCTTCTCCTTTTCTTTCCGGGTGACCAACGGCCTGGTCATCTTCTCCTTTTCTTCCCGGGTGACCAACGGCCTGGTCATCTTCTCCTTTTCTTTTCCGGGCGACCAATTGACTGGTCCGCATCTGGCGGTGACTTTTTGGCAAGTCATCTTCGCTGTGACCTACTGACAGGTCTCCGAGGACGCGATCCCTGCGTTACTCGGTCGTGGTGGCGTGGAGTTCCTTCACTCCTTGCGCGGTTCTGCGCAATGCTGTTTGGTTCTGAGGTGTGGAGTTCCTTCACTCCTTGCACGGTCTTGCACAATGCTGGTCTGTGGCGTTGGTGTGTCGCTGGGCAGCGTCACTTGGCGCTCCTGACTTCTGGCGCTCCTGGCGCAGTGCTGCGCTGTCCTGATGTGTGGAGTTCCTTCACTCCTTGCGCGGTCCTGCGCAATGCTGGTCTGTGGCGTTGGTGTGTCGCTGGGCAGCGTCACTGGGCGCTCCTGACTTTTGGCGCTCCTGGCGCAGTGCTGCACTGTCATACGGGTGTGGAGTTCTTCTGGTGCGTTCCTGCGCAGTCTCCTGGCGCGTTCCTGAGTGTTTTGGCGTGTTCCTGCGTTGACTCCTGAACACTTCTTGCGCTTCCTGGGGTGTTCCTGCGTTTCTGGCGCGTTCCTGCGCCGTTTCTTGAAATGTCCCTTGCGCTTCTGGCGCGTCTTCGCGCTGGCTCCTGGACACTTCTTGCGCTGCAGTCAGTCATTTTGTCATGGTCCTGGTGGTTGCCGTCTTCGGCCTGCGTTGCTGCGGGCTAGGCATAGACTGAATCTGCAATTGGTTGGTCCAAGGCTTGTTTCCAATTTACTGTGGGTATCACTTGTGGGGTTCTTGTATTCATGGCTGTAACTGTAGGGGTTAACAGCCTGTGGTTCTTTTTGTGGGGACCATTAGTCTCTCTCCTTTCCTTTAGGAGGGTCAATCCACCAGGGCCACTGCATCTCGTGCTTTCCTTGGACTGTTGGTTTTCACGTTGGAGACTGTCTTTCTTCCCAAGTGCAACCGCTGGAAGTGGCCACTAGATGGCTCTGGAAACCAGGCAGCTCTCTGATGCTTGATTTAATCGTCCCGGCCGGGAGGTGAGGAGCAGGCTCCGGAGCAAAGGAGGCAGGCAAGTGAAGAGGTCTTTATTTATTTATTTTTTTCTGAGGGCTGACTCTGCTGCCAGAGACTGTTTGTTGTGTAGGAGCACGGGTGTGGGGAAAAGATTGAGGCACAGACACGGGGCTCCTGTTTGGTGCATCTATGCCCGGCAGCTTGGCACACGCTGCGGGGCTTATCATTGAGTGCTGAGTGTGCGTGGTTGTCCGCTACTCTCCCCGCCCGCAGCAGTCTCACAGTCAACACGCTGCACTGGGTGGGGGAGAGTTACCGCTGGTGCTTGAGGCCTCCTTTTCCCCGTCTCGGGAGTCTGTTCCTTCTCCGGCCAGGGGTTCAGTTACGATCTCCCCTCACTCGCCGCAGGGCTTCACTTTCCACGGCCGCGCAGGGGGGAGGGGGCTTGCACTGACGCTGTTGCCGGCTGCGGGCCGGGTGCTGGCTCTCTCCTTTCCCTTCCCCCACCGCCGCAGCCACACGCGGCGTGGGGTGGGGTGACAGCGCTTTGCGGGTGGGCTCTGCTTTGATTGTTTGGGCGCCCGGCAGCTCTCCTCACGCTGCGGGCGCTCTCCTCTTGAGTTAATCCCCCGCCGCTGTACTTCACACACGCTGAGGGGTCAGGAGGCGCTACAGGCAGGCCGCGGGTGGGCTCCGCTGGCCTCGCTATACTATGGGCACAGTTTATTTATAGCGGGTAGGCTCCGCTTTGTGTTTTTCGGCGGCGCCGGCTGGCGGCCGCCATTATGCAGTTCCGACGTCGCGGGTGGGCTCCGCTTTCGGTGCAGGTTACGGGCTCACCTCTGGCCGACGGGCCTTCCTCCTCCACGCGGGTGGGCTCCGCGGAGGTTTCACCGAGCGGTGGCGGCCGATGAAGGTGGGCTCTGCACGGCTCTCTCTCTTCACCCCAGGCAGGGGCGCAGTCGCGGCCGACGCGGGTAGGCTCCGGTCGGTCCGCTCCTCTTTCCCCTCACGTCGGAGGGCTCGTGCTGGGCATGGAGGTGCGGGGTGGACTCCCGGTCACCTCCTCATGGATTTTCAGGCCCGGGGCACAGCACACGCCCCGCGGGCCTCTCGGCGGCCGGCGCCGCTTCCCCAGGGGAATGCTCTGCACATGGGCACTTCCCTTCTTCTTTCCCGGGGATCTTCAGCTGTGGCACGCGTGGCTAGCGTCCGCCTCGTCGCCAATGTAATGTTGGGGCCCTGGGCCCTCATTGCTAATAAGGACTGACGCAGACACAGTCAGCTACTGGTACAACTGGCCTCGAGCACGTGCGCTCGGCCCCTTTTATTAAAGCTGTGTCACCTGACCAGTGACATCAGTGGTGGGTGGGTGTTCAGTGTGCTGGCTTACAAAGCACTAGACTGCTGACCGTGATTCTGGATCACTACATCCGCTACGCACAGTTATCAATGCTGTCATTTCAGATGTCATCAATGCAGTAATTGATCATGTCCTAAGGGATGTAATATGCGAGGGTAGAAGAATGGCTTAAGTGGGATGAAAAACCTGGGGGATCTCTCAAAGAGGCATGGGCGATATACATACGTGCGTGGCTTAAAAAAACATAAACTGAAAATCTATGATTAGCATAGTGTGCCGCCCAACTGGTATTTTGCTGCTTCTGTCATTCCATCCAGATATATATAATATAACTACAACAATTCAAGAAGACTATTAGCTTTCTCAATGGTTGTTAGCTGCAGAAGATAAATAAGCAAACACAAGATGATGGATGGAGTGCTGAAACTTTTCATACACTCACCCCCAGTCACAGATCTGGGTTGAATCCATCATCTTTCTTTAGCTCACTTCACCACCCCAGTTCAGACCCAGAAATATGCAAAGCAGGCTTGACCCTGTGCCTCATGGGAACAGTCATGCCCGAGCTGCCAAGCCAGATCCTCCAGGGTCTGGAAACAAGCATCCTGGGACTGGTTTTGGAGTAACATCCCTCATCAGCCAGGATAGCTTGAATCCAGTGGCAAAGTGATCAAAGGACCCACGTCTGGGCATACCCTGCCATCTTAGAGCGAACAAAGCAAACACAGGGAGATGAGGGACAGAGCGCAGAATCTTTTCAGACATTCACCCCCCAGTCACAGATGTAGGTTAAATCTATCATCGTTCTTTAGCTCACTTCGCCACCCCAGTTCAGGCCCAGCTATATGCAAATCAGTCTTAACCGTGTGCCTCATGGGAACTGTCCAGCCTGAACTGCCAAGTCAGGTCTTCCAGGGTATGCCCAGACATGGGATTCGTAAGATCAGGCTCAGGGAGACAACTTGAGGATCTAAGGGGTCCCTTGGAGAGCAAAAAAGGCCGACATGGTGGGCTACCTCAAGTCGCTGCTGCCAGACCTACAGCTCCTACAACTGCAAGAACCCCTGGAATAACAGTGGGCACACCAGGCATTAAATAGTCCCCATGGAATCTGCACAAATGGTGGTAATGTTTGATGGATCCTGAAGAGACTTCATAGACCGTAGGGGCCCGAACTGTCCCTGGATTCACTGGGTGACCCAGCCATGGACATGGACAACACAACTTCGCTCATCCATCAAGAGGATTTCCTTCCCCCGTAGCAGCCCAGGTATCATCCCAGCCACATCCGCACCTGGAGGACCACTGCGGAGAGAATCAATCGCACAGGCCTCTATCAAATTGTGTAGGCGCTCCACAAGGACAGAGATAGAGACAAGTCCAGATCGCCATTTAAAAAGGAGGAGGAAGCTACCAACACTGACTGAGAGACTTAAACATATTATTTGCACTGTGATAACTTTTTTCTCTTTTCCCCAGCTGATGTTACTCCCTCTCTCCCTCTTACTTCTCTTCTAGGCTTACAGCCACTGCTTCTCCCACTGTCCCATTGGCCGCCTCCTCAACCCTGCAGCCCACATCGCCTCCTATGCTCCACTACCCCACCCTCATGGGCAATCTGCCTCAGGCAGGAAAACTGAAGAGACCCGGGAAGTATGCACATTATCATAAACTTACCCCAGACACAGGGTGGCCTATGACGCCTCATCTCATTCTACCTATGTATGCCCTGAGCCCCATCACCTCCACCTCACTGTACTGCCCCTCCCATGGAGGCGACCAACAGCACTGGTGTGAGTGAGTGCCTCTCCTATGAACCCTTTTTGCCATCACATGTATCGTAGTATAGTAGAGGGTGCCAAGCCGGTGCCACTGGTGCAGGCTCAAGTCCAGCTCCAAAGTGAAGACCCCACCATCCAAGGGTCCTTACTTGTTTAATCTCAATCCCCCATATTTAATCCCTCTCCGGTATCCCTCCAGCCCAACCACCTGGCCAACCTGTTACAACAGGGACTAACAAACCAGCACCCCCGCAGGACACCTCTACCGCCCACACCCTCCCCCAGCTTCCACACTCATCACACCTACCATGTCCTGCATGACTGTCCTCATCCCATGGCAACCAACTTCTTACTGCCACCACACTGACGCACACCCCCTCACCTTGATCTCTATGAGTATCAACAGCATGTCCCACTGCATCAAACACAAGAAGACCATACCCTTCCCACACACCAAACGAGCGGACATGGCACTACTAAAGGAGACTCACCTATCCCAAGTCTAATTAGCCAAACTCAAACCTGAGTGGGTTGGCACGGTCATTAGCAGCAGTAAAACAGTCACAGACCACAGGGCAGCCCATGCTGCGCTCACCTGCTCCAAAAAATGCGGGGTGGTTGTCCTTAGGGAGAATCTTATCCTGTAAAGTTCTTAGGACATTGGCAGACAAAGAAGGCCACCAGGTACTGGCTAAATTACAGATCCCAGACAGAATTATAGTGGTTGGATCAATATATGCAAAACACACAAGATGATGGACGGAATGTTGCACATTGGCAAAACATTCACCATCAGTCACAGATCTGGGTTTAATCCATCGTTATTATGCTCATCACGCCACCCCAGTTCAGACATGGCCATATGCAAATCAGTCTTGACCCTGTGCCTCATGGGAACAGTCCAGCTCGAACTGCCAAGCCATGTCTTCCCTGGACCAGAATCAAGCATCCTAGGACCGGTTTCTGGCTATCAGCCGTCATCAGCCAGGATAGCTTGACTCCAGTGGCATAGTGAGCACGGGACCCACGTCTGGTCATACCCTTCCCACATAGGGCGAACAGCAAAACACACAAGATGATGGACGGAATGTTGCACATTGGCAAAACATTCACCCCCAGTCACAGATCTGGGTTTAATCCATCGTTATTTTGCTCACCACGCCACCCCAGTTCAGACATGGCCATATGCAAATCAGTCTTGACCCTGTGCCTTATGGGAACCGTCAGCCCTAACTGCCAAGCCATGTCTCAACCTGGACCGGAATCAAGCATCCTGAGGCCGGTTTTGGAGTAACACCCTTCATCAGCCAGGCTAGCTTGAATCCAGTGGCAAAGTGAGTAAGTGACCCACGTCTGGGCATACCCTGCCAACTTAGGGCGAACAGCAAAACACACAAGGTGATGGACGGAATGTTGCACATTGGCAAACCATTCACCCCCAGTCACAGATCTGGGTTTAATCCATCGTTATTTTGCTCACCACGCCACCCCAGTTCTGACATGGCCATATGCAAATCAGTCTTGACCCTGTGCCTCATGGGAACAGTCCAGCTCGAACTGCCAAGCCATGCCTTCCCTGGACCGGAATCAAGCATCCTAGGACCGGTTTCTGGCTATCAGCCATCATCAGCCAGGATAGCTTGACTACAGTGGCATAGTGAGCATGGGCCCCACGTCTGGTCATACCCTTCCCACATAGGGCGAACAGCAAAACACACAAGATGATGGACGGAATGTTGCACATTGGCAAAACATTTGCCCCAGTCACAGATCTGGGTTTAATCCATCGTTATTTTGCTCACCACACCACCCCAGTTCAGACATGGTCATATGTAAATCAGCCTTGACCCTGTGCCTCATGGGAACAGTCCAGCCCTAACTGCCAAGCCATGTCTCACCCTAGACCGGAATCAAGCATCCTAGGACCGATTTCTGGCTATCAGCCATCATCAGCCAGGATAGCTTGACTCCAGTGGCGTAGTGAGCACAGGACCCATGTCTGGGCATACCCTTCCCACATAGGGCGAACAGCAAAACACACAAGATGATGGACGGAATGTTGCACATTGGCAAAACATCCCCCCCAGTCACAGATCTGGGTTTAATCCATCGTTATTTTGCTCACCACGCCACCCTAGTTCAGACATGGCCATATGCAAATCAGTCTTGACCCTGTGCCTCATGGGAACAGTCCAGCCCGAACTGCCAAGGCATGTCTTCCCCGGACCGGATTCAAGCATCCTGAGGCCGGTTTTGGGGTAACACCCCTCATCAGCCAGGATAGCTTGACTCCAGTGGCGTAGTGCGCACCGGACCCACGTCTAGGCATACCCTTCACACATAGAGCGAACAGCAAAACACACAAGGTGATGGACGGAAGGTTGCACATTGGCAAAACATTCACCCCCAGTCACAGATCTGGGTTTAATCCATCGTTATTTTGCTCACCAGTTCAGACATGGCCATATGCAAATCAGTCTCGACCCTGTGCCTCATGGGAACAGTCCAGCTCGAACTGCCAAGCTATGTCTTCCCTGGACCGAAATCAAGCATCCTAGGACCGGTTTCTTGCTATCACCCGGCATCAGCCAGGATAGTTTGACTCCAGTGGCATAGTGAGCACGGGACCCACGTCTGAGCATACCCTTCCCACATAGGGCGAACTGCAAAACACACAAGAACATGGACGGAATGTTGCACTTTGGCAAAACATTCACACACAGTCACAGATCTGGGTTTAATCCATCATTATTTTGCTCACCACACCACCCCAGGTCAGACATGGCCATATGCAAATGCATTTGCCATATGGCCATGTCTGAACTGGGGTGGTGTGGTGAGCAAAATAACGATCAATATTCCCCACATCCAGCAGTTCCCCTCTCCTAGCTCAACTCTCCAGGCTCTGTCCTCTCTCGGCAGAACTCTTGTGCTGCTGGCTGGGGACTGAAACCTGGCGCCACACCCCATCTTAGACAGGACAGGTAGGGATGACTTACATAATAGGCGATACAGGGTACTCTCTGGCCCTAGTGACTGACAATGCATGAGTGGACGTATGGCGACTATTACACCGAGGCACTGAGAGTATACATTCCTCTCTTGCCCACACGGGACCCATCCCTGGATCAAATACTTCATAATTCATGGCCACCGCCTACCACATATCGCTAGTTGCGACATCCTGGAGGCAGACCTAGCCGGCCACAGCCCAGCGTTGCTAGGGCTTGACATCAGATGCGTTGCACCTCCCAATGCCCCCACCCATCAGTGGCGCATGAAAGCCTTTGCCCATCGGCAGCCCGAGGGTAAAACCCAATTATGCAACTATATACAGTCCTACTTTCCTGACAACAAGAGCTCCATACCCTCCCATGGGGTACTGTGAGCGGCCGGCAAGGCAACCATGGGCTCCATGTTCACAGATACTGCAGCCGCAAACCGTAAAGACCGTGCTGACTGAAATCTGCTAGAAAGGGAGGTACACACTCTTACGTCATGATACACGACCTCCCCCAACTAGTCTCCCCTCAAACAACTAGAATTCACCAAAATCTGATTGAACACCTACTTTGCAAAAGTCGCTGAGAAGGCCTTGGTCTAAGTGCAATGGTTGCACTATGACCATGGAGACAAGGGGGCTTGACTCCTAGCCACCCAATTGTACCAAAAGAAATCCCAACTAGCCATACCAGTCATAAGGGATTAAACAGGGTCACTGCTTATACACCCCTGCGACATTGCTTCCTGCTTCTCTTCCTTCTGTGTCTCCCTACATACCACGGAATAAGGGGCCACAGTAGAACAGGTAAGTTCCTTCCTGGCCACCCTACACCTGCTGGTACTCTTTAACGAGGGTCTGGCCCTGTTGTTGGGAGCCTTCACCGAAAATGAAGTCGAAAAATACCATAGCTTCCCTCTGAGCGTGCATACTGCCAGGGAAAGACAGATTCCAGAGTGAATATTACAATAGAGGGAACGACCTCTTTATCCCTCACCTGACATATGTGTTCCTGGAGGCTGAAGAGACAAGCTCAATAGGGGCTATTTTTAATAAAGCCGCTATCACCCTCCTTTCCAAGTCAGGCAAGGACCCCTTGAAATACGCCAGTTACCGCCCTGTATCACTTGGCCAAGATGTTGACCACAGTGACACACTTGAATAAGGTAATACCCCATCTGATTAATGAGCCCCAAGTTGGCTTTGTTCTGGACCACAGCTCCAGAGACCACCTCTGGACGTTGTCACACCTACAATGACAAACAAAGGATGATACGTCTTAATTCCTAGCATTTTCCATGGATGCTGAGAAGGCGTTTGACTGTGTTGAATGCTGCTACCTTTCCCACGTAATTTCCCAGGGAGAGGACTTTATCCGCAAGGTGTGTGTCCTATATGATACTCCATGGCAGAGGTTTCTTGCAGCGGATTTCTGTCGGGCCTGTTTACAGTCAAACCGGGCACTTATCCGAGTTGTCGCCCCTCTTATTCCTTAATGCCCTAGAGCCCTTAGCTGCAGCGATCTGCCGGTCTCCAGAAGTATCAGGCATCCTTACCGCGGTTGGAGAAGCCAAGGCGCTCCTTTACTTGAACAACATCCTACTCCTCCTGTCTCTGCCTCGACTCTCAGTAGTGGCCACAGTGTCACTCATCGATGATTTCCTCCACCTCTTGGTATACAAAATTAACTGTTCGAAGAGCAAGGCCCTCCCCATATCCCTCTCAACTACTGACGGATCACTGAAAAAATATAGAATACAAAAATATAGATAAAAAAATATCGAAGAAAAAATATAGAAAGACAAAATATCGAAGTCCCATCTACAAACAGGTATGTACAAAAATATCGAATCAAAAATATCGAAAAAATATATATACTTAGTCAAAATATTGAATTTATTTAAATATCTTAAAAGTAATTTAAAAATTAATGAATTAATAACTATAATTAATTAAAACATACTTAAAAATACTTAAATAACGTAAACATTATTAAATAATTAATTTAAGTAAAAAAAATACAATTTGATTTTTTAACACATATATATTAACATAATATTAATTAAAAATATACAATATTTTTACTGTAGTATAGCAAGAGGTTAAAATGTACTATTACCACTCCAGCAACTGCAGCAGTAGGGTAAACGTTGCATAGCGTAGGCGTAAAAATTACTATTCCCACTCCAGAGAGTGCAACAGTAGGGAAAGCGTTGGATAGCGTAGGGGTAAAAATTAATATTCCCATTCCAGAGAGTGCAACAGTAGGGAAAGCGTTGGATAGCGTAGGGGTAAACATTACTATTCCCACTCCAGAGAGTGCAACAGTAGGGAAAGCGTTGGATAGCGTAGGGGTAAAAATTGCTATTCCAACTCCAGAGGGTGCAACAATAGGGAAAGCGTTGGATAGCGTAGGGGTAAAAATTATTATGCCCCCTCTAGTGAGTTTAACAGTAGGGAAAGTAAACATTTAATATATTAATACAAATAAATTAAATATCAATACCAATAAATAATCAATTAAACTAAATTACAATTATATAATCATTAATCAAATAAAAATACAAATACATATTAGTTATTAAAATTAATTTCCTATTAATACAAATTAATTAACAATTACACATTAATTAACAATTACAAATTAATTACATATCAATAATCAATTAACAATTCAAAATAAATACCAATAAATAAATTAACAGATTTAATTAATTACAATTAAATTACTTCCCACCCTATTCCCCTATAAACCCACAACCCGCTACAGAATTAAATTACACAAAAATTAAATAACATAAAAAAATACACTTAAATAAATTCGATATTATTAAAAATTTGATATATCTTAATTACTATATTATATACTTCGATATTTTAACTATATTTTAAAAATCGATATTAAATTACTTACCTTCAAAACGATATTTTTCACCTCTATATTCTGTCCGTTCGATATTTTGTCCATTCTATATTTTTACTTCGATATTTGTGCCATTCTATATTTTTGAATCGATATTATGTCTGTATACCTTACTGACGGTAGTATCTACGAATATCACATACAGTGGGTCCCAGCGGGACTTACCTACTTGGGTGTCAGGATCAAGCGAGATCTCGCATGCATGGTTGAAGATAATCTACTCCCACTACTAGACCGTACCATATGGGACATTCAGAATGGTCCCTTCTACATATCTCCCAGTGGGGCACAGTGCAGACCATTAAGATGACCCCTGATTCAACTATCTATTCAGTATGCTACCTCTATGAATACCTCAGACTCTGCTTGGGATTATAGACACAACGTCCTGAACATCTCCATATCCGGATTCCGCTGCAACCACAGCCCTGAGACCGCCCTCGACCAGGGCCAAATGCCAGCCCTCATCTTCTTGGACATCTCAGCTGCCTTCAACACTGTCTCCCACCACACACTAGCCACCAGGCCCTTTGGATGACCCCAGCACTCAGTGGAGCCACCCCCGCCCCAGCGCCTTGAGACCCTTGCGGGTGAGTAGCTGTGCTTTACAAACCCTTGATTGATTGATTTATTAATTGATTGAGTGAGATATTCATGCTTACATATGGAGCGGGCATAAACCTAGGCTCAGGGCAACCCTTCTCTGGGCGGACACAACAGCAGAGGGACTGCGACTGCCCCACATGAAATCCAACTTTTTAGTGTTCCAACTCTCCCAAGTGGCGGCCCACCTGGGTCTGCTACGGGACGTGCCGCTATGGGCATGGCTGGAGCATCTCCTAATTAGTTATCCATTCCCCCAACCCCATTACTACATCTATCTCACTCTCTCTCACCGAGCTCTGACCTCTAACTCAGTCCAGGCAAGGATGGGGGCGGCCTGAAAAGAGGCACATAAGTTGGTGGGTGTGGCCACGTTCCTACACCTGAAGGCACCGTTATGGCACAATGCGGCCCTACGCATTGGCAGCACACCATTTAACTGGGAGTCCTGTAATGCACAGTGGCTACGCCTTGTGGACCAAATGTATGATGGCAACCTACTCAAGGCTTTTCCAGTGCTTTGAATAGAATTTGGACTCTGGCTTATCGACCACTGACCCTACCACCTGTTGACACTCTGCCTACTGGCAACTCTTGGACCGGCACTGATGAAGCTCCCCATTGCCCCTGTTCTACAATACCTACATGCTTTTAGATTCTAAAGGGGAGTGGTCTCTGGTCTATATGGGGTCCTTGTTCAAATTCTCCCAATCTGCCCACTGCGAGCACTACAATGCAACTGTCATGGCAAATAACGCTCAGCAAAGCATACTCAACGGAGCACTGGGCATCTCTGTTGGTTGGGCACAATAGAGCCCTCTGGGAATCTCCCTCAAATTTCTATATTTCAAAATCCTTCATGATTGGTATTGTTCACAGAGGAAGCTCAGGCAAAGTTGTTACCCCATGACTGGTGCTGTCGATGTTACACTGACCGCTGTGATCTGTTCCACCTCTGGTCATACCCAACGCTAGAGAACTACTGGATGAACGTATGGTCCCTGCTCCACTGCCGCTGCCCTTTCCTAATCTCCCCTTTTCCACCCCTTTGACTTTCCAGATCTGACAGCCCACGAGCATTGGTGGATGGCAACTGCCCTGGCCATGGCAGAGCTCTGCATCCTCCGACACTGGAGTCAACCCACTGTACCTACCTCCAATGAACTGAGAATAGAACTCCACAGAGTAGCCACCCACAAACGCACAACGTATAAACTCAATGACAACCTGGATGCCTTCAAGTCGATATGGGGCTTCTTGCTCACAAAAGACGAAACAGTACTGATATGAGTTTACCTACTCTAGGTCAACTACAGAGAGACACTCACACCATCCACCCCCAACTCGGCCAGATGACCAGATTTTCTCCCACCGCACCCCCCACCCCAACGACAACACCAATCTCATGTACCTCCGGGCTCCGGTCCCCCTCACACCAATTAACCACCCCGAGTCTATGACCCATAGTCACATCCCCATACCCTTTGTTTTCACCCCCTGGAATTTTTACTCCATGTCTCAATGTACCACAACAGGGGCAATTATCTATAATCCCTATATAGTATTGCAATTACATTTTTATAGCACTTACTGCCCCTGACGAGGCGAGAAAGCGCTTTTTTGGCGAGTAGCATGCTACTCCGGAACCCATAAAAGATTACTGGTGAATTAGTACAGTGAAATAGGAAAGTTATTTGAGTGGTGGACATGCTAGTCAGTTATTTGGATTGAGAAGGATAGTAGAGGGATAGAAGACGGAAAAAGGTTTGCATATATATAGATCTTGCTACAGTTGATGGGGTGTTGAACCGCTTTTTCAGCGAGTGGTGGACATGTCAGTCAGTTATTTGGATTGAGAAGGATAGTAGAGGGATAGAGAAGGGAAATGAGTTTGCATTTATATAGCGCTTGCTACCTCTGATGGGGGTTGAAGTGCTTTTTTTTCGCCGAGTAACACGCTACTCTGGAACCCGTACACTGTTAGTGATAAATTAGTATAGTGAAATATGAAAGTAATTTGAGTGGTGGATATGTTAGTCAGTTATTTAGATTGAGAAGGATAGCGAAAGGGTAGAAGAGGTAAAAAGCTTTGCATTTGTATAGAGCTTGCTACACCTCATGAGTTGTTGAAGTGCTTTTTCGGCGAGTAGAACGCTACTCTGGAGCCCATAAAGGATTAGTGGTGAATTAGTATAGTGAAATATGAAATTAATTCGAGTAGTGGACTTATGAGTCTGTTATTTGAATTGAAAAGCATAGTGGAGGGATAGAAGGGAAGGATTTTGATTTTGTTTTGTTTTGAAAATCATAGCAGTAGGGGGAGGCTTGGGATGAGTAAAAGGGAGGTGAAGGGGGATGAGTCAAGGGGTAGGGTTTAGAAAGGCTTGTTTTTGGGGATCTGAATAGTAAAAAGAGGTATTAGATGATGCAAGGGGGGTGGAGTAGGGAAGAGCCTTAAAACGGTTATTATGTAGACCATAGTAGTGGTATGGGGTTTGGGATGAATGAGAGAGTTGAGGTAATGGATATATTTATAGAGGTATATGGTAGGAAATAGGCTAGTGCATTGGAAAGAGTAGTAGAAAGAGGTTTGAGATGGAGGATATATTGAGAGCGGTATAGGGTGAAAATAGGGTAGTGCATTGGATATGCTGTGTTAGAAGAAAAGTAATAAATAAGTAAAAGTAATAAATATATAGATCCAAAAGTAATAAAGATATAGATCCACAAGTACATGGAATGTATAAAGATGCATAAAGGAAGGCAGTATATGTAGATTAAAGATGCATTAAATAATTTTGGCTTCCAAGTGTTATAATTAAAATTAGTTTTTTTAACTTTTATATGCATATATATGGGTTTGTAGATCAATAGTGAAGCAATTGTAGATAAATAGTTATGGTAAAAAGATTTAGTTATTTATGCAGTCACGTATATACATTTTAAAAACATAGAATAATGTAACTATCAGTATTTGTTAAGCAGAACTAATAAATATCTATATATAATCTTTTTTTTATCAAAGATATTTTTATTGATTTCCAACAATTAATCTGAAACAATACCCACACAACTTCCCTCGCAGGGGAGCAGCATACTGTGGCATAAAGACAAATTGTTTGACATGATGCGTTGTCCAGCCTAAATCTAACTCCTGTTACAAAGAGTGGCTTAACTGGAGGGTACAGCTTTTGATAATAACGGAGCTGGGAGTTCAGTCTTTCAAGTAAAGAGTTCGAACAGCTACTCTGGATGTGATTCATCTTCTTTCTGCCGTGTTAACTGTTTAAAGGATCCCGTTGGAAGGCGCTACACCTAGTGGATTGTCATAACCTAACATTCCCTCCTTGAGAGTGAACTTATAGAACTAAAAAAGAAAAAACCCTCCCCGGTTCACACACACCCTCCCCTACCGTGGTGGCGGCAACATGCAGGCAGTTGAATTAAGCTACGATACTAGGCCCTAATGGTGAAAGGGCAGACGGACGATGGTAGACCTCGTGAGAGAAAGGAGACTAGGGGGCCCCACTTGAACTCAAAGTTCTTATAGTTATCTCTGAAAATGTCCGCCATGCGTTCCAGGCTAAGCAATTTCCATAGACAGGAGTGCCAGAGGGAGATGGATGGCGCTTCTCTTCTTTTCCAGGCGTCTGCCAACGTAATCTTAGCTGCTCCAATACAAAGCCACATTATCGTTTTATATGCTCTGGTCTGATGGTCTAGAGGAGTCACAGAGTCCCAAAAGGACACCCGCCATCGTTGTGCGGATGGGGTATCCCAACATGTCCTTTATATGTGCAGGAATTTCCACTCAGAAGGGGAAAATAGTTGGGCAATCCCACCATATATGCTGAAAGTCCCCAAGCAGTCCGCACCCCTGCCAGCATCTATCTGAGGTGTTGGGAAAGATCTGCCTAAGCTTTGACGGGTGTAAGTACCAGTCCATCATAGTCTTCAGGTGGGCTTCACAGAGTTCCGTGGAGTGATGAAATTTTATGATGTCGGACCACAAATGTGTCTATTCCTCGTCAGTTATAGCTCGCTGAAGTAAATCTTTGTACATGGACATATACCTTGGGCGGGGTTGAGTGTGGTGGTGAGTAGGAAGTTATATATGAACGAGAACACTCCCTTCATAGGGGAAGCCCTGGTGAGAAAGGTCTCGAATTTTGTGAGGGGGCGAGTGGCCGCCTCGCGTACCTGAGGTGTAAGTGCCCAGTGTAGTAGTTGAGTATAGTGGTACCTTTCTATGTTCCCTATTCCATAGTCATGCTTGCAATTATCTAAAGTGAGGGGGTCAAAGTTATGGAATAGGTGTGTCAGGGCGAGGCATCCTCCCTCCCTCCATGCGTCAAAGGGCCCCTCATGTAGGGCCTGGGGAAATGCCGGGTTGAAGTGGAGTGGTGTAAATGGAGAGGGGAACGTAGTCCACCTATCATCACCTGCAACTGAGTCCCATACCCTTAAGGTGGTGCACTTTGGGGGTGCTGATGTACGTGTTCTTAAGCCTATCGCTTTTGGGTTGCCAAATTAAGTCCCAAATGGTCCTCCCAGTCACACTACAGTCCATATGTAACCAGTGTTTTTCAGATTCCTGCTGTGAGCATTTTACAAGGACTCGTAACTGCGCCACTTTATAATATAAGTGGATGTCTGGGAGACCTACTCCCCCCTCCCCGCGGGAGCGGCGTAGTTAGGAGAAGCAGGCCCGTCCCCCTTGCCAGATAAAGCGCAGGATCATGGCCTTGACTCGCCGAAAGAAGTCCCCCTCTAATTCTATGGGTAAGGCCTGAAATAAATATAGGAGTTTAGGAAGAAGAGTCAATTTCACAGCGTGTATCCGGCCCAGCCAGGACAGAAAAAGAGGTTTCCATCTCGTGAGATCTGATTGAATTCAAGTTAGTATGGGGGGTGAAATTGGAAGCATATAACTTCCCTACTGTTGGTGTCAGCTGGATTCCCAAGTATCGAATAGAGGAAGCAACCCACGGCAAAGGTGTAAGAGACTGGAGCCTATGAACTTCCGTCTGCTGGAGGGTGAGGTTGAGAATATACGATTTGTCTAACTTCATTTTAAAGCCCGCTACAACTTCAAAACTTTCAAGCTCCGATTGCAAATGTGGGAGGGACGTGGCGGGTTCAGAGAGGGACAGAAGGACATCATGCGCGAATAAGGACATTTTATGCGACTCCCCCGTAAATGGCAACCCCTGGATTCCAGGATTAGCCCTAACCGCTAGTGCTAATGGTTTAATACTAAGAGCAAAGAGGAAGGGCGACACGGGCCATCCCTGCCTTGTGCCTCCAGAGTGAACAAAGGAGGAGGATTGTCGCCATAGACTGCCACCTAAGAGCGGGGATGCAGATAGTTAGCTTGGATCATATTTAGAAATTTGGGCGAAAAGTCGAATGCTGTAAGTGTGTGAAATAGAAATTCCCAAGCAACCCTGTCGAATGCCTTCTTGGCGTCTAGTCCTACTAAAACCGCCAGGATTTTTTATCTGTTGGCCCTCTGTATCAAATGTATAATTTGATGGGTATTATCGTGTGTTTGGCGACCCTTAATAAATCCGGACTGGTTAGGGTGTATGAGGGCAGGCATGAGGTCATTTAGTCGTTTGGCTATAATAGCGGAGTACAGTTTTGCGTCTATATTTAGTAGGGCAATAGGCCTATAAGATGCGCAGAGGTGATGGTCCTTCCCCGGTTTAGGTATTACCGATATCATGGCCTCGGATATTGTGCCAGAGGTCTCGCCGTCCTCAGCAATCTTGTTAAATAGCCGCACAAGGTGGGGGCTGATGTCGGAGGAAAATGTCTTGTGAAAGATGGCGGTATAACCATCCGTTCCAGGAGCTTTGTGGGCTTCAGAGCTTTAATAGCAGAGGTAACCTCCTCCATGGTAATAGGGGCAGTGAGTACTTCATTCCATTCAGTAGATACCTGGGGCAGGGGCAACGTCTGAAGATACTCTTGCTGTTTATCCGGGTCAAGGGTCTCCCCATAGTAAAGAGTTTTGTAAAAGGAACCAAAGATCTCTGCCTTGTCTTCATCTTTATGGGTAATGTCCCCGGAGGGCCCCTGAATGCCCCCTATATACTCTCTTTCTCGTTTATCTTTTAGTTGTCTGGCATGGACCAATTTTGTTGCCCTGAGTATAGGATTTAAGAAGTGTGAACTCCGCCCTATTATAAATAGCCCAGAGTTTACCTCTGATCGCCGTCAGATTGCGTAAGGTTTGTCTAGTGGGCTTCTGTTTATGAGTGTTTTCAAGAGAAGACAACTCCGCCTCTTGTTGTTCCCTCTCTCAAGCGCGCTGCGTATTTAGTGTCGCATTGAGAGCAAAATTATTCCCTCTAAAAACAGCTTTAAATGTGTCCCAATTGGTATACTCCCGATGTGTCCTCCGGCTTATTAATAGCAAACAAATCAGTAAAATGGTTTCTCTTACTTTGGTACGTGAATCCTTGTCCCGAGCTAGGGACGCCGGGAAATACCATCTGGGGGTAGTCAGGGCATTCCCATACCAAGTGAGACAGATAGAAAATAGGCTATGATCCGAGACTGACATGGGAAAAATCTTGGCCTCCCGCAGGGTACCCTTTAAGGATTGGTTAATAAAAATGTAATCTAGTCGGGAATATGTACGGTGAACATGTGAGTAGAACGTGTAGTCTCGGGTCTGTGGATAGAGAGTACAGTACGCCAAGTGTCCAAAAGGCCCAGATCCTGTATACGCCGTTGTGTGTCCAAGGTGAAAGAGCCCATATAAGAGCGTTGTGAGTGTTTACTGTCCAGCTCTTTCTGCCGTATCAGATTGAAGTCACCCATAAGAATAATATTTTTTTTAAACATAAGTATTCTACACGTTTATGCAAATCAATACACAAATATTGGTACATACCTATAGTACAAATAAATGCTTATATACAGAGAGATATGCTGTATATTTATGTGTTTGCGTATGGTGGTTATGTGGGGAAGAGCCAATTCTTGAGTAGTTTCTGAAGATAAAGTGGTTATTTGTGGATCTTATGTTGGGGGGTAAAGAGTTCCATACTTTGGCTGCTTGAACAGAGAAGGATTTGCCACCCATGTTTTTTTCTTGTATCTTGGGATTTTGAGGTAAGGTGCCACTCTAGTGCGGAGGTTCCTTTGTTGAATGTGTTTGCTGATTTTATTCCTGATGAAGAGTGGTCCTGTTCCTTGTATCGCTTTGTGAGTGATACATAACAGCTTGACATGGATCTTCTAGCAACCGGTAATCAATGCAGGGCTTTCAAAGCAGGGGAGATGTGGTCTTGTGGTTATATACATAAGAGTAGTCTGGCAGCCGAGTTCTGAATCCGTTGTCTTCTTTTCATGGTTGTTAAAGGTGATCCATGGTAAAGGCTATTGGCGTTATCGAGTTTGGACAAAACAAGGGAGATTGTAGCCTGGACCTTGTGTGAAAATCCCAAATGGGGGAAGATACGTCGCAGAGTTTTTATAGTAACAAAGCTTGATCTTGCTAGTTTTTCCACTTGGGCATTTATCAATAGCTTGGAGTCCATGGTCATTCCGAGGTTTCTTACTTCCTTTGATATTTTAGGCTGTGTTCCCGATGATCCAGACACATGGCGAGTAGGTCATAATGTTTCCAATTGCAACACATGATTATTTCCGTTTTGGAAGCATTCAATTTGAGATGGGTCCACGGCATCCAATGCTCCACAGCTCTGAGACAGCTGAAAGTTGGTGAGTTTCCAATATCTTTGGGGCATTGCATTTGAAGGAGTATTTGCGTGCCATCTGCATAGGTATAGCACGTGAGGTGACTTCATGTAGGTGTTGAAAAGCATGGGTGAGATAATAGAGCCTTGAGGGACCCCTGCTTTTGTAATGTACGGTTTGGACAAGAAAGGTGGGGTATGGATGACATTAGTTCTATTGCACGGGTAGGACGTGATCCAGACTAGAGCAGTCCCCTCTATGCCAGCTTTGTGGAGTCTTTATATCAGAGTGTCATGGTCAACTGTGTCAAAGGCAGACGAGAGGTCCAAGAGAAGTAGCGCAGGAACCCCGTTGCAGTCAACAGGGTTCTTCAGGTCATCCCAGATGGCAAAGAGGGCATATTCTGTGCCTATTCCTGGACAGAAACCTGTTTGGAAGTCTGAAAGTAGGGCGTTCTCTTCAATGAATTGTGACATCTGGGCGAAAGCTGCTCTTTCTATAGTTTTCCTAGGAAAGGGCCATTTGAAATTGGTCTGTAGTTGTCAGTGTTCAGCTGATCCAAGTTTAATTTCTTCAGTAATGGGCGTATGATAACTTTTTGAGTCCTTCTGGAAATATTCCAGTAGTTAAGGATTTGTTGATGATTCTCCTTACTGGAGGAGCAACAGAAGTTGTTAAAAGAATTGTCTTGAAGGTTTGTTTTGGACATGGGTCAGAATGGCTGTGCTTACTTTGACCAGGTCCATAAATTAATTGTGTGAAATGCGTTGGAAGGAACGGAGAGGCTGGGTTGGAGTATTCTTGAATTGTAGCTTTGTAAACAAGTTAGTTTTGATGCTTTGTCCCTGTTTTAAATATGAGTCCACCATGTCTGCTTTTTCCATGTAATGTTTTTCCAGTTTGTCTGTGATGAGTAACGGGATGAGCTTCTTCTAGGTAATTTGGTTTACAAAATTCATTGAGAATTTTATAGAATTCTTTATTTGCACATTTAGCATTTTGAATTTTGTCTGAATAGTATTTTTTCTTCCCTTTTTTGATAGCCGACTTGTACAATCTGTTAATTTTCTGTAGGTGAAGTTTGTCTTGGTTGTTGTTTGTTTTGAGCCAGGCACGTTGCAAGCTTTCTGGTTTTTTGTTTTATCTCTTTTGTTTCTGTATTTCTCCAAGGTACTTTTGTTCTGGGTGGTTTCTAGTGGTATCAGGATATCAAAAGTTTCCTGTAGCCACTCATTTAGTTTTTGAAAAGCATTTATTTTTTCTAGATCTCTACCGGATGTTAGTTGTGTTTCTAAGTGTTCCAAATTGACTTTGGATGCATGTAAGGTGGTTTTAGGTCCATCGCTTAGTTTTGTTTTATGTTGGAAGGCAAGTAAATGGTGGTCTGACCATGTGACTGGAGTCATTGTTTCAAAGGTAACTAGTTCTGTATTAGCAAAAATGACATCCAGGATATGTCCAGTGATGTGTTGGGTTTGTGGATGATCTACTACAGGTTCAGTGCTTCTACGCCAGCGATGACTGTTTTCAGATGGGGCATATTTGGTTTGTCAAACCGAATGTTGAGGTCACCCAAAACGCATAGGTTGGAGTAGTGCTATCAGGTTTGAAACCAGGTCTAGAAGTGCGTCTGGGAAAGTTGCCTTTCTAGTTGGAGGTCTGTAAAGAAGAAGGAAGTTACAGCTAGACCACCTGCTTTTTTGCCTATACGATTTTGGCTGATCATTTGATAGCCTAGAGGAACGGCTTCATGCAGGACTGGAGCATATGCCTGGTTTTGCGTCCGTGAGAAGGTCGTGGATATGATGTTTGTTCTTAGAGAGTGGTCAAGCATTTATTAGCAGACAGTTTAGTGAATGTGGTTTGGAGATAGTGTGACTTTGTTTTGTGGAGGAGTGAGCAGTTTTTGGTGGGCTTGCAGCTGGTGTGTCCTTAGTGTTGGTATTAGCTGTATGGGGATAGCAATTGTGTGACTGTTCTGTATCGTGTTCCTCATCCAGCAGGCTAAGAAGGCATTTTGATGGGTCCGTGTGTGTAGGTGGTGTAGACGAGTTTGAGAGTGTGCTATATGTTTGTAGTTTGTGATGGTAAGTATTATGGGGTGTTGTGATTGTGAGAGTTTGTTGTGCTGGTGTGCTTGGGGGAAAAGGGAGGGGTCTGGTTTCACTCACTTGCTAACATAAAATGGGAGCTGGGGTGGAATGCTTAACACACAGGTCTGAGCACAGAACAAGGGAGAAATTAGGGGGGAAAACAAGTAGTCACCTGGAATGTGAGGAAAAGACAACAGATTTTGGACTGCAAATACCACAATTCAACAGGTTAAATAAAACACTCATGAGCAAATAAAAGCCACAAGTTTCTACAGAAAAACAGGTGAGCAATGATGCAATCACAGGCAGGGTATAAACAATTGTTTTAAACTGTAACCACCCCAAGAAAAAAAAAAAAGATGCAATCACGGGTAGGGAAAATTGCTTTTTAAAAGACAGTACTAATCTACCTCCTTAAGTGTGGTGTGGAATTGGGTACGGTTAGTCATGAGTGGATTGGCTAGTGATACAGGATAGAGTTGTGTAGTGTTTGTAGGTGATGGTGCAAATGTGTGGTAGCTGGGATAGAAGAGTGTATGTGTGTGCTTTGTGTGGTTTTGTAGTGGGTGCTGAGACACAATTTTGCATAGGGTTAGTTTGTAGTAAATGAGTAGGGTACATATGCTGTGAGTATGTTACTCTGCTAGTGAATGGGGTAGGGTGGATGCAGGTGTATGTAAAATTGGGCAGCATTTCTCTCCCTAGTCCCAACCTGTCTCGAAAAAGCCCAAACAGGCCCTCACCCTTGTCCTCTCCGCCCTTAGCCTCAACGCCAGGGCTGAGACGCCCTAAGCCCTGGCCTTATATATCCCTGGTATTCAGGTGACCCCTTCAGCCAATAGGAACCCTAGCCCTAACCCTAATCAATCACAACCCTAGCCCTAAAACCTAGGACCAATAGGAGACCACGACCTTACAACCAATGACAGCCATAGTCCAAGCACCCAGACATAAAACCCTAAACCCTACGTCCAGTAGATCGCCTAACCCCCAACCCTAGTCCCAACCCTGTTCCCAGCAGCCAATCAGACAGGAAACCCTAAGCTCTACTTCCAATGCAAATCCTAACCCCAGCCCTAGTCCCAGCTGCCAATCACACAGGAAACCCTAAGCCCTACTTCCAATAGAAAGCCCAACCCTAGCCCTAGTCCCAACCCTAGTCCCAGCAGCCAATCACACATGAAACCCTAAGCCCTACGTCCAATAGAAAGCCCAGCCCCAGGAACCAATTTGAAAAACTAAACCTATCCACCAATCACATCGCTAACCTTAAACCCTACATCAATAGCATCACTGACCCAGGAACCAATCAGAACCCTATAATGTTTACAAAGCTCATACCCCTGTATCTGGGTCACGCAAGTGGGTAATTCCAACGCTCAAAGATCTATATGTACCTAGAAGGTTCCTCAAAAGTTGCATGTATTATGTCAATAATGTGTTCACAATGTATGTAAACTACACAAATATATCCACGGGTCTAATACATTCTAAAATCTACCTCACTGATAAGTGAAACCTTATCAATATCCTAGGTGCAAAGGGAGACCTCATTAGAAGTGTGGATTCCCATCAATCACCAAAAGGTGCCATCCTTTGTCATCATCTGGGTCTCCTCCTGGTGTCTCTATAGTGACTCGTTGATCGTAAAAATAGGACCTGTTGACAGTGTCCCAAACCAACTTGCGAGTAACTAAGTGGCCTACAGATGTGTATAATTGTCATATGTGATGGGAAACAAAAAATGTTTTCAGTGCGAAATAAATTTACTAAAAGTGAATTAAAATTGGGCAATGAGAGAAAAAATATTTATTAGTATCCCTCAGTGCTCAAGGCTAAAAACAGTGCTTTCTACAAATAACTGTCATAGTTGTTAATGGGGTCGACATGTTTCAGCAAATGATGAAAAAGTGTAATCCTCTGCCTTCCTCAGGACCTCTATATAATTGCTACTGCAATGTGCAGAAATAATAATCATTGAATTCAGTGAATAAAAATGGTTGGAACTGATACAACCATGTCACCTGGGATCCTAGGTGTACACCAAATCTTCTGCGGGTGGCGTTGTGCATTAGGCACTGTAACATAAACAAATCATGGTATTCAACTACATTTATTTTATCTGTGAGGTAGATATATATAGATGTTCACAATTATCAACATCCTATTTTGATTTAGTATCAATTCATTCTAGCACTAGTGAGCCTCACCATGATGTGCATCATTATACAATAATGAACCATTGCTCCATGCTTACCTGTTCAGCAGGAGGATTGGACCTCACCTCACCTGGCTGCGGCTCACAGAGAGGAAGCACCGCTCTATAAAAACCAGAAACAAACCGGACTTCTGTAAACAGTGCCCTGCTTACTCTGTGTTGCCCAGACTTATTTGCTAGAAAATAACATCAGCTGTACATTCACACCGAACAGTCTCTATACTTATGTGCCAGAACAGGCTCTTATCTGTCATCTGCTCTAACATCAATACTCGTACTTAAAAGTCAAATGCCCTGTATGTAGACTGGGCCTTCACATGTCGTCCTTTCTTCTCATTACTATACCAGGACACTCCCCTTTAATACTATACTATCCTAACCGGAGTGCAGTTGCACACTTCCTATCTTCCCGTTGTGACATCTATTGTTAGCATAATGTTATCTGTGCGAGTCTCAAACATCACTCGAACATGCCACAAACGTGGCTAACCCCGACGTAATCTCTCAGATGCCCTTAGCTCATTTAAGTAATACACGGGCCTCTCTGTGCCTCATCCACTCTCCGCAACCATGGAAAACCGCTCAAAAGTGACTGAAAAGCGCTTTGTCCTACCTATCCGTCGGTACTCTGGGCGGTCATCCGAACCGTCTCGGGGAGGTGTTTTTCCTCGGTTGCAGCCATGCATATCAATAGCCGTGAAAGTATTAACGTCATCTAGCGGCCGATCAAGTGATCGCCCCGCGGGTCAAAAAGGCATCTGGGAAATGTCGTTACAACCTTATCCAGCCTCTGTCACTGTCAAAATGCAAATAACTTTATTGCGAGGCAAACAAATTCCTATCAATCCAAAGCTGTTCATAATAACAAGCCATCAGCCCCAATGAAGAACGGCCATAAATACTACATAGACTACAAGGAACTGTACACAGCACTCGCTCTCAGATTAGCTCCATATTGATACTGGTTGTCTCACATGCAGCCAGACGTCATTCCTGAGCGCTGTTGCTACACCTCTGCAATTAAGCTTATGTGATGAGACAAAAATTACAAAGTATAATCAGTTCTAGATGCGTGTCATACAAACCAGACATCCTCCCTGAGCTATGTCACTCGAAAATCTAAAATTACACTCACCATATGAACCAATGTGCATCTGGGCGAAAAGACCCTTCCACATCCGAACTCATACTCAGCCCACTAGGCGAAAGTCATGTCATCCACCAAGTTGCATTTGGACCAGGATATACAGATAAACAAATAAACCAGTTAGGAGCTGCTTATTCTCAACCCATTTCGGGGATCATGCAGCCGCATGATCTTTTATAATAGCTTCCTATGTGGTTTAAACTGTGTGTGTAGTATACAACCGCCTCAACATTAGCTTTACAATAACACCCAGGGTATTTCATCATTAAGACCATGTTTATCACTTCCCAATTTGAAAATCCATTTATGTTCCTTAATCAACAGAAACTTTGAGATGTCTGTAATATGGTCCGGAATGAATGGTTGTTCTAGGACAGTCCATTGAAAGTCTGTTGGACCGTGACTAGCCTCTAAAAAGTGGCTGATCAGTCTTGTCGCCTGCTTCTTACACCTCACGGTGCTCTTGTGTTCTGAGATTCTCAGCTTGACCTTACGGGTAGTCATGGCCACGTGTTTCAACTTGCACGGACATGTAATCATATATATAAGACAGCCGCTATTGTAATTTGTGAATTTCTTCTGTACCCATGGGCGACTATGTCAATCGTCAAGGACTTTTGTGTCTGGGGTCATGCTACACATGTACCACAAGGTTGATGACCCTGTACTGCGGGAGAATCCCATATAGTGCCCACTTGGTGAGACATCTTACTTCTTGGTCTCGTGTGGACCAACTGATCTCTAAAATTGGTGCTTCTCTTGAATGAAAAAAGAGGTATTGGGATTGGATCCTGCCAAATATTTAGTATAGACCAGTGTTTTCTCACACTCTTCTGTATGTCATTTGACATCGTGCTAAATGTATTCAAAAAGGTCTAGAGAGATCTCCCTTTGGCGTCGACGGTTCCATCAGAGCTTCTCTGTTGTTGTTAATAGCTCCTTTCAAGGAACGACGTACCAGCTTCTTTGGATACTTCCTCGCACATAGTTGTGATGCAAGGGATGTTGCATGCTTTTGGAATCTTTCTCTAGTGGACAATTTCTCTGAACCCTAAGAAGTTGGCCATACAGGAGATTATCCCTCAGGGATTTTGGATGATGGCTATGATAGCATAACAATGAGTTCCTTGACATTGGATTCCTATACAATTCAGATTGGAGACCCGAAGGAGTAGCTACAATCAATAAATCCAAAGCAGCTAATTTATGCTTGTCGTGTTCCACGGTGAATCATAAAAATTCATTTCTGCTATTTAACCATGTCAGAAATTGGTCTAAATCATCTGTCTCACCTCGCCCAATGACGAAGACGTCATCTATATAGCGTCTCCATGGAGTCACAAAAGGGATTTGTTGGAGTTAAAACATGTTCCTGCTCGAAGCCATGCACATAAAGGTTCACTAGGCTAGGATCAAAAACACTCCCCATGCTTGTGCCAGAGATCTGCAGATAGATAGTGTCCTCGAATTTGAAGAAATTTTCCTTCATGGCAAGGTGAGCGCATGCCATGATAAACTGGACAGGTGTTATGGAGTCCAGATCTCTATCCATAAGCAATGTTCTGATAGCCTCCAGAGTCCCATCCTGGGGAATCGATGTATACAACGACTCTACATCAAATGATACTAGAATGTATGTTGCCATGTCAAAATCAACTTCCGGTGACAGCCGCAGAACATCTTTCATGTCTTGCAAGAATGTCGGCATCTCTTTCACCATCGGCCTTAAGAAATAATCCTCGAAGGACGTCCAGGTGGAGGTCTCTGGGTCTTATGCACTTTCGGTAGCACGTTAGGCGTTACTGGATGTTCTGTTTGTCAAAAACCTGCTTCTTGAGCAGTTATCCATCCCTCGGTCACTGCCTCCTCTACCATATGTGAATGTGAGAAAGTGTGGGAAACACAAGAAGGACTCTCCAGGGTATCGCCATGGGAGGATTTGCGGAAACAGGCTTCGCGCCAAGACCAGGACTCTGTCAGTGGACTACAACAACTATGCCCCTCTCCTGTTTGTTCACAGCGAGACGCCGACGTCAATGGTAACCCAGAAGTGACAAAGAATGACTCCGGAAGCACTCCTGCCGATCCAATGAAAGGAGGCCGATTTCCAGGGGAGGTGTCTGAGACCGGTGGCGCGCTGGCGACAGGAAGGAAGTCGAGTGAGCAGAGGAGTGAGGACGGACCCTGTGAGTGGACATCGGGAAGCGGAGCTGAGGAAGGAGACGCGGGACTGAAGGAAGAAGACGCGGAACCCGAGACAGAGGACTCGAGACCATCCGGCGAACCCGGGGAACCGGACGAGAGCTGGTGTGAGGACTGGTGGTGTCTGGAGGATGCTGGGGAGTGGCCGCAACTCTGGAGAGTTGCGGCGGAGCCGGTGAGTGAACGAGGCTCGAGGGAACCGGGAGTTGGGTTGTGGGAAGCGGGTGGTGGAAATGGGGTGGGCTATGGGTAAAGGGGAGAGTCATTCCGTATTTCCCCCAAGGTGTTTAAGGGGAGAGTCCTTTGGAGTATAATTGCAGCATATTAACGGAACCTCTTGATTCAGGGACAAGTGCATACGTGTTTCTTTATTTTACCACCAAACCCTAAGTTGTGTGTGACCATTACAAAAGCACTTCTTGCACCAAGCACTGCCCTAAAGCTCCCTAGGCACTAAATAATCCCCCCCCCCCCTCACTACCCTACAAACCAGCATAGAAGAAGTCATCTCAACACAAAAGGTGTGGTGATGGGTACAAATCCATCATACATAAACAGAATCCCTATCTGACGGCTTCCTCCTTTCTTCCCTCCTATGAGCCTCCGGGGAGATCACCTTGCCACAAAGGAACAGGAGCAGGAATCATCACCCGTGGGATCCCCATCAAGCTCACGTTCATTCCAAGACACTTCGAGAGAAGAACAGGAGGAAAAGCCACCTATAACCCCCATCACTGACACTGTTGAAAATAAAAAATCTTCCTTTTCTAAAATACATACAGCCTCCTCGCCTGTTTATCAAACCCGCCCTCCCACAGTGAAATTATAGTTTTTATTCTGGCTGTAGGGTCAGTTTTCAGAGGGCGATATGATTTTCTATTGCCAAGTTGTCTTAAATATTCAGCTCTATACGTGCTTGTGTCTAACAACACAATCGCCCCGCCTTTATCGGCCGGTTTGATTGTTATCTTGTCATCTGATGTAAGGCCTAGAAGAGCCAGATGTTCAGACTTAGGTAGATTGCAGTAGGGTCTATTTTCCTTCTGGCAAAGTGGCATAACATTCTTGCCCACCGCTTGTTCAAACGTTAGTACTTTTGCAGGTGTTAAATGTACTGGTGGATTGTATCTGCCAATGAACTTTTGATACTGACTGATGTGCATTGTTACGGAGCCGAGTTTCTATAATAAAAAGATTTTCACAAAAAAAATGTGCTGGTGGATTGAAAGTAGATCGCCGTTTCAACCCCGTGTTAGTGTCTGCTGGGTCATTCAGTTTTTGTTCATTCTTTAAAAAGAAAAAATGCAATCTGATTTTTCAAAAGAATTTTGCCAACTCCACATGTGTCTGAAAGGGGTCACCTTTAAAGGTAGACACAAAACCCAAACCTCTACTCAGAACAGTCTTTTCAATCGTAGTTAAAGTTCTTGAACTGAGGTTGATTATTAATCCGTCTCTGTGCTGGTTCCCGGTTGGCCTGGAGTCTTCTTCTTGTTGCTGCGTAAGCTCCTGGGGGATTGAGGAGGGATCCAATGTACTTGGGCCTGTTGGTTCCGTCTTCATCCCCTGGACCGCCCCCGACCAAAGCCTAAAAAAGGCTGGTTATTGAAAATGCTGGGGAATTCCGGCGGTTGAAAAGGTCCCATTGGTGGATGAAAAGTGGGACCTGGAAAGTTCCAAGGATTATGTTGCC
Organism: Lissotriton helveticus; assembly: GCF_964261635.1. Lineage (NCBI taxonomy): Eukaryota > Metazoa > Chordata > Amphibia > Caudata > Salamandridae > Lissotriton > Lissotriton helveticus. The sequence goes on along the minus strand of NC_136068.1, from coordinate 1,492,401,487 downwards.
ACCATTCTTGGAATTGATTTTGGGGTCCTCCTCTCCATTTTAGTTGGGAATTCCTGCCTCGTCCTCTATTATAGGGGTCACTTTTGGCAGAGGAATCTAAGTCACTAGAGACATCTTCTGAACTAGAAGTCCCATAAGAAGAGTCTTACCTCCGTCCTTTACTGTTAAACTCTGGAGAGACGTATGAATCACTGGTGCTAGGTCCTTCTTGAATTTTTCAATTTTAGTAAACAAGACAGAATCTTTAAATTCTTTGTTGTTTTTATTCGTCTCCTCTTGATTTTTTTTGAAGGAGGTCCCAGTGATAGTTGTCTTGATTTAAGACTCCAATAGTTGAATTTCAATAAGGATAGTGACTGCTACCCGTTTGGCAGTTCTAATGATTAAAATCAACCAATCCTGCGGGCAGCGCCAGGTTATTAAGGACCAGTCCTTTAGGAACTCTTTGTCTTTTAGAAAAAGTCTAGGGGCATTTGTCACTATGAGTCCTGTTGGGGCACAATTTCCCCGCAAATACTCGGTCATAATGAGGGGCGCGGCATGGCGGGCTAGTCGCAGATAAGTGCAGCTCCTGCCGTATAACCCGTAATCCTACCTTAATCCTGGTGGAACCGTGCCCACTAATCTGAAACCGGGGTCGGAACCCCCCCCAAGTCCTGAGGATCCCAGCCGGGTGCCGTTCTACATGCCTGTGGACCCTAAAAAACTACTTTTCAGCCTTGGTGCTGTGGAGGTTCTCCTTTGTGGAAAATGGCAGCGTGGACCCCGACTGCCTGCTAGACAGCCTCCTGGCGTCTGCGCTGGGTCCGCCCTGCTGCGGGGACCCGGGCTGAGGGGCTGATCGTAGCCCGGAATATTTGCCGACTTGAAAGGGGATCCTCGGGGGGTGTTGTCCCGGAGGTGAGGAGCTGTGACTGCTTACACCACAGCAGCCCCGCGGGGAGCCCGGGGGTGCGTGCTACGCGACCCTGGGGCTTCTGGAGGGCCGTGGTAGGCCCGCTTTGGCTGCGTTTCTCCCTGCTCGGTCCGCGTGTGTGGCCTGAGGGCAAGTAAGGCCTGAACGCTTGCTAAAGGGCCCCTTTATGGAGACACATGGACTTGCTCTGTAGAGGACGGCCTTTGGCGGTGGGGGCATAGCCCTACTGTGGAGGCCTGAGCTGAGAGGCCCGGACTCCTGCCGCATTGAGAGGGGGCACTGAGGTGCATACACCTGGAGGGGAAAGGCCACGAGGACTGCTAGCCAGCTGCATTAAACCGTATCCGGGAGCGAGCTTCACGCGAGCCCGGGGCGCCGGAAGGGCCGGTCTCGGCCCTCTCTGACTGTGTTCCTCCCTGTGGGGCCCGCTGACGAAGCTGTACAGTCCGCGTGGGCGGACTGTTGGGTAGTGGGGCCTGGACTTCTACTTGGGGGTGCTCTACCGAGGCACCTAGACGATAACGCCTGTGACGGCCATCGGCAGAGGGGGCGCTCCGGGGCTTGGTGGAGGTTTCACCCGGTATTCCCTGCTGGACAATAACTCTTGAGGCGGCCCTTGGATGCCCCAGAGCTCGGCGCGGTAAGCACAGGTGGTGCCCTGCTGTCCTGGAAGTAGGGAGCTGTGGGGGACCTGCAGATACACCCCCTGGCCAGAGACGGATTCTTACGCCTGGAGTTGCGGAGCGCCAGATCACAGAGGAAACTTTGACGAGCCCACGCTGGAGAAGGGGAAAGACAGGCCCCTTCGAGTAGCGCAAACTAACAAGATCATGCAGTACACTGTGCCGGGCCCAACATCGGCGGAGCGCATTGGACCGGACCCTGAGCAGAGACCGCCACAGGGATCAGCGGCCCAGGATAAGGTTGACATTCTGGAGGCTATCAGAGACTCCTGTGCGGGGTTGGAATCTAAAATGGACAGTATGGCCATGGATATTAATCATTTGCGCCTGGACCTACGGAAGGTGGCGAACTGAGTCACTACCCCAGAGGGGGACCTGACCTCCTTACAGACGGAAGTCCAGCACTTACAAGCGATGGTGTCTGCACTCAAAGAACACACCTCTCACCTTGAAGACAGGGCGGAAGACGCTTAGGGGCGGTCGAGGAGGAACAACCTCAGTTTTTTGGGCTTTCTGGAAAGGGCGTGGGGCCGGCAGCAGACCTATTCCTGGAGGAGTGGATCGGTTCAGCCCTCCCGATCTCCAACTATCCAAGATATTTGCAGTGGAGCGAGCCCACCGCTCCCTTGGCCCCCCGAAACCGGGATCCCCGCCTAGAACTCTGATCGCCCGCCTATTCAATTTTAGGGACCGGGACATGATCCTGCAGTTCATCCGCAAGAATGGTCCCCCCAGGTACGAGAACCATGAGATACATATTTATCCGGACTATACAAAAAGGTGCAAAACATGCGGAACGACTTCTGAGGGTCAAGAGGAGGCTGAGAAATCTTGGTATAAAATACAGCCTAATATTTCCAGCCCAGCTTAGAGTGCAACATTCAGACAGGGTCCACTTCTTTACTGATCCGCAGGAGGCCATGGACTCGATGGGCCTGGAAGGGCAAGGACAACATCAAGGACGGCAAGAACAAAGGAGATGGAGCGGTCGGCAACGGAACCGGCCTGGTCGCACTTGTAGACGACGGTCCGCGTCACAGGAGAGACCTGACGGAGGTCGCATTATGGTGGGGCCAGATGGTACCCTGAGAGAAGAGCTGGGGGTATACCGACGCAAAATCAGTTCTCCCCACTGTGCCTCGTCCAAGAAACTCAATCGGAACCGTAAAGCACTGCTGGCCCACTAGCTGGTGGCTCGTGAGATACGTATCTGCAAGTATGAGAACTGCTGTTTGGGGGATTGTGGTCGGTGGGGTTGCATTGGCTGCGATGGGTACGTACCTCCCTGCTGCTGCGAGCTGACTCTACTATGGAGCGCCTGGGAGGGGTTCTCACTTTCAGAGACTATTAGGGGACTATGCGGATGGTGGGAACGTAGATGCTGGGGGTGGGGCGCTATTCCGCCACTCTGCAGTCTAGGTATCCTGACTGTGGTGTGCAGTGTTCGCCCGGCTAGACCCGTTGGTTAGGCGGGGCTGCACGGCACCAGGCAGTCTGGTTGTACAACAAGGGCTGGGATTCTTCCTTCTGTAGATTTTCGTTTGCATTGTTGCGGGAGGGGGTCTTTAGGGGAGGGTGGTAGCTGTGGGGTGGAGTCCTGAGTTCTCAGACTGAGGTTGGGCTGTGCGAATGAGGTTCTACTGCCTAAGGGTGGGGGGGGGGAGAATGTTCAAATTGATATGCTTTAGTGTTCTACCAAGGGAATGTCTTATACCGGGTCACCAGAGGTCAGGAGAGCGTTGGAGAGGGTGGAGGGGTTCCCAACACTGTACCTTGCGGGCCTTACCACTCATGCTTCAGATACTGTGGTTAACTAAACTTCTATACCTATGGCAGGTGATCAGCAGGCCTATAAACTTATAACATGGAATGTTAGGGGGCTCAACAATAGGGTCAAACGGATCCGGGTAGCAACATACCTTAGACAGTATAGGATAAGCGTGGCCTATTTACAAGAGAAGCATCTGTGGGGGGCTGCCTGAAATATGTCCAATGGCGGTGGCGGGGCCAGTTTTTCGCGACCTCCTACTCGGGGTTTGCCAGGGGAGCACTTATTTGGGTAGCGCCAGGAGTCCCCTTTAAGGTTTAAAAATGTAGTCCTGACCCCGAAGGGAGATACGTGGCGGTGGAAGGGACGCTGGATACGAGACACCTGTGTTTAGTAAACATTTATGCTCCAAACACGGACGATGGGGACTTCCTGGCTAAGGTTCTCGGGGAATTGGAACTGACACCTGATGTGGAACTTATTGTAGCAGGAGACTTTAATTGTGCCTTAGATGGGGAATGGGATAGGCATCCCCCAAAGGTGGATGCTAAACCCAAGACACAGGAAACCCTGCGCCAGATGATTAGCAACAATAACCTACTAGATATATGGCGGCACCGACACCCTGATAGTCGGGTATACTCCTGTTATACTCCGGCAGCTAATACGTACAGCAGCCTGGACTATTGTTTCGTACAGCAAACGGCAGCCGCCAGTTGGATTCTAGAGACACAGTACCTGGCCAGATGTCTGTCCGATCACTCACCCCTGTTGGTGTTCCACACTTTTGGCCGCCCGCTGCTCCAAAATACTGCTGTGGAGACTTAACACTGAGGCGTTGACGGACCAGAGACGATCGCAGTAGGGTGTGAAGGTTATTTTAACTGCTAGTTTGAGGGCGTTTGAATGCGACGCGATGAAAGTGGTGCTGAAGGGGTTATGCAAGTCCACAGAGGTGGAACGCTTAAAGACCCTGTAGGCAGGCCTTCCCACAATTCTGGAGGGGCCGGCCAAATGGATGGAGTAGCGACAGAAGATAGGGTATCTATGGGAGTCATTGGGCAAGTACAATAGGACCATGAGCAGGCGTCGGTGGGACACTGAGGGTGACAAAGCCGGGCGCCTACTGGCGCGCTTGATTAGAGCGGAGACTCAGCCTCTCCCGATATTGGCCCTTCAGGCTGATGGAGGCAGACTGGTTTACACCCAGCATGAGATTAACGCAGTATTCGCCTTACATCTCCAAAAACTACATTCCGAACCTGAGTCCACTGTCGCCCCACATGCTTTGGAAGCCTATCTTACTGAGATGGAGCTACCTTGCCTCAGTCTGGATAGTCAGGAGTCCCTGGGGAGCCTTTCAGGGGTGAAGAGGTGAGAGCGGCGATCGCGCATCTGAAAACAGCTAAGTCCCCTGGAATGGATGGCATGGCGGCGGAGCTGTATAAATAGTTTGGGGGAGCCTTGGTTCCTAGGCTCCTGGACATTGTTAATGAGGCTGGTGAGACAGGCATACTGCCTGCCTCAATGCGTGAATCGCTGATTGTGATGATGCCCAAGCCGGGGAAAGACCCCTTACTACCCGCCTCGTACAGGCCAATTTCAATGCTCAATGTCGACCTTAAGATTATTAGTCAAGTATTGGCCAACAGATTACTCCCATATCTTAGGCAACTGGTAAATGACGACCAGTCCAGTTTCATTCCAGGAAGGAACGCACTGCGCAATATCCGCAGTCTTGCCCATGTCATGCAATCACTAGAGGGCAGGGCTGAACAGAATACTCTGGTTTTCCTCGATATCGAACATGCGTTCGACTTGCTCATGTGGGAATATCATGGCGGGTGCTCCTAAAAATGGGGATCGACGAGGGGTTTGTGAATTGGGTGAGACTTCTCTACACTCAGCCGGTGGCAAGGGTTCGCACGGGACGCTATGTCTCAGATGTGATATCAATAGCCAGGGGGACGTGACAGGGATGTCAGCGATCCTCCTTGCTGTTCGCCCTGGCGAAGGAGCCGTTAGTGTGCCAACTCCATAGGGTCCTCCAGGGGCGGGGTATCCAAATTGGTGCCCTGGAACATAGAGTTTCACTGTACGCAGATGATGGTTTGGTGTATCTGCAGGAGCCAACCCACTCGCTACCAATATTGCTGGCAGCTTTGGGTCAGTTTCCCAAATCACAACTGTATCCGATTGGGTAGGAGGCTGAGAGGGGTGATGGGGCTTCCATGGGTGTTCGATATGTTGCGCTACCTTGGGATCTGGATCAGTAGGGACAGGAAAGTTTTTTACCAACACAATATGGGGAGGATACTTAGGGATCTCCAAGGTAGTATTGACTTCTGGAACACACTCAGGCTCTCGTTGATTGGGAAGATTGCCTTGATAAAAATGGTGGTGTTGCCTTGCTGTCTCTTCACAATGCAGGGCTCTTCCGAGACCTTGATGCTATGCTTATACAACTGTTGTGCAATGGAAAACGTTGTCAGGTGAGCCTAGAGGTCATGAAGCGTACTTGGGGTGGGGGCGGTTTAGAAATCCCTGACCTTGAACTTTATTATTTTGCGTCCCAATTACAGCACGCAGTGACCTGGCTCGATACGGACCCATTAAGGCAACGGTTGCTCCTGGTGGACACATATGGGGATCGACAGCTGGGTGCGCTTCTGTGGCATGCGAAAGGGCGACAGGACCTATGTCCTCCACTGGGCCGACTGCTGGCGGCTATCTGGGCCAGGGTGGTTATACAGACGCGACCGTTTGCCCCGGAGGCCGGCTTTTGGCTGATGCCGCTTTTCGCGCTCATTGACCGGGTCATGTCTATCGATAAATCGATAAATGGAAGGCGGGAGGCTGTCTTATGTTGGCGGACCTCTATCCTGAACAAAGGTTCATAACATGCCAGGAAGCAGTAGACTCTTTTGAACTGGGACCGGGGCAATTCTTACAATACGCCAAAATAGCGGCAATGGCACAACGTCTATGGCCTACATTCCCGGAAGCCCCGGAACACACACGTACTCTGGTCACGATGATAGCCATGGCGGGGGGCCGGAAACTTGTCACTCGTCTGTACAGGGCGTTACGGGACGACAGAAAATGTGCACCTCTCAAAATAGAAGGTAGATGTCAGGAAGTGAGCCCTCATGAGATGACACAACGAGAGTGTGTAAAAATTCATGAGGGCGTTCGTAAGGTGGCGGTTTCCAATAGATTTAAGCAGATAAAATACAACATGGTCCACATGACATACCTCTCACCCAAGCACCTCCACGCCATAGATAGCTCGAGAGATCCAAGGTGCCCCAGGTGCCACTAAGCACAAGCAGATTTCCCACATATGGTTTGGTCATGTCCCATGATTCAAATATGCTGGACAGTTATCTTAGAGGACTTACACAGAATAACGGAATGGAGAGTTGCCCTAGAGATACGTACATGTCTCCTTGGACTGATTCCCCGGGACCCTAAACGCAAAACCAGCAGGAAGTTCCTGGTGTTGGGACTTGTAACAGCTAGGCCACGAATAGCAATTCACTGGCTGACACAGAGTGGGTCGCTGGTAGCGAACTGGAAAACGGACTTAGCAGAGGAGGGGCACATATGCAGTACTAGGAGGGATGCCAAACTCCTGGAAGCATTGCAGGCATATGGGCTAATGATCCAGGAGATAGGGATGAGCTCCCCGATTTCTACGCAGACATTGTTGACCGGGGTTAGTCACGTGGGGACCGCATCCCCCAGACGGGAGGAGGGACAGGATGAAACCCCTTATTGAGATGTGGTTAGAGTGACCTCTGGGTGGGTGGGCCCGGTAAGGGGGGGGGTGTTCAGTTAAAAGTTCAAATGATTGCACCTGACAAAAGTTTATACTAATTGCTGGTTCGGTATACTCTTCAAAGACAACCCATATTGGACTACCTGATGCTGTACAGAGATGGTAAAGCTTACTGTTCAGAGTTTGTCTGTGACATATTACTGTACCACCATGTGAATCGAACCTTAAAAACCGCAATAAAGAAGAAGAAAAAAACACAAAAAAACTCGGTCATAATGGCCCAATGAATGGCTGTACAAGAGTGTGATTTTTTTTAAACCAAGTACCTTCCCCCATTCATCCTCATTACTAATCATCGCAGTCAGTAAAGTGTCTAAAATACTGGGATTGGTAGATAGTATTGACTGTAGAACATAATCATCATAGCCTAAGCCACAGTTCTCAGCCATCATAAGCCTGTATATCAAGTAAACGCTCCGGCAAATGCAATTAAACTAACAAACTTCAAGGCTTAAGAGCTGAACCCTACAATTGGTAAGGTTCACAACCAAACTAAACCGAATGGTCAATATAAACAAGACCATCAGCCTCAGCTGCTCAAGAACAAGCAAAACAACAATTAGAAGAGGGTCTCAGGGAATGTTTTAAAGACCTAGCGTGGATATAATCCCCATACTCAACATATACTACACAAACATATCCATGAGTCTAATAAATTCTAAAATCTACCTCACTGATAAGTGAAACCTTATCTATATCCTAGGTGCAATTGGAGACCTCATTAGAAGTGTGGATTCCCATCAGTTACCAAAAGGTGCCATCTTTTGTCATCATCTGGGTCGCCTCCTGGTGTCTCTATAGTGACTCGTTGATGGTAAAAATAGGACCTGTTGACAGTGTCCCATACCAACTTGCGAGTAACAAAGTGACCTACAGATGTGAATAATTGTCAAATGTGATGGGAAACAAACATTTTTTGCAGTGCGAAACAAATTTACAAAAAGTGAATAAAAATTGGCCAATGAGAGAAAAAATATTTATTAGTAACGCTCAGTGCTCAAGTCTAAAAACTGTGCAAAAAAGACAGCTTTCAACAAATAACTGTCATAGTTGTTAATGGGGTCGACATGTTTCAGCAAATGAGAAAAAAGTGTAATCCTCTGCCTTCTTCGGGACCTCTATATAATTGCTACTGCACGTGCACAAATAATAATCATAGAATTCAGTGAATAAAAATGGTTGGAACTGATACAACCATGTCACTTGGGATCCTAGGTGTACACCAAATACTCTGCGGGTGGCGTTGTGCAATTAACCACTGTAACATAAACAAATCATGTTATTCAACTAAATTTCTTTTATCTATGAGGTAGATATATATAGATGTTCACAATTATCAACATCCTATTTTGACTTAGTATCATTTCATTCTAGCACTAGTGAGTCTCACCATGATGTGCATCATTATACAATAATGAACCATTGCTCCATGCTTACCTATTCAGCAGGATTGGACCTCACCTCACCTGGCTGCGGCTCAGGGAGAGGAAGCAACTCTCTATAAAAACCAGGAACAAACCGGACTTCTGTAAACAGTGCCCTGCTTACTCTGTGTTGCCCAGACTTATTTGCTAGAAAATCACATCAGCTGTACATTCACACCGAACAGTCTCTATACTTATGTGCCAGAACAGGCTCTTATCTGTCATCTGCTCTGACATCAATACTCGTACTTAAAAGTAAAATGCCCTGCATGTAGACTGGGCCTTCACATGTCGTCCTTTCTTCTCATTGCTATACCAGGACACTCCCCTTTAATAGTATATCCCCCTTTCCTAACCAGAGTGCAGTTGCACACTTCCTATCTTCCCATTGTGACATCTATTGTTATCCCAATGTTATCTGTGCGAGTCTCAAACATGCCACAAACGTGGCTAACCCAGAGGTAATCTGTTGGATGCCCTTAGCTCATTTAAGTAATACACGGGCCTCTCTGTGCCTCATCCACTCTCCGCAACCACGGACAACTGATCAAAAGTGACTGAAAAGATTCTCAGCTTTGAACTTACACGTAGTCATGCCCATGTATTTCAACTTGCACGGCAATTTGCCTATAAGTATATGTGTTTGTTCTTGTGCAAAATAGAAAATAAAATCCATCTCTGCAGACTCTTATGTCAGGACCAGAGACAAGGATTATGATTCCTTTCTTCACTTTAATAACCCCAGGAATGAACAACAATACTACAATACACTGGGAAAAACCAATCACGGTCCATAATGTTGTATGTAAGGAAAAATCTCTTAGTTAACGTAGCGTAGAGTTTCACTTCTATTAAGGACTCGGAGGTGAGGATTATGCCTTCTCTCCTCACTTTTATTAACAGCAGCCAATATTAACAAAACACAACTACGTTTAGAAAGAAACTGTCCAATCAGGAAGAGTCCTGTGGCCTCCAATCGGACGCTCTAGCCCCAACATAGTCTATCCTCCTGGCCCTTCATCCTCTTTCGTTGCGCGAACTCAGCTGTTGGATCACTTTCATGATTTTTGTTTATTTGCATCAGATCCTACATGGACAAAGGGACATCGTCACTCAACAAACAAGCATTCGTCAAAGCCTGCGGACGAAAGCAGTGAGACAGATTTTAACAAATCACACCAAAAACATTATCTCAAACAATCCAGAAGTCAAACTGTATTACTTACTCAAATACGGGGCAGGTAATCTTCATATAAAACCCTAGGGTGGGAGAATCATTTCTGTTACGTTAGCTAGGACCCTTTTTATTCATTGTCAGGACTGGAGGCGAGGATTATGCTAGTTTACAGCTTGCTTACCATGAGGTGAGTCATGTCCAGCACTGGTTTGAAGTAGAACCTCTTAAAGGTGGAGTCCGAGAACCAATCTGCTGCGCTGAGGATATCCTCCAAACGGGCACCCAAGCCAAATGCTTTAGAGGCCATTGCTCCTCGTGCCGAGTGGGCTCCAAAGTCCTTAAGGCTAATGCCTGCCTCTTGCATAAGCCGCCTAGCCCATCTGTTTATGGTGGGGGAAGAAACCACCTTAAAAGGATTTTGTAACGCGGTAAGGAGTTGTCGCTCTCCTGGAGGACGGAACACTGTAATTTCCTCATATGCTTTCAAGCAACGGACCACGCACACCTTACCCTTGTTTGACACTTTGTCCTTCTATGTAGAGTAAAAGTCACTCCATTAGGAGTGAAAATCATGGCTGTGATATCCAGAGTTCTCACGTCAGAGACACGACTACAGGATATGAGGCAGAGCAGCATGGTTAGCTTAGCTGACAGCTCCTTCTGTGATGAAAAACGGTTTGGTTTCCAAGATAAAAACAAATTGAGGACCTAATTCACACCCCAAGGGACCGAATAACGAGGCTCCGGAGGCAGAGACAGCCTGATCCCTCGGAGTAGCCTACATACCAGGAGATCTTCCACAACAGCTGTATTGTTAAGCGGCACTTGACCCGCCAAAATGGCTGACCGAAAGGTATTTATTGACCTGTAAGCCAGACCACTAGAGGCTAGGTGAGCCAGAAAATTCAGGTTATGAACTACATCTGCGTCCAAGGGATTGAGACTCCGTCGCACACACCAACGGGACCAGCTGCCCCAAACGGACCTGTATAGTTTGACTGTACTGTCTGCCCAAGCCTTGGACATAAATGCTTCAACCCTTTCCTGGGACTTCCCATTGTCTCCTGTGATCCTCCAGGCCAAGAGCCACAACGAGTTCCCCATAATCAGTGGATGGGGAACTTGGTCGGTGTTCAGAAGGAGAGTCGGAAACCGGGGGAGTAGGATTGGAGAAACCCAGGAAAGTTCCAGAAGAACCAGAAAACAGACTTGGGATCTCCAGAAGGCAGGGAGCAAAAGACTATTACCACCTCCGCTCGTTGCCTCCTGATCTGAACTGTCTCTCTTGTGATCATTACGAAGGGGGGAAAGCAAACCCCTCCTCTTGACTCCAGTCCTGGAGGAAGGTATCCATGGCCATTGCCAATGGGTCTGGTCTCCAGCTGAATAACTGTGGGAGTTGACGATCCAGTCTCGAGGCAAATAGGTCCACCGAAAGAGGAGCCCAACGGTCATTAAACATCAGAAATACCTCTGGGTCCAGCTTCCAGAGACTGGAGTCCCTGAAGTTGCGGGGATTGAAAATCCGCCACTTGGTTCTCCCGACCGGGTAAGTACTCCGCCGTGACCGACACTTGGTGGTCCAGACAGTATTGCCAAAAACCGGTAGCCAAGTCGGGGAGAGGGCCTTGGATCTTGTGCCCCCTAAATGGTTGATATAGCAGACTGCAGATATGTTGTCCATCTTTGGTAAGACGGAGGACTGGATAGAGTCTCTCGTCCAACAACAGATGGCAAAGGAGCCTGCTATGAGCATAAAGCAGTTGATATACAATCTCCGTACTTTTGGAGACCACAACCCTCCTGGGAAAACTCAACGCATCTGGCTCCCCAGCCTTTTCTGCTGGCATCTGATTCTATCACAAAGTCTTATGCAGACCCAAAGATTGCAGGCTTCCATGTGCTCCAGCCACCACCTGATCTCTTCCCGGGCCTCCTCGGATAGAACCACCTTGTGGGAATAAGGACTACATTTGCGTAAATACTAGGCGTTGCAGCGCTCGATAGTGATAGAGGCCCTTGGAAGATGGCCTGGATTGAGGCAAAATGGAGACCCACTATTCAGGCCAAATCCCCGAGTGACACCTGATGTTTGGAGAGGGATCATCTCAGTTTGTGCCGAATCTTTGAGACCTTCCTGGTCGGTAGACTGAGATTAGAGGAAGTGGAGTCTATAACGAAGGCAAGAAACGTAAGCGATTGGGAAGGCGCGAGAATCAACTACGTCTCGTAGACTTCAAACCCCTGATCCATGAGAAGATCCACCGCCATCCAAAAGTGGCGCAGAAGTTGGAGAGGGCACACATCCATCAGGAGCAGATCATCCAAATAAACAATTATTCTTTAGCCCTTCACCATCTTTCTTTGCTGCTTCAAGGAACGATAAGTAACCCTCCACTTTGGGGCCTTTCTTTTTCTGTGTAGCAAATTTTATGCTGTGGTTACCATTATTATTATTATTCACAGTGTTATTGCTTATTTGTACTCTCTGTGTGAGGTGCATGTCTTTTTCCCTCCGCAGGTGCTGAGTTCCGTACCTGGCGCTGGAGGCAGCCAGTGGTGCATTTTAGTCTGCAGATCACCAAGGGAAGCTTTTGTGCTCCAGCAATTGGCATTGATGAGACTTGCGCCAGACGCCGTTCCTTCGATGCATCATGTGTGGTGTTTGAACGAGAGGGGAGGTGCGGGTCAGCACTGTCAGTGGAGTTTGGGCCTTTCAGCAGGTATTGAGAATTATCCCATTATTTTCCATAGGTGGACGTACGTTTGTGAGGTGCCTTGCGGACATACATTGTACTACTCTCTACTGAGAGTTTTACTTGGCTCGCAGCATGATGCCCAACAGGCTCTGTACCAGTGTGGAAAATTAGTACTGTTTGGTAAACATTATCTGCGCCATCTTGCCTTTTCCCCTGATGCCACACTTTTGCCGTGCGCGCCCGCCATTTTAGGTGCCTCGATCAGGACCATCCCTTTTGCATGCCACTGGCCCCCCCCAGCATAGCCCTTCGCCCTCACCAAGCCTGCACGCTGACCAACCCCCCCTGCTCGCACCTGCCTTGAGTCATAAACCCCTCTTCAGCGCAGCTCTGCCTCAGAACCCCATCCTGTTCCCAGCGCAACACCTCCCTTCATTCCTTTCATGGTCCCCGGCCCTTTGATGCAAACCCCCTTTTCCCCGTGTGCCCATTTGTCTTCCTCGTTCCCAGGTCGACACCCAGCTCTGCCGATACTCTTCCTTGCCCCTCCCCGTACAGCAGAAAGCTTCCCTCATCAAAGGACCCCCGAGTTGATCAAAGCCCCCACCCCATGAGATCCGATCGAACCCCCACATTCCATGAATCGGCGGAATATCCAGCTGCGCGATAATCATCACCTGTTGTGACCGGGGTGGGGACTTCTACTGCAAATGTGTGTGGGAACAGGCCCGAAGGGGAGATTCCGGGAATGTCTTTCCGTACATCAAAGCGTTGCCATGAATATGTAATCTGTAATAAAGCCATAAAACCTGTATATAAGAGGCCAGGCCTCAGAGATGCAGTTAGAGCACCTCATGACGATACCTGCTGTCTGATTTGTCGTGTTCTCCTCCGGAGAGAATAAACCTTGTTTCCTGCTTTCCAGTCTCCAGCGCCTGCCTCTTCATTGATTAATAGTTCGTGGGTTAAAGAGGCGATACCGCCGGGCAAATATCGATTGTCCCCGACCTTAGATTTTACAATTGGCGTCCCAAACGTGGGGCCCATCAGCGACTCGTGGATCCAGTGGGAGAGGTCCCGACGACAGAGTGAACGACTGCAACGATCGGGAGAGCTCTTGCCCAATAGACCCTCGTCTGGCAGCCGATCATCCGAACTTCACTAGTTCCGAACAGACCTCTCTCGAGTGATCTACGGTCCTGACTGGGAACCATTAGGAGTGCTGCGAGGAATACGAGAAAAAGAGGACGATCGGGCGCTGGATTCGGAAGACAAGAAACTGTCCATACGGTCCGGGTAAGGTCGTGTAAACACGACAAACCGCAAAATAATTGTATTGGTTGTTCAGAAAATACTAGTATTACTCTTTATTTGACTTATTTGGAGATTCACTGTCTGCACACGGAGAAACAGTAGGCTCTTTCCCTTTTGCAAACAGTGAAGGATAGGTAACGCAGCCGTCGTGCCTATTTTTCTCCCCCACTGATTCTATTATTTATTAACGGTTTTCAGGAGATTCCCTCTCCCACACTGATTAACTGGGTTCTTTGACCCCGAACTACTGTTCACGGATCGTCTTCTGGAGATTCTCTGTCTGCAAACAGGAAAAAAAAAAAAGATTCCTCTTTACGGATAGTGAAAAGGTAGAGGACGCAGACTTTTGCGCCCTACTTACTCTCCCCACTGACTTTATTTTATTTTATTTTATTTATTATTGATTGTTCCTTGTTATTGGTTATTCTTTATTATTGGTTCATGAGGTATTCACTGCCTGCAAACAACGTAGAATAGAAATATTCTGTCTAGTCTTTGCGCACAGTGATAAGATAGGCAGTGCTGACTTTTTGTCCCTCGTTGCGAGCCGTCATGTCTGTCTTCTCCCCACTGATTGATAATTGGTTCAGCCCGGACCGTTTGTTAGAGGTGGATCATCTAGCTCCGCTGGAAGGCACCCCTAATAAGGACATGTTCATAAACTATGGATTAGTTACCATAGCCTATAATAAATTGTGGCACAGGTATACCAAAGAAAGTCAAGACAAACAGTGGCCACTGGTAGGATCCTTCGATCTTGATAAAATAGAAACGTTAGAAATAGCCCTTCGTAATAATAAGACAACGCCTATTATGCTCGACAGTCTTGGTATGTGGCGAAAAGAGGCAATACAACGACAGAAAAAAGACGAGGACAGAGCAGGTAGAGGAATATATCAACAGGACAACCCCTGGACACCACGACCCGAAGGTTATCCCCCGACACTACGCACAGGACGGCCAGACTTAGGGCCAGACCAATGTGCTTTTTGTAGATATGTCGGACACTGGAAAGCACAATGCCCGACTCTACTGAGCGTGAGTAGGGGCAGAGGGCCGACAGGAATGACAGACCGGCAGAAAGGGAAAAGGCGCGAGGCAAAGATGAATCGGACTGACTTGGACAAGTCAGATAGAACCACCACGTTCGATTATGCCCGATGGCACAGATTTCGCCAAGCCGATTTCAGTGACATGTTCGAGTTTTCCTAGGTCGGACAATGTAAAGACGGGAACCCAGCCTAGTTCTAAATTAACAGACGGAAAAAGATAATTATGGCCAATAACTGTTTTATGTTTGTCTTTGGATCTTGTGTGTCATACTTTTACTGTCTCCCCGTCTGAGTTTGTGTGTACGTAATGTATGAATCTGCGTCATCCCCCTGCACGTGCTTCCGTGTTACATAAACTCTGTTAACAGAAATATTAGCATGAAACAACCTGGAAAGAAAGGAATGGGAAACGAAATCAGTAAGCCACTGATGAACACGAACTTTTATTTAACATAACAAACAAGAAACAATAACTTTAGAAACAAGAACGGTAAACTGTAAGAAATAAAAGTCAGCAGAACACCCCCCCATTCTGGAACCTTCCAAAGTAAGGCAGGGTTACGGCTACGCCCAACTGGCGGCAACCCATATAAGGCGGGCCCTGCTGCCAACACCCGGTCAGGAAATCTTAACGTATGGGGGAGCCAGAGGAGAGGCAGGGGCCAGCGGAGTCCGGCCACAGCGGCCCTGGGTAGCTGCAGGTAGTCCCGCCACATGCCTCCCCGGCTCAGCCGCAACGGCCCTGGATAGTTGCAGGCAGTCCCGCCACATGTCCCCCCCCCGGTCCGACCACCCATGGCCAGGGACCGGGGCCAACTGGATCCGGCTGCAGCCGATAACCTAAGGAAGCCCGGCCCAGAGAAGGACGAGACACCTCTTTCTTTTCCCCTCCGTGACAGCCGCAGCAACTCTGGGCGGCGGGATGTCCTGTCCATACCTCTGCAGAAATTTGTCCAAATTGGGCTGGGAGGGAGAGGCGACGCGGACGAGCCTCTCCCACCTCCACGGATAGGAGGTTTCCCAGCCCCCGGCCCAGCACCGAACTCCTCCAGCCAGGCGGTGGTGCCAATACCTGCGTAGCACCGAACATACCATGGTGGCGCCCCAGTACTTGCGCAGCACCGAACATGCAACGGTGCCCATATTTTCGGAGCGCTGAATATGCAATGGTTGCACCGATACTTGTGCAGCACCGAATGAGCGCCGCAGGTGGCCATACTCCCACAGCACTGAGCACGAGACTTGGGGAGCACCGGATGTGGAGAGACCTTCGTGCAGGCCGATGAAAAAGAACAGCATGGAGTGCACCGGGAGAAGGAGACGGCGCGAACGAGTCTCCCTCGCCCCCAGGTGGGGGCACCACAGCCGCACCCCAGCCGAACATCCCGCTTCCACAACACAGAGATCCATTCCCTATTTGTCCTCAGAAAGGTCTCTTCCACTCTTGCAGACTCGACGAGAGGGGACTGCTGCAGGGCCTCAAAATGGCGTCTGGGTCCGCTGGAAGGCGGGCCTCGGCCGCTAGAGTAACTTTGAACAGCAATGTAACTCGGGCGCTTGCCCACCGGGGCACGAGCCCCCACCTCCGACAAGCACCCCCACAGCCGTGAAGATTCTACAAAAGTCCCCGGGGGAGCCCTCGGCCCCTGCAGGCTCCCAGTAAGAGACAACTGCCTTGATCGCTAAACGAAATAAGCATGGCATAGCCACTCCTTCTGTTAGCATGAATTCTTGAACTGCCGAAAAGGACTCTGGTCCAACTGCCGGTTGTAGGAAACATTTTTCCCTGATGCTACTTCCGGACTAACCCGGCCCCGCCCAAAATGGCGCCGGTATCAATAGGAACTTACGAACACCTCGTGGTGTTCCTTTCTACTAATACAAAACTTGATGTTCTGAGACATATATGATCCTTTGTACACTTGACCAGAAAAGAAAAGGAGAAGCTCACTCGACGAACATTGTAAAAAGATCCCGTTAAAAAAAAAAAATGTTGATTACAAATGTACGATGTATTATATTTTTTATATAACTGATGTATAACCTCGCCTATGACGCACGCACACGGTATGCATATAGGAAATCTGATTGCAACTAGTCTGACTATTATGAAATAAAATGCCCCCGATCTCCCAACCGATTGATAGACGTTTTAGTTACCTACAAATGAGTGAATAAACCTTTCTAATGTCTTTATTGCTGCAAGACAACCCCCCACTGTATGCACTTTAGTAATTGCCGTGTCCGGCCAAATACGACTACACCCTCATGATCTACGTACTGAGGTGATTTTGCAAAAATAAAGGTTTTCGAAACTATGAACGGGTATTGCATGTTTTATTTGAAATATGGGATCGGCGGGAGAGTTCTTTTCTGTGCACCCTACTCTGCTCTCTCTTTAAGGTTATCAGAAGATGGTTGCCCAGCCCCGGATGGAGGATCGAATCTGAGACACGACACCCTACCGTCAAATATGCGACTGACTCAGGGACTCGCACATGGAGGAAGACCTCGATTTCCGGGGATGGGTAAAAGCGAAATGGTGTGAAAAATGGAATATAAAGGATGGGTAAAGTGAAACGATGTAAATGATAGAATATTATAAAGATACGACACTCAAAGGTACTAGGGAACAGAGTTGACCGAAGAGCTGAAAAAACCTTAAAACATCACAGCGTTGAAAGAGATTTAAGGACCCCGATAGTTAAATACACCTACCAGCTAGAAACTTCGCGCTAAGTACTTCTGATTCTCTAACGTTTTCCTACTCACAGCCTATAAGGACACACTGCCCCCCCCCCCCCTGGCTCCAGACACCACAACCTCAGGGATTCTATCCCGAGGAGATAAGACGGGTATGAGGTAAGTAAAGGACCCTTGAATCCATGCATTTGATATGCGCGAATGTTGTCCCCCTCCCTTCCCCTCTTTTCCCTCCCTCTGCAGGTTACATCAGAGATCACAACCGAGGTGTGGCGAAGATCTGAAGCCTTGCCATGCCTGATACGCGAAGCAGACTAGCGCCGCAAGGTGGCACCTAAGCACACCCACAAACTACTAATGTAACAAACAAACCAACAAATAGTATGACTCGATGAAAAATGATCACCCTTAATCCATGATGCGTGAATGAACACATGTCGCGTGTGAATGAAACTATGAAAGAATGTTTATGCGTGACTGAAGCGTCGACTCAACTGGTCAAAGGACCGAGAATGCGAGGAGTACGACACAATAGTGCCCTTTTCCTTTTCCTCAACGCATGTCCCCCGTACCCGACCTAATGCTCGCCCGTCCTGAACCGCATGCTTACAAAATACTAACACAGACCTGCGATGTCTTGTATCGAGTAATGCGCTGAATAATCTATCTTAAATACACGGCCGCTCCCTATGTTGCACGTGTACTATCTAGCCTATTGTTGCACATCTCTCTCTCTCTCTCTCTCTCTCTCTCTCTCTCTCTCTCTCTCTCTCTCTCTCTCTCTCTCTCCTCCACACTCTCACTCTTCCGAACGACTAGCACCTAAATTGGCAAACCGCCACCCCTAGCACACCACCCAATTGGCTTCAAATACCGCCAGTATTTGCACAAACTTGTCTTTAATACAATCCCCCTGAGACCGTGTCATTGCCTCTCCTTTCTGCTAAATTAACGAAACCGAGAGTTGGCGATAAGGGAAAGGACAGATAAGACGACTGAGGTTCCCTAATCTGACCCGTAATAAGGGAACTACATGTCAGCGGCTCCTATGATGAAATAAAATGCCTCAGAATACGCGACCTTCCCCGTCCCGAATTGTTGCAATACCCAAACAATAAAGGTGATCGAAACATCCTCATGTTCCAGGAACACCCCTGTCCCCGTATCAGCTGCTCCAGACGGGAGTTATGAAACCGTCCCTCATCCCCGGTTGTGAGAGATGGGTCTACTTACGCCCTTACCACAGTTTTCTATGTCCCTAGTTGTTTCCCATAAAAACCCCTGTCTTTTCTAAGTTAGTAATCAGGCCATAAGAGGCTACATAGGAACCGGAATGATGTTTTGCAAAGTTAAAGGATTAGACCAAAGCGAAGAAAATCATTGCAATGAACACTGTTGTAAGCGAAAATGTTTAGCTGAAAGGCAAGATGCATTGATAGAATGAAAAATGTTTAGCCTATGTTCGTCCCTCAACAAGATGCCTATTAGTATCATGTTGATAGCTCACAGCACCCTTTATAAATATAAAGCCCTAGAGAACGGTATAGCTTTGTCAGGCTCGTCTTACGAAGGTGGGTCTCCATCAGATGAACTGTCGTAACTGTAATAAATAATTGTGAAGGAAAGTCATAGTAAATCCAACAGGCCCATCATCGGTCATTTATATGTTAATTGTGAACCCTAATATAACGGACGTCTTCATTTTGTGCCTGGATCTGGGAGAGAAATAGACTTATGTGTTTACCTTCCTCTACCAATTCTCTAAAGACTGTCTTTTCAAACTCATTTTAAGGGTACGACTGTCGGAGGAAAGAAGGACCGGATGTGGGAGCACGTGGCCTGACTACAGACTATGGAGCATCTGCGACATTGGCCTAGGCGAGACCGCGACAGGAAAGAGCTGCAGGACGAGGCACTATTTCCGACGAAACGAGAGGAAAGGGCTGACCTGATGCCCCTGCTCAAATGTTCAAATGTGTGCCGAAAGGTCCCCGCTCTCTGAACTCAGTCATGAGCCCGCCTACCTGGAATTCTCTGCCCCCTGGTCTGTTCCCGATCTGGCCCTGCTCCATCCCCCTTTTTCTCCGACCTACCCTATGGACTACTTACACACTCTTCTTCCACCTGAACTCTTTGACTATCGACTCCAAAGGACACGGGGCGAAAAGGACCTTTTTGACCGGGAAAGCAAGAAAAAGGTCATGCCCTGCAACGCGGAATCTAGAATAGAACTGGACCCATAAGCTCCACCGCCGGTACTCCACAGTGCCAACGAAAGACGGAAACCAACATGCTGAGAACTCGCTAACTTCGAACATTCCTTAATTATCGTTTCTACTATGTCTCATTCCTCTCCCAGCCACCACTGTATTGATTATGCTCCAACCAAATATATAGGGAGCCCGTATATAATAACCTGTATGCAATGTACTCACTGCTCGCTACAGAATCATTTTTGTATTACATTACTATGACTTTCCTGCAAACAAGTTTATCAAAGTTTATCAATAGGCCCGCCTCCTAAAACTAGAGATCTTAAATGAAATGTTTTACGACTCCTTCATCTGGGTTCCTACTGCTTTCCTTATGTCCACCATAATAGACCTGAATAGAAAATGAACCAGCAAGATGTCTTGAATATGTTAAAGGGAGGACTGTGGAAAATTAGTACTGTTTGGTAAACATTATCTGCGCCATCTTGCCTTTTCCCCTGATGCCACACTTTTGCCGTGCGCGCCCGCCATTTTAGGTGCCTCGATCAGGACCATCCCTTTTGCATGCCACTGGCCCCCCCCAGCATAGCCCTTCGCCCTCACCAAGCCTGCACGCTGACCAACCCCCCCTGCTCGCACCTGCCTTGAGTCATAAACCCCTCTTCAGCGCAGCTCTGCCTCAGAACCCCATCCTGTTCCCAGCGCAACACCTCCCTTCATTCCTTTCATGGTCCCCGGCCCTTTGATGCAAACCCCCTTTTCCCCCGTGTGCCCGTTTGTCTTCCTCGTTCCCAGGTCGACACCCAGCTCTGCCGATACTCTTCCTTGCCCCTCCCCGTACAGCAGAAAGCTTCCCTCATCAAAGGACCCCCGAGTTGATCAAAGCCCCCACCCCATGAGATCCGATCGAACCCCCACATTCCATGAATCGGCGGAATATCCAGCTGCGCGATAATCATCACCTGTTGTGACCGGGGTGGGGACTTCTACTGCAAATGTGTGTGGGAACAGGCCCGAAGGGGAGATTCCGGGAATGTCTTTCCGTACATCAAAGCGTTGCCATGAATATGTAATCTGTAATAAAGCCATAAAACCTGTATATAAGAGGCCAGGCCTCAGAGATGCAGTTAGAGCACCTCATGACGATACCTGCTGTCTGATTTGTCGTGTTCTCCTCCGGAGAGAATAAACCTTGTTTCCTGCTTTCCAGTCTCCAGCGCCTGCCTCTTCATTGATTAATAGTTCGTGGGTTAAAGAGGCGATACCGCCGGGCAAATATCGATTGTCCCCAACCTTAGATTTTACACCAGTCTTTTAGAGGACCCTGTTTAGGAATACAGTGCAGGCTTGCATCTTCTTTTTGAGGGCTGGTGTTGCCCAGAGACAACAGGGCATGGGTTCCTCTGGCATGTTAACCTCCTTGGGTGCCAATTGCCAGACATTTTACTAACATCCATGTCGGTGGCGACATGCAGATGAGGGAACAGGTTTCCATCCAGAAGGATGAGGAAGGGTTCATTCCCCGAGATGACGAGATGATAGCCTGTGTGAGGTGGTCGATGCCTCTCAATCAGTAATATAAACTTGGGAATTTTTACCTAAACCTCTGGCAATTAATTGAAACAATGAATGTTAGTTGACGGATAAACACAACTTTATTCGTTTACCCCGACAATTAATTTTGTCTTTTGTTTTTTTTCAGTTATCACAATTTTTTGTCTTTATATACACAGAACAAAGGTCGCCATCAACTTCATGTATGGCCATATGTGGTTTGAAACACAAATTTGTAAATATTTACAGTGAAAAAATGCAACAGTAAACATGTGAATACATATAAATCAAAAAAGTGCTCGTAATTATAACATCAACATGGACAATTAGATCATAAACTTTGAAAAATCACAATTGTCAGTATGTAGCATGGGGGGTGGGAGACTTTTCAAAATCAAACCCCAAACACTGAAACTGAATAAATCAGAACAATTCAGGGAGAAATGCCCATTGTGTGCATCAGTCGCTTTGGCATGAATGTCAAACACGAGAGAAATGCCGACGCGTTTCGAATCCTGTTAAACGATTTACAGGATTCTCATCAGGGCGGTGTAATTCGGGTCCATGGACACTGTTTACAAAAAAGGAAAAGGTTGTTTTAATCAAACGGGGTCCTCAAGCCAAAATGCCATTAAAATGTTCGCATCACTGTAAGCGGCATAGCTTGTATAATTCTTGCCCAAGGCTGCACTTGGTTAGTGAAAACGTCTGTGCCGCGGAAATGAACTGCAACAGAGTGAAGATTGGGTCAAACAGTATTCGGGTAGAAGCAATCGTTGCTTGCCTGAATTGGTGTGCAGGAAGGGAAAGGGAATTTACCTTTACTCTTCGTGG
The DNA here is from genome assembly GCF_964261635.1 of Lissotriton helveticus. Taxonomy (NCBI): domain Eukaryota; kingdom Metazoa; phylum Chordata; class Amphibia; order Caudata; family Salamandridae; genus Lissotriton; species Lissotriton helveticus. Next base: position 1,492,379,309 of record NC_136068.1, on the reverse strand, counting down.
ACCGGCGGCGGGTCTGCCAGTATCCGGATAATTGCTTTCTATGTCGACCGTGTTACATCGCTAATGAAATTAAGTTTGTCGAGAATGGGATTAGTATTGTTGCGCTACCCTGTTGGGACTGTGTGTGCGAATGCTTAGAAGGCTTACTTTTCTGTGTGTCTGCCGGCACGGGGAATCTTTGCTCCGGAGTTCTGTTTTCTTTCTGTATGGGTCAGAAAGACAGGGGAAATCAAATCACTGGGCTGGTCTCTTTTGTGTAGACTATGATGAAGAAAGCCGTATTTAAACGCCGGGGCTTACCGATCAATTTCACGGTTGTCACCACTCTCAATTGCACTGCTCCACGGCACGCTATGAATATAGGTGTCCGCGGCGGTGCCAGATGGTGAATACATAACTCATGTGAATGTCGTGTGACCAATCAGAGCCGTTCGTGGCCACGAGTATGTTGTGGTGTCTTCTGGGATTTGTTGTCCCATTGAAAAGCCTGTGATTCTCAAGCCCTGTTAATTTCACTTAAACAGTTTAGGCCCTTATTAACACTGTCAAATTTTAGAATAAGGTATGCCTCTTTACGCAGTAATATAGTGTCAACATTAGACTGATATTTAGAATCTATCCAGGCCAATATTGTCCATTTGAAATCGCTTTCACTGTGGTCATTATTCACAAAATGTTCGACCATTGGTGCGGACATCACTCTTTTCTTTATTCGCGAGCGATGTTGGGTTATTCTCGCATTAATGGGTTGGATTGTCTTGCCAATGTACACTCTGTTGCACGGACAGACCACGGCATAGACCACATTTTTCGTTTTACAATTTGTAAATGCTTGATGTTTCCATTGCACTCCATTATGATTGAACATACTGCCTTCAAGTGTAGTTGAACACGATACACAATTTCCACATTTGTGGTGCCCACATATAGGTTTCAGATTCCACTGCGCTATCAAGTCACTTTTTTGTTGCGGAATATGACTATCTGCTTTTATCAGCTGTTGCCCTATGCTTGTATTCTTACGCATGGCAAAGATTGGTTTTGATAGGGGGTACTCTAATGTTTCTAGTAAGTGCCAGTTTTTTAGGATAATGCGTTTGAAGTGATTTGTGTGTTGACTAAAAGTAGTTACACACACCAATTTGTCTAATTCACTTTTCTCTTTGACCTGAAGTAAAGTCTCTCTCGGGGTAAATCTGGCTCTATTCTTTGAGTGTTTTAATAACTTTTTAGGGTACCCTCGTTTAGCCATTTCACTGCAGAATATTGTTGCATGTGACTCGAAATCAGATACATTGGTACAATTTCGTCTGATCCTTAACAATTGTCCGTACGGTAAGTTCTCTTTCAAGCATTGTGGATGTGAGCTTGTATAGTGGAGAATTGTATTTCTGACAGTTTCTTTCTTATGTAGGGTGGTTATCAACTTTGCTTCGCTAGTGCTTACTGTGACGTCAAGGAAGGTCATTTTTTGTTGACTGGATTTCAGCGTGAATTTAATGTCAGGATGCCGTGAATTTAGCCATACATGGAATTGGTCGAGTTCCGTCTGGCTCCCCTGCCACAGGAGCCAGACGTCGTCGATATATCTCAGCCATTGATTAATGTGACATGAGAAAGGGTTGCCATTGAATATGAATTTGTCCTCATATTGTGCCATGTACAGCACAGCCAGCTCCGGCGCATAAGGACAGCCCATGGCTGTCCCTTTGATTTGGATGAAAAAATCATTTTCAAACTTGAAATAATTGCCCCGTAGAGTAATTTCAGCCAATGATACAATAAATGAAGTAGGTACCCTGTGGGGTCTATCTCGCTGTTCTAGATATAACTCTATCACCTCAAGTGCCTCGTCTTGGGGGATTTGGGTATATAGTGAGGCGACATCCAATGTCACCATCAATTGAGTTTGTACGTCAAATGTAAGCCCCTCCGTTTTGATGATGAAATCCATGGTGTCTTTGGAGATATGATTTCACATGTACGATGAATGGTTTTAGGATGAAATCAATATATTTGGAAACCGGCTCAAGTGCGGAGTCACAGCCAGATACTATGGGTCTGCCTGGAGGTACCGTTTCATTTTTATGAATTTTAGGCAAGAAATACAACACTGGCGTTCTTGGTGATTTTTTGTTAAGAAATTCAAATTCTTTCGGACCTAAATAGCCTGCATCCAGTCCAGTCTTAGTGATTCTTGCGATTTTGTCTTGAATGGCATGGACAGGATCTTCCTTTGACGGTCTATACCACTCTCGGTTAGTCACGTGTAATTGGCCTTCAGCAAGGTACATCGAACGTGGCCACAAAACTACAGCCCCGCCTTTGTCCGCCTGTTTTATTACAATTGATGTGTCTGATTTAAGATCACGGATTGCTTTATTCTGGCCTTTGCTGATATTATTTTTCACAAAGCCTTTGGCTTTTTCCAGTGTAGTGAGAGATGACAAGACCGCTTGCTCAAAAGCAATGATTTCTTTAGGAATGTTTTGTGTGGGAAAGAACCTCGATTTGACTCGAAGTCCAGTAGTTTCCTGCATTGACGTCACTTCAGCACCAGCAAAGAAAGTTTTCAACCTTACCTTGCGACAAAAATCTAGTGCCTCCAATTTGAGTTTCGTAAAGTCGGTTCTTTGATTGGGGACAAATTTGAGGCCCAGGTTCAAAAGCCTTTCCTCATCTCTCGATAGTTGTTTATTAGAGCGATTTACTATGGTGGACATCTCTAGTTCTTGTAGAACTTGTTGCGAGTTCGCATCTCCCATGGCTGCTTGAAGCGGACTCTCGATTGCCCTCCTCTGGCTAAAAAAGAAGAAGATGCCGCTGGTGCACCCCGTCTTTTAGTATTGTTTTGCCTAGAATCTGTGGACGAGTCGGATGAAGTTGTATCAGAGAAGGTTGTGAACCTGTTTCTTGATCTGCCCTGGAATGTGGTTAAGGCCCCCCGGGACTCTCCCGAGGTGTAGAAGTCTTCTTTAAGAAAAGGATACACCTGTTCTAGTTTGAATGATTGGGAGTCTCTATCAAACTGGGCTGATTTCACATTAAGAGTGTTATCTTTGAAAAGCGCAATTTCTTTTTTAATCTTATCTAAGAGCAATTTTGCTTCAGTAGTAGTCTGATTGTCATTAATGTTCTTGATCAGGTCCTCAATTTCCTTCTCTTCCTGACTACAAATCCGTTGGGCTGTCTCTATGGTATGCACCATTAAATCTCTACTACACTTAGTGTTGATTTGACTAAAGCCCTTTTTATAGTCTGCATCCTCTGTGAAGATGACCGGAATGTTTTTGACCTGGAGGCCCCAAGGAATAGTCCCTGCTTTCAGATGTTTAAGTAAAAAATGACCGTGGAGTTCAGTTCTAATGTGTTTCTTTTGAAGACGAGTTAATTTGTCTGCCTCATTTTGCTGTTTGGCTGAGGTACTAAGGGTAATGGAAGAAAATGGCGAGGACTCAATGAGATTTTGGATGTGGCTTTCCGTGAAGGACAGCGTATCTTTTTCTGCCATACTAAGCAGGAGACAAAACCCTGCAAAAAAATTAATTTTCTGAAAAACTTTGGATGACACTTTTTGGTCAATCCCTATCCACTCGGGCTTGTGCCCGCTCGAAAATTCAAAAAAACAAGGGTGGTTGGGCCCCGTGGGAAAGAGGGTAGGTAGGGCCACAATATAATATAAACTTGGGAATTTTTACCTAAACCTCTGGCAATTAATTGAAACAATGAATGTTAGTTGACGGATAAACACAACTTTATTCGTTTACCCCGACAATTAATTTTGTCTTTTGTTTTTTTTCAGTTATCACAATTTTTTGTCTTTATATACACAGAACAAAGGTCGCCATCAACTTCATGTATGGCCATATGTGGTTTGAAACACAAATTTGTAAATATTTACAGTGAAAAAATGCAACAGTAAACATGTGAATACATATAAATCAAAAAAGTGCTCGTAATTATAACATCAACATGGACAATTAGATCATAAACTTTGAACAATCACAATTGTCAGTATGTAGCATGGGGGGTGGGAGACTTTTCAAAATCAAACCCCAAACACTGAAACTGAATAAATCAGAACAATTCAGGGAGAAATGCCCATTGTGTGCATCAGTCGCTTTGGCATGAATGTCAAACACGAGAGAAATGCCGACGCGTTTCGAATCCTGTTAAATGATTTACAGGATTCTCATCAGGGCGGTGTAATTCGGGTCCATGGACACTGTTTACAAAAAAGGAAAAGGTTGTTTTAATCAAACGGGGTCCTCAAGCCAAAATGCCATTAAAATGTTCGCATCACTGTAAGCGGCATACCTTGTATAATTCTTGCCCAAGGCTGCACTTGGTTAGTGAAAACGTCTGTGCCGCGGAAATGAAATAATCAGTAAGGCAGTGTCCAATATCCTAAAGCTTTTTGGGGGAAGCTACTTGCTTGGGCTAAGGTCCAACACAACCCCTTACCAAGATGGAAAGTTTGATGCCAGTGAACCCCCTTAGGCAGGTGGGCCCAAGTCATACAAGAGACAAGGCTTTTGACAGTCTCAAAGGGGCTTTCTTGACTTGCTGCAAGGGTACTCTGGGTGGTAAAACATGGGTCGACGACTTCACTTTCAAAGCTCCCAGCGACAACGTAGCCAAGAATCCTGGACCTGGTCCATCCTATTCTCCAGTCATCTAGGATGAACTTGAGTATGAGGAATTCTGCAGGGATTGAGATGATGCCTCAGACACTGGCAGACCCTGGCGTACAGTTCTGGAGCTGAAATGCCAAAAGTTCCCAGGATTCCTTCAGACATATTAGACATGGTAGTCATCTTCCAGGTAAAAAGTTTGCACAATATGTTGCCGATAGTTTGACAAATCCACAGGATAAGGAGGTTCGGGTTGCCTGAAAGCCAAATGGCCGCCCCTACTTTCCAAAGTGGCAGCAGTGCCTTAGATTGATGGCTGCATAGCCACATTCCTGGCTAGGTTTACCAAGACTCCTGAGTAGGGCATAAACAAGTCTTGGTGTGTTTTCCAGGATACATTTCTGGCAATGGCTGGCCCTCACACCAAGATCCTAAGATTGGTGGAAGAAGCCAAGGAGTCTAGGTCTCTGGTCTCTCTGGAGGTCCAGTCTGATTGAGCTCATGGGGCTTTGATCTTTCTTGGGAGTGCCAATTTCCCCATCCCCACTGAGAGACACAGATCATGTCTAATAAAGGTGGACCCTCTTCTCGGAGCCCTAGTCACTTCTGGGGCCGTAATGGTAGGCCAAGGAAACTTCTTTGTGGAACATTTTCTCAAGGTGTTAGGCAAATACTTGTCTATCGTAGCTTCCCTTGACAAGACTCAAGTCTCAATAAAGAAGGTGTTCAGCCAAAAGGTTTTTGGAGGCAGCGGGAGAGTAAAAAGACGCTCTGTCATCCTTTACTCAACCAAGGTCCTCAGAGATGGCAGGCTTCCCAAAGGCGCCAGGAGCAGGATCAAGGCCATTTTGACAGTTTCTTTACCTTCTTGGGAGCTGGCACAACCCCCACATCAGATCCTCTGGCAGAGGAAACTTCAACCCTTTGAATAGGTACTCTGTAAAGTCTGATACATTCTTCTTAAGTAGGGATATGGCGAGGCTGGCGTTTTTAGTACACAATTGGCAGAAACTGACCAATGACGCCTGGATTTTTCAGGCAGTGAGGGGCTTCCAGTTAGAGTTTTATGGTTTGTTGAGGTAATGGCGGATGCCGAAGCAGATTTCATTCTTATACAAAGACTTAGTCCTCATAATACAGGAAGTGTTGGCCATCAATGGCAAATAGGCCATCATTCCCACAGTAGCTCATCCAGGAGCTTCCTTAGCAACATTTTTGTGGTGCGGAAGAAGGACAAAGGGCACCGCCAAATCATAAATCTAAGGGAGTCAAGTAGTTGTTGGCTTTTCACACTTCAAGAAGAAAGGAATACATCTACTCTGGATATCTTAGGGTGACTGGATGGTTTCTATGGATCTGATGGACACCTACTTGACAATACCAATTTTTGACCCTCATCACTGGCTCTTAAATTTCTAGTGAAATCAGCGGATGTGTGAGTTCAAGGCTCTACCCTTCAGCATGTCGTCAGATCCCATGTGCTTCACAAAGTTACTCAGCCCAGTTACGGAATTCATTTGTGATGGGGGCATATGCTAATTATAAACCAGTGCGTACAATTTCTCTTGCATTATCTTAGGACGGCTGACAACCTACTACAGAAATTGAGATTTGTGATCAACACCAAGAAATTGGTTCTGGTTCCCACCCAGAACATTGTATTCATATGCTTCCTCATAAACACAGTGCAAGCTATTTGCAGCTTCCCCAACGAAGACCATGAACATCAAAAAATAACTGAGGCACACACCCCTGATTTCGACAGTTTCGCTTCCGCAAATCATTCGATTAGTGAGACTGCTGGCATCCTTCATACAGGCTATTTTCCTGGTACCTCTCCATTATTGGGCCTTACAACAGATGAAAGCCCTGCATCTCAGAAGATGCCTCACATGCTCCGAGCCTGTAACTCTCACAAGTGGGGCTAGGAAAGAGAGATAGTTGTGGATACAGCACATAGAGACTTATTTATAGAGTCAGACACCAGCAGGTGAGGTTGAGGAAACAGATGCAGGTATTGGTCTACTGGATGAAAGTAACCAGAAGACGACCCGGCACTTCATATCCACTCTCTGGAGATCCTTGCGGAGTCATTTCCATTTGAAGAAGATTCTGTGAGGAGCTGTGTGTTGCTTGGGAGTGCTACATAAATAAACTAGGTGGGATTAGGTTGACGATGCTCATAGAGCCAGCCAAGGAATTTTGGCGCTTCTGCCTAAAGAAAAAAGTGACAGGAGAATTTCTCTCAAGACATCAGAATGCCACAGTGGACTGGCACTCAAGACACATTCAGAACTCCAGTGCATGGAAGCGGACCCAGAGGCTCCTCCAGGCACTCATGATGAGATGGGGTCCTTTTCGGATGGATCTGTCCACATAACGGGTGTCTCATCAGCTTTACAAAAGGGGATGATGGACGGAGCGTTTGAGCAAATCAAACACTCACCCCCAGTCAACTTATCTGGGTTTAATCCATCCCCATTCTTTAGCCCACTCAGCTACCCCATTTCAGACATGGCCATATGCAAATCAGTCTGACCCTGTGCCTCATGGGAACAGTCTAGCCCGAACTGCCAAGCCATGTCTTCCATGGACCAGAAACAAGCGTCCTGGGACCGGTTTCGGATTCATAATCCTCATCAGCCAGGCTATCTTGAATCCAGTGGCCAAGTGAGCAAGGGACTCACGTCTGAGCATACCCTGCCACACTTAGGGCGAACAAAGCGATACAAAAGGGGATGATGGACGGAGCGTTTGAGCAAATCAAACACTCACCCCCAGTCAACTGAACTGGGTTTAATCCATCACAATTCTTTAGCCCACTCAGCCACCCCATTTCACACATGGCCATATGCAAATCCGTCTGACCCTGTGCCTCATGGGAACAGTCCAGCCCGAACTGCCAAGCCATGTCTTCCATGAACCGGAAACAAGCATCCTGGGACCCGTTTCGGATTCATAATCCTCATCAGCCAGGCTATCTTGAATCCAGTGGCCAAGTGAGCAAGGGACTCACGTCTGAGCATACCCTTACACACTTAGGGCGAACAAAGCGATACAAAAGGGGATGATGGACGGAGCGTTTGAGCAAATCAAACACTCACCCCCAGTCAACCGATCTGGGTTTAATCCATCACCATTCTTTAGCCCACTCAGCCACCCCATTTCAGACATGGCCATATGCAAATCAGTCTGACCCTGTGCCTCATGGGAACAGTCCAGCCCGAACTGCCAAGCCATGTCTTCCATGGACCGGAAACAAGCATCCTGGGACCGGTTTCGGATTCATAATCCTCATCAGCCAGGCTATCTTGAATACAGTGGCCAAGTGAGCAAGGGACTCACGTCTGAGCACACCCTGCCACACTTTGGGCGAACAAAGCGATACAAAAGGGGATGATGGACGGAGCGTTTGAGCAAATCAAACTCTCACCCCCAGTCAACTGATCTGGGTTTAATCCATCACCATTCTTTAGCCCACTCAGCCACCCCATTTCAGACATGGCCATATGCAAATCAGTCTGACCCTGTGCCTCATGGGAACAGTCCAGCCCGAACTGCCAAGCCATGTCTTCCATGGACCGGAAACAAGCATCCTGGGACCGGTTTCGGATTCATAATCCTCATCAGCCAGGCTATCTTGAATCTAGTGGCCCAGTGAGCAAGGGACTCACGTCTGAGCATACCCTGCCACACTTAGGGCGAACAAAGCGATACAAAAGGGGATGATGGACGGAGCGTTTGAGCAAATCAAACACTCACCCCCAGTCAACTGATCTGGGTTTAATCCATCACCATTCTTTAGCCCACTCAGCCATCCCATTTCAGACATGGCCATATGCAAATCAGTCTGACTGTGTGCCTCATGGGAACAGTCCAGCCTGAACTGCCAAGCCATGTCTTCCATGGACCGGAAACAAGCATCCTGGGACCGGTTTCGGATTCATAATCCACATCAGCCAGGCTATCTTGAATCCAGTGGCCAAGTGAGCAAGGGACTCATGTCTGAGCATACCCTGCCACACTTAGGGCGAACAAAGCGATGCAAAAGGGGATGATGGACGGAGCGTTTGAGCAAATCAAACACTCACCCCCAGTCAATTGATCTGGGTTTAATCCATCACCATTCTTTAGCCCACTCAGCCACCCCATTTCAGACATGGCCATATGCAAATCAGTCTGACCCTGTGCCTCATGGGAACAGTCCAGCCCGAACTGCCAAGCCATGTCTTCCATGGACCGGAAACAAGCATCCTGGGACCGGTTTCGGATTCATAATCCTCATCAGCCAGGCTATCTTGAATCCATTGGCCAAGTGAGCAAGGGACTCACGTCTGAGCATACCCTGCCACACTTAGGGCGAACAAAGCGATACAAAAGGGGATGATGGACGGAGCGTTTGAGCAAATCAAACACTCACCCCCAGTCAACTGATCTGGGTTTAATCCATCACCATTCTTTAGCCCACTCAGCCACCCCATTTCAGACATGGCCATATGCAAATCAGTCTGACCCTGTGCCTCATGGGAACAGTCCAGCCCGAACTACCAAGCCGTGTCTTCCATGGACCGGAAACAAGCATCCTGGCACCGGTTTCGGATTCATAATCCTCATCAGCCAGGCTATTTTGAATCCAGTGGCCCAGTGAGCAAGGGACTCACGTCTGAGCATACCCTGCCACACTTAGGGCGAACAAAGCGATACAAAAGGGGATGATGGACGGAGCGTTTGAGCAAATCAAACACTCACCCCCAGTCAACTGATCTGGGTTTAATCCATCACCATTCTTTAGACCACTCAGCCACCCCATTTCAGACATGGCCATATGCAAATCAGTCTGACCCTGTGCCTCATGGGAACAGTCCAGCCCGAACTGCCAAGCCATGTCTTCCATGGACCGGAAACAAGCATCTTGGGACCGGTTTCGGATTCATAATCCTCATCAGCCAGGCTATCTTGAATCCAGTGGCCAAGTGAGCAAGGGACTCACGTCTGAGCATACCCTGCCACACTTAGGGCGAACAAAGCGATACAAAAGGGGATGATGGACGGAGCGTTTGAGCAAATCAAACATTTACCCCCAGTCAACTGATCTGGGTTTAATCCATCACCATTCTTTAGCCCACTCAGCCACCCCATTTCAGACATGGCCATATGCAAATCAGTTTGACCCTGTGCCTCATGGGAACAGTCCAGCCCAAACTGCCAAGCCATGTCTTCCATGGACCGGAAACTAGCATCCTGGGACCTGTTTCGGATTCATAATCCTCATCAGCCAGGCTATCTTGAATCCAGTGGCCCAGTGAGCAAGGGACTCACGTCTGAGCATACCCTGCCACACTTACGGCGAACAAAGCGATACAAAAGGGGATGATGGACGGAGCGTTTGAGCAAATCAAACACTCACCCTCAGTCAACTGATCTGGGTTTAATCCATCACCATTCTTTAGCCCACTCAGCCACCCCATTTCAGACATGGCCATATGCAAATCAATCTGACCCTGTGCCTCATGGGAACAGTCCAGACCCAACTGCCAAGCCATGTGTTCCATGGACCGGAAACGAGCATCCTGGGACTGGTTTCGGATTCATAATCCTCATCAGCCAGGCTATCTTGAATCCAGTGGCCAAGTGAGCAAGGGACTCACGTCTGAGCATACCCTGCCACACTTAGGGCGAACAAAGCGATACAAAAGGGGATGATGGACGGAGCGTTTGAGCAAATCAAACACACACCCCCAGTCAACTGATCTGGGTTTAATCCATCACCATTCTTTAGCCCACTCTGCCACCCCATTTCAGACATGGCCATATGCAATTCAGTCTGACCCTGTGCCTCATGTGAACAGTCCAGCCCGAACTGCCAAGCCATGTCTTCCATGGACGGGAAACAAGCATCTTGGGACCGGTTTCGGATTCATAATCCTCATCAGCCAGGCTATCTTGAATCCAGTGGCCAAGTGAGCAAGGGACTCACGTCTGAGCATACCCTGCCACACTTAGGGCGAACACAGCGATACAAAAGGGGATGATGGACGGAGCGTTTGAGCAAATCAAACACTCACCCTCAGTCAACTGATCTGGGTTTAATCCATCCCCATTCTTTAGCCCACTCAGCCACCCCATTTCAGACATGGCCATATGCAAATCAGTCTGACCCTGTGCCTCATGGGAACAGTCCAGACCCAACTGCCAAGCCATGTATTCCATGGACCGGAAACGAGCATCCTGGGACTGGTTTCGGATTCATAATCCTCATCAGCCAGGCTATCTTGAATCCAGTGGCCAAGTGAGCAAGGGACTCACGTCTGAGCATACCCTGCCACACTTAGGGCGAACAAAGCGATACAAAAGGGGATGATGGACGGAGCGTTTGAGCAAATCAAACACTCACCCCCAGTCAACTGATCTGGGTTTAATCCATCACCATTCTTTAGCCTACTCCGCCACCCCATTTCAGACATGGCCATATGCAAATCAGTCTGACCCTGTGCCTCATGGGGACAGTCCATCCCGAACTGCCAAGCCATGTCTTCCATGGACCGGAAACAAGCATCCTGGGACCGGTTTCGGATTCATAATCTTCATCAGCCAGGCTATCTTGAATCCAGTGGCCAAGTGAGCAAGGGACTCACGTCTGAGCATACCCTGCCACACTTAGGGCGAACAAAGCGATACAAAAGGGGATGATGGACGGAGCGTTTGAGCAAATCAAAAACTCACCCCCAGTCAACTGATCTGGGTTTAATCCATCACCATTCTTTAGCCCACTCAGCCACCCCATTTCAGACATGGCCATATGCAAATCAGTCTGACCCTGTGCCTCATGGGAACAGTCCAGCCCGAACTGCCAAGCCATGTCTTCCATGGACCGGAAACAAGCATCCTGGGACCGGTTTCGGATTCATAATCCTCATCAGCCAAGCTATCTTGAATCCAGTGGCCAAGTTAGCAAGGGACTCACGTCTGAGCATACCCTGCCACACTTAGGGCGAACAAAGCGATACAAAAGGGGATGATGGACGGAGCGTTTGAGCAAATCAAACACTCACCCCCAGTCAACTGATCTGGGTTTAATCCATCACCATTCTTTAGCCCACTCAGCCACCCCATTTCAGACATGGCCATATGCAATTCAGTCTGACCCTGTGCCTCATGGGAACAGTCCAGCCCGAACTGCCAAGCCATGTCTTCCATGGACGGGAAACAAGCATCCTGGGACCGGTTTCGGATTCATAATCCTCATCAGCCAGGCTATCTTGAATCCAGTGGCCAAGTGAGCAAGAGACTCACATCTGAGCATACCCTGCCACCCTTAGGGCGAACAAAGCGATACAAAAGGGGATGATGGACGGAGCGTTTGAGCAAATCAAACACTCACCCCCAGTCAACTGATCTGGGTTTAATCCATCACCATTCTTTAGCCCACTCAGCCACCCCATTTCAGACATGGCCATATGCAAATCAGTCTGACCCTGTGCCTCATGGGAACAGTCCAGCCCGAACTGCCAAGCCATGTCTTCCATGGACCGGAAACAAGCATCCTGGGACCGGTTTCGGATTCATAATCCTCATCAGCCAGGCTATCTTGAATCCAGTGGCCAAGTGAGCAAGGGACTCACGTCTGAGCATACCCTGCCACACTTAGGGCGAACAAATCGATACAAAAGGGGATGATGGGCGGAGAGTTTGAGCAAATCCAACACTCACCCCCAGTCAACTGATCTGGGTTTAATCTATCACCATTCTTTAGCCCACTCAGCCTCCCCATTTCAGACATGGCCATATGCAAATCAGTCTGACCCTGTGCCTCATGGGAACAGTCCAGCCCGAACTGCCAAGCCATGTCTTCCATGGACCGGAAAAAAGCATCCTGGGAACCGTTTCGGATTCATAATCCTCATCAGCCAGGCTATCTTGAATCCAGTGGCCAAGTGAGCAAGGGACTCACGTCTGAGCATACCCTGCCACACTTAGGGCGAACAAAGCGATACAAAAGGGGATTATGGACGGAGCGTTTGAGCAAATCAAACACTCACCCCCAGTCAACTGATCTGGGTTTAATCCATCACCATTCTTTAGCCCACTCAGCCACCCCATTTCAGACATGGCCATATGCAAATCAGTCTGACCCTGTGCCTCATGGGAACAGTCCAGCCCGAACTGCCAAGCCATGTCTTCCATGGACCGGAAACAAGCTTCCTGGGACCGGTTTCGGATTCATAATCCTCATCAGCCAGGCTATCTTGAATCCAGTGGCCAAGTGAGCAAGGGACTCACGTCTGAGCATACCCTGCCACACTTAGGGCGAACAAAGCGATACGAAAGGGGATGATGGACGGAGCGTTTGAGCAAATCAAACACTCACCCCCAGTCAACTGATCTGGGTTTAATCTATCACCATTCTTTAGCCCACTCAGCCTCCCCATTTCAGACATGGCCATATGCAAATCAGTCTGACCCTGTGCCTCATGGGAACAGTCCAGCCCGAACTGCCAAGCCATGTCTTCCATGGACCAGAAACAAGCATCCTGGGAACCGTTTCGGATTCATAATCCTCATCAGCCAGGCTATCTTGAATCCAGTGGCCAAGTGAGCAAGGGACTCACGTCTGAGCATACCCTGCCACACTTAGGGCGAACAAGCGATACAAAAGGGGATTATGGACGGAGCGTTTGAGCAAATCAAACACTCACCCCCAGTCAACTGATCTGGGTTTAATCCATCACCATTCTTTAGCCCACTCAGCCACCCCATTTCAGACATGGCCATATGCAAATCAGTCTGACCCTGTGCCTCATGGGAACAGTCCAGCCCGAACTGCCAAGCCATGTCTTCCATGGACCGGAAACAAGCATCCTGGGACCGGTTTCGGATTCATAATCCTCATCAGCCAGGCTATTTTGAATCCAGTGGCCAAGTGAGCAAGGGACTCACGTCTGAGCATACCCTGCCACACTTAGGGCGAACAAAGCGATACAAAAGGGGATGATGGACGGAGCGTTTGAGCAAATCAAACACTCACCCCCAGTCAACTGATCTGGGTTTAATCCATCACCGTTCTTTAGCCCACTCAGCCACCCCATTTCAGACATGGCCATATGCAACTCAGTCTGACCCTGTGCCTCATGGGAACAGTCCAGCCCGAACTGCCAAGCCATGTCTTCCATGGACCGGAAACAAGCATCCTGGGACCGGTTTCGGATTCATAATCATCATCAGCCAGGCTATCTTTAATACAGTGGCCAAGTGAGGAAGGGACTCACGTCTGAGCATACCCTGCCACACTTAGGGCGAACAAAGCGATACAAAAGGGGATGATGGACGGAGCGTTTGAGCAAATCAAACATTCACCCCCAGTCAACTGATCTGGGTTTAATCCATCACCATTCTTTAGCCCACTCAGCCTCCCCATTTCAGACATGGCCATATGCAAATCAGTCTGACCCTGTGCCTCATGGGAACAGTCCAGCCCGAACTGCCAAGCCATGTCTTCCATGGACCGGAAACAAGCATCCTGGGACCCGTTTCGGATTCATAATCCTCATCAGCCAGGCTATCTTGAATCCAGTGGCCAAGTGAGCAAGGGACTCACGTCTGAGCATACCCTGCCACACTTAGGGCGAACAAAGCGATACAAAAGGGGATGATGGACGGAGCGTTTGAGCAAATCAAACACTCACCCCAAGTCAACTGATCTGGGTTTAATCCATCACCATTCTTTAGCCCACTCAGCCACCCCATTTCAGACATGGCCATATGCAAATCAGTCTGACCCTGTGCCTCATGGGAATAATCCAGCCCGAACTGCCAAGCCATGTCTTCCATGGACCGGAAACAAGCATCCTGGGACCCATTTCGGATTCATAATCCTCATCAGCCAGGCTATCTTGAATCCAGTGGCCAAGTGAGCAAGGGACTCACGTCTGAGCATACCCTTACACACTTAGGGCGAACAAAGTGATACAAAAGGGGATGATAGTCGGAGCGTTTGAGCAAATCAAACACTCACCCCCAGTCAACTGATCTGGGTTTAATCCATCACCATTCTTTAGCCCACTCAGCCACCCCATTTCAGACATGGCCATATGCAAATCAGTCTGACCATGTGCCTCATGGGAACAGTCCAGCCCGAACTGCCAAGCCATGTCTTCCATGGATCGGAAACAAGCATCCTGGGACCGGTTTCGGATTCATAATCCTCATCAGCCAGGCTATCTTGAATTAAGTGGCCAAGTGAGCAAGGGACTCACGTCTGAGCATACCCTGCCACACTTAGGGCGAACAAAGCGGTACAAAAGGGGATGATGGTCAGAGCGTTTGAGCAAATCAAACACTCACCCCCAGTCAACTGATCTGGGTTTAATCCATCACCATTCTTTAGCCCACTCAGCCACCCCATTTCAGACATGGCCATATGCAAATCAGTCTGACCCTGTGCCTCATGGGAACAGTCCAGCCCGAACTGCCAAGCCATGTCTTCCATGGACCGGAAACAAGCATCCTGGGACAGGTTTCGGATTCATAATCCTCATCAGCCAGGCTATCTTGAATCCAGAGGCCAAGTGAGCAAGGGACTCACGTCTGAGCATACCCTGCCACACTTAGGGCGAACAAAGCGATACAAAAGGGGATGATGGACGGAGCGTTTGAGCAAATCAAACACTCATCCCCCAGTCAACTGATCTGGGTTTAATCCATCACCATTCTTTAGCCCACTCAGCCACCCCATTTCAGACATGGCCATATGCAAATCAGTCTGACCCTGTGCCTCATGGGAACAGTCCAGCCCGAACTGCCAAGCCATGTCTTCCATGGACCGGAAGCAAACATCCTGGGACCGGTTTCGGATTCATAATCCTCATCAGCCAGGCTATCTTGAATCCAGTGGCCAAGTGAGCAAGGGACTCACGTCTGAGCATACCCTGCCACACTTAGGGCGAACAAAGCGATACAAAAGGGGATGATGGATGGAGCGTTTGAGCAAATCAAACACTCACCCTGAGTCAACTGATCTGGGTTTAATACATCACCATTCTTTAGCCCACTCAGCCACCCCATTTCAGACATGGGCATATGCAAATCAGTCTGACTGTGTGCCTCATGGGAACAGTCCAGCCTGAACTGCCAAGCCATGTCTTCCATGGACCGGAAACAAGCATCCTGGGACCGGTTTCGGATTCATAATCCACATCAGCCAGGCTATCTTGAATCCAGTGGCCAAGTGAGCAAGGGACTCACGTCTGAGCATACCCTGCCACACTTAGGGCGAACAAAGCGATACAAAAGGGGATGATGGACGGAGCGTTTGAGCAAATCAAACACTCACCCCCAGTCAACTGATCTGGGTTTAATCCATCACCATTCTTTAGCCCACTCAGCCACCCCATTTCAGACATGGCCATATGCAAATCAGTCTGACCCTGTGCCTCATGGGAACAGTCCAGCCCGAACTGCCAAGCCATGTCTTCCATGGACCGGAAACAAGCATCCTGGGACCGGTTTCGGATTCATAATCCTCATCAGCCAGGCTATCTTGAATCCATTGGCCAAGTGAGCAAGGGACTCACGTCTGAGCATACCCTGCCACACTTAGGGCGAACAAAGCGATACAAAAGGGGATGATGGACGGAGCGTTTGAGCAAATCAAACACTCTCCCCCAGTCAACTGATCTGGGTTTAATCCATCACCATTCTTCAGCCCACTCAGCCACCCCATTTCAGACATGGCCATATGCAAATCAGTCTGACCCTGTGCCTCATGGGAACAGTCCAGCCCGAACTGCCAAGCCGTGTCTTCCATGGACCGGAAACAAGCATCCTGGCACCGGTTTCGGATTCATAATCCTCATCAGCCAGGCTATTTTGAATCCAGTGGCCCAGTGAGCAAGGGACTCACGTCTGAGCATACCCTGCCACACTTAGGGCGAACAAAGCGATACAAAAGGGGATGATGGACGGAGCGTTTGAGCAAATCAAACACTCACCCCCAGTCAACTGATCTGGGTTTAATCCATCACCATTCTTTAGCCTACTCAGCCACCCCATTTCAGACATGGCCATATGCAAATCAGTCTGACCCTGTGCCTCATGGGAACAGTCCATCCCGAACTGCCAAGCCATGTCTTCCATGGACCGGAAACAAGCATCCTGGGACCGGTTTTGGATTCATAATCCTCATCAGCCAGGCTATCTTGAATCCAGTGGCCAAGTGAGCAAGGGACTCACGTCTGAGCATACCCTGCCACACTTAGGGCGAACAAAGCGATACAAAAGGGGATGATGGACGGAGCGTTTGAGCAAATCAAACACTCACCCCCAGTCAACTGATCTGGGTTTAATCCATCACCGTTCTTTAGCCCACTCAGCCACCCCCTTTCAGACATGGCCATATGCAACTCAGTCTGACCCTGTGCCTCATGGGAACAGTCCAGCCCGAACTGCCAAGCCATGTCTTCCATGGACCGGAAACAAGCATCCTGGGACCGGTTTCGGATTCATAATCATCATCAGCCAGGCTATCTTTAATACAGTGGCCAAGTGAGCAAGGGACTCACGTCTGAGCATACCCTGCCACACTTAGGGCGAACAAAGCGATACAAAAGGGGATGATGGACGGAGCGTTTGAGCAAATCAAACATTCACCCCCAGTCAACTGATCTGGGTTTAATCCATCACCATTCTTTAGCCCACTCAGCCTCCCCATTTCAGACATGGCCATATGCAAATCAGTCTGACCCTGTGCCTCATGGGAACAGTCCAGCCCGAACTGCCAAGCCATGTCTTCCATGGACCGGAAACAAGCATCCTGGGACCCGTTTCGGATTCATAATCCTCATCAGCCAGGCTATCTTGAATCCAGTGGCCAAGTGAGCAAGGGACTCACGTCTGAGCATACCCTGCCACACTTAGGGCGAACAAAGCGATACAAAAGGGGATGATGGCCGGAGCGTTTGAGCAAATCAAACACTCACCCCAAGTCAACTGATCTGGGTTTAATCCATCACCATTCTTTAGCCCACTCAGCCACCCCATTTCAGACATGGCCATATGCAAATCAGTCTGACCCTGTGCCTCATGGGAATAATCCAGCCCGAACTGCCAAGCCATGTCTTCCATGGACCGGAAACAAGCATCCTGGGACCCATTTCGGATTCATAATCCTCATCAGCCAGGCTATCTTGAATCCAGTGGCCAAGTGAGCAAGGGACTCACGTCTGAGCATACCCTTACACACTTAGGGCGAACTAAGTGATACAAAAGGGGATGATAGTCGGAGCGTTTGAGCAAATCAAACACTCACCCCCAGTCAACTGATCTGGGTTTAATCCATCACCATTCTTTAGCCCACTCAGCCACCCCATTTCAGACATGGCCATATGCAAATCAATCTGACCCTGTGCCTCATGGGAACAGTCCAGACCCAACTGCCAAGCCATGTCTTCCATGGACCGGAAACGAGCATCCTGGGACTGGTTTCGGATTCATAATCCTCATCAGCCAGGCTATCTTGAATCCAGTGGCCAAGTGAGCAAGGGACTCACGTCTGAGCATACCCTGCCACACTTAGGGCGAACAAAGCGATACAAAAGGGGATGATGGACGGAGCGTTTGAGCAAATCAAACACTCACCCCAGTCAACTGATCTGGGTTTAATCCATCACCATTCTTTAGCCTACTCAGCCACCCCATTTCAGACATGGCCATATGCAAATCAGTCTGACCCTGTGCCTCATGGGAACAGTCCAGCCCGAACTGCCAAGCCATGTCTTCCATGGACCGGAAACAAGCATCCTGGGACCGGTTTCGGATTCATAATCATCATCAGCCAGGCTATCTTTAATACAGTGGCCAAGTGAGCAAGGGACTCACGTCTGAGCATACCCTGCCACACTTAGGGCGAACAAAGCGATACAAAAGGGGATGATGGACGGAGCGTTTGAGCAAATCAAACATTCACCCCCAGTCAACTGATCTGGGTTTAATCCATCACCATTCTTTAGCCCACTCAGCCTCCCCATTTCAGACATGGCCATATGCAAATCAGTCTGACCCTGTGCATCATGGGAACAGTCCAGCCCGAACTGCCAAGCCATGTCTTCCATGGACCGGAAACAAGCATCCTGGGACCCGTTTCGGATTCATAATCCTCATCAGCCAGGCTATCTTGAATCCAGTGTCCAAGTGAGCAAGGGACTCACGTCTGAGCATACCCTGCCACACTTAGGGCGAACAAAGCGATACAAAAGGGGATGATGGACGGAGCGTTTGAGCAAATCAAACACTCACCCCCAGTCAACTGATCTGGGTTTAATCCATCACCGTTCTTTAGCCCACTCAGCCACCCCATTTCAGACATGGCCATATGCAACTCAGTCTGACCCTGTGCCTCATGGGAACAGTCCAGCCCGAACTGCCAAGCCATGTCTTCCATGGACCGGAAACAAGCATCCTGGGACCGGTTTCGGATTCATAATCATCATCAGCCAGGCTATCTTTAATACAGTGGCCAAGTGAGCAAGGGACTCACGTCTGAGCATACCCTGCCACACTTAGGGCGAACAAAGCGATACAAAAGGGGATGATGGACGGAGCGTTTGAGCAAATCAAACATTCACCCCCAGTCAACTGATCTGGGTTTAATCCATCACCATTCTTTAGCCCACTCAGCCTCCCCATTTCAGACATGGCCATATGCAAATCAGTCTGACCCTGTGCCTCATGGGAACAGTCCAGCCCGAACTGCCAAGCCATGTCTTCCATGGACCGGAAACAAGCATCCTGGGACCCGTTTCGGATTCATAATCCTCATCAGCCAGGCTATCTTGAATCCAGTGGCCAAGTGAGCAAGGGACTCACGTCTGAGCATACCCTGCCACACTTAGGGCGAACAAAGCGATACAAAAGGGGATGATGGACGGAGCGTTTGAGCAAATCAAACACTCACCCCCAGTCAACTGATCTGGGTTTAATCTATCACCATTCTTTAGCCCACTCAGCCTCCCCATTTCAGACATGGCCATATGCAAATCAGTCTGACCCTGTGCCTCAT
Organism: Lissotriton helveticus; assembly: GCF_964261635.1. Classification (NCBI taxonomy): domain Eukaryota; kingdom Metazoa; phylum Chordata; class Amphibia; order Caudata; family Salamandridae; genus Lissotriton; species Lissotriton helveticus. The sequence continues at coordinate 1,492,359,623 of NC_136068.1, read as the reverse complement.
GGGAACAGTCCAGCCCGAACTGCCAAGCCATGTCTTCCATGGACCAGAAACAAGCATCCTGGGAACCGTTTCGGATTCATAATCCTCATCAGCCAGGCTATCTTGAATCCAGTGGCCAAGTGAGCAAGGGACTCACGTCTGAGCATACCCTGCCACACTTAGGGCGAACAAGCGATACAAAAGGGGATTATGGACGGAGCGTTTGAGCAAATCAAACACTCACCCCCAGTCAACTGATCTGGGTTTAATCCATCACCATTCTTTAGCCCACTCAGCCACCCCATTTCAGACATGGCCATATGCAAATCAGTCTGACCCTGTGCCTCATGGGAACAGTCCAGCCCGAACTGCCAAGCCATGTCTTCCATGGACCGGAAACAAGCATCCTGGGACCGGTTTCGGATTCATAATCCTCATCAGCCAGGCTATTTTGAATCCAGTGGCCAAGTGAGCAAGGGACTCACGTCTGAGCATACCCTGCCACACTTAGGGCGAACAAAGCGATACAAAAGGGGATGATGGACGGAGCGTTTGAGCAAATCAAACACTCACCCCCAGTCAACTGATCTGGGTTTAATCCATCACCGTTCTTTAGCCCACTCAGCCACCCCATTTCAGACATGGCCATATGCAACTCAGTCTGACCCTGTGCCTCATGGGAACAGTCCAGCCCGAACTGCCAAGCCATGTCTTCCATGGACCGGAAACAAGCATCCTGGGACCGGTTTCGGATTCATAATCATCATCAGCCAGGCTATCTTTAATACAGTGGCCAAGTGAGCAAGGGACTCACGTCTGAGCATACCCTGCCACACTTAGGGCGAACAAAGCGATACAAAAGGGGATGATGGACGGAGCGTTTGAGCAAATCAAACATTCACCCCCAGTCAACTGATCTGGGTTTAATCCATCACCATTCTTTAGCCCACTCAGCCTCCCCATTTCAGACATGGCCATATGCAAATCAGTCTGACCCTGTGCCTCATGGGAACAGTCCAGCCCGAACTGCCAAGCCATGTCTTCCATGGACCGGAAACAAGCATCCTGGGACCCGTTTCGGATTCATAATCCTCATCAGCCAGGCTATCTTGAATCCAGTGGCCAAGTGAGCAAGGGACTCACGTCTGAGCATACCCTGCCACACTTAGGGCGAACAAAGCGATACAAAAGGGGATGATGGACGGAGCGTTTGAGCAAATCAAACACTCACCCCAAGTCAACTGATCTGGGTTTAATCCATCACCATTCTTTAGCCCACTCAGCCACCCCATTTCAGACATGGCCATATGCAAATCAGTCTGACCCTGTGCCTCATGGGAATAATCCAGCCCGAACTGCCAAGCCATGTCTTCCATGGACCGGAAACAAGCATCCTGGGACCCATTTCGGATTCATAATCCTCATCAGCCAGGCTATCTTGAATCCAGTGGCCAAGTGAGCAAGGGACTCACGTCTGAGCATACCCTTACACACTTAGGGCGAACAAAGTGATACAAAAGGGGATGATAGTCGGAGCGTTTGAGCAAATCAAACACTCACCCCCAGTCAACTGATCTGGGTTTAATCCATCACCATTCTTTAGCCCACTCAGCCACCCCATTTCAGACATGGCCATATGCAAATCAGTCTGACCATGTGCCTCATGGGAACAGTCCAGCCCGAACTGCCAAGCCATGTCTTCCATGGATCGGAAACAAGCATCCTGGGACCGGTTTCGGATTCATAATCCTCATCAGCCAGGCTATCTTGAATTAAGTGGCCAAGTGAGCAAGGGACTCACGTCTGAGCATACCCTGCCACACTTAGGGCGAACAAAGCGGTACAAAAGGGGATGATGGTCAGAGCGTTTGAGCAAATCAAACACTCACCCCCAGTCAACTGATCTGGGTTTAATCCATCACCATTCTTTAGCCCACTCAGCCACCCCATTTCAGACATGGCCATATGCAAATCAGTCTGACCCTGTGCCTCATGGGAACAGTCCAGCCCGAACTGCCAAGCCATGTCTTCCATGGACCGGAAACAAGCATCCTGGGACCGGTTTCGGATTCATAATCCTCATCAGCCAGGCTATCTTGAATCCAGTGGCCCAGTGAGCAAGGGACTCACGTCTGAGCATACCCTGCCACACTTAGGGCGAACAAAGCGATACAAAAGGGGATGATGGACGGAGCGTTTGAGCAAATCAAACACTCACCCCTAGTCAACTGATCTGGGTTTAATCCATCACCATTCTTTAGCCCACTCAGCCACCCCATTTCAGACATGGCCATATGCAAATCAGTCTGACCCTGTGCCTCATGGGAACAGTCCAGCCCGAACTGCCAAGCCATGTCTTCCATGGACCGGAAACAAGCATCCTGGGACCGGTTTCGGATTCATAATCCTCATCAGCCAGGCTATCTTGAATCCAGAGGCCAAGTGAGCAAGGGACTCACGTCTGAGCATACCCTGCCACACTTAGGGCGAACAAAGCGATACAAAAGGGGATGATGGACGGAGCGTTTGAGCAAATCAAACACTCATCCCCCAGTCAACTGATCTGGGTTTAATCCATCACCATTCTTTAGCCCACTCAGCCACCCCATTTCAGACATGGCCATATGCAAATCAGTCTGACCCTGTGCCTCATGGGAACAGTCCAGCCCGAACTGCCAAGCCATGTCTTCCATGGACCGGAAGCAAACATCCTGGGACCGGTTTCGGATTCATAATCCTCATCAGCCAGGCTATCTTGAATCCAGTGGCCAAGTGAGCAAGGGACTCACGTCTGAGCATACCCTGCCACACTTAGGGCGAACAAAGCGATACAAAAGGGGATGATGGATGGAGCGTTTGAGCAAATCAAACACTCACCCTGAGTCAACTGATCTGGGTTTAATACATCACCATTCTTTAGCCCACTCAGCCACCCCATTTCAGACATGGGCATATGCAAATCAGTCTGACTGTGTGCCTCATGGGAACAGTCCAGCCTGAACTGCCAAGCCATGTCTTCCATGGACCGGAAACAAGCATCCTGGGACCGGTTTCGGATTCATAATCCACATCAGCCAGGCTATCTTGAATCCAGTGGCCAAGTGAGCAAGGGACTCACGTCTGAGCATACCCTGCCACACTTAGGGCGAACAAAGCGATACAAAAGGGGATGATGGACGGAGCGTTTGAGCAAATCAAACACTCACCCCCAGTCAACTGATCAGGGTTTAATCCATCACCATTCTTTAGCCCACTCAGCCACCCCATTTCAGACATGGCCATATGCAAATCAGTCTGACCCTGTGCCTCATGGGAACAGTCCAGCCCGAACTGCCAAGCCATGTCTTCCATGGACCGGAAACAAGCATCCTGGGACCGGTTTCGGATTCATAATCCTCATCAGCCAGGCTATCTTGAATCCATTGGCCAAGTGAGCAAGGGACTCACGTCTGAGCATACCCTGCCACACTTAGGGCGAACAAAGCGATACAAAAGGGGATGATGGACGGAGCGTTTGAGCAAATCAAACACTCTCCCCCAGTCAACTGATCTGGGTTTAATCCATCACCATTCTTCAGCCCACTCAGCCACCCCATTTCAGACATGGCCATATGCAAATCAGTCTGACCCTGTGCCTCATGGGAACAGTCCAGCCCGAACTGCCAAGCCGTGTCTTCCATGGACCGGAAACAAGCATCCTGGCACCGGTTTCGGATTCATAATCCTCATCAGCCAGGCTATTTTGAATCCAGTGGCCCAGTGAGCAAGGGACTCACGTCTGAGCATACCCTGCCACACTTAGGGCGAACAAAGCGATACAAAAGGGGATGATGGACGGAGCGTTTGAGCAAATCAAACACTCACCCCCAGTCAACTGATCTGGGTTTAATCCATCACCATTCTTTAGCCTACTCAGCCACCCCATTTCAGACATGGCCATATGCAAATCAGTCTGACCCTGTGCCTCATGGGAACAGTCCATCCCGAACTGCCAAGCCATGTCTTCCATGGACCGGAAACAAGCATCCTGGGACCGGTTTTGGATTCATAATCCTCATCAGCCAGGCTATCTTGAATCCAGTGGCCAAGTGAGCAAGGGACTCACGTCTGAGCATACCCTGCCACACTTAGGGCGAACAAAGCGATACAAAAGGGGATGATGGACGGAGCGTTTGAGCAAATCAAACACTCACCCCCAGTCAACTGATCTGGGTTTAATCCATCACCGTTCTTTAGCCCACTCAGCCACCCCCTTTCAGACATGGCCATATGCAACTCAGTCTGACCCTGTGCCTCATGGGAACAGTCCAGCCCGAACTGCCAAGCCATGTCTTCCATGGACCGGAAACAAGCATCCTGGGACCGGTTTCGGATTCATAATCATCATCAGCCAGGCTATCTTTAATACAGTGGCCAAGTGAGCAAGGGACTCACGTCTGAGCATACCCTGCCACACTTAGGGCGAACAAAGCGATACAAAAGGGGATGATGGACGGAGCGTTTGAGCAAATCAAACATTCACCCCCAGTCAACTGATCTGGGTTTAATCCATCACCATTCTTTAGCCCACTCAGCCTCCCCATTTCAGACATGGCCATATGCAAATCAGTCTGACCCTGTGCCTCATGGGAACAGTCCAGCCCGAACTGCCAAGCCATGTCTTCCATGGACCGGAAACAAGCATCCTGGGACCCGTTTCGGATTCATAATCCTCATCAGCCAGGCTATCTTGAATCCAGTGGCCAAGTGAGCAAGGGACTCACGTCTGAGCATACCCTGCCACACTTAGGGCGAACAAAGCGATACAAAAGGGGATGATGGCCGGAGCGTTTGAGCAAATCAAACACTCACCCCAAGTCAACTGATCTGGGTTTAATCCATCACCATTCTTTAGCCCACTCAGCCACCCCATTTCAGACATGGCCATATGCAAATCAGTCTGACCCTGTGCCTCATGGGAATAATCCAGCCCGAACTGCCAAGCCATGTCTTCCATGGACCGGAAACAAGCATCCTGGGACCCATTTCGGATTCATAATCCTCATCAGCCAGGCTATCTTGAATCCAGTGGCCAAGTGAGCAAGGGACTCACGTCTGAGCATACCCTTACACACTTAGGGCGAACTAAGTGATACAAAAGGGGATGATAGTCGGAGCGTTTGAGCAAATCAAACACTCACCCCCAGTCAACTGATCTGGGTTTAATCCATCACCATTCTTTAGCCCACTCAGCCACCCCATTTCAGACATGGCCATATGCAAATCAATCTGACCCTGTGCCTCATGGGAACAGTCCAGACCCAACTGCCAAGCCATGTCTTCCATGGACCGGAAACGAGCATCCTGGGACTGGTTTCGGATTCATAATCCTCATCAGCCAGGCTATCTTGAATCCAGTGGCCAAGTGAGCAAGGGACTCACGTCTGAGCATACCCTGCCACACTTAGGGCGAACAAAGCGATACAAAAGGGGATGATGGACGGAGCGTTTGAGCAAATCAAACACTCACCCCAGTCAACTGATCTGGGTTTAATCCATCACCATTCTTTAGCCTACTCAGCCACCCCATTTCAGACATGGCCATATGCAAATCAGTCTGACCCTGTGCCTCATGGGAACAGTCCAGCCCGAACTGCCAAGCCATGTCTTCCATGGACCGGAAACAAGCATCCTGGGACCGGTTTCGGATTCATAATCATCATCAGCCAGGCTATCTTTAATACAGTGGCCAAGTGAGCAAGGGACTCACGTCTGAGCATACCCTGCCACACTTAGGGCGAACAAAGCGATACAAAAGGGGATGATGGACGGAGCGTTTGAGCAAATCAAACATTCACCCCCAGTCAACTGATCTGGGTTTAATCCATCACCATTCTTTAGCCCACTCAGCCTCCCCATTTCAGACATGGCCATATGCAAATCAGTCTGACCCTGTGCATCATGGGAACAGTCCAGCCCGAACTGCCAAGCCATGTCTTCCATGGACCGGAAACAAGCATCCTGGGACCCGTTTCGGATTCATATTCCTCATCAGCCAGGCTATCTTGAATCCAGTGTCCAAGTGAGCAAGGGACTCACGTCTGAGCATACCCTGCCACACTTAGGGCGAACAAAGCGATACAAAAGGGGATGATGGACGGAGCGTTTGAGCAAATCAAACACTCACCCCAAGTCAACTGATCTGGGTTTAATCCATCACCATTCTTTAGCCCACTCAGCCACCCCATTTCAGACATGGCCATATGCAAATCAGTCTGACCCTGTGCCTCATGGGAACAGTCCAGCCCGAACTACCAAGCCGTGTCTTCCATGGACCGGAAACAAGCATCCTGGCACCGGTTTCGGATTCATAATCCTCATCAGCCAGGCTATCTTGAATCCAGTGGCCAAGTGAGCAAGGGACTCACGTCTGAGCATACCCTGCCACACTTAGGGCGAACAAAGCGATACAAAAGGGGATGATGGACGGAGCGTTTGAGCAAATCAAACATTTACCCCCAGTCAACTGATTTGGGTTTAATCCATCACCATTCTTTAGCCCACTCAGCCACCCCATTTCAGACATGGCCATATGCAAATCAGTTTGACCCTGTGCATCATGGGAACAGTCCAGCCCGAACTGCCAAGCCATGTCTTCCATGGACCGGAAACTAGCATCCTGGGACCTGTTTCGGATTCATAATCCTCATCAGCCAGGCTATCTTGAATCCAGTGGCCCAGTGAGCAAGGGACTCACGTCTGAGCATACCCTGCCACACTTAGGGCGAACAAAGCGATACAAAAGTGGATGATGGACGGAGCGTTTGAGCAAATCAAACACTCACCCTCAGTCAACTGATCTGGGTTTAATCCATCACCATTCTTTAGCCCACTCAGCCACCCCATTTCAGACATGGCCATATGCAAATCAATCTGACCCTGTGCCTCATGGGAACAGTCCAGACCCAACTGCCAAGCCATGTGTTCCATGGACCGGAAACGAGCATCCTGGGACTGGTTTCGGATTCATAATCCTCATCAGCCAGGCTATCTTGAATCCAGTGGCCAAGTGAGCAAGGGACTCACGTCTGAGCATACCCTGCCACACTTAGGGCGAACAAAGCGATACAAAAGGGGATGATGGACGGAGCGTTTGAGCAAATCAAACACACACCCCCAGTCAACTGATCTGGGTTTAATCCATCACCATTCTTTAGCCCACTCAGCCACCCCATTTCAGACATGGCCATATGCAATTCAGTCTGACCCTGTGCCTCATGTGAACAGTCCAGCCCGAACTGCCAAGCCATGTCTTCCATGGACGGGAAACAAGCATCCTGGGACCGGTTTCGGATTCATAATCCTCATCAGCCAGGCTATCTTGAATCCAGTGGCCAAGTGAGCAAGGGACTCACGTCTGAGCATACCCTGCCACACTTAGGGCGAACACAGCGATACAAAAGGGGATGATGGACGGAGCGTTTGAGCAAATCAAACACTCACCCTCAGTCAACTGATCTGGGTTTAATCCATCACCATTCTTTAGCCCACTCAGCCACCCCATTTCAGACATGGCCATATGCAAATCAGTCTGACCCTGTGCCTCATGGGAACAGTCCAGACCCAACTGCCAAGCCATGTATTCCATGGACCGGAAACGAGCATCCTGGGACTGGTTTCGGATTCATAATCCTCATCAGCCAGGCTATCTTGAATCCAGTCGCCAAGTGAGCAAGGGACTCACGTCTGAGCATACCCTGCCACACTTAGGGCGAACAAAGCGATACAAAAGGGGATGATGGACGGAGCGTTTGAGCAAATCAAACACTCACCCCCAGTCAACTGATCTGGGTTTAATCCATCACCATTCTTTAGCCTACTCCGCCACCCCATTTCAGACATGGCCATATGCAAATCAGTCTGACCCTGTGCCTCATGGGGACAGTCCATCCCGAACTGCCAAGCCATGTCTTCCATGGACCGGAAACAAGCATCCTGGGACCGGTTTCGGATTCATAATCTTCATCAGCCAGGCTATCTTGAATCCAGTGGCCAAGTGAGCAAGGGACTCGCGTCTGAGCATACCCTGCCACACTTAGGGCGAACAAAGCGATACAAAAGGGGATGATGGACGGAGCGTTTGAGCAAATCAAAAACTCACCCCCAGTCAACTGATCTGGGTTTAATCCATCACCATTCTTTAGCCCACTCAGCCACCCCATTTCAGACATGGCCATATGCAATTCAGTCTGACCCTGTGCCTCATGGGAACAGTCCAGCCCGAACTGCCAAGCCATGTCTTCCATGGACGGGAAACAAGCATCCTGGGACCGGTTTCGGATTCATAATCCTCATCAGCCAGGCTCTCTTGAATCCAGTGGCCAAGTGAGCAAGGGACTCACGTCTGAGCATACCCTGCCACCCTTAGGGCGAACAAAGCGATACAAAAGGGGATGATGGACGGAGCGTTTGAGCAAATCAAACACTCACCCCCAGTCAACTGATCTGGGTTTAATCCATCACCATTCTTTAGCCCACTCAGCCACCCCATTTCAGACATGGCCATATGCAAATCAGTCTGACCCTGTGCCTCATGGGAACAGTCCAGCCCGAACTGCCAAGCCATGTCTTCCATGGACCGGAAACAAGCATCCTGGGACCGGTTTCGGATTCATAATCCTCATCAGCCAGGCTATCTTGAATCCAGTGGCCAAGTGAGCAAGGGACTCACGTCTGAGCATACCCTGCCACACTTAGGGCGAACAAAGCGATACAAAAGGGGATGATGGGCGGAGCGTTTGAGCAAATCCAACACTCACCCCCAGTCAACTGATCTGGGTTTAATCTATCACCATTCTTTAGCCCACTCAGCCTCCCCATTTCAGACATGGCCATATGCAAATCAGTCTGACCCTGTGCCTCATGGGAACAGTCCAGCCCGAACTGCCAAGCCATGTCTTCCATGGACCGGAAAAAAGCATCCTGGGAACCGTTTCGGATTCATAATCCTCATCAGCCAGGCTATCTTGAATCCAGTGGCCAAGTGAGCAAGGGACTCACGTCTGAGCATACCCTGCCACACTTAGGGCGAACAAAGCGATACAAAAGGGGATTATGGACGGAGCGTTTGAGCAAATCAAACACTCACCCCCAGTCAACTGATCTGGGTTTAATCCATCACCATTCTTTAGCCCACTCAGCCACCCCATTTCAGACATGGCCATATGCAAATCAGTCTGACCCTGTGCCTCATGGGAACAGTCCAGCCCGAACTGCCAAGCCATGTCTTCCATGGACCGGAAACAAGCATCCTGGGACCGGTTTCGGATTCATAATCCTCATCAGCCAGGCTATCTTGAATCCAGTGGCCAAGTGAGCAAGGGACTCACGTCTGAGCATACCCTGCCACACTTAGGGCGAACAAAGCGATACAAAAGGGGATGATGGACGGAGCGTTTGAGCAAATCAAACACTCACCCCCAGTCAACTGATCTGGGTTTAATCTATCACCATTCTTTAGCCCACTCAGCCTCCCCATTTCAGACATGGCCATATGCAAATCAGTCTGACCCTGTGCCTCATGGGAACAGTCCAGCCCGAACTGCCAAGCCATGTCTTCCATGGACCGGAAACAAGCATCCTGGGAACCGTTTCGGATTCATAATCCTCATCAGCCAGGCTATCTTGAATCCAGTGGCCAAGTGAGCAAGGGACTCACGTCTGAGCATACCCTGCCACACTTAGGTCGAACAAGCGATACCAAAGGGGATTATGGACGGAGCGTTTGAGCAAATCAAACACTCACCCCCAGTCAACTGATCTGGGTTTAATCCATCACCATTCTTTAGCCCACTCAGCCACCCCATTTCAGACATGGCCATATGCAAATCAGTCTGACCCTGTGCCTCATGGGAACAGTCCAGCCCGAACTGCCAAGCCATGTCTTCCATGGACCGGAAACAAGCATCCTGGGACCGGTTTCGGATTCATAATCCTCATCAGCCAGGCTATTTTGAATCCAGTGGCCAAGTGAGCAAGGGACTCACGTCTGAGCATACCCTGCCACACTTAGGGCGAACAAAGCGATACAAAAGGGGATGATGGACGGAGCGTTTGAGCAAATCAAACACTCACCCCCAGTCAACTGATCTGGGTTTAATCCATCACCGTTCTTTAGCCCACTCAGCCACCCCATTTCAGACATGGCCATATGCAACTCAGTCTGACCCTGTGCCTCATGGGAACAGTCCAGCCCGAACTGCCAAGCCATGTCTTCCATGGACCGGAAACAAGCATCCTGGGACCGGTTTCGGATTCATAATCATCATCAGCCAGGCTATCTTTAATACAGTGGCCAAGTGAGCAAGGGACTCACGTCTGAGCATACCCTGCCACACTTAGGGCGAACAAAGCGATACAAAAGGGGATGATGGACGGAGCGTTTGAGCAAATCAAACATTCACCCCCAGTCAACTGATCTGGGTTTAATCCATCACCATTCTTTAGCCCACTCAGCCTCCCCATTTCAGACATGGCCATATGCAAATCAGTCTGACCCTGTGCCTCATGGGAACAGTCCAGCCCGAACTGCCAAGCCATGTCTTCCATGGACCGGAAACAAGCATCCTGGGACCCGTTTCGGATTCATAATCCTCATCAGCCAGGCTATCTTGAATCCAGTGGCCAAGTGAGCAAGGGACTCACGTCTGAGCATACCCTGCCACACTTAGGGCGAACAAAGCGATACAAAAGGGGATGATGGACGGAGCGTTTGAGCAAATCAAACACTCACCCCAAGTCAACTGATCTGGGTTTAATCCATCACCATTCTTTAGCCCACTCAGCCACCCCATTTCAGACATGGCCATATGCAAATCAGTCTGACCCTGTGCCTCATGGGAATAATCCAGCCCGAACTGCCAAGCCATGTCTTCCATGGACCGGAAACAAGCATCCTGGGACCCATTTCGGATTCATAATCCTCATCAGCCAGGCTATCTTGAATCCAGTGGCCAAGTGAGCAAGGGACTCACGTCTGAGCATACCCTTACACACTTAGGGCGAACAAAGTGATACAAAAGGGGATGATAGTCGGAGCATTTGAGCAAATCAAACACTCACCCCCAGTCAACTGATCTGGGTTTAATCCATCACCATTCTTTAGCCCACTCAGCCACCCCATTTCAGACATGGCCATATGCAAATCAGTCTGACCATGTGCCTCATGGGAACAGTCCAGCCCGAACTGCCAAGCCATGTCTTCCATGGATCGGAAACAAGCATCCTGGGACCGGTTTCGGATTCATAATCCTCATCAGCCAGGCTATCTTGAATTAAGTGGCCAAGTGAGCAAGGGACTCACGTCTGAGCATACCCTGCCACACTTAGGGCGAACAAAGCGGTACAAAAGGGGATGATGGTCAGAGCGTTTGAGCAAATCAAACACTCACCCCCAGTCAACTGATCTGGGTTTAATCCATCACCATTCTTTAGCCCACTCAGCCACCCCATTTCAGACATGGCCATATGCAAATCAGTCTGACCCTGTGCCTCATGGGAACAGTCCAGCCCGAACTGCCAAGCCATGTCTTCCATGGACCGGAAACAAGCATCCTGGGACCGGTTTCGGATTCATAATCCTCATCAGCCAGGCTATCTTGAATCCAGTGGCCCAGTGAGCAAGGGACTCACGTCTGAGCATACCCTGCCACACTTAGGGCGAACAAAGCGATACAAAAGGGGATGATGGACGGAGCGTTTGAGCAAATCAAACACTCACCCCTAGTCAACTGATCTGGGTTTAATCCATCACCATTCTTTAGCCCACTCAGCCACCCCATTTCAGACATGGCCATATGCAAATCATTCTGACCCTGTGCCTCATGGGAACAGTCCAGCCCGAACTGCCAAGCCATGTCTTCCATGGACCGGAAACAAGCATCCTGGGACCGGTTTCGGATTCATAATCCTCATCAGCCAGGCTATCTTGAATCCAGAGGCCAAGTGAGCAAGGGACTCACGTCTGAGCATACCCTGCCACACTTAGGGCGAACAAAGCGATACAAAAGGGGATGATGGACGGAGCGTTTGAGCAAATCAAACACTCATCCCCCAGTCAACTGATCTGGGTTTAATCCATCACCATTCTTTAGCCCACTCAGCCACCCCATTTCAGACATGGCCATATGCAAATCAGTCTGACCCTGTGCCTCATGGGAACAGTCCAGCCCGAACTGCCAAGCCATGTCTTTCATGGACCGGAAGCAAACATCCTGGGACCGGTTTCGGATTCATAATCCTCATCAGCCAGGCTATCTTGAATCCAGTGGCCAAGTGAGCAAGGGACTCACGTCTGAGCATACCCTGCCACACTTAGGGCGAACAAAGCGATACAAAAGGGGATGATGGATGGAGCGTTTGAGCAAATCAAACACTCACCCTGAGTCAACTGATCTGGGTTTAATACATCACCATTCTTTAGCCCACTCAGCCACCCCATTTCAGACATGGGCATATGCAAATCAGTCTGACTGTGTGCCTCATGGGAACAGTCCAGCCTGAACTGCCAAGCCATGTCTTCCATGGACCGGAAACAAGCATCCTGGGACCGGTTTCGGATTCATAATCCACATCAGCCAGGCTATCTTGAATCCAGTGGCCAAGTGAGCAAGGGACTCACGTCTGAGCATACCCTGCCACACTTAGGGCGAACAAAGCGATACAAAAGGGGATGATGGACGGAGCGTTTGAGCAAATCAAACACTCACCCCCAGTCAACTGATCTGGGTTTAATCCATCACCATTCTTTAGCCCACTCAGCCACCCCATTTCAGACATGGCCATATGCAAATCAGTCTGACCCTGTGCCTCATGGGAACAGTCCAGCCCGAACTGCCAAGCCATGTCTTCCATGGACCGGAAACAAGCATCCTGGGACCGGTTTCGGATTCATAATCCTCATCAGCCAGGCTATCTTGAATCCATTGGCCAAGTGAGCAAGGGACTCACGTCTGAGCATACCCTGCCACACTTAGGGCGAACAAAGCGATACAAAAGGGGATGATGGACGGAGCGTTTGAGCAAATCAAACACTCTCCCCCAGTCAACTGATCTGGGTTTAATCCATCACCATTCTTCAGCCCACTCAGCCACCCCATTTCAGACATGGCCATATGCAAATCAGTCTGACCCTGTGCCTCATGGGAACAGTCCAGCCCGAACTGCCAAGCCGTGTCTTCCATGGACCGGAAACAAGCATCCTGGCACCGGTTTCGGATTCATAATCCTCATCAGCCAGGCTATTTTGAATCCAGTGGCCCAGTGAGCAAGGGACTCACGTCTGAGCATACCCTGCCACACTTAGGGGGAACAAAGCGATACAAAAGGGGATGATGGACGGAGCGTTTGAGCAAATCAAACACTCACCCCCAGTCAACTGATCTGGGTTTAATCCATCACCATTCTTTAGCCTACTCAGCCACCCCATTTCAGACATGGCCATATGCAAATCAGTCTGACCCTGTGCCTCATGGGAACAGTCCATCCCGAACTGCCAAGCCATGTCTTCCATGGACCGGAAACAAGCATCCTGGGACCGGGTTTGGATTCATAATCCTCATCAGCCAGGCTATCTTGAATCCAGTGGCCAAGTGAGCAAGGGACTCACGTCTGAGCATACCCTGCCACACTTAGGGCGAACAAAGCGATACAAAAGGGGATGATGGACGGAGCGTTTGAGCAAATCAAACACTCACCCCCAGTCAACTGATCTGGGTTTAATCCATCACCGTTCTTTAGCCCACTCAGCCACCCCCTTTCAGACATGGCCATATGCAACTCAGTTTGACCCTGTGCCTCATGGGAACAGTCCAGCCCGAACTGCCAAGCCATGTCTTCCATGGACCGGAAACAAGCATCCTGGGACCGGTTTCGGATTCATAATCATCATCAGCCAGGCTATCTTTAATACAGTGGCCAAGTGAGCAAGGGACTCACGTCTGAGCATACCCTGCCACACTTAGGGCGAACAAAGCGATACAAAAGGGGATGATGGACGGAGCGTTTGAGCAAATCAAACATTCACCCCCAGTCAACTGATCTGGGTTTAATCCATCACCATTCTTTAGCCCACTCAGCCTCCCCATTTCAGACATGGCCATATGCAAATCAGTCTGACCCTGTGCCTCATGGGAACAGTCCAGCCCGAACTGCCAAGCCATGTCTTCCATGGACCGGAAACAAGCATCCTGGGACCCGTTTCGGATTCATAATCCTCATCAGCCAGGCTATCTTGAATCCAGTGGCCAAGTGAGCAAGGGACTCACGTCTGAGCATACCCTGCCACACTTAGGGCGAACAAAGCGATACAAAAGGGGATGATGGACGGAGCGTTTGAGCAAATCAAACACTCACCCCAAGTCAACTGATCTGGGTTTAATCCATCACCATTCTTTAGCCCACTCAGCCACCCCATTTCAGACATGACCATATGCAAATCAGTCTGACCCTGTGCCTCAGGGGAATAATCCAGCCCGAACTGCCAAGCCATGTCTTCCATGGACCGGAAACAAGCATCCTGGGACCCATTTCGGATTCATAATCCTCATCAGCCAGGCTATCTTGAATCCAGTGGCCAAGTGAGCAAGGGACTCACGTCTGAGCATACCCTGCCACACTTAGGGCGAACAAAGCGATACAAAAGGGGATGATGGACGGAGCGTTTGAGCAAATCAAACACTCACCCCAAGTCAACTGATCTGGGTTTAATCCATCACCATTCTTTAGCCCACTCAGCCACCCCATTTCAGACATGACCATATGCAAATCAGTCTGACCCTGTGCCTCATGGGAATAATCCAGACCCAACTGCCAAGCCATGTCTTCCATGGACCGGAAACGAGCATCCTGGGACTGGTTTCGGATTCATAATCCTCATCAGCCAGGCTATCTTGAATCCAGTGGCCAAGTGAGCAAGGGACTCACGTCTGAGCATACCCTGCCACACTTAGGGCGAACAAAGCGATACAAAAGGGGATGATGGACGGAGCGTTTGAGCAAATCAAACACTCACCCCAGTCAACTGATCTGGGTTTAATCCATCACCATTCTTTAGCCTACTCAGCCACCCCATTTCAGACATGGCCATATGCAAATCAGTCTGACCCTGTGCCTCATGGGAACAGTCCAGCCCGAACTGCCAAGCCATGTCTTCCATGGACCGGAAACAAGCATCCTGGGACCGGTTTCGGATTCATAATCATCATCAGCCAGGCTATCTTTAATACAGTGGCCAAGTGAGCAAGGGACTCACGTCTGAGCATACCCTGCCACACTTAGGGCGAACAAAGCGATACAAAAGGGGATGATGGACGGAGCGTTTGAGCAAATCAAACATTCACCCCCAGTCAACTGATCTGGGTTTAATCCATCACCATTCTTTAGCCCACTCAGCCTCCCCATTTCAGACATGGCCATATGCAAATCAGTCTGACCCTGTGCATCATGGGAACAGTCCAGCCCGAACTGCCAAGCCATGTCTTCCATGGACCGGAAACAAGCATCCTGGGACCCGTTTCGGATTCATAATCCTCATCAGCCAGGCTATCTTGAATCCAGTGTCCAAGTGAGCAAGGGACTCACGTCTGAGCATACCCTGCCACACTTAGGGCGAACAAAGCGATACAAAAGGGGATGATGGACGGAGCGTTTGAGCAAATCAAACACTCACCCCAAGTCAACTGATCTGGGTTTAATCTATCACCATTCTTTAGCCCACTCAGCCTCCCCATTTCAGACATGGCCATATGCAAATCAGTCTGACCCTGTGCCTCATGGGAACAGTCCAGCCCGAACTGCCAAGCCATGTCTTCCATGGACCGGAAACAAGCATCCTGGGAACCGTTTCGGATTCATAATCCTCATCAGCCAGGCTATCTTGAATCCAGTGGCCAAGTGAGCAAGGGACTCACGTCTGAGCATACCCTGCCACACTTAGGGCGAACAAGCGATACCAAAGGGGATTATGGACGGAGCGTTTGAGCAAATCAAACACTCACCCCCAGTCAACTGATCTGGGTTTAATCCATCACCATTCTTTAGCCCACTCAGCCACCCCATTTCAGACATGGCCATATGCAAATCAGTCTGACCCTGTGCCTCATGGGAACAGTCCAGCCCGAACTGCCAAGCCATGTCTTCCATGGACCGGAAACAAGCATCCTGGGACCGGTTTCGGATTCATAATCCTCATCAGCCAGGCTATTTTGAATCCAGTGGCCAAGTGAGCAAGGGACTCACGTCTGAGCATACCCTGCCACACTTAGGGCGAACAAAGCGATACAAAAGGGGATGATGGACGGAGCGTTTGAGCAAATCAAACACTCACCCCCAGTCAACTGATCTGGGTTTAATCCATCACCGTTCTTTAGCCCACTCAGCCACCCCATTTCAGACATGGCCATATGCAACTCAGTCTGACCCTGTGCCTCATGGGAACAGTCCAGCCCGAACTGCCAAGCCATGTCTTCCATGGACCGGAAACAAGCATCCTGGGACCGGTTTCGGATTCATAATCATCATCAGCCAGGCTATCTTTAATACAGTGGCCAAGTGAGCAAGGGACTCACGTCTGAGCATACCCTGCCACACTTAGGGCGAACAAAGCGATACAAAAGGGGATGATGGACGGAGCGTTTGAGCAAATCAAACATTCACCCCCAGTCAACTGATCTGGGTTTAATCCATCACCATTCTTTAGCCCACTCAGCCTCCCCATTTCAGACATGGCCATATGCAAATCAGTCTGACCCTGTGCCTCATGGGAACAGTCCAGCCCGAACTGCCAAGCCATGTCTTCCATGGACCGGAAACAAGCATCCTGGGACC
The DNA here is from genome assembly GCF_964261635.1 of Lissotriton helveticus. NCBI lineage: Eukaryota > Metazoa > Chordata > Amphibia > Caudata > Salamandridae > Lissotriton > Lissotriton helveticus. The sequence continues at coordinate 1,492,342,781 of NC_136068.1, read as the reverse complement.
CGTTTCGGATTCATAATCCTCATCAGCCAGGCTATCTTGAATCCAGTGGCCAAGTGAGCAAGGGACTCACGTCTGAGCATACCCTGCCACACTTAGGGCGAACAAAGCGATACAAAAGGGGATGATGGACGGAGCGTTTGAGCAAATCAAACACTCACCCCAAGTCAACTGATCTGGGTTTAATCCATCACCATTCTTTAGCCCACTCAGCCACCCCATTTCAGACATGGCCATATGCAAATCAGTCTGACCCTGTGCCTCATGGGAATAATCCAGCCCGAACTGCCAAGCCATGTCTTCCATGGACCGGAAACAAGCATCCTGGGACCCATTTCGGATTCATAATCCTCATCAGCCAGGCTATCTTGAATCCAGTGGCCAAGTGAGCAAGGGACTCACGTCTGAGCATACCCTTACACACTTAGGGCGAACAAAGTGATACAAAAGGGGATGATAGTCGGAGCATTTGAGCAAATCAAACACTCACCCCCAGTCAACTGATCTGGGTTTAATCCATCACCATTCTTTAGCCCACTCAGCCACCCCATTTCAGACATGGCCATATGCAAATCAGTCTGACCATGTGCCTCATGGGAACAGTCCAGCCCGAACTGCCAAGCCATGTCTTCCATGGATCGGAAACAAGCATCCTGGGACCGGTTTCGGATTCATAATCCTCATCAGCCAGGCTATCTTGAATTAAGTGGCCAAGTGAGCAAGGGACTCACGTCTGAGCATACCCTGCCACACTTAGGGCGAACAAAGCGGTACAAAAGGGGATGATGGTCAGAGCGTTTGAGCAAATCAAACACTCACCCCCAGTCAACTGATCTGGGTTTAATCCATCACCATTCTTTAGCCCACTCAGCCACCCCATTTCAGACATGGCCATATGCAAATCAGTCTGACCCTGTGCCTCATGGGAACAGTCCAGCCCGAACTGCCAAGCCATGTCTTCCATGGACCGGAAACAAGCATCCTGGGACCGGTTTCGGATTCATAATCCTCATCAGCCAGGCTATCTTGAATCCAGTGGCCCAGTGAGCAAGGGACTCACGTCTGAGCATACCCTGCCACACTTAGGGCGAACAAAGCGATACAAAAGGGGATGATGGACGGAGCGTTTGAGCAAATCAAACACTCACCCCTAGTCAACTGATCTGGGTTTAATCCATCACCATTCTTTAGCCCACTCAGCCACCCCATTTCAGACATGGCCATATGCAAATCATTCTGACCCTGTGCCTCATGGGAACAGTCCAGCCCGAACTGCCAAGCCATGTCTTCCATGGACCGGAAACAAGCATCCTGGGACCGGTTTCGGATTCATAATCCTCATCAGCCAGGCTATCTTGAATCCAGAGGCCAAGTGAGCAAGGGACTCACGTCTGAGCATACCCTGCCACACTTAGGGCGAACAAAGCGATACAAAAGGGGATGATGGACGGAGCGTTTGAGCAAATCAAACACTCATCCCCCAGTCAACTGATCTGGGTTTAATCCATCACCATTCTTTAGCCCACTCAGCCACCCCATTTCAGACATGGCCATATGCAAATCAGTCTGACCCTGTGCCTCATGGGAACAGTCCAGCCCGAACTGCCAAGCCATGTCTTTCATGGACCGGAAGCAAACATCCTGGGACCGGTTTCGGATTCATAATCCTCATCAGCCAGGCTATCTTGAATCCAGTGGCCAAGTGAGCAAGGGACTCACGTCTGAGCATACCCTGCCACACTTAGGGCGAACAAAGCGATACAAAAGGGGATGATGGATGGAGCGTTTGAGCAAATCAAACACTCACCCTGAGTCAACTGATCTGGGTTTAATACATCACCATTCTTTAGCCCACTCAGCCACCCCATTTCAGACATGGGCATATGCAAATCAGTCTGACTGTGTGCCTCATGGGAACAGTCCAGCCTGAACTGCCAAGCCATGTCTTCCATGGACCGGAAACAAGCATCCTGGGACCGGTTTCGGATTCATAATCCACATCAGCCAGGCTATCTTGAATCCAGTGGCCAAGTGAGCAAGGGACTCACGTCTGAGCATACCCTGCCTCACTTAGGGCGAACAAAGCGATACAAAAGGGGATGATGGACGGAGCGTTTGAGCAAATCAAACACTCACCCCCAGTCAACTGATCTGGGTTTAATCCATCACCATTCTTTAGCCCACTCAGCCACCCCATTTCAGACATGGCCATATGCAAATCAGTCTGACCCTGTGCCTCATGGGAACAGTCCAGCCCGAACTGCCAAGCCATGTCTTCCATGGACCGGAAACAAGCATCCTGGGACCGGTTTCGGATTCATAATCCTCATCAGCCAGGCTATCTTGAATCCATTGGCCAAGTGAGCAAGGGACTCACGTCTGAGCATACCCTGCCACACTTAGGGCGAACAAAGCGATACAAAAGGGGATGATGGACGGAGCGTTTGAGCAAATCAAACACTCTCCCCCAGTCAACTGATCTGGGTTTAATCCATCACCATTCTTCAGCCCACTCAGCCACCCCATTTCAGACATGGCCATATGCAAATCAGTCTGACCCTGTGCCTCATGGGAACAGTCCAGCCCGAACTGCCAAGCCGTGTCTTCCATGGACCGGAAACAAGCATCCTGGCACCGGTTTCGGATTCATAATCCTCATCAGCCAGGCTATTTTGAATCCAGTGGCCCAGTGAGCAAGGGACTCACGTCTGAGCATACCCTGCCACACTTAGGGGGAACAAAGCGATACAAAAGGGGATGATGGACGGAGCGTTTGAGCAAATCAAACACTCACCCCCAGTCAACTGATCTGGGTTTAATCCATCACCATTCTTTAGCCTACTCAGCCACCCCATTTCAGACATGGCCATATGCAAATCAGTCTGACCCTGTGCCTCATGGGAACAGTCCATCCCGAACTGCCAAGCCATGTCTTCCATGGACCGGAAACAAGCATCCTGGGACCGGTTTTGGATTCATAATCCTCATCAGCCAGGCTATCTTGAATCCAGTTGCCAAGTGAGCAAGGGACTCACGTCTGAGCATACCCTGCCACACTTAGGGCGAACAAAGCGATACAAAAGGGGATGATGGACGGAGCGTTTGAGCAAATCAAACACTCACCCCCAGTCAACTGATCTGGGTTTAATCCATCACCGTTCTTTAGCCCACTCAGCCACCCCCTTTCAGACATGGCCATATGCAACTCAGTTTGACCCTGTGCCTCATGGGAACAGTCCAGCCCGAACTGCCAAGCCATGTCTTCCATGGACCGGAAACAAGCATCCTGGGACCGGTTTCGGATTCATAATCATCATCAGCCAGGCTATCTTTAATACAGTGGCCAAGTGAGCAAGGGACTCACGTCTGAGCATACCCTGCCACACTTAGGGCGAACAAAGCGATACAAAAGGGGATGATGGACGGAGCGTTTGAGCAAATCAAACATTCACCCCCAGTCAACTGATCTGGGTTTAATCCATCACCATTCTTTAGCCCACTCAGCCTCCCCATTTCAGACATGGCCATATGCAAATCAGTCTGACCCTGTGCCTCATGGGAACAGTCCAGCCCGAACTGCCAAGCCATGTCTTCCATGGACCGGAAACAAGCATCCTGGGACCCGTTTCGGATTCATAATCCTCATCAGCCAGGCTATCTTGAATCCAGTGGCCAAGTGAGCAAGGGACTCACGTCTGAGCATACCCTGCCACACTTAGGGCGAACAAAGCGATACAAAAGGGGATGATGGACGGAGCGTTTGAGCAAATCAAACACTCACCCCAAGTCAACTGATCTGGGTTTAATCCATCACCATTCTTTAGCCCACTCAGCCACCCCATTTCAGACATGACCATATGCAAATCAGTCTGACCCTGTGCCTCATGGGAATAATCCAGCCCGAACTGCCAAGCCATGTCTTCCATGGACCGGAAACAAGCATCCTGGGACCCATTTCGGATTCATAATCCTCATCAGCCAGGCTATCTTGAATCCATTGGCCAAGTGAGCAAGGGACTCACGTCTGAGCATACCCTTACACACTTAGGGCGAACAAAGTGATACAAAAGGGGATGATAGTCGGAGCGTTTGAGCAAATCAAACACTCACCCCCAGTCAACTGATCTGGGTTTAATCCATCACCATTCTTTAGCCCACTCAGCCACCCCATTTCAGACATGGCCATATGCAAATCAATCTGACCCTGTGCCTCATGGGAACAGTCCAGACCCAACTGCCAAGCCATGTCTTCCATGGACCGGAAACGAGCATCCTGGGACTGGTTTCGGATTCATAATCCTCATCAGCCAGGCTATCTTGAATCCAGTGGCCAAGTGAGCAAGGGACTCTCGTCTGAGCATACCCTGCCACACTTAGGGCGAACAAAGCGATACAAAAGGGGATGATGGATGGAGCGTTTGAGCAAATCAAACACTCACCCCAGTCAACTGATCTGGGTTTAATCCATCACCATTCTTTAGCCTACTCAGCCACCCCATTTCAGACATGGCCATATGCAAATCAGTCTGACCCTGTGCCTCATGGGAACAGTCCAGCCCGAACTGCCAAGCCATGTCTTCCATGGACCGGAAACAAGCATCCTGGGACCGGTTTCGGATTCATAATCATCATCAGCCAGGCTATCTTTAATACAGTGGCCAAGTGAGCAAGGGACTCACGTCTGAGCATACCCTGCCACACTTAGGGCGAACAAAGCGATACAAAAGGGGATGATGGACGGAGCGTTTGAGCAAACCAAACATTCACCCCCAGTCAACTGATCTGGGTTTAATCCATCACCATTCTTTAGCCCACTCAGCCTCCCCATTTCAGACATGGCCATATGCAAATCAGTCTGACCCTGTGCCTCATGGGAACAGTCCAGCCCGAACTGCCAAGCCATGTCTTCCATGGACCGGAAACAAGCATCCTGGGACCGGTTTCGGATTCATAATCCTCATCAGCCAGGCTATCTTGAATCCAGAGGCCAAGTGAGCAAGGGACTCACGTCTGAGCATACCCTGCCACACTTAGGGCGAACAAAGCGATACAAAAGGGGATGATGGACGGAGCGTTTGAGCAAATCAAACACTCATCCCCCAGTCAACTGATCTGGGTTTAATCCATCACCATTCTTTAGCCCACTCAGCCACCCCATTTCAGACATGGCCATATGCAAATCAGTCTGACCCTGTGCCTCATGGGAACAGTCCAGCCCGAACTGCCAAGCCATGTCTTTCATGGACCGGAAGCAAACATCCTGGGACCGGTTTCGGATTCATAATCCTCATCAGCCAGGCTATCTTGAATCCAGTGGCCAAGTGAGCAAGGGACTCACGTCTGAGCATACCCTGCCACACTTAGGGCGAACAAAGCGATACAAAAGGGGATGATGGATGGAGCGTTTGAGCAAATCAAACACTCACCCTGAGTCAACTGATCTGGGTTTAATACATCACCATTCTTTAGCCCACTCAGCCACCCCATTTCAGACATGGGCATATGCAAATCAGTCTGACTGTGTGCCTCATGGGAACAGTCCAGCCTGAACTGCCAAGCCATGTCTTCCATGGACCGGAAACAAGCATCCTGGGACCGGTTTCGGATTCATAATCCACATCAGCCAGGCTATCTTGAATCCAGTGGCCAAGTGAGCAAGGGACTCACGTCTGAGCATACCCTGCCACACTTAGGGCGAACAAAGCGATACAAAAGGGGATGATGGACGGAGCGTTTGAGCAAATCAAACACTCACCCCCAGTCAACTGATCTGGGTTTAATCCATCACCATTCTTTAGCCCACTCAGCCACCCCATTTCAGACATGGCCATATGCAAATCAGTCTGACCCTGTGCCTCATGGGAACAGTCCAGCCCGAACTGCCAAGCCATGTCTTCCATGGACCGGAAACAAGCATCCTGGGACCGGTTTCGGATTCATAATCCTCATCAGCCAGGCTATCTTGAATCCATTGGCCAAGTGAGCAAGGGACTCACGTCTGAGCATACCCTGCCACACTTAGGGCGAACAAAGCGATACAAAAGGGGATGATGGACGGAGCGTTTGAGCAAATCAAACACTCTCCCCCAGTCAACTGATCTGGGTTTAATCCATCACCATTCTTCAGCCCACTCAGCCACCCCATTTCAGACATGGCCATATGCAAATCAGTCTGACCCTGTGCCTCATGGGAACAGTCCAGCCCGAACTGCCAAGCCGTGTCTTCCATGGACCGGAAACAAGCATCCTGGCACCGGTTTCGGATTCATAATCCTCATCAGCCAGGCTATTTTGAATCCAGTGGCCCAGTGAGCAAGGGACTCACGTCTGAGCATACCCTGCCACACTTAGAGGGAACAAAGCGATACAAAAGGGGATGATGGACGGAGCGTTTGAGCAAATCAAACACTCACCCCCAGTCAACTGATCTGGGTTTAATCCATCACCATTCTTTAGCCTACTCAGCCACCCCATTTCAGACATGGCCATATGCAAATCAGTCTGACCCTGTGCCTCATGGGAACAGTCCATCCCGAACTGCCAAGCCATGTCTTCCATGGACAGGAAACAAGCATCCTGGGACCGGTTTTGGATTCATAATCCTCATCAGCCAGGCTATCTTGAATCCAGTGGCCAAGTGAGCAAGGGACTCACGTCTGAGCATACCCTGCCACACTTAGGGCGAACAAAGCGATACAAAAGGGGATGATGGACGGAGCGTTTGAGCAAATCAAACACTCACCCCCAGTCAACTGATCTGGGTTTAATCCATCACCGTTCTTTAGCCCACTCAGCCACCCCCTTTCAGACATGGCCATATGCAACTCAGTTTGACCCTGTGCCTCATGGGAACAGTCCAGCCCGAACTGCCAAGCCATGTCTTCCATGGACCGGAAACAAGCATCCTGGGACCGGTTTCGGATTCATAATCATCATCAGCCAGGCTATCTTTAATACAGTGGCCAAGTGAGCAAGGGACTCACGTCTGAGCATACCCTGCCACACTTAGGGCGAACAAAGCGATACAATAGGGGATGATGGACGGAGCGTTTGAGCAAATCAAACATTCACCCCCAGTCAACTGATCTGGGTTTAATCCATCACCATTCTTTAGCCCACTCAGCCTCCCCATTTCAGACATGGCCATATGCAAATCAGTCTGACCCTGTGCCTCAGGGGAACAGTCCAGCCCGAACTGCCAAGCCATGTCTTCCATGGACCGGAAACAAGCATCCTGGGACCCGTTTCGGATTCATAATCCTCATCAGCCAGGCTATCTTGAATCCAGTGGCCAAGTGAGCAAGGGACTCACGTCTGAGCATACCCTGCCACACTTAGGGCGAACAAAGCGATACAAAAGGGGATGATGGACGGAGCGTTTGAGCAAATCAAACACTCACCCCAAGTCAACTGATCTGGGTTTAATCCATCACCATTCTTTAGCCCACTCAGCCACCCCATTTCAGACATGACCATATGCAAATCAGTCTGACCCTGTGCCTCATGGGAATAATCCAGCCCGAACTGCCAAGCCATGTCTTCCATGGACCGGAAACAAGCATCCTGGGACCCATTTCGGATTCATAATCCTCATCAGCCAGGCTATCTTGAATCCAGTGGCCAAGTGAGCAAGGGACTCACGTCTGAGCATACCCTTACACACTTAGGGCGAACAAAGTGATACAAAAGGGGATGATAGTCGGAGCGTTTGAGCAAATCAAACACTCACCCCCAGTCAACTGATCTGGGTTTAATCCATCACCATTCTTTAGCCCACTCAGCCACCCCATTTCAGACATGGCCATATGCAAATCAATCTGACCCTGTGCCTCATGGGAACAGTCCAGACCCAACTGCCAAGCCATGTCTTCCATGGACCGGAAACGAGCATCCTGGGACTGGTTTCGGATTCATAATCCTCATCAGCCAGGCTATCTTGAATCCAGTGGCCAAGTGAGCAAGGGACTCTCGTCTGAGCATACCCTGCCACACTTAGGGCGAACAAAGCGATACAAAAGGGGATGATGGATGGAGCGTTTGAGCAAATCAAACACTCACCCCAGTCAACTGATCTGGGTTTAATCCATCACCATTCTTTAGCCTACTCAGCCACCCCATTTCAGACATGGCCATATGCAAATCAGTCTGACCCTGTGCCTCATGGGAACAGTCCAGCCCGAACTGCCAAGCCATGTCTTCCATGGACCGGAAACAAGCATCCTGGGACCGGTTTCGGATTCATAATCATCATCAGCCAGGCTATCTTTAATACAGTGGCCAAGTGAGCAAGGGACTCACGTCTGAGCATACCCTGCCACACTTAGGGCGAACAAAGCGATACAAAAGGGGATGATGGACGGAGCGTTTGAGCAAACCAAACATTCACCCCCAGTCAACTGATCTGGGTTTAATCCATCACCATTCTTTAGCCCACTCAGCCTCCCCATTTCAGACATGGCCATATGCAAATCAGTCTGACCCTGTGCCTCATGGGAACAGTCCAGCCCGAACTGCCAAGCCATGTCTTCCATGGACCGGAAACAAGCATCCTGGGACCCGTTTCGGATTCATAATCCTCATCAGCCAGGCTATCTTGAATCCAGTGGCCAAGTGAGCAAGGGACTCACGTCTGAGCATACCCTGCCACACTTAGGGCGAACAAAGCGATACAAAAGGGGATGATGGACGGAGCGTTTGAGCAAATCAAACACTCACCCCAAGTCAACTGATCTGGGTTAAATCCATCACCATTCTTTAGCCCACTCAGCCACCCCATTTCAGACATGGCCATATGCAAATCAGTCTGACCCTGTGCCTCATGGGAATAATCCAGCCCGAACTGCCAAGCCATGTCTTCCATGGACCGGAAACAAGCATCCTGGGACCCATTTCGGATTCATAATCCTCATCAGCCAGGCTATCTTGAATCCAGTGGCCAAGTGAGCAAGGGACTCACGTCTGAGCATACCCTTACACACTTAGGGCGAACAAAGTGATACAAAAGGGGATGATAGTCGGAGCGTTTGAGCAAATCAAACACTCACCCCCAGTCAACTGATCTGGGTTTAATCCATCACCATTCTTTAGCCCACTCAGCCACCCCATTTCAGACATGGCCATATGCAAATCAATCTGACCCTGTGCCTCATGGGAACAGTCCAGACCCAACTGCCAAGCCATGTCTTCCATGGACCGGAAACGAGCATCCTGGGACTGGTTTCGGATTCATAATCCTCATCAGCCAGGCTATCTTGAATCCAGTGGCCAAGTGAGCAAGGGACTCACGTCTGAGCATACCCTGCCACACTTAGGGCGAACAAAGCGATACAAAAGGGGATGATGGACGGAGCGTTTGAGCAAATCAAACACTCACCCCAGTCAACTGATCTGGGTTTAATCCATCACCATTCTTTAGCCTACTCAGCCACCCCATTTCAGACATGGCCATATGCAAATCAGTCTGACCCTGTGCCTCATGGGAACAGTCCATCCCGAACTGCCAAGCCATGTCTTCCATGGACCGGAAACAAGCATCCTGGGACCGGTTTTGGATTCATAATCCTCATCAGCCAGGCTATCTTGAATCCAGTGGCCAAGTGAGCAAGGGACTCACGTCTGAGCATACCCTGCCACACTTAGGGCGAACAAAGCGATACAAAAGGGGATGATGGACGGAGCGTTTGAGCAAATCAAACACTCACCCCCAGTCAACTGATCTGGGTTTAATCCATCACCATTCTTTAGCCCACTCAGCCACCCCATTTCAGACATGGCCATATGCAAATCAGTCTGACCCTGTGCCTCATGGGAACAGTCCAGCCCGAACTGCCAAGCCATGTCTTCCATGGACCGGAAACAAGCATCCTGGGACCGGTTTCGGATTCATAATCCTCATCAGCCAAGCTATCTTGAATCCAGTGGCCAAGTTAGCTAGGGACTCACGTCTGAGCATACCCTGCCAAACTTAGGGCGAACAAAGCGATACAAAAGGGGATGATGGACGGAGCGTTTGAGCAAATCAAACACACACCCCCAGTCAACTGATCTGGGTTTAATCCATCACCATTCTTTAGCCCACTCAGCCACCCCATTTCAGACATGGCCATATGCAATTCAGTCTGACCCTGTGCCTCATGTGAACAGTCCAGCCCGAACTGCCAAGCCATGTCTTCCATGGACGGGAAACAAGCATCCTGGGACCGGTTTCGGATTCATAATCCTCATCAGCCAAGCTATCTTGAATCCAGTGGCCAAGTTAGCTAGGGACTCACGTCTGAGCATACCCTGCCAAACTTAGGGCGAACAAAGCGATACAAAAGGGGATGATGGACGGAGCGTTTGAGCAAATCAAACACTCACCCCTAGTCAACTGATCTGGGTTTAATCCATCACCATTCTTTAGCCCACTCAGCCACCCCATTTCAGACATGGCCATATGCAAATCATTCTGACCCTGTGCCTCATGGGAACAGTCCAGCCCGAACTGCCAAGCCATGTCTTCCATGGACCGGAAACAAGCATCCTGGGACCGGTTTCGGATTCATAATCCTCATCAGCCAGGCTATCTTGAATCCAGAGGCCAAGTGAGCAAGGGACTCACGTCTGAGCATACCCTGCCACACTTAGGGCGAACAAAGCGATACAAAAGGGGATGATGGACGGAGCGTTTGAGCAAAGCAAACACTCATCCCCCAGTCAACTGATCTGGGTTTAATCCATCACCATTCTTTAGCCCACTCAGCCACCCCATTTCAGACATGGCCATATGCAAATCAGTCTGACCCTGTGCCTCATGGGAACAGTCCAGCCCGAACTGCCAAGCCATGTCTTTCATGGACCGGAAGCAAACATCCTGGGACCGGTTTCGGATTCATAATCCTCATCAGCCAGGCTATCTTGAATCCAGTGGCCAAGTGAGCAAGGGACTCACGTCTGAGCATACCCTGCCACACTTAGGGCGAACAAAGCGATACAAAAGGGGATGATGGATGGAGCGTTTGAGCAAATCAAACACTCACCCTGAGTCAACTGATCTGGGTTTAATACATCACCATTCTTTAGCCCACTCAGCCACCCCATTTCAGACATGGGCATATGCAAATCAGTCTGACTGTGTGCCTCATGGGAACAGTCCAGCCTGAACTGCCAAGCCATGTCTTCCATGGACCGGAAACAAGCATCCTGGGACCGGTTTCGGATTCATAATCCACATCAGCCAGGCTATCTTGAATCCAGTGGCCAAGTGAGCAAGGGACTCACGTCTGAGCATACCCTGCCACACTTAGGGCGAACAAAGCGATACAAAAGGGGATGATGGACGGAGCGTTTGAGCAAATCAAACACTCACCCCCAGTCAACTGATCTGGGTTTAATCCATCACCATTCTTTAGCCCACTCAGCCACCCCATTTCAGACATGGCCATATGCAAATCAGTCTGACCCTGTGCCTCATGGGAACAGTCCAGCCCGAACTGCCAAGCCATGTCTTCCATGGACCGGAAACAAGCATCCTGGGACCGGTTTCGGATTCATAATCCTCATCAGCCAGGCTATCTTGAATCCATTGGCCAAGTGAGCAAGGGACTCACGTCTGAGCATACCCTGCCACACTTAGGGCGAACAAAGCGATACAAAAGGGGATGATGGACGGAGCGTTTGAGCAAATCAAACACTCTCCCCCAGTCAACTGATCTGGGTTTAATCCATCACCATTCTTCAGCCCACTCAGCCACCCCATTTCAGACATGGCCATATGCAAATCAGTCTGACCCTGTGCCTCATGGGAACAGTCCAGCCCGAACTGCCAAGCCGTGTCTTCCATGGACCGGAAACAAGCATCCTGGCACCGGTTTCGGATTCATAATCCTCATCAGCCAGGCTATTTTGAATCCAGTGGCCCAGTGAGCAAGGGACTTACGTCTGAGCATACCCTGCCACACTTAGGGGGAACAAAGCGATACAAAAGGGGATGATGGACGGAGCGTTTGAGCAAATCAAACACTCACCCCCAGTCAACTGATCTGGGTTTAATCCATCACCATTCTTTAGCCTACTCAGCCACCCCATTTCAGACATGGCCATATGCAAATCAGTCTGACCCTGTGCCTCATGGGAACAGTCCATCCCGAACTGCCAAGCCATGTCTTCCATGGACCGGAAACAAGCATCCTGGGACCGGTTTTGGATTCATAATCCTCATCAGCCAGGCTATCTTGAATCCAGTGGCCAAGTGAGCAAGGGACTCACGTCTGAGCATACCCTGCCACACTTAGGGCGAACAAAGCGATACAAAAGGGGATGATGGACGGAGCGTTTGAGCAAATCAAACACTCACCCCCAGTCAACTGATCTGGGTTTAATCCATCACCGTTCTTTAGCCCACTCAGCCACCCCCTTTCAGACATGGCCATATGCAACTCAGTTTGACCCTGTGCCTCATGGGAACAGTCCAGCCCGAACTGCCAAGCCATGTCTTCCATGGACCGGAAACAAGCATCCTGGGACCGGTTTCGGATTCATAATCATCATCAGCCAGGCTATCTTTAATACAGTGGCCAAGTGAGCAAGGGACTCACGTCTGAGCATACCCTGCCACACTTAGGGCGAACAAAGCGATACAAAAGGGGATGATGGACGGAGCGTTTGAGCAAATCAAACATTCACCCCCAGTCAACTGATCTGGGTTTAATCCATCACCATTCTTTAGCCCACTCAGCCTCCCCATTTCAGACATGGCCATATGCAAATCAGTCTGACCCTGTGCCTCATGGGAACAGTCCAGCCCGAACTGCCAAGCCATGTCTTCCATGGACCAGAAACAAGCATCCTGGGACCCGTTTCGGATTCATAATCCTCATCAGCCAGGCTATCTTGAATCCAGTGGCCAAGTGAGCAAGGGACTCACGTCTGAGCATACCCTGCCACACTTAGGGCGAACAAAGCGATACAAAAGGGGATGATGGACGGAGCGTTTGAGCAAATCAAACACTCACCCCAAGTCAACTGATCTGGGTTTAATCCATCACCATTCTTTAGCCCACTCAGCCACCCCATTTCAGACATGACCATATGCAAATCAGTCTGACCCTGTGCCTCATGGGAATAATCCAGCCCGAACTGCCAAGCCATGTCTTCCATGGACCGGAAACAAGCATCCTGGGACCCATTTCGGATTCATAATCCTCATCAGCCAGGCTATCTTGAATCCAGTGGCCAAGTGAGCAAGGGACTCACGTCTGAGCATACCCTTACACACTTAGGGCGAACAAAGTGATACAAAAGGGGATGATAGTCGGAGCGTTTGAGCAAATCAAACACTCACCCCCAGTCAACTGATCTGGGTTTAATCCATCACCATTCTTTAGCCCACTCAGCCACCCCATTTCAGACATGGCCATATGCAAATCAATCTGACCCTGTGCCTCATGGGAACAGTCCAGACCCAACTGCCAAGCCATGTCTTCCATGGACCGGAAACGAGCATCCTGGGACTGGTTTCGGATTCATAATCCTCATCAGCCAGGCTATCTTGAATCCAGTGGCCAAGTGAGCAAGGGACTCTCGTCTGAGCATACCCTGCCACACTTAGGGCGAACAAAGCGATACAAAAGGGGATGATGGATGGAGCGTTTGAGCAAATCAAACACTCACCCCAGTCAACTGATCTGGGTTTAATCCATCACCATTCTTTAGCCTACTCAGCCACCCCATTTCAGACATGGCCATATGCAAATCAGTCTGACCCTGTGCCTCATGGGAACAGTCCAGCCCGAACTGCCAAGCCATGTCTTCCATGGACCGGAAACAAGCATCCTGGGACCGGTTTCGGATTCATAATCATCATCAGCCAGGCTATCTTTAATACAGTGGCCAAGTGAGCAAGGGACTCACGTCTGAGCATACCCTGCCACACTTAGGGCGAACAAAGCGATACAAAAGGGGATGATGGACGGAGCGTTTGAGCAAACCAAACATTCACCCCCAGTCAACTGATCTGGGTTTAATCCATCACCATTCTTTAGCCCACTCAGCCTCCCCATTTCAGACATGGCCATATGCAAATCAGTCTGACCCTGTGCCTCATGGGAACAGTCCAGCCCGAACTGCCAAGCCATGTCTTCCATGGACCGGAAACAAGCATCCTGGGACCGGTTTCGGATTCATAATCCTCATCAGCCAGGCTATCTTGAATCCAGAGGCCAAGTGAGCAAGGGACTCACGTCTGAGCATACCCTGCCACACTTAGGGCGAACAAAGCGATACAAAAGGGGATGATGGACGGAGCGTTTGAGCAAATCAAACACTCATCCCCCAGTCAACTGATCTGGGTTTAATCCATCACCATTCTTTAGCCCACTCAGCCACCCCATTTCAGACATGGCCATATGCAAATCAGTCTGACCCTGTGCCTCATGGGAACAGTCCAGCCCGAACTGCCAAGCCATGTCTTTCATGGACCGGAAGCAAACATCCTGGGACCGGTTTCGGATTCATAATCCTCATCAGCCAGGCTATCTTGAATCCAGTGGCCAAGTGAGCAAGGGACTCACGTCTGAGCATACCCTGCCACACTTAGGGCGAACAAAGCGATACAAAAGGGGATGATGGATGGAGCGTTTGAGCAAATCAAACACTCACCCTGAGTCAACTGATCTGGGTTTAATACATCACCATTCTTTAGCCCACTCAGCCACCCCATTTCAGACATGGGCATATGCAAATCAGTCTGACTGTGTGCCTCATGGGAACAGTCCAGCCTGAACTGCTAAGCCATGTCTTCCATGGACCGGAAACAAGCATCCTGGGACCGGTTTCGGATTCATAATCCACATCAGCCAGGCTATCTTGAATCCAGTGGCCAAGTGAGCAAGGGACTCACGTCTGAGCATACCCTGCCACACTTAGGGCGAACAAAGCGATACAAAAGGGGATGATGGACGGAGCGTTTGAGCAAATCAAACACTCACCCCCAGTCAACTGATCTGGGTTTAATCCATCACCATTCTTTAGCCCACTCAGCCACCCCATTTCAGACATGGCCATATGCAAATCAGTCTGACCCTGTGCCTCATGGGAACAGTCCAGCCCGAACTGCCAAGCCATGTCTTCCATGGACCGGAAACAAGCATCCTGGGACCGGTTTCGGATTCATAATCCTCATCAGCCAGGCTATCTTGAATCCATTGGCCAAGTGAGCAAGGGACTCACGTCTGAGCATACCCTGCCACACTTAGGGCGAACAAAGCGATACAAAAGGGGATGATGGACGGAGCGTTTGAGCAAATCAAACACTCTCCCCCAGTCAACTGATCTGGGTTTAATCCATCACCATTCTTCAGCCCACTCAGCCACCCCATTTCAGACATGGCCATATGCAAATCAGTCTGACCCTGTGCCTCATGGGAACAGTCCAGCCCGAACTGCCAAGCCGTGTCTTCCATGGACCGGAAACAAGCATCCTGGCACCGGTTTCGGATTCATAATCCTCATCAGCCAGGCTATTTTGAATCCAGTGGCCCAGTGAGCAAGGGACTCACGTCTGAGCATACCCTGCCACACTTAGGGGGAACAAAGCGATACAAAAGGGGATGATGGACGGAGCGTTTGAGCAAATCAAACACTCACCCCAGTCAACTGATCTGGGTTTAATCCATCACCATTCTTTAGCCCACTCAGCCTCCCCATTTCAGACATGGCCATATGCAAATCAGTCTGACCCTGTGCCTCATGGGAACAGTCCAGCCCGAACTGCCAAGCCATGTCTTCCATGGACCGGAAACAAGCATCCTGGGACCCGTTTCGGATTCATAATCCTCATCAGCCAGGCTATCTTGAATCCAGTGGCCAAGTGAGCAAGGGACTCACGTCTGAGCATACCCTGCCACACTTAGGGCGAACAAAGCGATACAAAAGGGGATGATGGACGGAGCGTTTGAGCAAATCAAACACTCACCCCAAGTCAACTGATCTGGGTTAAATCCATCACCATTCTTTAGCCCACTCAGCCACCCCATTTCAGACATGGCCATATGCAAATCAGTCTGACCCTGTGCCTCATGGGAATAATCCAGCCCGAACTGCCAAGCCATGTCTTCCATGGACCGGAAACAAGCATCCTGGGACCCATTTCGGATTCATAATCCTCATCAGCCAGGCTATCTTGAATCCAGTGGCCAAGTGAGCAAGGGACTCACGTCTGAGCATACCCTTACACACTTAGGGCGAACAAAGTGATACAAAAGGGGATGATAGTCGGAGCGTTTGAGCAAATCAAACACTCACCCCCAGTCAACTGATCTGGGTTTAATCCATCACCATTCTTTAGCCCACTCAGCCACCCCATTTCAGACATGGCCATATGCAAATCAATCTGACCCTGTGCCTCATGGGAACAGTCCAGACCCAACTGCCAAGCCATGTCTTCCATGGACCGGAAACGAGCATCCTGGGACTGGTTTCGGATTCATAATCCTCATCAGCCAGGCTATCTTGAATCCAGTGGCCAAGTGAGCAAGGGACTCACGTCTGAGCATACCCTGCCACACTTAGGGCGAACAAAGCGATACAAAAGGGGATGATGGACGGAGCGTTTGAGCAAATCAAACACTCACCCCAGTCAACTGATCTGGGTTTAATCCATCACCATTCTTTAGCCTACTCAGCCACCCCATTTCAGACATGGCCATATGCAAATCAGTCTGACCCTGTGCCTCATGGGAACAGTCCATCCCGAACTGCCAAGCCATGTCTTCCATGGACCGGAAACAAGCATCCTGGGACCGGTTTTGGATTCATAATCCTCATCAGCCAGGCTATCTTGAATCCAGTGGCCAAGTGAGCAAGGGACTCACGTCTGAGCATACCCTGCCACACTTAGGGCGAACAAAGCGATACAAAAGGGGATGATGGACGGAGCGTTTGAGCAAATCAAACACTCACCCCCAGTCAACTGATCTGGGTTTAATCCATCACCATTCTTTAGCCCACTCAGCCACCCCATTTCAGACATGGCCATATGCAAATCAGTCTGACCCTGTGCCTCATGGGAACAGTCCAGCCCGAACTGCCAAGCCATGTCTTCCATGGACCGGAAACAAGCATCCTGGGACCGGTTTCGGATTCATAATCCTCATCAGCCAAGCTATCTTGAATCCAGTGGCCAAGTTAGCTAGGGACTCACGTCTGAGCATACCCTGCCAAACTTAGGGCGAACAAAGCGATACAAAAGGGGATGATGGACGGAGTGTTTGAGCAAATCAAACACACACCCCCAGTCAACTGATCTGGGTTTAATCCATCACCATTCTTTAGCCCACTCAGCCACCCCATTTCAGACATGGCCATATGCAATTCAGTCTGACCCTGTGCCTCATGTGAACAGTCCAGCCCGAACTGCCAAGCCATGTCTTCCATGGACGGGAAACAAGCATCCTGGGACCGGTTTCGGATTCATAATCCTCATCAGCCAGGCTATCTTGAATCCAGTGGCCAAGTGAGCAAGGGACTAACGTCTGAGCATACCCTGCCACACTTAGGGCGAACACAGTGATACAAAAGGGGATGATGGACGGAGCGTTTGAGCAAATCAAACACTCACCCTCAGTCAACTGATCTGGGTTTAATCCATCACCATTCTTTAGCCCACTCAGCCACCCCATTTCAGACATGGCCATATGCAAATCAGTCTGACCCTGTGCCTCATGGGAACAGTCCAGACCCAACTGCCAAGCCATGTATTCCAGGGACCGGAAACGAGCATCCTGGGACTGGTTTCGGATTCATAATCCTCATCAGCCAGGCTATCTTGAATCCAGTGGCCAAGTGAGCAAGGGACTCACGTCTGAGCATACCCTGCCACACTTAGGGCGAACAAAGCAATACAAAAGGGGATGATGGACGGAGCGTTTGAGCAAATCAAACACTCACCCCCAGTCAACTGATCTGGGTTTAATCCATCACCATTCTTTAGCGTACTCCGCCACCCCATTTCAGACATGGCCATATGCAAATCAGTCTGACCCTGTGCCTCATGGGAACAGTCCATCCCGAACTGCCAAGCCATGTCTTCCATGGACCGGAAACAAGCATCCTGGGACCGGTTTCGGATTCATAATCTTCATCAGCCAGGCTATCTTGAATCCAGTGGCCAAGTGAGCAAGGGACTCACGTCTGAGCATACCCTGCCACACTTAGGGCGAACAAAGCGATACAAAAGGGGATGATGGACGGAGCGTTTGAGCAAATCAAAAACTCACCCCCAGTCAACTGATCTGGGTTTAATCCATCACCATTCTTTAGCCCACTCAGCCACCCCATTTCAGACATGGCCATATGCAAATCAGTCTGACCCTGTGCCTCATGGGAACAGTCCAGCCCGAACTGCCAAGCCATGTCTTCCATGGACCGGAAACAAGCATCCTGGGACCGGTTTCGGATTCATAATCCTCATCAGCCAAGCTATCTTGAATCCAGTGGCCAAGTGAGCAAGGGACTCACGTCTGAGCATACCCTGCCACACTTAGGGCGAACAAAGCGATACAAAAGGGGATGATGGACGGAGCGTTTGAGCAAATCAAACACTCACCCCCAGTCAACTGATCTGGGTTTAATCCATCACCATTCTTTAGCCCACTCAGCCACCCCATTTCAGACATGGCCATATGCAATTCAGTCTGACCCTGTGCCTCATGGGAACAGTCCAGCCCGAACTGCCAAGCCATGTCTTCCATGGACGGGAAACAAGCATCCTGGGACCGGTTTCGGATTCATAATCCTCATCAGCCAGGCTATCTTGAATCCAGTGGCCAAGTGAGCAAGGGACTCACGTCTGAGCATACCCTGCCACCCTTAGGGCGAACAAAGCGATACAAAAGGGGATGATGGACGGAGCGTTTGAGCAAATCAAACACTCACCCCCAGTCAACTGATCTGGCTTTAATCCATCACCATTCTTTAGCCCACTCAGCCACCCCATTTCAGACATGGCCATATGCAAATCAGTCTGACCCTGTGCCTCATGGGAACAGTCCAGCCCGAACTGCCAAGCCATGTCTTCCATGGACCGGAAACAAGCATCCTGGGACCGGTTTCGGATTCATAATCCTCATCAGCCAGGCTATCTTGAATCCAGTGGCCAAGTGAGCAAGGGACTCACGTCTGAGCATACCCTGCCACACTTAGGGCGAACAAAGCGATACAAAAGGGGATGATGGACGGAGCGTTTGAGCAAATCCAACACTCACCCCCAGTCAACTGATCTGGGTTTAATCTATCACCATTCTTTAGCCCACTCAGCCTCCCCATTTCAGACATGGCCATATGCAAATCAGTCTGACCCTGTGCCTCATGGGAACAGTCCAGCCCGAACTGCCAAGCCATGTCTTCCATGGACCGGAAAAAAGCATCCTGGGAACCGTTTCGGATTCATAATCCTCATCAGCCAGGCTATCTTGAATCCAGTGGCCAAGTGAGCAAGGGACTCACGTCTGAGCATACCCTGCCACACTAAGGGCGAACAAAGCGATACAAAAGGGGATTATGGACGGAGCGTTTGAGCAAATCAAACACTCACCCCCAGTCAACTGATCTGGGTTTAATCCATCACCATTCTTTAGCCCACTCAGCCACCCCATTTCAGACATGGCCATATGCAAATCAGTCTGACCCTGTGCCTCATGGGAACAGTCCAGCCCGAACTGCCAAGCCATGTCTTCCATGGACCGGAAACAAGCATCCTGGGACCGGTTTCGGATTCATAATCCTCATCAGCCAGGCTATCTTGAATCCAGTGGCCAAGTGAGCAAGGGACTCACGTCTGAGCATACCCTGCCACACTTAGGGCGAACAAAGCGATACAAAAGGGGATGATGGACGGAGCGTTTGAGCAAATCAAACACTCACCCCCAGTCAACTGATCTGGGTTTAATCTATCACCATTCTTTAGCCCACTCAGCCTCCCCATTTCAGACATGGCCATATGCAAATCAGTCTGACCCTGTGCCTCATGGGAACAGTCCAGCCCGAACTGCCAAGCCATGTCTTCCATGGACCGGAAACAAGCATCCTGGGAACCGTTTCGGATTCATAATCCTCATCAGCCAGGCTATCTTGAATCCAGTGGCCAAGTGAGCAAGGGACTCACGTCTGAGCATACCCTGCCACACTTAGGGCGAACAAGCGATACAAAAGGGGATTATGGACGGAGCGTTTGAGCAAATCAAACACTCACCCCCAGTCAACTGATCTGGGTTTAATCCATCACCATTCTTTAGCCCACTCAGCCACCCCATTTCAGACATGGCCATATGCAAATCAGTCTGACCCTGTGCCTCATGGGAACAGTCCAGCCCGAACTGCCAAGCCATGTCTTCCATGGACCGGAAACAAGCATCCTGGGACCGGTTTCGGATTCATAATCCTCATCAGCCAGGCTATCTTGAATCCAGTGGCCAAGTGAGCAAGGGACTCACGTCTGAGCATACCCTGCCACACTTAGGGCGAACAAAGCGATACAAAAGGGGATGATGGACGGAGCGTTTGAGCAAATCAAACACTCACCCCCTGTCAACTGATCTGGGTTTAATCCATCACCGTTCTTTAGCCCACTCAGCCACCCCATTTCAGACATGGCCATATGCAACTCAGTCTGACCCTGTGCCTCATGGGAACAGTCCAGCCCGAACTGCCAAGCCATGTCTTCCATGGACCGGAAACAAGCATCCTGGGACCGGTTTCGGATTCATAATCATCATCAGCCAGGCTATCTTTAATATAGTGGCCAAGTGAGCAAGGGACTCACGTCTGAGCATACCCTGCCACACTTAGGGCGAACAAAGCGATACAAAAGGGGATGATGGACGGAGCGTTTGAGCAAATCAAACATTCACCCCCAGTCAACTGATCTGGGTTTAATCCATCACCATTCTTTAGCCCACTCAGCCTCCCCATTTCAGACATGGCCATATGCAAATCAGTCTGATCCTGTGCCTCATGGGAACAGTCCAGCCCGAACTGCCAAGCCATGTCTTCCATGGACCGGAAACAAGCATCCTGGGACCCGTTTCGGATTCATAATCCTCATCAGCCAGGCTATCTTGAATCCAGTGGCCAAGTGAGCAAGGGACTCACGTCTGAGCATACCCTGCCACACTTAGGGCGAACAAAGCGATACAAAAGGGGATGATGGACGGAGCGTTTGAGCAAATCAAACACTCACCCCAAGTCAACTGATCTGGGTTTAATCCATCACCATTCTTTAGCCCACTCAGCCACCCCATTTCAGACATGGCCATATGCAAATCAGTCTGACCCTGTGCCTCATGGGAATAATCCAGCCCGAACTGCCAAGCCATGTCTTCCATGGACCGGAAACAAGCATCCTGGGACCCATTTCGGATTCATAATCCTCATCAGCCAGGCTATCTTGAATCCAGTGGCCAAGTGAGCAAGGGACTCACGTCTGAGCATACCCTGCCACACTTAGGGCGAACAAAGCGATACAAAAGGGGATGATGGACGGAGCGTTTGAGCAAATCAAAAACTCACCCCCAGTCAACTGATCTGGGTTTAATCCATCACCATTCTTTGGCCCACTCAGCCACCCCATTTCAGACATGGCCATATGCAAATCAGTCTGACCCTGTGCCTCATGGGAACAGTCCAGCCCGAACTGCCAAGCCATGTGTTCCATGGACCGTAAACAAGCATCCTGGGACCGGTTTCGGATTTATAATCCTCATCAGCCAAGCTATCTTGAATCTAGTGGCCAAGTTAGCAAGTGACTCACGTCTGAGCATACCCTGCCACACTTAGGGCGAACAAAGCGATACAAAAGGGGATGATGGACGGAGCGTTTGAGCAAATCAAACACTCACCCCCAGTCAACTGATCTGGGTTTAATCCATCACCATTCTTTAGCCCACTCAGCCACCCCATTTCAGACATGGCCATATGCAATTCAGTCTGACCCTGTGCCTCATGGGAACAGTCCAGCCCGAACTGCCAAGCCATGTCTTCCATGGACGAGAAACAAGCATCCTGGGACCGGTTTCGGATTCATAATCCTCATCAGCCAGGCTATCTTGAATCCAGTGGCCAAGTGAGCAAGGGACAAACGTCTGAGCATACCCTGCCACCCTTAGGGCGAACAAAGCGATACAAAAGGGGATGATGGACGGAGCGTTTGAGCAAATCAAACACTCACCCCCAGTCAACTGATCTGGCTTTAATCCATCACCATTCTTTAGCCCACTCAGCCACCCCATTTCAGACATGGCCATATGCAAATCAGTCTGACCCTGTGCCTCATGGGAACAGTCCAGCCCGAACTGCCAAGCCATGTCTTCCATGGACCGGAAACAAGCATCCTGGGACCGGTTTCGGATTCATAATCCTCATCAGCCAGGCTATCTTGAATCCAGTGGCCAAGTGAGCAAGGGACTCACGTCTGAGCATACCCTGCCACACTTAGGGCGAACAAGCGATACAAAAGGGGATTATGGACGGAGCGTTTGAGCAAATCAAACACTCACCCCCAGTCAACTGATCTGGGTTTAATCCATCACCATTCTTTAGCCCACTCAGCCACCCCATTTCAGACATGGCCATATGCAAATCAGTCTGACCCTGTGCCTCATGGGAACAGTCCAGCCCGAACTGCCAAGCCATGTCTTCCATGGACCGGAAACAAGCATCCTGGGACCGGTTTCGGATTCATAATCCTCATCAGCCAGGCTATCTTGAATCCAGTGGCCAAGTGAGCAAGGGACTCACGTCTGAGCATACCCTGCCACACTTAGGGCGAACAAAGCGATACAAAAGGGGATGATGGACGGAGCGTTTGAGCAAATCAAACACTCACCCCCAGTCAACTGATCTGGGTTTAATCTATCACCATTCTTTAGCCCACTCAGCCTCCCCATTTCAGACATGGCCATATGCAAATCAGTCTGACCCTGTGCCTCATGGGAACAGTCCAGCCCGAACTGCCAAGCCATGTCTTCCATGGACCGGAAACAAGCATCCTGGGAACCGTTTCGGATTCATAATCCTCATCAGCCAGGCTATCTTGAATCCAGTGGCCAAGTGAGCAAGGGACTCACGTCTGAGCATACCCTGCCACACTTAGGGCGAACAAGCGATACAAAAGGGGATTATGGACGGAGCGTTTGAGCAAATCAAACACTCACCCCCAGTCAACTGATCTGGGTTTAATCCATCACCATTCTTTAGCCCACTCAGCCACCCCATTTCAGACATGGCCATATGCAAATCAGTCTGACCCTGTGCCTCATGGGAACAGTCCAGCCCGAACTGCCAAGCCATGTCTTCCATGGACCGGAAACAAGCATCCTGGGACCGGTTTCGGATTCATAATCCTCATCAGCCAGGCTATCTTGAATCCAGTGGCCAAGTGAGCAAGGGACTCACGTCTGAGCATACCCTGCCACACTTAGGGCGAACAAAGCGATACAAAAGGGGATGATGGACGGAGCGTTTGAGCAAATCAAACACTCACCCCCAGTCAACTGATCTGGGTTTAATCCATCACCGTTCTTTAGCCCACTCAGCCACCCCATTTCAGACATGGCCATATGCAACTCAGTCTGACCCTGTGCCTCATGGGAACAGTCCAGCCCGAACTGCCAAGCCATGTCTTCCATGGACCGGAAACAAGCATCCTGGGACCGGTTTCGGATTCATAATCATCATCAGCCAGGCTATCTTTAATACAGTGGCCAAGTGAGCAAGGAACTCACGTCTGAGCATACCCTGCCACACTTAGGGCGAACAAAGCGATACAAAAGGGGATGATGGACGGAGCGTTTGAGCAAATCAAACATTCACCCCCAGTCAACTGATCTGGGTTTAATCCATCACCATTCTTTAGCCCACTCAGCCTCCCCATTTCAGACATGGCTATATGCAAATCAGTCTGACCCTGTGCCTCATGGGAACAGTCCAGCCCGAACTGCCAAGCCATGTCTTCCATGGACCGGAAACAAGCATCCTGGGACCCGTTTCGGATTCATAATCCTCATCAGCCAGGCTATCTTGAATCCAGTGGCCAAGTGAGCAAGGGACTCACGTCTGAGCATACCCTGCCACACTTAGGGCGAACAAAGCGATACAAAAGGGGATGATGGACGGAGCGTTTGAGCAAATCAAACACTCACCCCAAGTCAACTGATCTGGGTTTAATCCATCACCATTCTTTAGCCCACTCAGCCACCCCATTTCAGACATGGCCATATGCAAATCAGTTTGACCCTGTGCCTCATGGGAATAATCCAGCCCGAACTGCCAAGCCATGTCTTCCATGGACCGGAAACAAGCATCCTGGGAACCATTTCGGATTTATAATCCTCATCAGCCAGGCTATCTTGAATCCAGTGGCCAAGTGAGCAAGGGACTCACGTCTGAGCATACCCATACACACTTAGGGCGAACAAAGTGATACAAAAGGGGATGATAGTCGGAGCGTTTGAGCAAATCAAACACTCACCCCCAGTCAACTGATCTGGGTTTAATCCATCACCGTTCTTTAGCCCACTCAGCCACCCCATTTCAGACATGGCCATATGCAACTCAGTCTGACCCTGTGCCTCATGGGAACAGTCCAGCCCGAACTGCCAAGCCATGTCTTCCATTGACCGGAAACAAGCATCCTGGGACCGGTTTCGGATTCATAATCATCATCAGCCAGGCTATCTTTAATACAGTGGCCAAGTGAGCAAGGGACTCACGTCTGAGAATACCCTGCCACACTTAGGGCGAACAAAGCGGTACAAAAGGGGATGATGGTCAGAGCGTTTGAGCAAATCAAACACTCACCCCCAGTCAACTGATCTGGGTTTAATCCATCACCATTCTTTAGCCCACTCAGCCACCCCATTTCAGACATGGCCATATGCAAATCAGTCTGACCCTGTGCCTCATGGGAACAGTCCAGCCCGAACTGCCAAGCCATGTCTTCCATGGACCGGAAACAAGCATCCTGGGACCGGTTTCGGATTCATAATCCTCATCAGCCAGGCTATCTTGAATCCAGAGGCCAAGTGAGCAAGGGACTCACGTCTGAGCATACCCTGCCACACTTAGGGCGAACAAAGCGATACAAAAGGGGATGATGGACGGAGCGTTTGAGCAAATCAAACACTCACCCCCAGTCAACTGATCTGGGTTTAATCCATCACCATTCTTCAGCCCACTCAGCCACCCCATTTCAGACATGGCCATATGCAAATCAGTCTGACCCTGTGCCTCATGGGAACAGTCCAGCCCGAACTGCCAAGCCGTGTCTTCCATGGACCGGAAACAAGCATCCTGGCACCGGTTTCGGATTCATAATCCTCATCAGCCAGGCTATTTTGAATCCAGTGGCCCAGTGAGCAAGGGACTCACGTCTGAGCATACCCTGCCACACTTAGGGCGAACAAAGCGATACAAAAGGGGATGATGGACGGAGCGTTTGAGCAAATCAAACACTCACCCCCAGTCAACTGATCTGGGTTTAATCCATCACCATTCTTTAGCCTACTCAGCCACCCCATTTCAGACATGGCCATATGCAAATCAGTCTGACCCTGTGCCTCATGGGAACAGTCCATCCCGAACTGCCAAGCCATGTCTTCCATGGACCGGAAACAAGCATCCTGGGACCGGTTTTGGATTCATAATCCTCATCAGCCAGGCTATCTTGAATCCAGTGGCCAAGTGAGCAAGGGACTCACGTCTGAGCATACCCTGCCACACTTAGGGCGAACAAAGCGATACAAAAGGGGATGATGGACGGAGCGTTTGAGCAAATCAAACACTCACCCCCAGTCAACTGATCTGGGTTTAATCCATCACCGTTCTTTAGCCCACTCAGCCACCCCATTTCAGACATGGCCATATGCAACTCAGTCTGACCCTGTGCCTCATGGGAACAGTCCTGCCCGAACTGCCAAGCCATGTCTTCCATGGACCGGAAACAAGCATCCTGGGACCGGTTTCGGATTCATAATCATCATCAGCCAGGCTATCTTTAATACAGTGGCCAAGTGAGCAAGGGACTCACGTCTGAGCATACCCTGCCACACTTAGGGCGAACAAAGCGATACAAAAGGGGATGATGGACGGAGCGTTTGAGCAAATCAAACATTCACCCCCAGTCAACTGATCTGGGTTTAATCCATCACCATTCTTTAGCCCACTCAGCCTCCCCATTTCAGACATGGCCATATGCAAATCAGTCTGACCCTGTGCCTCATGGGAACAGTCCAGCCCGAACTGCCAAGCCATGTCTTCCATGGACCGGAAACAAGCATCCTGGGACCCGTTTCGGATTCATAATCCTCATCAGCCAGGCTATCTTGAATCCAGTGGCCAAGTGAGCAAGGGACTCACGTCTGAGCATACCCTGCCACACTTAGGGCGAACAAAGCGATACAAAAGGGGATGATGGACGGAGCGTTTGAGCAAATCAAACACTCACCCCAAGTCAACTGATCTGGGTTTAATCCATCACCATTCTTTAGCCCACTCAGCCACCCCATTTCAGACATGGCCATATGCAAATCAGTCTGACCCTGTGCCTCATGGGAATAATCCAGCCCGAACTGCCAAGCCATGTCTTCCATGGACCGGAAACAAGCATCCTGGGACCCATTTCGGATTCATAATCCTCATCAGCCAGGCTATCTTGAATCCAGTGGCCAAGTGAGCAAGGGACTCACGTCTGAGCATACCCTTACACACTTAGGGCGAACAAAGTGATACAAAAGGGGATGATAGTCGGAGCGTTTGAGCAAATCAAACACTCAACCCCAGTCAACTGATCTGGGTTTAATCCATCACCATTCTTTAGCCCACTCAGCCACCCCATTTCAGACATGGCCATATGCAAATCAGTCTGACCATGTGCCTCATGGGAACAGTCCAGCCCGAACTGCCAAGCCATGTCTTCCATGGATCGGAAACAAGCATCCTGGGACCGGTTTCGGATTCATAATCCTCATCAGCCAGGCTATCTTGAATTAAGTGGCCAAGTGAGCAAGGGACTCACGTCTGAGCATACCCTGCCACACTTAGGGCGAACAAAGCGGTACAAAAGGGGATGATGGTCAGAGCGTTTGAGCAAATCAAACACTCACCCCCAGTCAACTGATCTGGGTTTAATCCATCACCATTCTTTAGCCCACTCAGCCACCCCATTTCAGACATGGCCATATGCAAATCAGTCTGACCCTGTGCCTCATGGGAACAGTCCAGCCCGAACTGCCAAGCCATGTCTTCCATGGACCGGAAACAAGCATCCTGGGACCGGTTTCGGATTCATAATCCTCATCAGCCAGGCTATCTTGAATCCAGTGGCCCAGTGAGCAAGGGACTCACGTCTGAGCATACCCTGCCACACTTAGGGCGAACAAAGCGATACAAAAGGGGATGATGGACGGAGCGTTTGAGCAAATCAAACACTCACCCCTAGTCAACTGATCTGGGTTTAATCCATGACCATTCTTTAGCCCACTCAGCCACCCCATTTCAGACATGGCCATATGCAAATCAGTCTGACCCTGTGCCTCATGGGAACAGTCCAGCCCGAACTGCCAAGCCATGTCTTCCATGGACCGGAAACAAGCATCCTGGGACCGGTTTCGGATTCATAATCCTCATCAGCCAGGCTATCTTGAATCCAGAGGCCAAGTGAGCAAGGGACTCACGTCTGAGCATACCCTGCCACCCTTAGGGCGAACAAAGCGATACAAAAGAGGATGATGGACGGAGCGTTTGAGCAAATCAAACACTCATCCCCCAGTCAACTGATCTGGGTTTACTCCATCACCATTCTTTAGCCCACTCAGCCACCCCATTTCAGACATGGCCATATGCAAATCAGTCTGACCCTGTGCCTCATGGGAACAGTCCAGCCCGAACTGCCAAGCAATGTCTTCCATGGACCGGAAACAAGCATCCTGGGACCGGTTTCGGATTCATAATCCTCATCAGCCAGGCTATCTTGAATCCAGAGGCCAAGTGAGCAAGGGACTCACGTCTGAGCATACCCTGCCACACTTAGGGCGAACAAAGCGATACAAAAGGGGATGATGGACGGAGCGTTTGAGCAAATCAAACACTCATCCCCCAGTCAACTGATCTCGGTTTAATCCATCACCATTCTTTAGCCCACTCAGCCACCCCATTTCAGACATGGGCATATGCAAATCAGTCTGACTGTGTGCCTCATGGGAACAGTCCAGCCTGAACTGCCAAGCCATGTCTTCCATGGACCGGAAACAAGCATCCTGGGACCGGTTTCGGATTCATAATCCACATCAGCCAGGCTATCTTGAATCCAGTGGCCAAGTGAGCAAGGGACTCACGTCTGAGCATACCCTGCCACACTTAGGGCGAACAAAGCGATACAAAAGGGGATGATGGACGGAGCGTTTGAGCAAATCAAACACTCACCCCCAGTCAACTGATCTGGGTTTAATCCATCACCATTCTTTAGCCCACTCAGCCACCCCATTTCAGACATGGCCATATGCAAATCAGTCTGACCCTGTGCCTCATGGGAACAGTCCAGCCCGAACTGCCAAGCCATGTCTTCCATGGACCGGAAACAAGCATCCTGGGACCGGTTTCGGATTCATAATCCTCATCAGCCAGGCTATCTTGAATCCATTGGCCAAGTGAGCAAGGGACTCACGTCTGAGCATACCGTGCCACACTTAGGGCGAACAAAGCGATACAAAAGGGGATGATGGACGGAGCGTTTGAGCAAATCAAACACTCACCCCCAGTCAACTGATCTGGGTTTAATCCATCACCATTCTTCAGCCCACTCAGCCACCCCATTTCAGACATGGCCATATGCAAATCAGTCTGACCCTGTGCCTCATGGGAACAGTCCAGCCCGAACTGCCAAGCCGTGTCTTCCATGGACCGGAAACAAGCATCCTGGCACCGGTTTCGGATTCATAATCCTCATCAGCCAGGCTATTTTGAATCCAGTGGCCCAGTGAGCAAGGGACTCACGTCTGAGCATACCCTGCCACACTTAGGGCGAACAAAGCGATACAAAAGGGGATGATGGACGGAGCGTTTGAGCAAATCAAACACTCACCCCCAGTCAACTGATCTGGGTTTAATCCATCACCATTCTTTAGCCTACTCAGCCACCCCATTTCAGACATGGCCATATGCAAATCAGTCTGACCCTGTGCCTCATGGGAACAGTCCAGCCCGAACTGCTAAGCCATGTCTTCCATGCACCGGAAACATGCATCTTGGGACCGGTTTCGGATTCATAATCCTCATCAGCCAGGCTATCTTGAATCCAGTGGCCAAGTGAGCAAGGGACTCACGTCTGAGCATACCCTGCCACACTTAGGGCGAACAAAGCGATACAAAAGGGGATGATGGACGGAGCGTTTGAGCAAATAAAACATTTACCCCCAGTCAACTGATCTGGGTTTAATCCATCACCATTCTTTAGCCCACTCAGCCACCCCATTTCAGACATGGCCATATGCAAATCAGTTTGACCCTGTGCCTCATGGGAACAGTCCAGCCCAAACTGCCAAGCCATGTCTTCCATGGACCGGAAACTAGCATCCTGGGACCGGTTTCGGATTCATAATCCTCATCAGCCAGGCTATCTTGAATCCAGTGGCCCAGTGAGCAAGGGACTCACGTCTGAGCATACCCTGCCACACTTAGGGCGAACAAAGCGATACAAAAGGGGATGATGGACGGAGCGTTTGAGCAAATCAAACACTCACCCTCAGTCAACTGATCTGGGTTTAATCCATCACCATTCTTTAGCGCACTCAGCCACCCCATTTCAGACATGGCCATATGCAAATCAATCTGACCCTGTGCCTCATGGGAACAGTCCAGACCCAACTGCCAAGCCATGTCTTCCATGGACCGGAAACGAGCATCCTGGGACTGGTTTCGGATTCATAATCCTCATCAGCCAGGCTATCTTGAATCCAGTGGCCAAGTGAGCAAGGGACTCACGTCTGAGCATACCCTGCCACACTTAGGGCGAACAAAGCGATACAAAAGGGGATGATGGACGGAGCGTTTGAGCAAATCAAACACTCACCCCCAGTCAACTGATCTGGGTTTAATCCATCACCATTCTTTAGCCTACTCAGCCACCCCATTTCAGACATGGCCATATGCAAATCGGTCTGACCCTGTGCCTCATGGGAACAGTCCATCCCGGACTGCCAAGCCATGTCTTCCATGGACCGGAAACAAGCATCCTGGGACCGGTTTTGGATTCTTAATCCTCATCAGCCAGGCTATCTTGAATCCAGTGGCCAAGTGAGCAAGGGACTCACGTCTGAGCATACCCTGCCACACTTAGGGCGAACAAAGCGATACAAAAGGGGATGATGGACGGAGCGTTTGAGCAAATCAAACACTCACCCCCAGTCAACTGATCTGGGTTTAATCCATCACCATTCTTTAGCCCACTCAGCCACCCCATTTCAGACATGGCCATATGCAAATCAGTCTGACCCTGTGCCTCATGGGAACAGTCCAGCCCGAACTGCCAAGCCATGTCTTCCATGGACCGGAAACAAGCATCCTGGGACCGGTTTCGGATTCATAATCCTCATCAGCCAGGCTATCTTGAATCCAGTGGCCAAGTGAGCAAGGGACTCACGTCTGAGCATACCCTGCCACACTTAGGGCGAACAAAGCGATACAAAAGGGGATGATGGACGGAGCGTTTGAGCAAATCAAACACTCACCCCCAGTCAACTGATCTGGGTTTAATCCATCACCATTCTTTAGCCTACTCAGCCACCCCATTTCAGACATGGCCATATGCAAATCAGTCTGACCCTGTGCCTCATGGGAACAGTCCATCCCGAACTGCCAAGCCATGTCTTCCATGGACCGGAAACAAGCATCCTGGGACCGGTTTCGGATTCATAATCCTCATCAGCCAAGCTATCTTGAATCCAGTGGCCAAGTTAGCAAGGGACTCACGTCTGAGCATACCCTGCCACACTTAGGGCGAACAAAGCGATACAAAAGGGGATGATGGACGGAGCGTTTGAGCAAATCAAACACTCACCCCCAGTCAACTGATCTGGGTTTAATCCATTACCATTCTTTAGCCCACTCAGCCACCCCATTTCAGACATGGCCATATGCAATTCAGTCTGACCCTGTGCCTCATGGGAACAGTCCAGCCCGAACTGCCAAGCTATGTCTTCCATGGACGGGAAACAAGCATCCTGGGACCGGTTTCGGATTCATAATCCTCATCAGCCAGGCTATCTTGAATCCAGTGGCCAAGTGAGCAAGGGACTCACGTCTGAGCATACCCTGCCACCCTTAGGGCGAACAAAGCGATACAAAGG
This sequence comes from Lissotriton helveticus, assembly GCF_964261635.1. Lineage (NCBI taxonomy): Eukaryota > Metazoa > Chordata > Amphibia > Caudata > Salamandridae > Lissotriton > Lissotriton helveticus. Next base: position 1,492,311,411 of record NC_136068.1, on the reverse strand, counting down.
GGGATGATGGACGGAGCGTTTGAGCAAATCAAACACTCACCCCCAGTCAACTGATCTGGGTTTAATCCATCACCATTCTTTAGCCCACTCAGCCACCCCATTTCAGACATGGCCATATGCAAATCAGTCTGACCCTGTGCCTCATGGGAACAGGCCAGCCCGAACTGCCAAGCCATGTCTTCCATGGACCGGAAACGAGCATCCTGGGACTGGTTTCGGATTCATAATCCTCATCAGCCAGGCTATCTTGAATCCAGTGGCCAAGTGAGCAAGGGACTCACGTCTGAGCATACCCTGCCACACTTAGGGCGAACAAAGCGATACAAAAGGGGATGATGGACGGAGCGTTTGAGCAAATCAAACACTCACCCCCAGTCAACTGATCTGGGTTTAATCCATCACCATTCTTTAGCCTACTCAGCCACCCCATTTCAGACATGGCCATATGCAAATCGGTCTGACCCTGTGCCTCATGGGAACAGTCCATCCCGGACTGCCAAGCCATGTCTTCCATGGACCGGAAACAAGCATCCTGGGACCGGTTTTGGATTCTTAATCCTCATCAGCCAGGCTATCTTGAATCCAGTGGCGAAGTGAGCAAGGGACTCACGTCTGAGCATACCCTGCCACACTTAGGGCGAACAAAGCGATACAAAAGGGGATGATGGACGGAGCGTTTGAGCAAATCAAACACTCACCCCCAGTCAACTGATCTGGGTTTAATCCATCACCATTCTTTAGCCCACTCAGCCACCCCATTTCAGACATGGCCATATGCAAATCAGTCTGACCCTGTGCCTCATGGGAACAGTCCAGCCCGAACTGCCAAGCCATGTCTTCCATGGACCGGAAACAAGCATCCTGGGACCGGTTTCGGATTCATAATCCTCATCAGCCAGGCTATCTTGAATCCAGTGGCCAAGTGAGCAAGGGACTCACGTCTGAGCATACCCTGCCACACTTAGGGCGAACAAAGCGATACAAAAGGGGATGATGGACGGAGCGTTTGAGCAAATCAAACACTCACCCCCAGTCAACTGATCTGGGTTTAATCCATCACCATTCTTTAGCCTACTCAGCCACCCCATTTCAGACATGGCCATATGCAAATCAGTCTGACCCTGTGCCTCATGGGAACAGTCCATCCCGAACTGCCAAGCCATGTCTTCAATGGACCGGAAACAAGCATCCTGGGACCGGTTTCGGATTCATAATCCTCATCAGCCAAGCTATCTTGAATCCAGTGGCCAAGTTAGCAAGGGACTCACGTCTGAGCATACCCTGCCACACTTAGGGCGAACAAAGCGATACAAAAGGGGATGATGGACGGAGCGTTTGAGCAAATCAAACACTCACCCCCAGTCAACTGATCTGGGTTTAATCCATCACCATTCTTTAGCCCACTCAGCCACCCCATTTCAGACATGGCCATATGCAATTCAGTCTGACCCTGTGCCTCATGGGAACAGTCCAGCCCGAACTGCCAAGCTATGTCTTCCATGGACGGGAAACAAGCATCCTGGGACCGGTTTCGGATTCATAATCCTCATCAGCCAGGCTATCTTGAATCCAGTGGCCAAGTGAGCAAGGGACTCACGTCTGAGCATACCCTGCCACCCTTAGGGCGAACAAAGCGATACAAAGGGGGATGATGGACGGAGCGTTTGAGCAAATCAAACACTCACCCCCAGTCAACTGATCTGGGTTTAATCCATCACCATTCTTTAGCCCACTCAGCCACCCCATTTCAGACATGGCCATATGCAAATCAGTCTGACCCTGTGCCTCATGGGAACAGGCCAGCCCGAACTGCCAAGCCATGTCTTCCATGGACCGGAAACAAGCATCCTGGGACCGGTTTCGGATTCATAATCCTCATCAGCCAGGCTATCTTGAATCCAGTGGCCAAGTGAGCAAGGGACTCACGTCTGAGCATACCCTGCCACACTTAGGGCGAACAAAGCGATACAAAAGGGGATGATGGACGGAGCGTTTGAGCAAATCCAACACTCACCCCCAGTCAACTGATCTGGGTTTAATCTATCACCATTCTTTAGCCCACTCAGCCTCCCCATTTCAGACATGGCCATATGCAAATCAGTCTGACCCTGTGCCTCATGGGAACAGTCCAGCCCGAACTGCCAAGCCATGTCTTCCATGGACCGGAAAAAAGCATCCTGGGAACCGTTTCGGATTCATAATCCTCATCAGCCAGGCTATCTTGAATCCAGTGGCCAAGTGAGCAAGGGACTCACGTCTGAGCATACCCTGCCACACTTAGGGCGAACAAAGCGATGCAAAAGGGGATGATGGACGGAGCGTTTGAGCAAATCAAACACTCACCCCCAGTCAATTGATCTGGGTTTAATCCATCACCATTCTTTAGCCCACTCAGCCACCCCATTTCAGACATGGCCATATGCAAATCAGTCTGACCCTGTGCCTCATGGGAACAGTCCAGCCCGAACTGCCAAGCCATGTCTTCCATGGACCGGAAACAAGCATCCTGGGACCGGTTTCGGATTCATAATCCTCATCAGCCAGGCTATCTTGAATCCATTGGCCAAGTGAGCAAGGGACTCACGTCTGAGCATACCCTGCCACACTTAGGGCGAACAAAGCGATACAAAAGGGGATGATGGACGGAGCGTTTGAGCAAATCAAACACTCACCCCCAGTCAACTGATCTGGGTTTAATCCATCACCATTCTTTAGCCCACTCAGCCACCCCATTTCAGACATGGCCATATGCAAATCAGTCTGACCCTGTGCCTCATGGGAACAGTCCAGCCCGAACTACCAAGCCGTGTCTTCCATGGACCGGAAACAAGCATCCTGGCACCGGTTTCGGATTCATAATCCTCATCAGCCAGGCTATTTTGAATCCAGTGACCCAGTGAGCAAGGGACTCACGTCTGAGCATACCCTGCCACACTTAGGGCGAACAAAGCGATACAAAAGGGGATGATGGACGGAGCGTTTGAGCAAATCAAACACTCACCCCCAGTCAACTGATCTGGGTTTAATCCATCACCATTCTTTAGCCCACTCAGCCACCCCATTTCAGACATGGCCATATGCAAATCAGTCTGACCCTGTGCCTCATGGGAACAGTCCAGCCCGAACTGCCAAGCCATGTCTTCCATGGACCGGAAACAAGCATCTTGGGACCGGTTTCGGATTCATAATCCTCATCAGCCAGGCTATCTTGAATCCAGTGGCCAAGTGAGCAAGGGACTCATGTCTGAGCATACCCTGCCACACGTAGGGCGAACAAAGCGATACAAAAGGGGATGATGGACGGAGCGTTTGAGCAAATCAAACATTTACCCCCAGTCAACTGATCTGGGTTTAATCCATCACCATTCTTTAGCCCACTCAGCCACCCCATTTCAGACATGGCCATATGCAAATCAGTTTGACCCTGTGCCTCATGGGAACAGTCCAGCCCAAACTGCCAAGCCATGTCTTCCATGGACCGGAAACTAGCATCCTGGGACCTGTTTCGGATTCATAATCCTCATCAGCCAGGCTATCTTGAATCCAGTGGCCCAGTGAGCAAGGGACTCACGTCTGAGCATACCCTGCCACACTTAGGGCGAACAAAGCGATACAAAAGGGGATGATGGACGGAGCGTTTGAGCAAATCAAACACTCACCCTCAGTCAACTGATCTGGGTTTAATCCATCACCATTCTTTAGCCCAGCTCAGCCACCCCATTTCAGACATGGCCATATGCAAATCAATCTGACCCTGTGCCTCATGGGAACAGTCCAGACCCAACTGCCAAGCCATGTCTTCCATGGACCGGAAACGAGCATCCTGGGACTGGTTTCGGATTCATAATCCTCATCAGCCAGGCTATCTTGAATCCAGTGGCCAAGTGAGCAAGGGACTCACGTCTGAGCATACCCTGCCACACTTAGGGCGAACAAAGCGATACAAAAGGGGATGATGGACGGAGCGTTTGAGCAAATCAAACACTCACCCCAGTCAACTGATCTGGGTTTAATCCATCACCATTCTTTAGCCTACTCAGCCACCCCATTTCAGACATGGCCATATGCAAATCAGTCTGACCCTGTGCCTCATGGGAACAGTCCATCCCGAACTGCCAAGCCATGTCTTCCATGGACCGGAAACAAGCATCCTGGGACCGGTTTTGGATTCATAATCCTCATCAGCCAGGCTATCTTGAATCCAGTGGCCAAGTGAGCAAGGGACTCACGTCTGAGCATACCCTGCCACACTTAGGGCGAACAAAGCGATACAAAAGGGGATGATGGACGGAGCGTTTGAGCAAATCAAAAACTCACCCCCAGTCAACTGATCTGGGTTTAATCCATCACCATTCTTTAGCCCACTCAGCCACCCCATTTCAGACATGGCCATATGCAAATCAGTCTGACCCTGTGCCTCATGGGAACAGTCCAGCCCAAACTGCCAAGCCATGTCTTCCATGGACCGGAAACTAGCATCCTGGGACCTGTTTCGGATTCATAATCCTCATCAGCCAGGCTATCTTGAATCCAGTGGCCCAGTGAGCAAGGGACTCACGTCTGAGCATACCCTGCCACACTTAGGGCGAACAAAGCGATACAAAAGGGGATGATGGACGGAGCGTTTGAGCAAATCAAACACTCACCCTCAGTCAACTGATCTGGGTTTAATCCATCACCATTCTTTAGCCCACTCAGCCACCCCATTTCAGACATGGCCATATGCAAATCAATCTGACCCTGTGCCTCATGGGAACAGTCCAGACCCAACTGCCAAGCCATGTCTTCCATGGACCGGAAACGAGCATCCTGGGACTGGTTTCGGATTCATAATCCTCATCAGCCAGGCTATCTTGAATCCAGTGGCCAAGTGAGCAAGGGACTCACGTCTGAGCATACCCTGCCACACTTAGGGCGAACAAAGCGATACAAAAGGGGATGATGGACGGAGCGTTTGAGCAAATCAAACACTCACCCCAGTCAACTGATCTGGGTTTAATCCATCACCATTCTTTAGCCTACTCAGCCACCCCATTTCAGACATGGCCATATGCAAATCAGTCTGACCCTGTGCCTCATGGGAACAGTCCATCCCGAACTGCCAAGCCATGTCTTCCATGGACCGGAAACAAGCATCCTGGGACCGGTTTTGGATTCATAATCCTCATCAGCCAAGCTATCTTGAATCCAGTGGCCAAGTGAGCAAGGGACTCACGTCTGAGCATACCCTGCCACCCTTAGGGCGAACAAAGCGATACAAAAGGGGATGATGGACGGAGCGTTTGAGCAAATCAAACACTCACCCCCAGTCAACTGATCTGGGTTTAATCCATCACCATTCTTTAGCCTACTCCGCCACCCCATTTCAGACATGGCCATATGCAAATCAGTCTGACCCTGTGCCTCATGGGAACAGTCCATCCCGAACTGCCAAGCCATGTCTTCCATGGACCGGAAACAAGCATCCTGGGACCGGTTTCGGATTCATAATCTTCATCAGCCAGGCTATCTTGAATCCAGTGGCCAAGTGAGCAAGGGACTCACGTCTGAGCATACCCTGCCACACTTAGGGCGAACAAAGCGATACAAAAGGGGATGATGGACGGAGCGTTTGAGCAAATCAAAAACTCACCCCCAGTCAACTGATCTGGGTTTAATCCATCACCATTCTTTAGCCCACTCAGCCACCCCATTTCAGACATGGCCATATGCAAATCAGTCTGACCCTGTGCCTCATGGGAACAGTCCAGCCCGAACTGCCAAGCCATGTCTTCCATGGACCGGAAACAAGCATCCTGGGACCGGTTTCGGATTCATAATCCTCATCAGCCAGGCTATCTTGAATCCAGTGGCCAAGTGAGCAAGGGACTCACGTCTGAGCATACCCTGCCACACTTAGGGCGAACAAAGCGATACAAAAGGGGATGATGGACGGAGCGTTTGAGCAAATCCAACACTCACCCCCAGTCACCTGATCTGGGTTTAATCTATCACCATTCTTTAGCCCACTCAGCCTCCCCATTTCAGACATGGCCATATGCAAATCAGTCTGACCCTGTGCCTCATGGGAACAGTCCAGCCCGAACTGCCAAGCCATGTCTTCCATGGACCGGAAAAAAGCATCCTGGGAACCGTTTCGGATTCATAATCCTCATCAGCCAGGCTATCTTGAATCCAGTGGCCAAGTGAGCAAGGGACTCACGTCTGAGCATACCCTGCCACACTTAGGGCGAACAAAGCGATACAAAAGGGGATTATGGACGGAGCGTTTGAGCAAATCAAACACTCACCCCCAGTCAACTGATCTGGGTTTAATCCATCACCATTCTTTAGCCCACTCAGCCACCCCATTTCAGACATGGCCATATGCAAATCAGTCTGACCCTGTGCCTCTTGGGAACAGTCCAGCCCGAACTGCCAAGCCATGTCTTCCATGGACCGGAAACAAGCATCCTGGGACCGGTTTCGGATTCATAATCCTCATCAGCCAGGCTATCTTGAATCCAGTGGCCAAGTGAGCAAGGGACTCACGTCTGAGCATACCCTGCCACACTTAGGGCGAACAAAGCGATACAAAAGGGGATGATGGACGGAGCGTTTGAGCAAATCAAACACTCACCCCCCGTCAACTGATCTGGGTTTAATCTATCACCATTCTTTAGCCCACTCAGCCTCCCCATTTCAGACATGGCCATATGCAATTCAGTCTGACCCTGTGCCTCATGTGAACAGTCCAGCCCGAACTGCCAAGCCATGTCTTCCATGGACGGGAAACAAGCATCCTGGGACCGGTTTCGGATTCATAATCCTCATCAGCCAGGCTATCTTGAATCCAGTGGCCAAGTGAGCAAGGGACTCACGTCTGAGCATACCCTGCCACACTTAGGGCGAACACAGCGATACAAAAGGGGATGATGGACGGAGCGTTTGAGCAAATCAAACACTCACCCTCAGTCAACTGATCTGGGTTTAATCCATCACCATTCTTTAGCCCACTCAGCCACCCCATTTCAGACATGGCCATATGCAAATCAGTCTGACCCTGTGCCTCATGGGAACAGTCCAGACCCAACTGCCAAGCCATGTATTCCATGGACCGGAAACGAGCATCCTGGGACTGGTTTCGGATTCATAATCCTCATCAGCCAGGCTATCTTGAATCCAGTGGCCAAGTGAGCGAGGGACTCACGTCTGAGCATACCCTGCCACACTTAGGGCGAACAAAGCGATACAAAAGGGGATGATGGACGGAGCGTTTGAGCAAATCAAACACTCACCCCCAGTCAACTGATCTGGGTTTAATCCATCACCATTCTTTAGCCTACTCCGCCACCCCATTTCAGACATGGCCATATGCAAATCAGTCTGACCCTGTGCCTCATGGGAACAGTCCATCCCGAACTGCCAAGCCATGTCTTCCATGGACCGGAAACAAGCATCCTGGGACCGGTTTCGGATTCATAATCTTCATCAGCCAGGCTATCTTGAATCCAGTGGCCAAGTGAGCAAGGGACTCACGTCTGAGCATACCCTGCCACACTTAGGGCGAACAAAGCGATACAAAAGGGGATGATGGACGGAGCGTTTGAGCAAATCAAAAACTCACCCCCAGTCAACTGATCTGGGTTTAATCCATCACCATTCTTTAGCCCACTCAGCCACCCCATTTCAGACATGGCCATATGCAAATCAGTCTGACCCTGTGCCTCATGGGAACAGTCCAGCCCGAACTGCCAAGCCATGTCTTCCATGGACCGGAAACAAGCATCCTGGGACCGGTTTCGGATTCATAATCCTCATCAGCCAAGCTATCTTGAATCCAGTGGCCAAGTTAGTAAGGGACTCACGTCTGAGCATACCCTGCCACACTTAGGGCGAACAAAGCGATACAAAAGGGGATGATGGACGGAGCGTTTGAGCAAATCAAACACTCACCCCCAGTCAACTGATCTGGGTTTAATCCATCACCATTCTTTAGCCCACTCAGCCACCCCATTTCAGACATGGCCATATGCAATTCAGTCTGACCCTGTGCCTCATGGGAACAGTCCAGCCCGAACTGCCAAGCCATGTCTTCCATGGACGGGAAACAAGCATCCTGGGACCGGTTTCGGATTCATAATCCTCATCAGCCAGGCTATCTTGAATCCAGTGGCCAAGTGAGCAAGGGACTCACGTCTGAGCATACCCTGCCACCCTTAGGGCGAACAAAGCGATACAAAAGGGGATGATGGACGGAGCGTTTGAGCAAATCAAACACTCACCCCCAGTCAACTGATCTGGGTTTAATCCATCACCATTCTTTAGCCCACTCAGCCACCCCATTTCAGACATGGCCATATGCAAATCAGTCTGACCCTGTGCCTCATGGGAACAGTCCAGCCCGAACTGCCAAGCCATGTCTTCCATGGACCGGAAACAAGCATCCTGGGACCGGTTTCGGATTCATAATCCTCATCAGCCAGGCTATCTTGAATCCAGTGGCCAAGTGAGCAAGGGACTCACGTCTGAGCATACCCTGCCACACTTAGGGCGAACAAAGCGATACAAAAGGGGATGATGGACGGAGCGTTTGAGCAAATCCAACACTCACCCCCAGTCACCTGATCTGGGTTTAATCTATCACCATTCTTTAGCCCACTCAGCCTCCCCATTTCAGACATGGCCATATGCAAATCAGTCTGACCCTGTGCCTCATGGGAACAGTCCAGCCCGAACTGCCAAGCCATGTCTTCCATGGACCGGAAAAAAGCATCCTGGGAACCGTTTCGGATTTATAATCCTCATCAGCCAGGCTATCTTGAATCCAGTGGCCAAGTGAGCAAGGGACTCACGTCTGAGCATACCCTGCCACACTTAGGGCGAACAAAGCGATACAAAAGGGGATTATGGACGGAGCGTTTGAGCAAATCAAACACTCACCCCCAGTCAACTGATCTGGGTTTAATCCATCACCATTCTTCAGCCCACTCAGCCACCCCATTTCAGACATGGCCATATGCAAATCAGTCTGACCCTGTGCCTCATGGGAACAGTCCAGCCCGAACTGCCAAGCCGTGTCTTCCATGGACCGGAAACAAGCATCCTGGCACCGGTTTCGGATTCATAATCCTCATCAGCCAGGCTATTTTGAATCCAGTGGCCCAGTGAGCAAGGGACTCACGTCTGAGCATACCCTGCCACACTTAGGGCGAACAAAGCGATACAAAAGGGGATGATGGACGGAGCGTTTGAGCAAATCAAACACTCACCCCCAGTCAACTGATCTGGGTTTAATCCATCACCATTCTTTAGCCTACTCAGCCACCCCATTTCAGACATGGCCATATGCAAATCAGTCTGACCCTGTGCCTCATGGGAAAAGTCCAGCCCGAACTGCCAAGCCATGTCTTCCATGCACCGGAAACATGCATCTTGGGACCGGTTTCGGATTCATAATCCTCATCAGCCAGGCTATCTTGAATCCAGTGGCCAAGTGAGCAAGGGACTCACGTCTGAGCATACCCTGCCACACTTAGGGCGAACAAAGCGATACAAAAGGGGATGATGGACGGAGCGTTTGAGCAAATCAAACACTCACCCTCAGTCAACTGATCTGGGTTTAATCCATCACCATTCTTTAGCGCACTCAGCCACCCCATTTCAGACATGGCCATATGCAAATCAATCTGACCCTGTGCCTCATGGGAACAGTCCAGACCCAACTGCCAAGCCATGTCTTCCATGGACCGGAAACAAGCATCCTGGGACCGGTTTCGGATTCATAATCCTCATCAGCCAGGCTATCTTGAATCCAGTGGCCAAGTGAGCAAGGGACTCACGTCTGAGCATACCCTGCCACACTTAGGGCGAACAAAGCGATACAAAAGGGGATGATGGACGGAGCGTTTGAGCAAATCAAACACTCACCCTCAGTCAACTGATCTGGGTTTAATCCATCACCATTCTTTAGCGCACTCAGCCACCCCATTTCAGACATGGCCATATGCAAATCAGTCTGACCCTGTGCCTCATGGGAACAGTCCAGCCCGAACTGCCAAGCCATGTCTTCCATGGACCGGAAACAAGCATCCTGGGACCGGTTTCGGATTCATAATCCTCATCAGCCAGGCTATCTTGAATCCAGTGGCCAAGTGAGCAAGGGACTCACGTCTGAGCATACCCTGCCACACTTAGGGCGAACAAAGCGATACAAAAGGGGATGATGGACGGAGCGTTTGAGCAAATCAAACACTCACCCCCAGTCAACTGATCTGGGTTTAATCCATCACCATTCTTTAGCCTACTCAGCCACCCCATTTCAGACATGGCCATATGCAAATCAGTCTGACCCTGTGCCTCATGGGAACAGTCCATCCCGAACTGCCAAGCCATGTCTTCCATGGACCGGAAACAAGCATCCTGGGACCGGTTTCGGATTCATAATCCTCATCAGCCAAGCTATCTTGAATCCAGTGGCCAAGTTAGCAAGGGACTCACGTCTGAGCATACCCTGCCAAACTTAGGGCGAACAAAGCGATACAAAAGGGGATGATGGACGGAGCGTTTGAGCAAATCAAACACTCACCCCCAGTCAACTGATCTGGGTTTAATCCATCACCATTCTTTAGCCCACTCAGCCACCCCATTTCAGACATGGCCATATGCAATTCAGTCTGACCCTGTGCCTCATGGGAACAGTCCAGCCCGAACTGCCAAGCTATGTCTTCCATGGACGGGAAACAAGCATCCTGGGACCGGTTTCGGATTCATAATCCTCATCAGCCAGGCTATCTTGAATCCAGTGGCCAAGTGAGCAAGGGACTCACGTCTGAGCATACCCTGCCACCCTTAGGGCGAACAAAGCGATACAAAGGGGGATGATGGACGGAGCGTTTGAGCAAATCAAACACTCACCCCCAGTCAACTGATCTGGGTTTAATCCATCACCATTCTTTAGCCCACTCAGCCACCCCATTTCAGACATGGCCATATGCAAATCAGTCTGACCCTGTGCCTCATGGGAACAGGCCAGCCCGAACTGCCAAGCCATGTCTTCCATGGACCGGAAACGAGCATCCTGGGACTGGTTTCGGATTCATAATCCTCATCAGCCAGGCTATCTTGAATCCAGTGGCCAAGTGAGCAAGGGACTCACGTCTGAGCATACCCTGCCACACTTAGGGCGAACAAAGCGATACAAAAGGGGATGATGGACGGAGCGTTTGAGCAAATCAAACACTCACCCCCAGTCAACTGATCTGGGTTTAATCCATCACCATTCTTTAGCCTACTCAGCCACCCCTTTTCAGACATGGCCATATGCAAATCGGTCTGACCCTGTGCCTCATGGGAACAGTCCATCCCGGACTGCCAAGCCATGTCTTCCATGGACCGGAAACAAGCATCCTGGGACCGGTTTTGGATTCTTAATCCTCATCAGCCAGGCTATCTTGAATCCAGTGGCCAAGTGAGCAAGGGACTCACGTCTGAGCATACCCTGCCACACTTAGGGCGAACAAAGCGATACAAAAGGGGATGATGGACGGAGCGTTTGAGCAAATCAAACACTCACCCCCAGTCAACTGATCTGGGTTTAATCCATCACCATTCTTTAGCCCACTCCCCCACCCCATTTCAGACATGGCCATATGCAAATCAGTCTGACCCTGTGCCTCATGGGAACAGTCCAGCCCGAACTGCCAAGCCATGTCTTCCATGGACCGGAAACAAGCATCCTGGGACCGGTTTCGGATTCATAATCCTCATCAGCCAGGCTATCTTGAATCCAGTGGCCAAGTGAGCAAGGGACTCACGTCTGAGCATACCCTGCCACACTTAGGGCGAACAAAGCGATACAAAAGGGGATGATGGACGGAGCGTTTGAGCAAATCAAACACTCACCCCCAGTCAACTGATCTGGGTTTAATCCATCACCATTCTTTAGCCTACTCAGCCACCCCATTTCAGACATGGCCATATGCAAATCAGTCTGACCCTGTGCCTCATGGGAACAGTCCATCCCGAACTGCCAAGCCATGTCTTCCATGGACCGGAAACAAGCATCCTGGGACCGGTTTCGGATTCATAATCCTCATCAGCCAAGCTATCTTGAATCCAGTGGCCAAGTTAGCAAGGGACTCACGTCTGAGCATACCCTGCCACACTTAGGGCGAACAAAGCGATACAAAAGGGGATGATGGACGGAGCGTTTGAGCAAATCAAACACTCACCCCCAGTCAACTGATCTGGGTTTAATCCATCACCATTCTTTAGCCCACTCAGCCACCCCATTTCAGACATGGCCATATGCAATTCAGTCTGACCCTGTGCCTCATGGGAACAGTCCAGCCCGAACTGCCAAGCTATGTCTTCCATGGACGGGAAACAAGCATCCTGGGACCGGTTTCGGATTCATAATCCTCATCAGCCAGGCTATCTTGAATCCAGTGGCCAAGTGAGCAAGGGACTCACGTCTGAGCATACCCTGCCACCCTTAGGGCGAACAAAGCGATACAAAGGGGGATGATGGACGGAGCGTTTGAGCAAATCAAACACTCACCCCCAGTCAACTGATCTGGGTTTAATCCATCACCATTCTTTAGCCCACTCAGCCACCCCATTTCAGACATGGCCATATGCAAATCAGTCTGACCCTGTGCCTCATGGGAACAGGCCAGCCCGAACTGCCAAGCCATGTCTTCCATGGACCGGAAACAAGCATCCTGGGACCGGTTTCGGATTCATAATCCTCATCAGCCAGGCTATCTTGAATCCAGTGGCCAAGTGAGCAAGGGACTCACGTCTGAGCATACCCTGCCACACTTAGGGCGAACAAAGCGATACAAAAGGGGATGATGGACGGAGCGTTTGAGCAAATCCAACACTCACCCCCAGTCAACTGATCTGGGTTTAATCTATCACCATTCTTTAGCCCACTCAGCCTCCCCATTTCAGACATGGCCATATGCAAATCAGTCTGACCCTGTGCCTCATGGGAACAGTCCAGCCCGAACTGCCAAGCCATGTCTTCCATGGACCGGAAAAAAGCATCCTGGGAACCGTTTCGGATTCATAATCCTCATCAGCCAGGCTATCTTGAATCCAGTGGCCAAGTGAGCAAGGGACTCACGTCTGAGCATACCCTGCCACACTTAGGGCGAACAAAGCGATGCAAAAGGGGATGATGGACGGAGCGTTTGAGCAAATCAAACACTCACCCCCAGTCAATTGATCTGGGTTTAATCCATCACCATTCTTTAGCCCACTCAGCCACCCCATTTCAGACATGGCCATATGCAAATCAGTCTGACCCTGTGCCTCATGGGAACAGTCCAGCCCGAACTGCCAAGCCATGTCTTCCATGGACCGGAAACAAGCATCCTGGGACCGGTTTCGGATTCATAATCCTCATCAGCCAGGCTATCTTGAATCCATTGGCCAAGTGAGCAAGGGACTCACGTCTGAGCATACCCTGCCACACTTAGGGCGAACAAAGCGATACAAAAGGGGATGATGGACGGAGCGTTTGAGCAAATCAAACACTCACCCCCAGTCAACTGATCTGGGTTTAATCCATCACCATTCTTTAGCCCACTCAGCCACCCCATTTCAGACATGGCCATATGCAAATCAGTCTGACCCTGTGCCTCATGGGAACAGTCCAGCCCGAACTACCAAGCCGTGTCTTCCATGGACCGGAAATAAGCATCCTGGCACCGGTTTCGGATTCATAATCCTCATCAGCCAGGCTATTTTGAATCCAGTGACCCAGTGAGCAAGGGACTCACGTCTGAGCATACCCTGCCACACTTAGGGCGAACAAAGCGATACAAAAGGGGATGATGGACGGAGCGTTTGAGCAAATCAAACACTCACCCCCAGTCAACTGATCTGGGTTTAATCCATCACCATTCTTTAGCCCACTCAGCCACCCCATTTCAGACATGGCCATATGCAAATCAGTCTGACCCTGTGCCTCATGGGAACAGTCCAGCCCGAACTGCCAAGCCATGTCTTCCATGGACCGGAAACAAGCATCTTGGGACCGGTTTCGGATTCATAATCCTCATCAGCCAGGCTATCTTGAATCCAGTGGCCAAGTGAGCAAGGGACTCATGTCTGAGCATACCCTGCCACACGTAGGGCGAACAAAGCGATACAAAAGGGGATGATGGACGGAGCGTTTGAGCAAATCAAACATTTACCCCCAGTCAACTGATCTGGGTTTAATCCATCACCATTCTTTAGCCCACTCAGCCACCCCATTTCAGACATGGCCATATGCAAATCAGTTTGACCCTGTGCCTCATGGGAACAGTCCAGCCCAAACTGCCAAGCCATGTCTTCCATGGACCGGAAACTAGCATCCTGGGACCTGTTTCGGATTCATAATCCTCATCAGCCAGGCTATCTTGAATCCAGTGGCCCAGTGAGCAAGGGACTCACGTCTGAGCATACCCTGCCACACTTAGGGCGAACAAAGCGATACAAAAGGGGATGATGGACGGAGCGTTTGAGCAAATCAAACACTCACCCTCAGTCAACTGATCTGGGTTTAATCCATCACCATTCTTTAGCCCAGCTCAGCCACCCCATTTCAGACATGGCCATATGCAAATCAATCTGACCCTGTGCCTCATGGGAACAGTCCAGACCCAACTGCCAAGCCATGTCTTCCATGGACCGGAAACGAGCATCCTGGGACTGGTTTCGGATTCATAATCCTCATCAGCCAGGCTATCTTGAATCCAGTGGCCAAGTGAGCAAGGGACTCACGTCTGAGCATACCCTGCCACACTTAGGGCGAACAAAGCGATACAAAAGGGGATGATGGACGGAGCGTTTGAGCAAATCAAACACTCACCCCAGTCAACTGATCTGGGTTTAATCCATCACCATTCTTTAGCCTACTCAGCCACCCCATTTCAGACATGGCCATATGCAAATCAGTCTGACCCTGTGCCTCATGGGAACAGTCCATCCCGAACTGCCAAGCCATGTCTTCCATGGACCGGAAACAAGCATCCTGGGACCGGTTTTGGATTCATAATCCTCATCAGCCAGGCTATCTTGAATCCAGTGGCCAAGTGAGCAAGGGACTCACGTCTGAGCATACCCTGCCACACTTAGGGCGAACAAAGCGATACAAAAGGGGATGATGGACGGAGCGTTTGAGCAAATCAAAAACTCACCCCCAGTCAACTGATCTGGGTTTAATCCATCACCATTCTTTAGCCCACTCAGCCACCCCATTTCAGACATGGCCATATGCAAATCAGTCTGACCCTGTGCCTCATGGGAACAGTCCAGCCCAAACTGCCAAGCCATGTCTTCCATGGACCGGAAACTAGCATCCTGGGACCTGTTTCGGATTCATAATCCTCATCAGCCAGGCTATCTTGAATCCAGTGGCCCAGTGAGCAAGGGACTCACGTCTGAGCATACCCTGCCACACTTAGGGCGAACAAAGCGATACAAAAGGGGATGATGGACGGAGCGTTTGAGCAAATCAAACACTCACCCTCAGTCAACTGATCTGGGTTTAATCCATCACCATTCTTTAGCCCACTCAGCCACCCCATTTCAGACATGGCCATATGCAAATCAATCTGACCCTGTGCCTCATGGGAACAGTCCAGACCCAACTGCCAAGCCATGTCTTCCATGGACCGGAAACGAGCATCCTGGGACTGGTTTCGGATTCATAATCCTCATCAGCCAGGCTATCTTGAATCCAGTGGCCAAGTGAGCAAGGGACTCACGTCTGAGCATACCCTGCCACACTTAGGGCGAACAAAGCGATACAAAAGGGGATGATGGACGGAGCGTTTGAGCAAATCAAACACTCACCCCAGTCAACTGATCTGGGTTTAATCCATCACCATTCTTTAGCCTACTCAGCCACCCCATTTCAGACATGGCCATATGCAAATCAGTCTGACCCTGTGCCTCATGGGAACAGTCCATCCCGAACTGCCAAGCCATGTCTTCCATGGACCGGAAACAAGCATCCTGGGACCGGTTTTGGATTCATAATCCTCATCAGCCAAGCTATCTTGAATCCAGTGGCCAAGTGAGCAAGGGACTCACGTCTGAGCATACCCTGCCACCCTTAGGGCGAACAAAGCGATACAAAAGGGGATGATGGACGGAGCGTTTGAGCAAATCAAACACTCACCCCCAGTCAACTGATCTGGGTTTAATCCATCACCATTCTTTAGCCCACTCAGCCACCCCATTTCAGACATGGCCATATGCAAATCAGTCTGACCCTGTGCCTCATGGGAACAGTCCAGCCCGAACTGCCAAGCCATGTCTTCCATGGACCCGAAACAAGCATCCTGGGACCAGTTTCGGATTCATAATCCTCATCAGCCAAGCTATCTTGAATCCAGTGGCCAAGTTAGCAAGGGACTCACGTCTGAGCATACCCTGCCACACTTAGGGCGAACAAAGCGATACAAAAGGGGATGATGGACGGAGCGTTTGAGCAAATCAAACACACACCCCCAGTCAACTGATCTGGGTTTAATCCATCACCATTCTTTAGCCCACTCAGCCACCCCATTTCAGACATGGCCATATGCAATTCAGTCTGACCCTGTGCCTCATGTGAACAGTCCAGCCCGAACTGCCAAGCCATGTCTTCCATGGACGGGAAACAAGCATCCTGGGACCGGTTTCGGATTCATAATCCTCATCAGCCAGGCTATCTTGAATCCAGTGGCCAAGTGAGCAAGGGACTCACGTCTGAGCATACCCTGCCACACTTAGGGCGAACACAGCGATACAAAAGGGGATGATGGACGGAGCGTTTGAGCAAATCAAACACTCACCCTCAGTCAACTGATCTGGGTTTCATCCATCACCATTCTTTAGCCCACTCAGCCACCCCATTTCAGACATGGCCATATGCAAATCAGTCTGACCCTGTGCCTCATGGGAACAGTCCAGACCCAACTGCCAAGCCATGTATTCCATGGACCGGAAACGAGCATCCTGGGACTGGTTTCGGATTCATAATCCTCATCAGCCAGGCTATCTTGAATCCAGTGGCCAAGTGAGCGAGGGACTCACGTCTGAGCATACCCTGCCACACTTAGGGCGAACAAAGCGATACAAAAGGGGATGATGGACGGAGCGTTTGAGCAAATCAAACACTCACCCCCAGTCAACTGATCTGGGTTTAATCCATCACCATTCTTTAGCCTACTCCGCCACCCCATTTCAGACATGGCCATATGCAAATCAGTCTGACCCTGTGCCTCATGGGAACAGTCCATCCCGAACTGCCAAGCCATGTCTTCCATGGACCGGAAACTAGCATCCTGGGACCGGTTTCGGATTCATAATCTTCATCAGCCAGGCTATCTTGAATCCAGTGGCCAAGTGAGCAAGGGACTCACGTCTGAGCATACCCTGCCACACTTAGGGCGAACAAAGCGATACAAAAGGGGATGATGGACGGAGCGTTTGAGCAAATCAAAAACTCACCCCAGTCAACTGATCTGGGTTTAATCCATCACCATTCTTTAGCCCACTCAGCCACCCCATTTCAGACATGGCCATATGCAAATCAGTCTGACCCTGTGCCTCATGGGAACAGTCCAGCCCGAACTGCCAAGCCATGTCTTCCATGGACCGGAAACAAGCATCCTGGGACCGGTTTCGGATTCATAATCCTCATCAGCCAAGCTATCTTGAATCCAGTGGCCAAGTTAGCAAGGGACTCACGTCTGAGCATACCCTGCCACACTTAGGGCGAACAAAGCGATACAAAAGGGGATGATGGACGGAGCGTTTGAGCAAATCAAACACTCACCCCCAGTCAACTGATCTGGGTTTAATCCATCACCATTCTTTAGCCCACTCAGCCACCCAATTTCAGACATGGCCATATGCAATTCAGTCTGACCCTGTGCCTCATGGGAACAGTACAGCCCGAACTGCCAAGCCATGTCTTCCATGGACGGGAAACAAGCATCCTGGGACCGGTTTCGGATTCATAATCCTCATCAGCCAGGCTATCTTGAATCCAGTGGCCAAGTGAGCAAGGGACTCACGTCTGAGCATACCCTGCCACCCTTAGGGCGAACAAAGCGATACAAAAGGGGATGATGGACGGAGCGTTTGAGCAAATCAAACACTCACCCCCAGTCAACTGATCTGGGTTTAATCCATCACCATTCTTTAGCCCACTCAGCCACCCCATTTCAGACATGGCCATATGCAAATCAGTCTGACCCTGTGCCTCATGGGAACAGTCCAGCCCGAACTGCCAAGCCATGTCTTCCATGGACCGGAAACAAGCATCCTGGGACCGGTTTCGGATTCATAATCCTCATCAGCCAGGCTATCTTGAATCCAGTGGCCAAGTGAGCAAGGGACTCACGTCTGAGCATACCCTGCCACACTTAGGGCGAACAAAGCGATACAAAAGGGGATGATGGACGGAGCGTTTGAGCAAATCCAACACTCACCCCCAGTCACCTGATCTGGGTTTAATCTATC
The DNA here is from genome assembly GCF_964261635.1 of Lissotriton helveticus. Taxonomy (NCBI): domain Eukaryota; kingdom Metazoa; phylum Chordata; class Amphibia; order Caudata; family Salamandridae; genus Lissotriton; species Lissotriton helveticus. The sequence goes on along the minus strand of NC_136068.1, from coordinate 1,492,292,919 downwards.
ACCATTCTTTAGCCCACTCAGCCTCCCCATTTCAGACATGGCCATATGCAAATCAGTCTGACCCTGTGCCTCATGGGAACAGTCCAGCCCGAACTGCCAAGCCATGTCTTCCATGGACCGGAAAAAAGCATCCTGGGAACCGTTTCGGATTCATAATCCTCATCAGCCAGGCTATCTTGAATCCAGTGGCCAAGTGAGCAAGGGACTCACGTCTGAGCATACCCTGCCACACTTAGGGCGAACAGAGCGATACAAAAGGGGATTATGGACGGAGCGTTTGAGCAAATCAAACACTCACCCCCAGTCAACTGATCTGGGTTTAATCCATCACCATTCTTTAGCCCACTCAGCCACCCCATTTCAGACATGGCCATATGCAAATCAGTCTGACCCTGTGCCTCATGGGAACAGTCCAGCCCGAACTGCCAAGCCATGTCTTCCATGGACCGGAAACAAGCATCCTGGGACCGGTTTCGGATTCATAATCCTCATCAGCCAGGCTATCTTGAATCCAGTGGCCAAGTGAGCAAGGGACTCACGTCTGAGCATACCCTGCCACACTTAGGGCGAACAAAGCGATACAAAAGGGGATGATGGACGGAGCGTTTGAGCAAATCAAACACTCACCCCCAGTCAACTGATCTGGGTTTAATCTATCACCATTCTTTAGCCCACTCAGCCTCCCCATTTCAGACATGGCCATATGCAAATCAGTCTGACCCTGTGCCTCATGGGAACAGTCCAGCCCGAACTGCCAAGCCATGTCTTCCATGGACCGGAAACAAGCATCCTGGGAACCGTTTCGGATTCATAATCCTCATCAGCCAGGCTATCTTGAATCCAGTGGCCAAGTGAGCAAGGGACTCACGTCTGAGCATACCCTGCCACACTTAGGGCGAACAAGCGATACAAAAGGGGATTATGGACGGAGCGTTTGAGCAAATCAAACACTCACCCCCAGTCAACTGATCTGGGTTTAATCCATCACCATTCTTTAGCCCACTCAGCCACCCCATTTCAGACATGGCCATATGCAAATCAGTCTGACCCTGTGCCTCATGGGAACAGTCCAGCCCGAACTGCCAAGCCATGTCTTCCATGGACCGGAAACAAGCATCCTGGGACCGGTTTCGGATTCATAATCCTCATCAGCCAGGCTATCTTGAATCCAGTGGCCAAGTGAGCAAGGGACTCACGTCTGAGCATACCCTGCCACACTTAGGGCGAACAAAGCGATACAAAAGGGGATGATGGACGGAGCGTTTGAGCAAATCAAACACTCACCCCCAGTCAACTGATCTGGGTTTAATCCATCACCATTCTTTAGCCTACTCAGCCACCCCTTTTCAGACATGGCCATATGCAAATCGGTCTGACCCTGTGCCTCATGGGAACAGTCCATCCCGGACTGCCAAGCCATGTCTTCCATGGACCGGAAACAAGCATCCTGGGACCGGTTTTGGATTCTTAATCCTCATCAGCCAGGCTATCTTGAATCCAGTGGCCAAGTGAGCAAGGGACTCACGTCTGAGCATACCCTGCCACACTTAGGGCGAACAAAGCGATACAAAAGGGGATGATGGACGGAGCGTTTGAGCAAATCAAACACTCACCCCCAGTCAACTGATCTGGGTTTAATCCATCACCATTCTTTAGCCCACTCCCCCACCCCATTTCAGACATGGCCATATGCAAATCAGTCTGACCCTGTGCCTCATGGGAACAGTCCAGCCCGAACTGCCAAGCCATGTCTTCCATGGACCGGAAACAAGCATCCTGGGACCGGTTTCGGATTCATAATCCTCATCAGCCAGGCTATCTTGAATCCAGTGGCCAAGTGAGCAAGGGACTCACGTCTGAGCATACCCTGCCACACTTAGGGCGAACAAAGCGATACAAAAGGGGATGATGGACGGAGCGTTTGAGCAAATCAAACACTCACCCCCAGTCAACTGATCTGGGTTTAATCCATCACCATTCTTTAGCCTACTCAGCCACCCCATTTCAGACATGGCCATATGCAAATCAGTCTGACCCTGTGCCTCATGGGAACAGTCCATCCCGAACTGCCAAGCCATGTCTTCCATGGACCGGAAACAAGCATCCTGGGACCGGTTTCGGATTCATAATCCTCATCAGCCAAGCTATCTTGAATCCAGTGGCCAAGTTAGCAAGGGACTCACGTCTGAGCATACCCTGCCACACTTAGGGCGAACAAAGCGATACAAAAGGGGATGATGGACGGAGCGTTTGAGCAAATCAAACACTCACCCCCAGTCAACTGATCTGGGTTTAATCCATCACCATTCTTTAGCCCACTCAGCCACCCCATTTCAGACATGGCCATATGCAATTCAGTCTGACCCTGTGCCTCATGGGAACAGTCCAGCCCGAACTGCCAAGCTATGTCTTCCATGGACGGGAAACAAGCATCCTGGGACCGGTTTCGGATTCATAATCCTCATCAGCCAGGCTATCTTGAATCCAGTGGCCAAGTGAGCAAGGGACTCACGTCTGAGCATACCCTGCCACCCTTAGGGCGAACAAAGCGATACAAAGGGGGATGATGGACGGAGCGTTTGAGCAAATCAAACACTCACCCCCAGTCAACTGATCTGGGTTTAATCCATCACCATTCTTTAGCCCACTCAGCCACCCCATTTCAGACATGGCCATATGCAAATCAGTCTGACCCTGTGCCTCATGGGAACAGGCCAGCCCGAACTGCCAAGCCATGTCTTCCATGGACCGGAAACAAGCATCCTGGGACCGGTTTCGGATTCATAATCCTCATCAGCCAGGCTATCTTGAATCCAGTGGCCAAGTGAGCAAGGGACTCACGTCTGAGCATACCCTGCCACACTTAGGGCGAACAAAGCGATACAAAAGGGGATGATGGACGGAGCGTTTGAGCAAATCCAACACTCACCCCCAGTCAACTGATCTGGGTTTAATCTATCACCATTCTTTAGCCCACTCAGCCTCCCCATTTCAGACATGGCCATATGCAAATCAGTCTGACCCTGTGCCTCATGGGAACAGTCCAGCCCGAACTGCCAAGCCATGTCTTCCATGGACCGGAAAAAAGCATCCTGGGAACCGTTTCGGATTCATAATCCTCATCAGCCAGGCTATCTTGAATCCAGTGGCCAAGTGAGCAAGGGACTCACGTCTGAGCATACCCTGCCACACTTAGGGCGAACAAAGCGATGCAAAAGGGGATGATGGACGGAGCGTTTGAGCAAATCAAACACTCACCCCCAGTCAATTGATCTGGGTTTAATCCATCACCATTCTTTAGCCCACTCAGCCACCCCATTTCAGACATGGCCATATGCAAATCAGTCTGACCCTGTGCCTCATGGGAACAGTCCAGCCCGAACTGCCAAGCCATGTCTTCCATGGACCGGAAACAAGCATCCTGGGACCGGTTTCGGATTCATAATCCTCATCAGCCAGGCTATCTTGAATCCATTGGCCAAGTGAGCAAGGGACTCACGTCTGAGCATACCCTGCCACACTTAGGGCGAACAAAGCGATACAAAAGGGGATGATGGACGGAGCGTTTGAGCAAATCAAACACTCACCCCCAGTCAACTGATCTGGGTTTAATCCATCACCATTCTTTAGCCCACTCAGCCACCCCATTTCAGACATGGCCATATGCAAATCAGTCTGACCCTGTGCCTCATGGGAACAGTCCAGCCCGAACTACCAAGCCGTGTCTTCCATGGACCGGAAATAAGCATCCTGGCACCGGTTTCGGATTCATAATCCTCATCAGCCAGGCTATTTTGAATCCAGTGACCCAGTGAGCAAGGGACTCACGTCTGAGCATACCCTGCCACACTTAGGGCGAACAAAGCGATACAAAAGGGGATGATGGACGGAGCGTTTGAGCAAATCAAACACTCACCCCCAGTCAACTGATCTGGGTTTAATCCATCACCATTCTTTAGCCCACTCAGCCACCCCATTTCAGACATGGCCATATGCAAATCAGTCTGACCCTGTGCCTCATGGGAACAGTCCAGCCCGAACTGCCAAGCCATGTCTTCCATGGACCGGAAACAAGCATCTTGGGACCGGTTTCGGATTCATAATCCTCATCAGCCAGGCTATCTTGAATCCAGTGGCCAAGTGAGCAAGGGACTCATGTCTGAGCATACCCTGCCACACGTAGGGCGAACAAAGCGATACAAAAGGGGATGATGGACGGAGCGTTTGAGCAAATCAAACATTTACCCCCAGTCAACTGATCTGGGTTTAATCCATCACCATTCTTTAGCCCACTCAGCCACCCCATTTCAGACATGGCCATATGCAAATCAGTTTGACCCTGTGCCTCATGGGAACAGTCCAGCCCAAACTGCCAAGCCATGTCTTCCATGGACCGGAAACTAGCATCCTGGGACCTGTTTCGGATTCATAATCCTCATCAGCCAGGCTATCTTGAATCCAGTGGCCCAGTGAGCAAGGGACTCACGTCTGAGCATACCCTGCCACACTTAGGGCGAACAAAGCGATACAAAAGGGGATGATGGACGGAGCGTTTGAGCAAATCAAACACTCACCCTCAGTCAACTGATCTGGGTTTAATCCATCACCATTCTTTAGCCCAGCTCAGCCACCCCATTTCAGACATGGCCATATGCAAATCAATCTGACCCTGTGCCTCATGGGAACAGTCCAGACCCAACTGCCAAGCCATGTCTTCCATGGACCGGAAACGAGCATCCTGGGACTGGTTTCGGATTCATAATCCTCATCAGCCAGGCTATCTTGAATCCAGTGGCCAAGTGAGCAAGGGACTCACGTCTGAGCATACCCTGCCACACTTAGGGCGAACAAAGCGATACAAAAGGGGATGATGGACGGAGCGTTTGAGCAAATCAAACACTCACCCCAGTCAACTGATCTGGGTTTAATCCATCACCATTCTTTAGCCTACTCAGCCACCCCATTTCAGACATGGCCATATGCAAATCAGTCTGACCCTGTGCCTCATGGGAACAGTCCATCCCGAACTGCCAAGCCATGTCTTCCATGGACCGGAAACAAGCATCCTGGGACCGGTTTTGGATTCATAATCCTCATCAGCCAGGCTATCTTGAATCCAGTGGCCAAGTGAGCAAGGGACTCACGTCTGAGCATACCCTGCCACACTTAGGGCGAACAAAGCGATACAAAAGGGGATGATGGACGGAGCGTTTGAGCAAATCAAAAACTCACCCCCAGTCAACTGATCTGGGTTTAATCCATCACCATTCTTTAGCCCACTCAGCCACCCCATTTCAGACATGGCCATATGCAAATCAGTCTGACCCTGTGCCTCATGGGAACAGTCCAGCCCAAACTGCCAAGCCATGTCTTCCATGGACCGGAAACTAGCATCCTGGGACCTGTTTCGGATTCATAATCCTCATCAGCCAGGCTATCTTGAATCCAGTGGCCCAGTGAGCAAGGGACTCACGTCTGAGCATACCCTGCCACACTTAGGGCGAACAAAGCGATACAAAAGGGGATGATGGACGGAGCGTTTGAGCAAATCAAACACTCACCCTCAGTCAACTGATCTGGGTTTAATCCATCACCATTCTTTAGCCCACTCAGCCACCCCATTTCAGACATGGCCATATGCAAATCAATCTGACCCTGTGCCTCATGGGAACAGTCCAGACCCAACTGCCAAGCCATGTCTTCCATGGACCGGAAACGAGCATCCTGGGACTGGTTTCGGATTCATAATCCTCATCAGCCAGGCTATCTTGAATCCAGTGGCCAAGTGAGCAAGGGACTCACGTCTGAGCATACCCTGCCACACTTAGGGCGAACAAAGCGATACAAAAGGGGATGATGGACGGAGCGTTTGAGCAAATCAAACACTCACCCCAGTCAACTGATCTGGGTTTAATCCATCACCATTCTTTAGCCTACTCAGCCACCCCATTTCAGACATGGCCATATGCAAATCAGTCTGACCCTGTGCCTCATGGGAACAGTCCATCCCGAACTGCCAAGCCATGTCTTCCATGGACCGGAAACAAGCATCCTGGGACCGGTTTTGGATTCATAATCCTCATCAGCCAAGCTATCTTGAATCCAGTGGCCAAGTGAGCAAGGGACTCACGTCTGAGCATACCCTGCCACCCTTAGGGCGAACAAAGCGATACAAAAGGGGATGATGGACGGAGCGTTTGAGCAAATCAAACACTCACCCCCAGTCAACTGATCTGGGTTTAATCCATCACCATTCTTTAGCCCACTCAGCCACCCCATTTCAGACATGGCCATATGCAAATCAGTCTGACCCTGTGCCTCATGGGAACAGTCCAGCCCGAACTGCCAAGCCATGTCTTCCATGGACCGGAAACAAGCATCCTGGGACCAGTTTCGGATTCATAATCCTCATCAGCCAAGCTATCTTGAATCCAGTGGCCAAGTTAGCAAGGGACTCACGTCTGAGCATACCCTGCCACACTTAGGGCGAACAAAGCGATACAAAAGGGGATGATGGACGGAGCGTTTGAGCAAATCAAACACACACCCCCAGTCAACTGATCTGGGTTTAATCCATCACCATTCTTTAGCCCACTCAGCCACCCCATTTCAGACATGGCCATATGCAATTCAGTCTGACCCTGTGCCTCATGTGAACAGTCCAGCCCGAACTGCCAAGCCATGTCTTCCATGGACGGGAAACAAGCATCCTGGGACCGGTTTCGGATTCATAATCCTCATCAGCCAGGCTATCTTGAATCCAGTGGCCAAGTGAGCAAGGGACTCACGTCTGAGCATACCCTGCCACACTTAGGGCGAACACAGCGATACAAAAGGGGATGATGGACGGAGCGTTTGAGCAAATCAAACACTCACCCTCAGTCAACTGATCTGGGTTTCATCCATCACCATTCTTTAGCCCACTCAGCCACCCCATTTCAGACATGGCCATATGCAAATCAGTCTGACCCTGTGCCTCATGGGAACAGTCCAGACCCAACTGCCAAGCCATGTATTCCATGGACCGGAAACGAGCATCCTGGGACTGGTTTCGGATTCATAATCCTCATCAGCCAGGCTATCTTGAATCCAGTGGCCAAGTGAGCGAGGGACTCACGTCTGAGCATACCCTGCCACACTTAGGGCGAACAAAGCGATACAAAAGGGGATGATGGACGGAGCGTTTGAGCAAATCAAACACTCACCCCCAGTCAACTGATCTGGGTTTAATCCATCACCATTCTTTAGCCTACTCCGCCACCCCATTTCAGACATGGCCATATGCAAATCAGTCTGACCCTGTGCCTCATGGGAACAGTCCATCCCGAACTGCCAAGCCATGTCTTCCATGGACCGGAAACTAGCATCCTGGGACCGGTTTCGGATTCATAATCTTCATCAGCCAGGCTATCTTGAATCCAGTGGCCAAGTGAGCAAGGGACTCACGTCTGAGCATACCCTGCCACACTTAGGGCGAACAAAGCGATACAAAAGGGGATGATGGACGGAGCGTTTGAGCAAATCAAAAACTCACCCCAGTCAACTGATCTGGGTTTAATCCATCACCATTCTTTAGCCCACTCAGCCACCCCATTTCAGACATGGCCATATGCAAATCAGTCTGACCCTGTGCCTCATGGGAACAGTCCAGCCCGAACTGCCAAGCCATGTCTTCCATGGACCGGAAACAAGCATCCTGGGACCGGTTTCGGATTCATAATCCTCATCAGCCAAGCTATCTTGAATCCAGTGGCCAAGTTAGCAAGGGACTCACGTCTGAGCATACCCTGCCACACTTAGGGCGAACAAAGCGATACAAAAGGGGATGATGGACGGAGCGTTTGAGCAAATCAAACACTCACCCCCAGTCAACTGATCTGGGTTTAATCCATCACCATTCTTTAGCCCACTCAGCCACCCAATTTCAGACATGGCCATATGCAATTCAGTCTGACCCTGTGCCTCATGGGAACAGTACAGCCCGAACTGCCAAGCCATGTCTTCCATGGACGGGAAACAAGCATCCTGGGACCGGTTTCGGATTCATAATCCTCATCAGCCAGGCTATCTTGAATCCAGTGGCCAAGTGAGCAAGGGACTCACGTCTGAGCATACCCTGCCACCCTTAGGGCGAACAAAGCGATACAAAAGGGGATGATGGACGGAGCGTTTGAGCAAATCAAACACTCACCCCCAGTCAACTGATCTGGGTTTAATCCATCACCATTCTTTAGCCCACTCAGCCACCCCATTTCAGACATGGCCATATGCAAATCAGTCTGACCCTGTGCCTCATGGGAACAGTCCAGCCCGAACTGCCAAGCCATGTCTTCCATGGACCGGAAACAAGCATCCTGGGACCGGTTTCGGATTCATAATCCTCATCAGCCAGGCTATCTTGAATCCAGTGGCCAAGTGAGCAAGGGACTCACGTCTGAGCATACCCTGCCACACTTAGGGCGAACAAAGCGATACAAAAGGGGATGATGGACGGAGCGTTTGAGCAAATCCAACACTCACCCCCAGTCACCTGATCTGGGTTTAATCTATCACCATTCTTTAGCCCACTCAGCCTCCCCATTTCAGACATGGCCATATGCAAATCAGTCTGACCCTGTGCCTCATGGGAACAGTCCAGCCCGAACTGCCAAGCCATGTCTTCCATGGACCGGAAAAAAGCATCCTGGGAACCGTTTCGGATTCATAATCCTCATCAGCCAGGCTATCTTGAATCCAGTGGCCAAGTGAGCAAGGGACTCACGTCTGAGCATACCCTGCCACACTTAGGGCGAACAGAGCGATACAAAAGGGGATTATGGACGGAGCGTTTGAGCAAATCAAACACTCACCCCCAGTCAACTGATCTGGGTTTAATCCATCACCATTCTTTAGCCCACTCAGCCACCCCATTTCAGACATGGCCATATGCAAATCAGTCTGACCCTGTGCCTCATGGGAACAGTCCAGCCCGAACTGCCAAGCCATGTCTTCCATGGACCGGAAACAAGCATCCTGGGACCGGTTTCGGATTCATAATCCTCATCAGCCAGGCTATCTTGAATCCAGTGGCCAAGTGAGCAAGGGACTCACGTCTGAGCATACCCTGCCACACTTAGGGCGAACAAAGCGATACAAAAGGGGATGATGGACGGAGCGTTTGAGCAAATCAAACACTCACCCCCAGTCAACTGATCTGGGTTTAATCTATCACCATTCTTTAGCCCACTCAGCCTCCCCATTTCAGACATGGCCATATGCAAATCAGTCTGACCCTGTGCCTCATGGGAACAGTCCAGCCCGAACTGCCAAGCCATGTCTTCCATGGACCGGAAACAAGCATCCTGGGAACCGTTTCGGATTCATAATCCTCATCAGCCAGGCTATCTTGAATCCAGTGGCCAAGTGAGCAAGGGACTCACGTCTGAGCATACCCTGCCACACTTAGGGCGAACAAGCGATACAAAAGGGGATTATGGACGGAGCGTTTGAGCAAATCAAACACTCACCCCCAGTCAACTGATCTGGGTTTAATCCATCACCATTCTTTAGCCCACTCAGCCACCCCATTTCAGACATGGCCATATGCAAATCAGTCTGACCCTGTGCCTCATGGGAACAGTCCAGCCCGAACTGCCAAGCCATGTCTTCCATGGACCGGAAACAAGCATCCTGGGACCGGTTTCGGATTCATAATCCTCATCAGCCAGGCTATCTTGAATCCAGTGGCCAAGTGAGCAAGGGACTCACGTCTGAGCATACCCTGCCACACTTAGGGCGAACAAAGCGATACAAAAGGGGATGATGGACGGAGCGTTTGAGCAAATCAAAAACTCACCCCCAGTCAACTGATTTGGGTTTAATCCATCACCATTCTTTAGCCCACTCAGCCACCCCATTTCAGACATGGCCATATGCAAATCAGTCTGACCCTGTGCCTCATGGGAACAGTCCAGCCCGAACTGCCAAGCCATGTCTTCCATGGACCGGAAACAAGCATCCTGGGACCGGTTTCGGATTCCTAATCCTCATCAGCCAAGCTATCTTGAATCCAGTGGCCAAGTGAGCAAGGGACTCACGTCTGAGCATACCCTGCCACACTTAGGGCGAACAAGCGATACCAAAGGGGATTATGGACGGAGCGTTTGAGCAAATCAAACACTCACCCCCAGTCAACTGATCTGGGTTTAATCCATCACCATTCTTAAGCCCACTCAGCCACCCCATTTCAGACATGGCCATATGCAAATCAGTCTGACCCTGTGCCTCATGGGAACAGTCCAGCCCGAACTGCCAAGCCATGTCTTCCATGGACCGGAAACAAGCATCCTGGGACCGGTTTCGGATTCATAATCCTCATCAGCCAGGCTATTTTGAATCCAGTGGCCAAGTGAGCAAGGGACTCACGTCTGAGCATACCCTGCCACACTTAGGGCGAACAAAGCGATACAAAAGGGGATGATGGACGGAGCGTTTGAGCAAATCAAACACTCACCCCAGTCAACTGATCTGGGTTTAATCCATCACCATTCTTTAGCCTACTCAGCCACCCCATTTCAGACATGGCCATATGCAAATCAGTCTGACCCTGTGCCTCATGGGAACAGTCCATCCCGAACTGCCAAGCCATGTCTTCCATGGACCGGAAACAAGCATCCTGGGACCGGTTTTGGATTCATAATCCTCATCAGCCAGGCTATCTTGAATCCAGTGGCCAAGTGAGCAAGGGACTCACGTCTGAGCATACCCTGCCACACTTAGGGCGAACAAAGCGATACAAAAGGGGATGATGGACGGAGCGTTTGAGCAAATCAAAAACTCACCCCCAGTCAACTGATCTGGGTTTAATCCATCACCATTCTTTAGCCCACTCAGCCACCCCATTTCAGACATGGCCATATGCAAATCAGTCTGACCCTGTGCCTCATGGGAACAGTCCAGCCCAAACTGCCAAGCCATGTCTTCCATGGACCGGAAACTAGCATCCTGGGACCTGTTTCGGATTCATAATCCTCATCAGCCAGGCTATCTTGAATCCAGTGGCCCAGTGAGCAAGGGACTCACGTCTGAGCATACCCTGCCACACTTAGGGCGAACAAAGCGATACAAAAGGGGATGATGGACGGAGCGTTTGAGCAAATCAAACACTCACCCTCAGTCAACTGATCTGGGTTTAATCCATCACCATTCTTTAGCCCACTCAGCCACCCCATTTCAGACATGGCCATATGCAAATCAATCTGACCCTGTGCCTCATGGGAACAGTCCAGACCCAACTGCCAAGCCATGTCTTCCATGGACCGGAAACGAGCATCCTGGGACTGGTTTCGGATACATAATCCTCATCAGCCAGGCTATCTTGAATCCAGTGGCCAAGTGAGCAAGGGACTCACGTCTGAGCATACCCTGCCACACTTAGGGCGAACAAAGCGATACAAAAGGGGATGATGGACGGAGCGTTTGAGCAAATCAAACACTCACCCCAGTCAACTGATCTGGGTTTAATCCATCACCATTCTTTAGCCTACTCAGCCACCCCATTTCAGACATGGCCATATGCAAATCAGTCTGACCCTGTGCCTCATGGGAACAGTCCATCCCGAACTGCCAAGCCATGTCTTCCATGGACCGGAAACAAGCATCCTGGGACCGGTTTTGGATTCATAATCCTCATCAGCCAAGCTATCTTGAATCCAGTGGCCAAGTGAGCAAGGGACTCACGTCTGAGCATACCCTGCCACCCTTAGGGCGAACAAAGCGATATAAAAGGGGATGATGGACGGAGCGTTTGAGCAAATCAAACACTCACCCCCAGTCAACTGATCTGGGTTTAATCCATCACCATTCTTTAGCCCACTCAGCCACCCCATTTCAGACATGGCCATATGCAAATCAGTCTGACCCTGTGCCTCATGGGAACAGTCCAGCCCGAACTGCCAAGCCATGTCTTCCATGGACCGGAAACAAGCATCCTGGGACCAGTTTCGGATTCATAATCCTCATCAGCCAAGCTATCTTGAATCCAGTGGCCAAGTTAGCAAGGGACTCACGTCTGAGCATACCCTGCCACACTTAGGGCGAACAAAGCGATACAAAAGGGAATGATGGACGGAGCGTTTGAGCAAATCAAACACACACCCCCAGTCAACTGATCTGGGTTTAATCCATCACCATTCTTTAGCCCACTCAGCCACCCCATTTCAGACATGGCCATATGCAATTCAGTCTGACCCTGTGCCTCATGTGAACAGTCCAGCCCGAACTGCCAAGCCATGTCTTCCATGGACGGGAAACAAGCATCCTGGGACCGGTTTCGGATTCATAATCCTCATCAGCCAGGCTATCTTGAATCCAGTGGCCAAGTGAGCGAGGGACTCACGTCTGAGCATACCCTGCCACACTTAGGGCGAACAAAGCGATACAAAAGGGGATGATGGACGGAGCGTTTGAGCAAATCAAACACTCACCCCCAGTCAACTGATCTGGGTTTAATCCATCACCATTCTTTAGCCTACTCCGCCACCCCATTTCAGACATGGCCATATGCAAATCAGTCTGACCCTGTGCCTCATGGGAACAGTCCATCCCGAACTGCCAAGCCATGTCTTCCATGGACCGGAAACTAGCATCCTGGGACCGGTTTCGGATTCATAATCTTCATCAGCCAGGCTATCTTGAATCCAGTGGCCAAGTGAGCAAGGGACTCACGTCTGAGCATACCCTGCCACACTTAGGGCGAACAAAGCGATACAAAAGGGGATGATGGACGGAGCGTTTGAGCAAATCAAAAACTCACCCCAGTCAACTGATCTGGGTTTAATCCATCACCATTCTTTAGCCCACTCAGCCACCCCATTTCAGACATGGCCATATGCAAATCAGTCTGACCCTGTGCCTCATGGGAACAGTCCAGCCCGAACTGCCAAGCCATGTCTTCCATGGACCGGAAACAAGCATCCTGGGACCGGTTTCGGATTCATAATCCTCATCAGCCAAGCTATCTTGAATCCAGTGGCCAAGTTAGCAAGGGACTCACGTCTGAGCATACCCTGCCACACTTAGGGCGAACAAAGCGATACAAAAGGGGATGATGGACGGAGCGTTTGAGCAAATCAAACACTCACCCCCAGTCAACTGATCTGGGTTTAATCCATCACCATTCTTTAGCCCACTCAGCCACCCAATTTCAGACATGGCCATATGCAATTCAGTCTGACCCTGTGCCTCATGGGAACAGTACAGCCCGAACTGCCAAGCCATGTCTTCCATGGACGGGAAACAAGCATCCTGGGACCGGTTTCGGATTCATAATCCTCATCAGCCAGGCTATCTTGAATCCAGTGGCCAAGTGAGCAAGGGACTCACGTCTGAGCATACCCTGCCACCCTTAGGGCGAACAAAGCGATACAAAAGGGGATGATGGACGGAGCGTTTGAGCAAATCAAACACTCACCCCCAGTCAACTGATCTGGGTTTAATCCATCACCATTCTTTAGCCCACTCAGCCACCCCATTTCAGACATGGCCATATGCAAATCAGTCTGACCCTGTGCCTCATGGGAACAGTCCAGCCCGAACTGCCAAGCCATGTCTTCCATGGACCGGAAACAAGCATCCTGGGACCGGTTTCGGATTCATAATCCTCATCAGCCAGGCTATCTTGAATCCAGTGGCCAAGTGAGCAAGGGACTCACGTCTGAGCATACCCTGCCACACTTAGGGCGAACAAAGCGATACAAAAGGGGATGATGGACGGAGCGTTTGAGCAAATCCAACACTCACCCCCAGTCACCTGATCTGGGTTTAATCTATCACCATTCTTTAGCCCACTCAGCCTCCCCATTTCAGACATGGCCATATGCAAATCAGTCTGACCCTGTGCCTCATGGGAACAGTCCAGCCCGAACTGCCAAGCCATGTCTTCCATGGACCGGAAAAAAGCATCCTGGGAACCGTTTCGGATTCATAATCCTCATCAGCCAGGCTATCTTGAATCCAGTGGCCAAGTGAGCAAGGGACTCACGTCTGAGCATACCCTGCCACACTTAGGGCGAACAGAGCGATACAAAAGGGGATTATGGACGGAGCGTTTGAGCAAATCAAACACTCACCCCCAGTCAACTGATCTGGGTTTAATCCATCACCATTCTTTAGCCCACTCAGCCACCCCATTTCAGACATGGCCATATGCAAATCAGTCTGACCCTGTGCCTCATGGGAACAGTCCAGCCCGAACTGCCAAGCCATGTCTTCCATGGACCGGAAACAAGCATCCTGGGACCGGTTTCGGATTCATAATCCTCATCAGCCAGGCTATCTTGAATCCAGTGGCCAAGTGAGCAAGGGACTCACGTCTGAGCATACCCTGCCACACTTAGGGCGAACAAAGCGATACAAAAGGGGATGATGGACGGAGCGTTTGAGCAAATCAAACACTCACCCCCAGTCAACTGATCTGGGTTTAATCTATCACCATTCTTTAGCCCACTCAGCCTCCCCATTTCAGACATGGCCATATGCAAATCAGTCTGACCCTGTGCCTCATGGGAACAGTCCAGCCCGAACTGCCAAGCCATGTCTTCCATGGACCGGAAACAAGCATCCTGGGAACCGTTTCGGATTCATAATCCTCATCAGCCAGGCTATCTTGAATCCAGTGGCCAAGTGAGCAAGGGACTCACGTCTGAGCATACCCTGCCACACTTAGGGCGAACAAGCGATACAAAAGGGGATTATGGACGGAGCGTTTGAGCAAATCAAACACTCACCCCCAGTCAACTGATCTGGGTTTAATCCATCACCATTCTTTAGCCCACTCAGCCACCCCATTTCAGACATGGCCATATGCAAATCAGTCTGACCCTGTGCCTCATGGGAACAGTCCAGCCCGAACTGCCAAGCCATGTCTTCCATGGACCGGAAACAAGCATCCTGGGACCGGTTTCGGATTCATAATCCTCATCAGCCAGGCTATCTTGAATCCAGTGGCCAAGTGAGCAAGGGACTCACGTCTGAGCATACCCTGCCACACTTAGGGCGAACAAAGCGATACAAAAGGGGATGATGGACGGAGCGTTTGAGCAAATCAAAAACTCACCCCCAGTCAACTGATCTGGGTTTAATCCATCACCATTCTTTAGCCCACTCAGCCACCCCATTTCAGACATGGCCATATGCAAATCAGTCTGACCCTGTGCCTCATGGGAACAGTCCAGCCCGAACTGCCAAGCCATGTCTTCCATGGACCGGAAACAAGCATCCTGGGACCGGTTTCGGATTCCTAATCCTCATCAGCCAAGCTATCTTGAATCCAGTGGCCAAGTGAGCAAGGGACTCACGTCTGAGCATACCCTGCCACACTTAGGGCGAACAAGCGATACCAAAGGGGATTATGGACGGAGCGTTTGAGCAAATCAAACACTCACCCCCAGTCAACTGATCTGGGTTTAATCCATCACCATTCTTAAGCCCACTCAGCCACCCCATTTCAGACATGGCCATATGCAAATCAGTCTGACCCTGTGCCTCATGGGAACAGTCCAGCCCGAACTGCCAAGCCATGTCTTCCATGGACCGGAAACAAGCATCCTGGGACCGGTTTCGGATTCATAATCCTCATCAGCCAGGCTATTTTGAATCCAGTGGCCAAGTGAGCAAGGGACTCACGTCTGAGCATACCCTGCCACACTTAGGGCGAACAAAGCGATACAAAAGGGGATGATGGACGGAGCGTTTGAGCAAATCAAACACTCACCCCAAGTCAACTGATCTGGGTTTAATCCATCACCATTCTTTAGCCCACTCAGCCACCCCATTTCAGACATGGCCATATGCAAATCAGTCTGACCCTGTGCCTCATGGGAATAATCCAGCCCGAACTGCCAAGCCATGTCTTC
This sequence comes from Lissotriton helveticus, assembly GCF_964261635.1. NCBI lineage: Eukaryota > Metazoa > Chordata > Amphibia > Caudata > Salamandridae > Lissotriton > Lissotriton helveticus. Next base: position 1,492,277,026 of record NC_136068.1, on the reverse strand, counting down.
CATGGACCGGAAACAAGCATCCTGGGACCCATTTCGGATTCATAATCCTCATCAGCCAGGCTATCTTGAATCCAGTGGCCAAGTGAGCAAGGGACTCACGTCTGAGCATACCCTTACACACTTAGGGCGAACAAAGTGATACAAAAGGGGATGATAGTCGGAGCGTTTGAGCAAATCAAACACTCACCCCCAGTCAACTGATCTGGGTTTAATCCATCACCATTCTTTAGCCCACTCAGCCACCCCATTTCAGACATGGCCATATGCAAATCAGTCTGACCATGTGCCTCATGGGAACAGTCCAGCCCGAACTGCCAAGCCATGTCTTCCATGGATCGGAAACAAGCATCCTGGGACCGGTTTCGGATTCATAATCCTCATCAGCCAGGCTATCTTGAATTAAGTGGCCAAGTGAGCAAGGGACTCACGTCTGAGCATACCCTGCCACACTTAGGGCGAACAAAGCGGTACAAAAGGGGATGATGGTCAGAGCGTTTGAGCAAATCAAACACTCACCCCCAGTCAACTGATCTGGGTTTAATCCATCACCATTCTTTAGCCCACTCAGCCACCCCATTTCAGACATGGCCATATGCAAATCAGTCTGACCCTGTGCCTCATGGGAACAGTCCAGCCCGAACTGCCAAGCCATGTCTTCCATGGACCGGAAACAAGCATCCTGGGACCGGTTTCGGATTCATAATCCTCATCAGCCAGGCTATCTTGAATCCAGTGGCCCAGTGAGCAAGGGACTCACGTCTGAGCATACCCTGCCACACTTAGGGCGAACAAAGAGATACAAAAGGGGATGATGGACGGAGCGTTTGAGCAAATCAAACACTCACCCCTAGTCAACTGATCTGGGTTTAATCCATCACCATTCTTTAGCCCACTCAGCCACCCCATTTCAGACATGGCCATATGCAAATCAGTCTGACCCTGTGCCTCATGGGAACAGTCCAGCCCGAACTGCCAAGCCATGTCTTCCATGGACCGGAAACAAGCATCCTGGGACCGGTTTCGGATTCATAATCCTCATCAGCCAGGCTATCTTGAATCCAGAGGCCAAGTGAGCAAGGGACTCACGTCTGAGCATACCCTGCCACCCTTAGGGCGAACAAAGCGATACAAAAGGGGATGATGGACGGAGCTTTTGAGCAAATCAAACACTCACCCCCAGTCAACTGATCTGGGTTTAATCCATCACCATTCTTTAGCCCACTCACCCACCCCATTTCAGACATGGCCATATGCAAATCAGTCTGACCCTGTGCCTCATGGGAACAGTCCAGCCCGAACTGCCAAGCCATGTCTTCCATGGACCGGAAACAAGCATCCTGGGAACAGTTTCGGATTCATAATCCTCATCAGCCAAGCTATCTTGAATCCAGTGGCCAAGTTAGCAAGGGACTCACGTCTGAGCATACCCTGCCACACTTAGGGCGAACAAAGCGATACAAAAGGGGATGATGGACGGAGCGTTTGAGCAAATCAAACACACACCCCCAGTCAACTGATCTGGGTTTAATCCATCACCATTCTTTAGCCCACTCAGCCACCCCATTTCAGACATGGCCATATGCAATTCAGTCTGACCCTGTGCCTCATGTGAACAGTCCAGCCCGAACTGCCAAGCCATGTCTTCCATGGACGGGAAACAAGCATCCTGGGACCGGTTTCGGATTCATAATCCTCATCAGCCAGGCTATCTTGAATCCAGTGGCCAAGTGAGCAAGGGACTCACGTCTGAGCATACCCTGCCACACTTAGGGCGAACACAGCGATACAAAAGGGGATGATGGACGGAGCGTTTGAGCAAATCAAACACTCACCCTCAGTCAACTGATCTGGGTTTAATCCATCACCATTCTTTAGCCCACTCAGCCACCCCATTTCAGACATGGCCATATGCAAATCAGTCTGACCCTGTGCCTCATGGGAACAGTCCAGACCCAACTGCCAAGCCATGTATTCCATGGACCGGAAACGAGCATCCTGGGACTGGTTTCGGATTCATAATCCTCATCAGCCAGGCTATCTTGAATCCAGTGGCCAAGTGAGCGAGGGACTCACGTCTGAGCATACCCTGCCACACTTAGGGCGAACAAAGCGATACAAAAGGGGATGATGGACGGAGCGTTTGAGCAAATCAAACACTCACCCCCAGTCAACTGATCTGGGTTTAATCCATCACCATTCTTTAGCCTACTCCGCCACCCCATTTCAGACATGGCCATATGCAAATCAGTCTGACCCTGTGCCTCATGGGAACAGTCCATCCCGAACTGCCAAGCCATGTCTTCCATGGACCGGAAACAAGCATCCTGGGACCGGTTTCGGATTCATAATCTTCATCAGCCAGGCTATCTTGAATCCAGTGGCCAAGTGAGCAAGGGACTCACGTCTGAGCATACCCTGCCACACTTAGGGCGAACAAAGCGATACAAAAGGGGATGATGGACGGAGCGTTTGAGCAAATCAAAAACTCACCCCCAGTCAACTGATCTGGGTTTAATCCATCACCATTCTTTAGCCCACTCAGCCACCCCATTTCAGACATGGCCATATGCAAATCAGTCTGACCCTGTGCCTCATGGGAACAGTCCAGCCCGAACTGCCAAGCCATGTCTTCCATGGACCGGAAACAAGCATCCTGGGACCGGTTTCGGATTCATAATCCTCATCAGCCAAGCTATCTTGAATCCAGTGGCCAAGTTAGTAAGGGACTCACGTCTGAGCATACCCTGCCACACTTAGGGCGAACAAAGCGATACAAAAGGGGATGATGGACGGAGCGTTTGAGCAAATCAAACACTCACCCCCAGTCAACTGATCTGGGTTTAATCCATCACCATTCTTTAGCCCACTCAGCCACCCCATTTCAGACATGGCCATATGCAATTCAGTCTGACCCTGTGCCTCATGGGAACAGTCCAGCCCGAACTGCCAAGCCATGTCTTCCATGGACGGGAAACAAGCATCCTGGGACCGGTTTCGGATTCATAATCCTCATCAGCCAGGCTATCTTGAATCCAGTGGCCAAGTGAGCAAGGGACTCACGTCTGAGCATACCCTGCCACCCTTAGGGCGAACAAAGCGATACAAAAGGGGATGATGGACGGAGCGTTTGAGCAAATCAAACAATCACCCCCAGTCAACTGATCTGGGTTTAATCCATCACCATTCTTTAGCCCACTCAGCCACCCCATTTCAGACATGGCCATATGCAAATCAGTCTGACCCTGTGCCTCATGGGAACAGTCCAGCCCGAACTGCCAAGCCATGTCTTCCATGGACCGGAAACAAGCATCCTGGGACCGGTTTCGGATTCATAATCCTCATCAGCCAGGCTATCTTGAATCCAGTGGCCAAGTGAGCAAGGGACTCACGTCTGAGCATACCCTGCCACACTTAGGGCGAACAAAGCGATACAAAAGGGGATGATGGACGGAGCGTTTGAGCAAATCCAACACTCACCCCCAGTCACCTGATCTGGGTTTAATCTATCACCATTCTTTAGCCCACTCAGCCTCCCCATTTCAGACATGGCCATATGCAAATCAGTCTGACCCTGTGCCTCATGGGAACAGTCCAGCCCGAACTGCCAAGCCATGTCTTCCATGGACCGGAAAAAAGCATCCTGGGAACCGTTTCGGATTCATAATCCTCATCAGCCAGGCTATCTTGAATCCAGTGGCCAAGTGAGCAAGGGACTCACGTCTGAGCATACCCTGCCACACTTAGGGCGAACAAAGCGATACAAAAGGGGATTATGGACGGAGCGTTTGAGCAAATCAAACACTCACCCCCAGTCAACTGATCTGGGTTTAATCCATCACCATTCTTTAGCCCACTCAGCCACCCCATTTCAGACATGGCCATATGCAAATCAGTCTGACCCTGTGCCTCATGGGAACAGTCCAGCCCGAACTGCCAAGCCATGTCTTCCATGGACCGGAAACAAGCATCCTGGGACCGGTTTCGGATTCATAATCCTCATCAGCCAGGCTATCTTGAATCCAGTGGCCAAGTGAGCAAGGGACTCACGTCTGAGCATACCCTGCCACACTTAGGGCGAACAAAGCGATACAAAAGGGGATGATGGACGGAGCGTTTGAGCAAATCAAACACTCACCCCCAGTCAACTGATCTGGGTTTAATCTATCACCATTCTTTAGCCCACTCAGCCTCCCCATTTCAGACATGGCCATATGCAAATCAGTCTGACCCTGTGCCTCATGGGAACAGTCCAGCCCGAACTGCCAAGCCATGTCTTCCATGGACCGGAAACAAGCATCCTGGGAACCGTTTCGGATTCATAATCCTCATCAGCCAGGCTATCTTGAATCCAGTGGTCAAGTGAGCAAGGGACTCACGTCTGAGCATACCCTGCCACACTTAGGGCGAACAAGCGATACAAAAGGGGATTATGGACGGAGCGTTTGAGCAAATCAAACACTCACCCCCAGTCAACTGATCTGGGTTTAATCCATCACCATTCTTTAGCCCACTCAGCCACCCCATTTCAGACATGGCCATATGCAAATCAGTCTGACCCTGTGCCTCATGGGAACAGTCCAGCCCGAACTGCCAAGCCATGTCTTCCATGGACCGGAAACAAGCATCCTGGGACCGGTTTCGGATTCATAATCCTCATCAGCCAGGCTATCTTGAATCCAGTGGCCAAGTGAGCAAGGGACTCACGTCTGAGCATACCCTGCCACACTTAGGGCGAACAAAGCGATACAAAAGGGGATGATGGACGGAGCGTTTGAGCAAATCAAAAACTCACCCCCAGTCAACTGATCTGGGTTTAATCCATCACCATTCTTTAGCCCACTCAGCCACCCCATTTCAGACATGGCCATATGCAAATCAGTCTGACCCTGTGCCTCATGGGAACAGTCCAGCCCGAACTGCCAAGCCATGTCTTCCATGGACCGGAAACAAGCATCCTGGGACCGGTTTCGGATTCATAATCCTCATCAGCCAAGCTATCTTGAATCCAGTGGCCAAGTGAGCAAGGGACTCACGTCTGAGCATACCCTGCCACACTTAGGGCGAACAAGCGATACCAAAGGGGATTATGGACGGAGCGTTTGAGCAAATCAAACACTCACCCCCAGTCAACTGATCTGGGTTTAATCCATCACCATTCTTTAGCCCACTCAGCCACCCCATTTCAGACATGGCCATATGCAAATCAGTCTGACCCTGTGCCTCATGGGAACAGTCCAGCCCGAACTGCCAAGCCATGTCTTCCATGGACCGGAAACAAGCATCCTGGGACCGGTTTCGGATTCATAATCCTCATCAGCCAGGCTATTTTGAATCCAGTGGCCAAGTGAGCAAGGGACTCACGTCTGAGCATACCCTGCCACACTTAGGGCGAACAAAGCGATACAAAAGGGGATGATGGACGGAGCGTTTGAGCAAATCAAACACTCACCCCCAGTCAACTGATCTGGGTTTAATCCATCACCATTCTTTAGCCCACTCAGCCTCCCCATTTCAGACATGGCCATATGCAAATCAGTCTGACCCTGTGCCTCATGGGAATAATCCAGCCCGAACTGCCAAGCCATGTCTTCCATGGACCGGAAACAAGCATCCTGGGACCCATTTCGGATTCATAATCCTCATCAGCCAGGCTATCTTGAATCCAGTGGCCAAGTGAGCAAGGGACTCACGTCTGAGCATACCCTGCCACACTTAGGGCGAACAAGCGATACCAAAGGGGATTATGGACGGAGCGTTTGAGCAAATCAAACACTCACCCCCAGTCAACTGATCTGGGTTTAATCCATCACCATTCTTTAGCCCACTCAGCCACCCCATTTCAGACATGGCCATATGCAACTCAGTCTGACCCTGTGCCTCATGGGAACAGTCCAGCCCGAACTGCCAAGCCATGTCTTCCATGGACCGGAAACAAGCATCCTGGGACCGGTTTCGGATTCATAATCATCATCAGCCAGGCTATCTTTAATACAGTGGCCAAGTGAGCAAGGGACTCACGTCTGAGCATACCCTGCCACACTTAGGGCAAACAAAGCGATACAAAAGGGGATGATGGACGGAGCGTTTGAGCAAATCAAACATTCACCCCCAGTCAACTGATCTGGGTTTAATCCATCACCATTCTTTAGCCCACTCAGCCTCCCCATTTCAGACATGGCCATATGCAAATCAGTCTGACCCTGTGCCTCATGGGAACAGTCCAGCCCGAACTGCCAAGCCATGTCTTCCATGGACCGGAAACAAGCATCCTGGGACCCGTTTCGGATTCATAATCCTCATCAGCCAGGCTATCTTGAATCCAGTGGCCAAGTGAGCAAGGGACTCACGTCTGAGCATACCCTGCCACACTTAGGGCGAACAAAGCGATACAAAAGGGGATGATGGACGGAGCGTTTGAGCAAATCAAACACTCACCCCAAGTCAACTGATCTGGGTTTAATCCATCACCATTCTTTAGCCCACTCAGCCACCCCATTTCAGACATGGCCATATGCAAATCAGTCTGACCCTGTGCCTCATGGGAATAATCCAGCCCGAACTGCCAAGCCATGTCTTCCATGGACCGGAAACAAGCATCCTGGGACCCATTTCGGATTCATAATCCTCATCAGCCAGGCTATCTTGAATCCAGTGGCCAAGTGAGCAAGGGACTCACGTCTGAGCATACCCTTACACACTTAGGGCGAACAAAGTGATACAAAAGGGGATGATAGTCGGAGCGTTTGAGCAAATCAAACACTCACCCCCAGTCAACTGATCTGGGTTTAATCCATCACCATTCTTTAGCCCACTCAGCCACCCCATTTCAGACATGGCCATATGCAAATCAGTCTGACCATGTGCCTCATGGGAACAGTCCAGCCCGAACTGCCAAGCCATGTCTTCCATGGATCGGAAACAAGCATCCTGGGACCGGTTTCGGATTCATAATCCTCATCAGCCAGGCTATCTTGAATTAAGTGGCCAAGTGAGCAAGGGACTCACGTCTGAGCATACCCTGCCACACTTAGGGCGAACAAAGCGGTACAAAAGGGGATGATGGTCAGAGCGTTTGAGCAAATCAAACACTCACCCCCAGTCAACTGATCTGGGTTTAATCCATCACCATTCTTTAGCCCACTCAGCCACCCCATTTCAGACATGGCCATATGCAAATCAGTCTGACCCTGTGCCTCATGGGAACAGTCCAGCCCGAACTGCCAAGCCATGTCTTCCATGGACCGGAAACAAGCATCCTGGGACCGGTTTCGGATTCATAATCCTCATCAGCCAGGCTATCTTGAATCCAGTGGCCCAGTGAGCAAGGGACTCACGTCTGAGCATACCCTGCCACACTTAGGGCGAACAAAGCGATACAAAAGGGGATGATGGACGGAGCGTTTGAGCAAATCAAACACTCACCCCTAGTCAACTGATCTGGGTTTAATCCATCACCATTCTTTAGCCCACTCAGCCACCCCATTTCAGACATGGCCATATGCAAATCAGTCTGACCCTGTGCCTCATGGGAACAGTCCATCCCGAACTGCCAAGCCATGTCTTCCATGGACCGGAAACAAGCATCCTGGGACCGGTTTCGGATTCATAATCATCATCAGCCAGGCTATCTTTAATACAGTGGCCAAGTGAGCAAGGGACTCACGTCTGAGCATACCCTGCCACACTTAGGGCGAACAAAGCGATACAAAAGGGGATGATGGACGGAGCGTTTGAGCAAATCAAACATTCACCCCCAGTCAACTGATCTGGGTTTAATCCATCACCATTCTTTAGCCCACTCAGCCTCCCCATTTCAGACATGGCCATATGCAAATCAGTCTGACCCTGTGCCTCATGGGAACAGTCCAGCCCGAACTGCCAAGCCATGTCTTCCATGGACCGGAAACAAGCATCCTGGGACCCGTTTCGGATTCATAATCCTCATCAGCCAGGCTATCTTGAATCCAGTGGCCAAGTGAGCAAGGGACTCACGTCTGAGCATACCCTGCCACACTTAGGGCGAACAAAGCGATACAAAAGGGGATGATGGACGGAGCGTTTGAGCAAATCAAACACTCACCCCAAGTCAACTGATCTGGGTTTAATCCATCACCATTCTTTAGCCCACTCAGCCACCCCATTTCAGACATGGCCATATGCAAATCAGTCTGACCCTGTGCCTCATGGGAATAATCCAGCCCGAACTGCCAAGCCATGTCTTCCATGGACCGGAAACAAGCATCCTGGGACCCATTTCGGATTCATAATCCTCATCAGCCAGGCTATCTTGAATCCAGTGGCCAAGTGAGCAAGGGACTCACGTCTGAGCATACCCTTACACACTTAGGGCGAACAAAGTGATACAAAAGGGGATGATAGTCGGAGCGTTTGAGCAAATCAAACACTCACCCCCAGTCAACTGATCTGGGTTTAATCCATCACCATTCTTTAGCCCACTCAGCCACCCCATTTCAGACATGGCCATATGCAAATCAGTCTGACCATGTGCCTCATGGGAACAGTCCAGCCCGAACTGCCAAGCCATGTCTTCCATGGATCGGAAACAAGCATCCTGGGACCGGTTTCGGATTCATAATACTCATCAGCCAGGCTATCTTGAATTAAGTGGCCAAGTGAGCAAGGGACTCACGTCTGAGCATACCCTGCCACACTTAGGGCGAACAAAGCGGTACAAAAGGGGATGATGGTCAGAGCGTTTGAGCAAATCAAACACTCACCCCCAGTCAACTGATCTGGGTTTAATCCATCACCATTCTTTATCCCACTCAGCCACCCCATTTCAGACATGGCCATATGCAAATCAGTCTGACCCTGTGCCTCATGGGAACAGTCCAGCCCGAACTGCCAAGCCATGTCTTCCATGGACCGGAAACAAGCATCCTGGGACCGGTTTCGGATTCATAATCCTCATCAGCCAGGCTATCTTGAATCCAGTGGCCCAGTGAGCAAGGGACTCACGTCTGAGCATACCCTGCCACACTTAGGGCGAACAAAGCGATACAAAAGGGGATGATGGACGGAGCGTTTGAGCAAATCAAACACTCACCCCTAGTCAACTGATCTGGGTTTAATCCATCACCATTCTTTAGCCCACTCAGCCACCCCATTTCAGACATGGCCATATGCAAATCAGTCTGACCCTGTGCCTCATGGGAACAGTCCATCCCGAACTGCCAATCCATGTCTTCCATGGACCGGAAACAAGCATCCTGGGACCGGTTTCGGATTCATAATCCTCATCAGCCAGGCTATCTTGAATCCAGAGGCCAAGTGAGCAAGGGACTCACGTCTGAGCATACCCTGCCACACTTAGGGCGAACAAAGCGATACAAAAGGGGATGATGGACGGAGCGTTTGAGCAAATCAAACACTCATCCCCCAGTCAACTGATCTGGGTTTAATCCATCACCATTCTTTAGCCCACTCAGCCACCCCATTTCAGACATGGCCATATGCAAATCAGTCTGACCCTGTGCCTCATGGGAACAGTCCAGCCCGAACTGCCAAGCCATGTCTTCCATGGACCGGAAACAAGCATTCCTGGGACCAGTTTCGGATTCATAATCCTCATCAGACAAGCTATCTTGAATCCAGTGGCCAAGTTAGCAAGGGACTCACGTCTGAGCATACCCTGCCACACTTAGGGCGAACAAAGCGATACAAAAGGGGATGATGGACGGAGCGTTTGAGCAAATCAAACACACACCCCCAGTCAACTGATCTGGGTTTAATCCATCACCATTCTTTAGCCCACTCAGCCACCCCATTTCAGACAAGGCCATAGCAATTCAGTCTGACCCTGTGCCTCATGTGCACAGTCCAGCCCGAACTGCCAAGCCATGTCTTCCATGGACGGGAAAGAAGCATCCTGGGACCGGTTTCGGATTCATAATCCTCATCAGCCAGGCTATCTTGAATCCAGTGGCCAAGTGAGCAAGGGACTCACGTCTGAGCATACCCTGCCACACTTAGGGCGAACAAAGCGATACAAAAGGGGATGATGGACGGAGCGTTTGAGCAAATCAAACACACACCCCCAGTCAACTGATCTGGGTTTAATCCATCACCATTCTTTAGCCCACTCAGCCACCCCATTTCAGACAAGGCCATATGCAATTCAGTCTGACCCTGTGCCTCATGGGGCCTCATGGGAACAGTCCAGACCCAACTGCCAAGCCATGTATTCCATGGACCGGAAACGAGCATCCTGGGACTGGTTTCGGATTCATAATCCTCATCAGCCAGGCTATCTTGAATCCAGTGGCCAAGTGAGCGAGGGACTCACGTCTGAGCATACCCTGCCACACTTAGGGCGAACAAAGCGATACAAAAGGGGATGATGGACGGAGCGTTTGAGCAAATCAAACACTCACCCCCAGTCAACTGATCTGGGTTTAATCCATCACCATTCTTTAGCCTACTCCGCCACCCCATTTCAGACATGGCCATATGCAAATCAGTCTGACCCTGTGCCTCATGGGAACAGTCCATCCCGAACTGCCAAGCCATGTCTTCCATGGACCGGAAACAAGCATCCTGGGACCGGTTTCGGATTCATAATCTTCATCAGCCAGGCTATCTTGAATCCAGTGGCCAAGTGAGCAAGGGACTCACGTCTGAGCATACCCTGCCACACTTAGGGCGAACAAAGCGATACAAAAGGGGATGATGGACGGAGCGTTTGAGCAAATCAAACACTCACCCCCAGTCAACTGATCTGGGTTTAATCCATCACCATTCTTTAGCCTACTCCGCCACCCCATTTCAGACATGGCCATATGCAAATCAGTCTGACCCTGTGCCTCATGGGAACAGTCCATCCCGAACTGCCAAGCCATGTCTTCCATGGACCGGAAACAAGCATCCTGGGACCGGTTTCGGATTCATAATCTTCATCAGCCAGGCTATCTTGAATCCAGTGGCCAAGTGAGCAAGGGACTCACGTCTGAGCATACCCTAGCACACTTAGGGCGAACAAAGCGATACAAAAGGGGATGATGGACGGAGCGTTTGAGCAAATCAAAAACTCACCCCCAGTCAACTGATCTGGGTTTAATCCATCACCATTCTTTAGCCCACTCAGCCACCCCATTTCAGACATGGCCATATGCAAATCAGTCTGACCCTGTGCCTCATGGGAACAGTCCAGCCCGAACTGCCAAGCCATGTCTTCCATGGACCGGAAACAAGCATCCTGGGACCAGTTTCGGATTCATAATCCTCATCAGACAAGCTATCTTGAATCCAGTGGCCAAGTTAGCAAGGGACTCACGTCTGAGCATACCCTGCCACACTTAGGGCGAACAAAGCGATACAAAAGGGGATGATGGACGGAGCGTTTGAGCAAATCAAACACACACCCCCAGTCAACTGATCTGGGTTTAATCCATCACCATTCTTTAGCCCACTCAGCCACCCCATTTCAGACAAGGCCATATGCAATTCAGTCTGACCCTGTGCCTCATGTGCACAGTCCAGCCCGAACTGCCAAGCCATGTCTTCCATGGACGGGAAAGAAGCATCCTGGGACCGGTTTCGGATTCATAATCCTCATCAGCCAGGCTATCTTGAATCCAGTGGCCAAGTGAGCAAGGGACTCACGTCTGAGCATACCCTGCCACACTTAGGGCGAACACAGCGATACAAAAGGGGATGATGGACGAAGCGTTTGAGCAAATCAAACACTCACCCTCAGTCAACTGATCTGGGTTTAATCCATCACCATTCTTTAGCCCACTCAGCCACCCCATTTCAGACATGGCCATATGCAAATCAGTCTGACCATGTGCCTCATGGGAACAGTCCAGCCCGAACTGCCAAGCCATGTCTTCCATGGATCGGAAACAAGCATCCTGGGACCGGTTTCGGATTCATAATCCTCATCAGCCAGGCTATCTTGAATTAAGTGGCCAAGTGAGCAAGGGACTCACGTCTGAGCATACCCTGCCACACTTAGGGCGAACAAAGCGGTACAAAAGGGGATGATGGTCAGAGCGTTTGAGCAAATCAAACACTCACCCCCAGTCAACTGATCTGGGTTTAATCCATCACCATTCTTTAGCCCACTCAGCCACCCCATTTCAGACATGGCCATATGCAAATCAGTCTGACCCTGTGCCTCATGGGAACAGTCCAGCCCGAACTGCCAAGCCATGTCTTCCATGGACCGGAAACAAGCATCCTGGGACCGGTTTCGGATTCATAATCCTCATCAGCCAGGCTATCTTGAATCCAGTGGCCCAGTGAGCAAGGGACTCACGTCTGAGCATACCCTGCCACACTTAGGGCGAACAAAGCGATACAAAAGGGGATGATGGACGGAGCGTTTGAGCAAATCAAACACTCACCCCTAGTCAACTGATCTGGGTTTAATCCATCACCATTCTTTAGCCCACTCAGCCACCCCATTTCAGACATGGCCATATGCAAATCAGTCTGACCCTGTGCCTCATGGGAACAGTCCATCCCGAACTGCCAAGCCATGTCTTCCATGGACCGGAAACAAGCATCCTGGGACCGGTTTCGGATTCATAATCATCATCAGCCAGGCTATCTTTAATACAGTGGCCAAGTGAGCAAGGGACTCACGTCTGAGCATACCCTGCCACACTTAGGGCGAACAAAGCGATACAAAAGGGGATGATGGACGGAGCGTTTGAGCAAATCAAACATTCACCCCCAGTCAACTGATCTGGGTTTAATCCATCACCATTCTTTAGCCCACTCAGCCTCCCCATTTCAGACATGGCCATATGCAAATCAGTCTGACCCTGTGCCTCATGGGAACAGTCCAGCCCGAACTGCCAAGCCATGTCTTCCATGGACCGGAAACAAGCATCCTGGGACCCGTTTCGGATTCATAATCCTCATCAGCCAGGCTATCTTGAATCCAGTGGCCAAGTGAGCAAGGGACTCACGTCTGAGCATACCCTGCCACACTTAGGGCGAACAAAGCGATACAAAAGGGGATGATGGACGGAGCGTTTGAGCAAATCAAACACTCACCCCAAGTCAACTGATCTGGGTTTAATCCATCACCATTCTTTAGCCCACTCAGCCACCCCATTTCAGACATGGCCATATGCAAATCAGTCTGACCCTGTGCCTCATGGGAATAATCCAGCCCGAACTGCCAAGCCATGTCTTCCATGGACCGGAAACAAGCATCCTGGGACCCATTTCGGATTCATAATCCTCATCAGCCAGGCTATCTTGAATCCAGTGGCCAAGTGAGCAAGGGACTCACGTCTGAGCATACCCTTACACACTTAGGGCGAACAAAGTGATACAAAAGGGGATGATAGTCGGAGCGTTTGAGCAAATCAAACACTCACCCCCAGTCAACTGATCTGGGTTTAATCCATCACCATTCTTTAGCCCACTCAGCCACCCCATTTCAGACATGGCCATATGCAAATCAGTCTGACCATGTGCCTCATGGGAACAGTCCAGCCCGAACTGCCAAGCCATGTCTTCCATGGATCGGAAACAAGCATCCTGGGACCGGTTTCGGATTCATAATACTCATCAGCCAGGCTATCTTGAATTAAGTGGCCAAGTGAGCAAGGGACTCACGTCTGAGCATACCCTGCCACACTTAGGGCGAACAAAGCGGTACAAAAGGGGATGATGGTCAGAGCGTTTGAGCAAATCAAACACTCACCCCCAGTCAACTGATCTGGGTTTAATCCATCACCATTCTTTATCCCACTCAGCCACCCCATTTCAGACATGGCCATATGCAAATCAGTCTGACCCTGTGCCTCATGGGAACAGTCCAGCCCGAACTGCCAAGCCATGTCTTCCATGGACCGGAAACAAGCATCCTGGGACCGGTTTCGGATTCATAATCCTCATCAGCCAGGCTATCTTGAATCCAGTGGCCCAGTGAGCAAGGGACTCACGTCTGAGCATACCCTGCCACACTTAGGGCGAACAAAGCGATACAAAAGGGGATGATGGACGGAGCGTTTGAGCAAATCAAACACTCACCCCTAGTCAACTGATCTGGGTTTAATCCATCACCATTCTTTAGCCCACTCAGCCACCCCATTTCAGACATGGCCATATGCAAATCAGTCTGACCCTGTGCCTCATGGGAACAGTCCATCCCGAACTGCCAATCCATGTCTTCCATGGACCGGAAACAAGCATCCTGGGACCGGTTTCGGATTCATAATCCTCATCAGCCAGGCTATCTTGAATCCAGAGGCCAAGTGAGCAAGGGACTCACGTCTGAGCATACCCTGCCACACTTAGGGCGAACAAAGCGATACAAAAGGGGATGATGGACGGAGCGTTTGAGCAAATCAAACACTCATCCCCCAGTCAACTGATCTGGGTTTAATCCATCACCATTCTTTAGCCCACTCAGCCACCCCATTTCAGACATGGCCATATGCAAATCAGTCTGACCCTGTGCCTCATGGGAACAGTCCAGCCCGAACTGCCAAGCCATGTCTTCCATGGACCGGAAACAAGCATCCTGGGACCAGTTTCGGATTCATAATCCTCATCAGACAAGCTATCTTGAATCCAGTGGCCAAGTTAGCAAGGGACTCACGTCTGAGCATACCCTGCCACACTTAGGGCGAACAAAGCGATACAAAAGGGGATGATGGACGGAGCGTTTGAGCAAATCAAACACACACCCCCAGTCAACTGATCTGGGTTTAATCCATCACCATTCTTTAGCCCACTCAGCCACCCCATTTCAGACAAGGCCATATGCAATTCAGTCTGACCCTGTGCCTCATGTGCACAGTCCAGCCCGAACTGCCAAGCCATGTCTTCCATGGACGGGAAAGAAGCATCCTGGGACCGGTTTCGGATTCATAATCCTCATCAGCCAGGCTATCTTGAATCCAGTGGCCAAGTGAGCAAGGGACTCACGTCTGAGCATACCCTGCCACACTTAGGGCGAACAAAGCGATACAAAAGGGGATGATGGACGGAGCGTTTGAGCAAATCAAACACACACCCCCAGTCAACTGATCTGGGTTTAATCCATCACCATTCTTTAGCCCACTCAGCCACCCCATTTCAGACAAGGCCATATGCAATTCAGTCTGACCCTGTGCCTCATGGGGCCTCATGGGAACAGTCCAGACCCAACTGCCAAGCCATGTATTCCATGGACCGGAAACGAGCATCCTGGGACTGGTTTCGGATTCATAATCCTCATCAGCCAGGCTATCTTGAATCCAGTGGCCAAGTGAGCGAGGGACTCACGTCTGAGCATACCCTGCCACACTTAGGGCGAACAAAGCGATACAAAAGGGGATGATGGACGGAGCGTTTGAGCAAATCAAACACTCACCCCCAGTCAACTGATCTGGGTTTAATCCATCACCATTCTTTAGCCTACTCCGCCACCCCATTTCAGACATGGCCATATGCAAATCAGTCTGACCCTGTGCCTCATGGGAACAGTCCATCCCGAACTGCCAAGCCATGTCTTCCATGGACCGGAAACAAGCATCCTGGGACCGGTTTCGGATTCATAATCTTCATCAGCCAGGCTATCTTGAATCCAGTGGCCAAGTGAGCAAGGGACTCACGTCTGAGCATACCCTGCCACACTTAGGGCGAACAAAGCGATACAAAAGGGGATGATGGACGGAGCGTTTGAGCAAATCAAACACTCACCCCCAGTCAACTGATCTGGGTTTAATCCATCACCATTCTTTAGCCTACTCCGCCACCCCATTTCAGACATGGCCATATGCAAATCAGTCTGACCCTGTGCCTCATGGGAACAGTCCATCCCGAACTGCCAAGCCATGTCTTCCATGGACCGGAAACAAGCATCCTGGGACCGGTTTCGGATTCATAATCTTCATCAGCCAGGCTATCTTGAATCCAGTGGCCAAGTGAGCAAGGGACTCACGTCTGAGCATACCCTAGCACACTTAGGGCGAACAAAGCGATACAAAAGGGGATGATGGACGGAGCGTTTGAGCAAATCAAAAACTCACCCCCAGTCAACTGATCTGGGTTTAATCCATCACCATTCTTTAGCCCACTCAGCCACCCCATTTCAGACATGGCCATATGCAAATCAGTCTGACCCTGTGCCTCATGGGAACAGTCCAGCCCGAACTGCCAAGCCATGTCTTCCATGGACCGGAAACAAGCATCCTGGGACCAGTTTCGGATTCATAATCCTCATCAGACAAGCTATCTTGAATCCAGTGGCCAAGTTAGCAAGGGACTCACGTCTGAGCATACCCTGCCACACTTAGGGCGAACAAAGCGATACAAAAGGGGATGATGGACGGAGCGTTTGAGCAAATCAAACACACACCCCCAGTCAACTGATCTGGGTTTAATCCATCACCATTCTTTAGCCCACTCAGCCACCCCATTTCAGACAAGGCCATATGCAATTCAGTCTGACCCTGTGCCTCATGTGCACAGTCCAGCCCGAACTGCCAAGCCATGTCTTCCATGGACGGGAAAGAAGCATCCTGGGACCGGTTTCGGATTCATAATCCTCATCAGCCAGGCTATCTTGAATCCAGTGGCCAAGTGAGCAAGGGACTCACGTCTGAGCATACCCTGCCACACTTAGGGCGAACACAGCGATACAAAAGGGGATGATGGACGAAGCGTTTGAGCAAATCAAACACTCACCCTCAGTCAACTGATCTGGGTTTAATCCATCACCATTCTTTAGCCCACTCAGCCACCCCATTTCAGACATGGCCATATGCAAATCAGTCTGACCATGTGCCTCATGGGAACAGTCCAGCCCGAACTGCCAAGCCATGTCTTCCATGGATCGGAAACAAGCATCCTGGGACCGGTTTCGGATTCATAATCCTCATCAGCCAGGCTATCTTGAATTAAGTGGCCAAGTGAGCAAGGGACTCACGTCTGAGCATACCCTGCCACACTTAGGGCGAACAAAGCGGTACAAAAGGGGATGATGGTCAGAGCGTTTGAGCAAATCAAACACTCACCCCCAGTCAACTGATCTGGGTTTAATCCATCACCATTCTTTAGCCCACTCAGCCACCCCATTTCAGACATGGCCATATGCAAATCAGTCTGACCCTGTGCCTCATGGGAACAGTCCAGCCCGAACTGCCAAGCCATGTCTTCCATGGACCGGAAACAAGCATCCTGGGACCGGTTTCGGATTCATAATCCTCATCAGCCAGGCTATCTTGAATCCAGTGGCCCAGTGAGCAAGGGACTCACGTCTGAGCATACCCTGCCACACTTAGGGCGAACAAAGCGATACAAAAGGGGATGATGGACGGAGCGTTTGAGCAAATCAAACACTCACCCCTAGTCAACTGATCTGGGTTTAATCCATCACCATTCTTTAGCCCACTCAGCCACCCCATTTCAGACATGGCCATATGCAAATCAGTCTGACCCTGTGCCTCATGGGAACAGTCCATCCCGAACTGCCAAGCCATGTCTTCCATGGACCGGAAACAAGCATCCTGGGACCGGTTTCGGATTCATAATCATCATCAGCCAGGCTATCTTTAATACAGTGGCCAAGTGAGCAAGGGACTCACGTCTGAGCATACCCTGCCACACTTAGGGCGAACAAAGCGATACAAAAGGGGATGATGGACGGAGCGTTTGAGCAAATCAAACATTCACCCCCAGTCAACTGATCTGGGTTTAATCCATCACCATTCTTTAGCCCACTCAGCCTCCCCATTTCAGACATGGCCATATGCAAATCAGTCTGACCCTGTGCCTCATGGGAACAGTCCAGCCCGAACTGCCAAGCCATGTCTTCCATGGACCGGAAACAAGCATCCTGGGACCCGTTTCGGATTCATAATCCTCATCAGCCAGGCTATCTTGAATCCAGTGGCCAAGTGAGCAAGGGACTCACGTCTGAGCATACCCTGCCACACTTAGGGCGAACAAAGCGATACAAAAGGGGATGATGGACGGAGCGTTTGAGCAAATCAAACACTCACCCCAAGTCAACTGATCTGGGTTTAATCCATCACCATTCTTTAGCCCACTCAGCCACCCCATTTCAGACATGGCCATATGCAAATCAGTCTGACCCTGTGCCTCATGGGAATAATCCAGCCCGAACTGCCAAGCCATGTCTTCCATGGACCGGAAACAAGCATCCTGGGACCCATTTCGGATTCATAATCCTCATCAGCCAGGCTATCTTGAATCCAGTGGCCAAGTGAGCAAGGGACTCACGTCTGAGCATACCCTTACACACTTAGGGCGAACAAAGTGATACAAAAGGGGATGATAGTCGGAGCGTTTGAGCAAATCAAACACTCACCCCCAGTCAACTGATCTGGGTTTAATCCATCACCATTCTTTAGCCCACTCAGCCACCCCATTTCAGACATGGCCATATGCAAATCAGTCTGACCATGTGCCTCATGGGAACAGTCCAGCCCGAACTGCCAAGCCATGTCTTCCATGGATCGGAAACAAGCATCCTGGGACCGGTTTCGGATTCATAATACTCATCAGCCAGGCTATCTTGAATTAAGTGGCCAAGTGAGCAAGGGACTCACGTCTGAGCATACCCTGCCACACTTAGGGCGAACAAAGCGGTACAAAAGGGGATGATGGTCAGAGCGTTTGAGCAAATCAAACACTCACCCCCAGTCAACTGATCTGGGTTTAATCCATCACCATTCTTTATCCCACTCAGCCACCCCATTTCAGACATGGCCATATGCAAATCAGTCTGACCCTGTGCCTCATGGGAACAGTCCAGCCCGAACTGCCAAGCCATGTCTTCCATGGACCGGAAACAAGCATCCTGGGACCGGTTTCGGATTCATAATCCTCATCAGCCAGGCTATCTTGAATCCAGTGGCCCAGTGAGCAAGGGACTCACGTCTGAGCATACCCTGCCACACTTAGGGCGAACAAAGCGATACAAAAGGGGATGATGGACGGAGCGTTTGAGCAAATCAAACACTCACCCCTAGTCAACTGATCTGGGTTTAATCCATCACCATTCTTTAGCCCACTCAGCCACCCCATTTCAGACATGGCCATATGCAAATCAGTCTGACCCTGTGCCTCATGGGAACAGTCCATCCCGAACTGCCAATCCATGTCTTCCATGGACCGGAAACAAGCATCCTGGGACCGGTTTCGGATTCATAATCCTCATCAGCCAGGCTATCTTGAATCCAGAGGCCAAGTGAGCAAGGGACTCACGTCTGAGCATACCCTGCCACACTTAGGGCGAACAAAGCGATACAAAAGGGGATGATGGACGGAGCGTTTGAGCAAATCAAACACTCATCCCCCAGTCAACTGATCTGGGTTTAATCCATCACCATTCTTTAGCCCACTCAGCCACCCCATTTCAGACATGGCCATATGCAAATCAGTCTGACCCTGTGCCTCATGGGAACAGTCCAGCCCGAACTGCCAAGCCATGTCTTCCATGGACCGGAAACAAGCATCCTGGGACCAGTTTCGGATTCATAATCCTCATCAGACAAGCTATCTTGAATCCAGTGGCCAAGTTAGCAAGGGACTCACGTCTGAGCATACCCTGCCACACTTAGGGCGAACAAAGCGATACAAAAGGGGATGATGGACGGAGCGTTTGAGCAAATCAAACACACACCCCCAGTCAACTGATCTGGGTTTAATCCATCACCATTCTTTAGCCCACTCAGCCACCCCATTTCAGACAAGGCCATATGCAATTCAGTCTGACCCTGTGCCTCATGTGCACAGTCCAGCCCGAACTGCCAAGCCATGTCTTCCATGGACGGGAAAGAAGCATCCTGGGACCGGTTTCGGATTCATAATCCTCATCAGCCAGGCTATCTTGAATCCAGTGGCCAAGTGAGCAAGGGACTCACGTCTGAGCATACCCTGCCACACTTAGGGCGAACACAGCGATACAAAAGGGGATGATGGACGGAGCGTTTGAGCAAATCAAACACTCACCCTCAGTCAACTGATCTGGGTTTAATCCATCACCATTCTTTAGCCCACTCAGCCACCCCATTTCAGACATGGCCATATGCAAATCAGTCTGACCCTGTGCCTCATGGGGCCTCATGGGAACAGTCCAGACCCAACTGCCAAGCCATGTATTCCATGGACCGGAAACGAGCATCCTGGGACTGGTTTCGGATTCATAATCCTCATCAGCCAGGCTATCTTGAATCCAGTGGCCAAGTGAGCGAGGGACTCACGTCTGAGCATACCCTGCCACACTTAGGGCGAACAAAGCGATACAAAAGGGGATGATGGACGGAGCGTTTGAGCAAATCAAACACTCACCCCCAGTCAACTGATCTGGGTTTAATCCATCACCATTCTTTAGCCTACTCCGCCACCCCATTTCAGACATGGCCATATGCAAATCAGTCTGACCCTGTGCCTCATGGGAACAGTCCATCCCGAACTGCCAAGCCATGTCTTCCATGGACCGGAAACAAGCATCCTGGGACCGGTTTCGGATTCATAATCTTCATCAGCCAGGCTATCTTGAATCCAGTGGCCAAGTGAGCAAGGGACTCACGTCTGAGCATACCCTGCCACACTTAGGGCGAACAAAGCGATACAAAAGGGGATGATGGACGGAGCGTTTGAGCAAATCAAACACTCACCCCCAGTCAACTGATCTGGGTTTAATCCATCACCATTCTTTAGCCTACTCCGCCACCCCATTTCAGACATGGCCATATGCAAATCAGTCTGACCCTGTGCCTCATGGGAACAGTCCATCCCGAACTGCCAAGCCATGTCTTCCATGGACCGGAAACAAGCATCCTGGGACCGGTTTCGGATTCATAATCTTCATCAGCCAGGCTATCTTGAATCCAGTGGCCAAGTGAGCAAGGGACTCACGTCTGAGCATACCCTGCCACACTTAGGGCGAACAAAGCGATACAAAAGGGGATGATGGACGGAGCGTTTGAGCAAATCAAAAACTCACCCCCAGTCAACTGATCTGGGTTTAATCCATCACCATTCTTTAGCCCACTCAGCCACCCCATTTCAGACATGGCCATATGCAAATCAGTCTGACCCTGTGCCTCATGGGAACAGTCCAGCCCGAACTGCCAAGCCATGTCTTCCATGGACCGGAAACAAGCATCCTGGGACCAGTTTCGGATTCATAATCCTCATCAGACAAGCTATCTTGAATCCAGTGGCCAAGTTAGCAAGGGACTCACGTCTGAGCATACCCTGCCACACTTAGGGCGAACAAAGCGATACAAAAGGGGATGATGGACGGAGCGTTTGAGCAAATCAAACACACACCCCCAGTCAACTGATCTGGGTTTAATCCATCACCATTCTTTAGCCCACTCAGCCACCCCATTTCAGACAAGGCCATATGCAATTCAGTCTGACCCTGTGCCTCATGTGCACAGTCCAGCCCGAACTGCCAAGCCATGTCTTCCATGGACGGGAAAGAAGCATCCTGGGACCGGTTTCGGATTCATAATCCTCATCAGCCAGGCTATCTTGAATCCAGTGGCCAAGTGAGCAAGGGACTCACGTCTGAGCATACCCTGCCACACTTAGGGCGAACACAGCGATACAAAAGGGGATGATGGACGAAGCGTTTGAGCAAATCAAACACTCACCCTCAGTCAACTGATCTGGGTTTAATCCATCACCATTCTTTAGCCCACTCAGCCACCCCATTTCAGACATGGCCATATGCAAATCAGTCTGACCCTGTGCCTCATGGGAACAGTCCAGACCCAACTGCCAAGCCATGTATTCCATGGACCGGAAACGAGCATCCTGGGACTGGTTTCGGATTCATAATCCTCATCAGCCAGGCTATCTTGAATCCAGTGGCCAAGTGAGCGAGGGACTCACGTCTGAGCATACCCTGCCACACTTAGGGCGAACAAAGCGATACAAAAGGGGATGATGGACGGAGCGTTTGAGCAAATCAAACACTCACCCCCAGTCAACTGATCAGGGTTTAATCCATCACCATTCTTTAGCCTACTCCGCCACCCCATTTCAGACATGGCCATATGCAAATCAGTCTGACCCTGTGCCTCATGGGAACAGTCCATCCCGAACTGCCAAGCCATGTCTTCCATGGACCGGAAACAAGCATCCTGGGACCGGTTTCGGATTCATAATCTTCATCAGCCAGGCTATCTTGAATCCAGTGGCCAAGTGAGCAAGGGACTCACGTCTGAGCATACCCTGCCACACTTAGGGCGAACAAAGCGATACAAAAGGGGATGATGGACGGAGCGTTTGAGCAAATCAAAAACTCACCCCCAGTCAACTGATCTGGGTTTAATCCATCACCATTCTTTAGCCCACTCAGCCACCCCATTTCAGACATGGCCATATGCAAATCAGTCTGACCCTGTGCCTCATGGGAACAGTCCAGCCCGAACTGCCAAGCCATGTCTTCCATGGACCGGAAACAATCATCCTGGGACCGGTTTCGGATTCATAATCCTCATCAGCCAAGCTATCTTGAATCCAGTGGCCAAGTTACCAAGGGACTCACGTCTGAGCATACCCTGCCACACTTAGGGCGAACAAAGCGATACAAAAGGGGATGATGGACGGAGCGTTTGAGCAAATCAAACACTCACCCCCAGTCAACTGATCTGGGTTTAATCCATCACCATTCTTTAGCCCACTCAGCCACCCCATTTCAGACATGGCCATATGCAATTCAGTCTGACCCTGTGCCTCATGGGAACAGTCCAGCCCGAACTGCCAAGCCATGTCTTCCATGGACGGGAAACAAGCATCCTGGGACCGGTTTCGGATTCATAATCCTCATCAGCCAGGCTATCTTGAATCCAGTGGCCAAGTGAGCAAGGGACTCACGTCTGAGCATACCCTGCCACCCTTAGGGCGAACAAAGCGATACAAAAGGGGATGATGGACGGAGCGTTTGAGCAAATCAAACACTCACCCCCAGTCAACTGATCTGGGTTTAATCCATCACCATTCTTTAGCCCACTCAGCCACCCCATTTCAGACATGGCCATATGCAAATCAGTCTGACCCTGTGCCTCATGGGAACAGTCCAGCCCGAACTGCCAAGCCATGTCTTCCATGGACCGGAAACAAGCATCCTGGGACCGGTTTCGGATTCATAATCCTCATCAGCCAGGCTATCTTGAATCCAGTGGCCAAGTGAGCAAGGGACTCACGTCTGAGCATACCCTGCCACACTTAGGGCGAACAAAGCGATACAAAAGGGGATGATGGACGGAGCGTTTGAGCAAATCCAACACTCACCCCCAGTCACCTGATCTGGGTTTAATCTATCACCATTCTTTAGCCCACTCAGCCTCCCCATTTCAGACATGGCCATATGCAAATCAGTCTGACCCTGTGCCTCATGGGAACAGTCCAGCCCGAACTGCCAAGCCATGTCTTCCATGGACCGGAAAAAAGCATCCTGGGAACCGTTTCGGATTCATAATCCTCATCAGCCAGGCTATCTTGAATCCAGTGGCCAAGTGAGCAAGGGACTCACGTCTGAGCATACCCTGCCACACTTAGGGCGAACAAAGCGATACAAAAGGGGATTATGGACGGAGCGTTTGAGCAAATCAAACACTCACCCCCAGTCAACTGATCTGGGTTTAATCCATCACCATTCTTTAGCCCACTCAGCCACCCCATTTCAGACATGGCCATATGCAAATCAGTCTGACCCTGTGCCTCATGGGAACAGTCCAGCCCGAACTGCCAAGCCATGTCTTCCATGGACCGGAAACAAGCATCCTGGGACCGGTTTCGGATTCATAATCCTCATCAGCCAGGCTATCTTGAATCCAGTGGCCAAGTGAGCAAGGGACTCACGTCTGAGCATACCCTGCCACACTTAGGGCGAACAAAGCGATACAAAAGGGGATGATGGACGGAGCGTTTGAGCAAATCAAACACTCACCCCCAGTCAACTGATCTGGGTTTAATCTATCACCATTCTTTAGCCCACTCAGCCTCCCCATTTCAGACATGGCCATATGCAAATCAGTCTGACCCTGTGCCTCATGGGAACAGTCCAGCCCGAACTGCCAAGCCATGTCTTCCATGGACCGGAAACAAGCATCCTGGGAACCGTTTCGGATTCATAATCCTCATCAGCCAGGCTATCTTGAATCCAGTGGCCAAGTGAGCAAGGGACTCACGTCTGAGCATACCCTGCCACACTTAGGGCGAACAAGCGATACAAAAGGGGATTATGGACGGAGCGTTTGAGCAAATCAAACACTCACCCCCAGTCAACTGATCTGGGTTTAATCCATCACCATTCTTTAGCCCACTCAGCCACCCCATTTCAGACATGGCCATATGCAAATCAGTCTGACCCTGTGCCTCATGGGAACAGTCCAGCCCGAACTGCCAAGCCATGTCTTCCATGGACCGGAAACAAGCATCCTGGGACCGGTTTCAGATTCATAATCCTCATCAGCCAGGCTATCTTGAATCCAGTGGCCAAGTGAGCAAGGGACTCACGTCTGAGCATACCCTGCCACACTTAGGGCGAACAAAGCGATACAAAAGGGGATGATGGACGGAGCGTTTGAGCAAATCAAAAACTCACCCCCAGTCAACTGATCTGGGTTTAATCCATCACCATTCTTTAGCCCACTCAGCCACCCCATTTCAGACATGGCCATATGCAAATCAGTCTGACCCTGTGCCTCATGGGAACAGTCCAGCCCGAACTGCCAAGCCATGTCTTCCATGGACCGGAAACAAGCATCCTGGGACCAGTTTCGGATTCATAATCCTCATCAGCCAAGCTATCTTGAATCCAGTGGCCAAGTTAGCAAGGGACTCACGTCTGAGCATACCCTGCCACACTTAGGGCGAACAAAGCGATACAAAAGGGGATGATGGACGGAGCGTTTGAGCAAATCAAACACTCACCCCCAGTCAACTGATCTGGGTTTAATCCATCACCATTCTTTAGCCCACTCAGCCTCCCCATTTCAGACATGGCCATATGCAATTCAGTCTGACCCTGTGCCTCATGGGAACAGTCCAGCCCGAACTGCCAAGCCATGTCTTCCATGGACGGGAAACAAGCATCCTGGGACCGGTTTCGGATTCATAATCCTCATCAGCCAGGCTATCTTGAATCCAGTGGCCAAGTGAGCAAGGGACTCACGTCTGAGCATACCCTGCCACCCTTAGGGCGAACAAAGCGATACAAAAGGGGATGATGGACGGAGCGTTTGAGCAAATCAAACACTCACCCCCAGTCAACTGATCTGGGTTTAATCCATCACCATTCTTCAGCCCACTCAGCCACCCCATTTCAGACATGGCCATATGCAAATCAGTCTGACCCTGTGCCTCATGGGAACAGTCCAGCCCGAACTGCCAAGCCATGTCTTCCATGGACCGGAAACAAGCATCCTGGGACCGGTTTCGGATTCATAATCCTCATCAGCCAGGCTATCTTGAATCCAGTGGCCAAGTGAGCAAGGGACTCACGTCTGAGCATACCCTGCCACACTTAGGGCGAACAAAGCGATACAAAAGGGGATGATGGACGGAGCGTTTGAGCAAATCCAACACTCACCCCCAGTCAACTGATCTGGGTTTAATCTATCACCATTCTTTAGCCCACTCAGCCTCCCCATTTCAGACATGGCCATATGCAAATCAGTCTGACCCTGTGCCTCATGGGAACAGTCCAGCCCGAACTGCCAAGCCATGTCTTCCATGGACCGGAAAAAAGCATCCTGGGAACCGTTTCGGATTCATAATCCTCATCAGCCAGGCTATCTTGAATCCAGTGGCCAAGTGAGCAAGGGACTCACGTCTGAGCATACCCTGCCACACTTAGGGCGAACAAAGCGATACAAAAGGGGATGTTGGACGGAGCGTTTGAGCAAATCAAACACTCACCCCCAGTCAACTGATCTGGGTTTAATCTATCACCATTCTTTAGCCCACTCAGCCTCCCCATTTCAGACATGGCCATATGCAAATCAGTCTGACCCTGTGCCTCATGGGAACAGTCCAGCCCGAACTGCCAAGCCATGTCTTCCATGGACCGGAAACAAGCATCCTGGGAACCATTTCGGATTCATAATCCTCATCAGCCAGGCTATCTTGAATCCAGTGGCCAAGTGAGCAAGGGACTCACGTCTGAGCATACCCTGCCACACTTAGGGCGAACAAGCGATACAAAAGGGGATTATGGACGGAGCGTTTGAGCAAATCAAACACTCACCCCCAGTCAACTGATCTGGGTTTATTCCATCACCATTCTTTAGCCCACTCAGCCACCCCATTTCAGACATGGCCATATGCAAATCAGTCTGACCCTGTGCCTCATGGGAACAGTCCAGCCCGAACTGCCAAGCCATGTCTTCCATGGACCGGAAACAAGCATCCTGGGACCGGTTTCGGATTCATAATCCTCATCAGCCAGGCTATCTTGAATCCAGTGGCCAAGTGAGCAAGGGACTCACTTCTGAGCATACCCTGCCACACTTAGGGCGAACAAAGCGATACAAAAGGGGATGATGGACGGAGCGTTTGAGCAAATCAAACACTCACCCCCATTCAACTGATCTGGGTTTAATCCATCACCGTTCTTTAGCCCACTCAGCCACCCCATTTCAGACATGGCCATATGCAACTCAGTCTGACCCTGTGCCTCATGGGAACAGTCCAGCCCGAACTGCCAAGCCATGTCTTCCATGGACCGGAAACAAGCATCCTGGGACCGGTTTCGGATTCATAATCATCAACAGCCAGGCTATCTTTAATACAGTGGCCAAGTGAGCAAGGGACTCACGTCTGAGCATACCCTGCCACACTTAGGGCGAACAAAGCGATACAAAAGGGGATGATGGACGGAGCGTTTGAGCAAATCAAACATTCACCCCCAGTCAACTGATCTGGGTTTAATCCATCACCATTCTTTAGCCCACTCAGCCACCCCATTTCAGACATGGCCATATGCAAATCAGTCTGACCCTGTGCCTCATGGGAACAGTCCAGCCCGAACTGCCAAGCCATGTCTTCCATGGACCGGAAACAAGCATCCTGGGACCGGTTTCGGATTCATAATCCTCATCAGCCAGGCTATCTTGAATCCAGAGGCCAAGTGAGCAAGGGACTCACGTCTGAGCATACCCTGCCACCCTTAGGGCGAACAAAGCGATACAAAAGGGGATGATGGACGGAGCGTTTGAGCAAATCAAACACTCACCCCCAGTCAACTGATCTGGGTTTAATCCATCACCATTCTTTAGCCCACTCACCCACCCCATTTCAGACATGGCCATATGCAAATCAGTCTGACCCTGTGCCTCATGGGAACAGTCCAGCCCGAACTGCCAAGCCATGTCTTCCATGGACCGGAAACAAGCATCCTGGGAACAGTTTCGGATTCATAATCCTCATCAGCCAAGCTATCTTGAATCCAGTGGCCAAGTTAGCAAGGGACTCACGTCTGAGCATACCCTGCCACACTTAGGGCGAACAAAGCGATACAAAAGGGGATGATGGACGGAGCGTTTGAGCAAATCAAACACACACCCCCAGTCAACTGATCTGGGTTTAATCCATCACCATTCTTTAGCCCACTCAGCCACCCCATTTCAGACATGGCCATATGCAATTCAGTCTGACCCTGTGCCTCATGTGAACAGTCCAGCCCGAACTGCCAAGCCATGTCTTCCATGGACGGGAAACAAGCATCCTGGGACCAGTTTCGGATTCATAATCCTCATCAGCCAGGCTATCTTGAATCCAGTGGCCAAGTGAGCAAGGGACTCACGTCTGAGCATACCCTGCCACACTTAGGGCGAACACAGCGATACAAAAGGGGATGATGGACGGAGCGTTTGAGCAAATCAAACACTCACCCTCAGTCAACTGATCTGGGTTTAATCCATCACCATTCTTTAGCCCACTCAGCCACCCCATTTCAGACATGGCCATATGCAAATCAGTCTGACCCTGTGCCTCATGGGAACAGTCCAGACCCAACTGCCAAGCCATGTATTCCATGGACCGGAAACGAGCATCCTGGGACTGGTTTCGGATTCATAATCCTCATCAGCCAGGCTATCTTGAATCCAGTGGCCAAGTGAGCGAGGGACTCACGTCTGAGCATACCCTGCCACACTTAGGGCGAACAAAGCGATACAAAAGGGGATGATGGACGGAGCGTTTGAGCAAATCAAACACTCACCCCCAGTCAACTGATCTGGGTTTAATCCATCACCATTCTTTAGCCTACTCCGCCACCCCATTTCAGACATGGCCATATGCAAATCAGTCTGACCCTGTGCCTCATGGGAACAGTCCATCCCGAACTGCCAAGCCATGTCTTCCATGGACCGGAAACAAGCATCCTGGGACCGGTTTCGGATTCATAATCTTCATCAGCCAGGCTATCTTGAATCCAGTGGCCAAGTGAGCAAGGGACTCACGTCTGAGCATACCCTGCCACACTTAGGGCGAACAAAGCGATACAAAAGGGGATGATGGACGGAGCGTTTGAGCAAATCAAAAACTCACCCCCAGTCAACTGATCTGGGTTTAATCCATCACCATTCTTTAGCCCACTCAGCCACCCCATTTCAGACATGGCCATATGCAAATCAGTCTGACCCTGTGCCTCATGGGAACAGTCCAGCCCGAACTGCCAAGCCATGTCTTCCATGGACCGGAAACAAGCATCCTGGGACCGGTTTCGGATTCATAATCCTCATCAGCCAAGCTATCTTGAATCCAGTGGCCAAGTTAGTAAGGGACTCACGTCTGAGCATACCCTGCCACACTTAGGGCGAACAAAGCGATACAAAAGGGGATGATGGACGGAGCGTTTGAGCAAATCAAACACTCACCCCCAGTCAACTGATCTGGGTTTAATCCATCACCATTCTTTAGCCCACTCAGCCACCCCATTTCAGACATGGCCATATGCAATTCAGTCTGACCCTGTGCCTCATGGGAACAGTCCAGCCCGAACTGCCAAGCCATGTCTTCCATGGACGGGAAACAAGCATCCTGGGACCGGTTTCGGATTCATAATCCTCATCAGCCAGGCTATCTTGAATCCAGTGGCCAAGTGAGCAAGGGACTCACGTCTGAGCATACCCTGCCACCCTTAGGGCGAACAAAGCGATACAAAAGGGGATGATGGACGGAGCGTTTGAGCAAATCAGACACTCACCCCCAGTCAACTGATCTGGGTTTAATCCATCACCATTCTTTAGCCCACTCAGCCACCCCATTTCAGACATGGCCATATGCAAATCAGTCTGACCCTGTGCCTCATGGGAACAGTCCAGCCAGAACTGCCAAGCCATGTCTTCCATGGACCGGAAACAAGCATCCTGGGACCGGTTTCGGATTCATAATCCTCATCAGCCAGGCTATCTTGAATCCAGTGGCCAAGTGAGCTAGGGACTCACGTCTGAGCATACCCTGCCACACTTAGGGCGAACAAAGCGATACAAAAGGGGATGATGGACGGAGCGTTTGAGCAAATCCAACACTCACCCCCAGTCACCTGATCTGGGTTTAATCTATCACCATTCTTTAGCCCACTCAGCCTCCCCATTTCAGACATGGCCATATGCAAATCAGTCTGACCCTGTGCCTCATGGGAACAGTCCAGCCCGAACTGCCAAGCCATGTCTTCCATGGACCGGAAAAAAGCATCCTGGGAACCGTTTCGGATTCATAATCCTCATCAGCCAGGCTATCTTGAATCCAGTGGCCAAGTGAGCAAGGGACTCACGTCTGAGCATACCCTGCCACACTTAGGGCGAACAAAGCGATACAAAAGGGGATTATGGACGGAGCGTTTGAGCAAATCAAACACTCACCCCCAGTCAACTGATCTGGGTTTAATCCATCACCATTCTTTAGCCCACTCAGCCACCCCATTTCAGACATGGCCATATGCAAATCAGTCTGACCCTGTGCCTCATGGGAACAGTCCAGCCCGAACTGCCAAGCCATGTCTTCCATGGACCGGAAACAAGCATCCTGGGACCGGTTTCGGATTCATAATCCTCATCAGCCAGGCTATCTTGAATCCAGTGGCCAAGTGAGCAAGGGACTCACGTCTGAGCATACCCTGCCACACTTAGGGCGAACAAAGCGATACAAAAGGGGATGATGGACGGAGCGTTTGAGCAAATCAAACACTCACCCCCAGTCAACTGATCTGGGTTTAATCTATCACCATTCTTTAGCCCACTCAGCCTCCCCATTTCAGACATGGCCATATGCCAATCAGTCTGACCCTGTGCCTCATGGGAACAGTCCAGCCCGAACTGCCAAGCCATGTCTTCCATGGACCGGAAACAAGCATCCTGGGAACCGTTTCGGATTCATAATCCTCATCAGCCAGGCTATCTTGAATCCAGTGGCCAAGTGAGCAAGGGACTCACGTCTGAGCATACCCTGCCACACTTAGGGCGAACAAGCGATACAAAAGGGGATTATGGACGGAGCGTTTGAGCAAATCAAACACTCACCCCCAGTCAACTGATCTGGGTTTAATCCATCACCATTCTTTAGCCCACTCAGCCACCCCATTTCAGACATGGCCATATGCAAATCAGTCTGACCCTGTGCCTCATGGGAACAGTCCAGCCCGAACTGCCAAGCCATGTCTTCCATGGACCGGAAACAAGCATCTCGGGACCGGTTTCGGATTCATAATCCTCATCAGCCAGGCTATCTTAAATCCAGTGGCCAAGTGAGCAAGGGACTCACGTCTGAGCATACCCTGCCACACTTAGGGCGAACAAAGCGATACAAAAGGGGATGATGGACGGAGCGTTTGAGCAAATCAAAAACTCACCCCCAGTCAACTGATCTGGGTTTAATCCATCACCATTCTTTAGCCCACTCAGCCACCCCATTTCAGACATGGCCATATGCAAATCAGTCTGACCCTGTGCCTCATGGGAACAGTCCAGCCCGAACTGCCAAGCCATGTCTTCCATGGACCGGAAACAAGCATCCTGGGACCGGTTTCGGATTCATAATCCTCATCAGCCAAGCTATCTTGAATCCAGTGGCCAAGTGAGCAAGGGACTCACGTCTGAGCATACCCTGCCACACTTAGGGCGAACAAGCGATACCAAAGGGGATTATGGACGGAGCGTTTGAGCAAATCAAACACTCACCCCCAGTCAACTGATCTGGGTTTAATCCATCACCATTCTTTAGCCCACTCAGCCACCCCATTTCAGACATGGCCATATGCAAATCAGTCTGACCCTGTGCCTCATGGGAACAGTCCAGCCCGAACTGCCAAGCCATGTCTTCCATGGACCGGAAACAAGCATCCTGGGACCGGTTTCGGATTCATAATCCTCATCAGCCAGGCTATTTTGAATCCAGTGGCCAAGTGAGCAAGGGACTCACGTCTGAGCATACCCTGCCACACTTAGGGCGAACAAAGCGATACAAAAGGGGATGATGGACGGAGCGTTTGAGCAAATCAAACACTCACCCCCAGTCAACTGATCTGGGTTTAATCCATCACCGTTCTTTAGCCCACTCAGCCACCCCATTTCAGACATGGCCATATGCAACTCAGTCTGACCCTGTGCCTCATGGGAACAGTCCAGCCCGAACTGCCAAGCCATGTCTTCCATGGACCGGAAACAAGCATCCTGGGACCGGTTTCGGATTCATAATCATCATCAGCCAGGCTATCTTTAATACAGTGGCCAAGTGAGCAAGGGACTCACGTCTGAGCATACCCTG
The DNA here is from genome assembly GCF_964261635.1 of Lissotriton helveticus. NCBI lineage: Eukaryota > Metazoa > Chordata > Amphibia > Caudata > Salamandridae > Lissotriton > Lissotriton helveticus. Next base: position 1,492,245,301 of record NC_136068.1, on the reverse strand, counting down.
CCACACTTAGGGCGAACAAAGCGATACAAAAGGGGATGATGGACGGAGCGTTTGAGCAAATCAAACATTCACCCCCAGTCAACTGATCTGGGTTTAATCCATCACCATTCTTTAGCCCACTCAGCCTCCCCATTTCAGACATGGCCATATGCAAATCAGTCTGACCCTGTGCCTCATGGGAACAGTCCAGCCCGAACTGCCAAGCCATGTCTTCCATGGACCGGAAACAAGCATCCTGGGACCCGTTTCGGATTCATAATCCTCATCAGCCAGGCTATCTTGAATCCAGTGGCCAAGTGAGCAAGGGACTCACGTCTGAGCATACCCTGCCACACTTAGGGCGAACAAAGCGATACAAAAGGGGATGATGGACGGAGCGTTTGAGCAAATCAAACACTCACCCCAAGTCAACTGATCTGGGTTTAATCCATCACCATTCTTTAGCCCACTCAGCCACCCCATTTCAGACATGGCCATATGCAAATCAGTCTGACCCTGTGCCTCATGGGAATAATCCAGCCCGAACTGCCAAGCCATGTCTTCCATGGACCGGAAACAAGCATCCTGGGACCCATTTCGGATTCATAATCCTCATCAGCCAGGCTATCTTGAATCCAGTGGCCAAGTGAGCAAGGGACTCACGTCTGAGCATACCCTTACACACTTAGGGCGAACAAAGTGATACAAAAGGGGATGATAGTCGGAGCGTTTGAGCAAATCAAACACTCACCCCCAGTCAACTGATCTGGGTTTAATCCATCACCATTCTTTAGCCCACTCAGCCACCCCATTTCAGACATGGCCATATGCAAATCAGTCTGACCATGTGCCTCATGGGAACAGTCCAGCCCGAACTGCCAAGCCATGTCTTCCATGGATCGGAAACAAGCATCCTGGGACCGGTTTCGGATTCATAATCCTCATCAGCCAGGCTATCTTGAATTAAGTGGCCAAGTGAGCAAGGGACTCACGTCTGAGCATACCCTGCCACACTTAGGGCGAACAAAGCGGTACAAAAGGGGATGATGGTCAGAGCGTTTGAGCAAATCAAACACTCACCCCCAGTCAACTGATCTGGGTTTAATCCATCACCATTCTTTAGCCCACTCAGCCACCCCATTTCAGACATGGCCATATGCAAATCAGTCTGACCCTGTGCCTCATGGGAACAGTCCAGCCCGAACTGCCAAGCCATGTCTTCCATGGACCGGAAACAAGCATCCTTGGACCGGTTTCGGATTCATAATCCTCATCAGCCAGGCTATCTTGAATCCAGTGGCCCAGTGAGCAAGGGACTCACGTCTGAGCATACCCTGCCACACTTAGGGCGAACAAAGCGATACAAAAGGGGATGATGGACGGAGCGTTTGAGCAAATCAAACACTCACCCCTAGTCAACTGATCTGGGTTTAATCCATCACCATTCTTTAGCCCACTCAGCCACCCCATTTCAGACATGGCCATATGCAAATCAGTCTGACCCTGTGCCTCATGGGAACAGTCCAGCCCGAACTGCCAAGCCATGTCTTCCATGGACGGGAAACAAGCATCCTGGGACCGGTTTCGGATTCATAATCCTCTTCAGCCAGGCTATCTTGAATCCAGTGGCCAAGTGAGCAAGGGACTCACGTCTGAGCATACCCTGCCACACTTAGGGCGAACACAGCGATACAAAAGGGGATGATGGACGGAGCGTTTGAGCAAATCAAACACTCACCCTCAGTCAACTGATCTGGGTTTAATCCATCACCATTCTTTAGCCCACTCAGCCACCCCATTTCAGACATGGCCATATGCAAATCAGTCTGACCCTGTGCCTCATGGGAACAGTCCAGACCCAACTGCCAAGCCATGTATTCCATGGACCGGAAACGAGCATCCTGGGACTGGTTTCGGATTCATAATCCTCATCAGCCAGGCTATCTTGAATCCAGTGGCCAAGTGAGCGAGGGACTCACGTCTGAGCATACCCTGCCACACTTAGGGCGAACAAAGCGATACAAAAGGGGATGATGGACGGAGCGTTTGAGCAAATCAAACACTCACCCCCAGTCAACTGATCTGGGTTTAATCCATCACCATTCTTTAGCCTACTCCGCCACCCCATTTCAGACATGGCCATATGCAAATCAGTCTGACCCTGTGCCTCATGGGAACAGTCCATCCCGAACTGCCAAGCCATGTCTTCCATGGACCGGAAACAAGCATCCTGGGACCGGTTTCGGATTCATAATCTTCATCAGCCAGGCTATCTTGAATCCAGTGGCCAAGTGAGCAAGGGACTCACGTCTGAGCATACCCTGCCACACTTAGGGCGAACAAAGCGATACAAAAGGGGATGATGGACGGAGCGTTTGAGCAAATCAAAAACTCACCCCCAGTCAACTGATCTGGGTTTAATCCATCACCATTCTTTAGCCCACTCAGCCACCCCATTTCAGACATGGCCATATGCAAATCAGTCTGACCCTGTGCCTCATGGGAACAGTCCAGCCCGAACTGCCAAGCCATGTCTTCCATGGACCGGAAACAATCATCCTGGGACCGGTTTCGGATTCATAATCCTCATCAGCCAAGCTATCTTGAATCCAGTGGCCAAGTTAGCAAGGGACTCACGTCTGAGCATACCCTGCCACACTTAGGGCGAACAAAGCGATACAAAAGGGGATGATGGACGGAGCGTTTGAGCAAATCAAACACTCACCCCCAGTCAACTGATCTGGGTTTAATCCATCACCATTCTTTAGCCCACTCAGCCACCCCATTTCAGACATGGCCATATCCAATTCAGTCTGACCCTGTGCCTCATGGGAACAGTCCAGCCCGAACTGCCAAGCCATGTCTTCCATGGACGGGAAACAAGCATCCTGGGACCGGTTTCGGATTCATAATCCTCATCAGCCAGGCTATCTTGAATCCAGTGGCCAAGTGAGCAAGGGACTCACGTCTGAGCATACCCTGCCACCCTTAGGGCGAACAAAGCGATACAAAAGGGGATGATGGACGGAGCGTTTGAGCAAATCAAACACTCACCCCCAGTCAACTGATCTGGGTTTAATCCATCACCATTCTTTAGCCCACTCAGCCACCCCATTTCAGACATGGCCATATGCAAATCAGTCTGACCCTGTGCCTCATGGGAACAGTCCAGCCCAAACTGCCAAGCCATGTCTTCCATGGACCGGAAACAAGCATCCTGGGACCGGTTTCGGATTCATAATCCTCATCAGCCAGGCTATCTTGAATCCAGTGGCCAAGTGAGCAAGGGACTCACGTCTGAGCATACCCTGCCACACTTAGGGCGAACAAAGCGATACAAAAGGGGATGATGGACGGAGCGTTTGAGCAAATCCAACACTCACCCCCAGTCACCTGATCTGGGTTTAATCTATCACCATTCTTTAGCCCACTCAGCCTCCCCATTTCAGAGATGGCCATATGCAAATCAGTCTGACCCTGTGCCTCATGGGAACAGTCCAGCCCGAACTGCCAAGCCATGTCTTCCATGGACCGGAAAAAAGCATCCTGGGAACCGTTTCGGATTCATAATCCTCATCAGCCAGGCTATCTTGAATCCAGTGGCCAAGTGAGCAAGGGACTCACGTCTGAGCATACCCTGCCACACTTAGGGCGAACAAAGCGATACAAAAGGGGATTATGGACGGAGCGTTTGAGCAAATCAAACACTCACCCCCAGTCAACTTATCTGGGTTTAATCCATCACCATTCTTTAGCCCACTCAGCCACCCCATTTCAGACATGGCCATATGCAAATCAGTCTGACCCTGTGCCTCATGGGAACAGTCCAGCCCGAACTGCCAAGCCATGTCTTCCATGGACCGGAAACAAGCATCCTGGGACCGGTTTCGGATTCATAATCCTCATCAGCCAGGCTATCTTGAATCCAGTGGCCAAGTGAGCAAGGGACTCACGTCTGAGCATACCCTGCCACACTTAGGGCGAACAAAGCGATACAAAAGGGGATGATGGACGGAGCGTTTGAGCAAATCAAACACTCACCCCCAGTCAACTGATCTGGGTTTAATCTATCACCATTCTTTAGCCCACTCAGCCTCCCCATTTCAGACATGGCCATATGCAAATCAGTCTGACCCTGTGCCTCATGGGAACAGTCCAGCCCGAACTGCCAAGCCATGTCTTCCATGGACCGGAAACAAGCATCCTGGGAACCGTTTCGGATTCATAATCCTCATCAGCCAGGCTATCTTGAATCCAGTGGCCAAGTGAGCAAGGGACTCACGTCTGAGCATACCCTGCCACACTTAGGGCGAACAAGCGATACAAAAGGGGATTATGGACGGAGCGTTTGAGCAAATCAAACACTCACCCCCAGTCAACTGATCTGGGTTTAATCCATCACCATTCTTTAGCCCACTCAGCCACCCCATTTCAGACATGGCCATATGCAAATCAGTCTGACCCTGTGCCTCATGGGAACAGTCCAGCCCGAACTGCCAAGCCATGTCTTCCATGGACCGGAAACAAGCATCCTGGGACCGGTTTCAGATTCATAATCCTCATCAGCCAGGCTATTTATTTATTTATTTATTTTATGCAATTTTTAGAGCGCGCAAATACCCCCAGGGGTGTCTCGGCGCTATACTGACAGAACTCTCATAAATTAAAAGATTTAGTTTGAGAATAACCATGTTTTGAGCTTTTTCCTGAAGTTGATCAGGGTAGGGGCTGTTTTTATTTCAAGAGGAAGAGTATTCCAAAGCTTGGCAGTGGCGGTGGTAAAACATCTGTCTCCCCAGTTAGCTTTCCTTGTCCGTGGAACCTTTAGAAGATGCGCAGTGGAGGAGCGCAAGGTTCTTGAGTATTCCGGTGGGCTGAATGCTGTTTTTAGGTATAGTGGTCCCAGATTATTGATAGCTTTATAAGCAATGCACAGAGCTTTGAATTTGGTCCGATTTCTTACTGGGAGCCAATGAAGCTGTCTGACAGACGAGGAGATGGATGAAAACTTGGGGATGTTCAGTAAGGTTCGGGCTGCGGCGTTTTGAACCGTCTGCAGTTTGTTGATGACCTTTTCTTGGGCGTTTAGAAGGAGGGCGTTGCAATAGTCTGTTCTCGAAAAGACCAGAGTACTGACGAGAGTTTTTCCCGCGGAGGAAGGAAGGTATGGAATTAATTTTTTTATCCTCTTTAGGGTGTGGAGAGATGAAGAAACCACAGAGTTGGCGTGTTGTTGGAATGTCAATCTGTCGTCGAATATGACGCCCAAATTGCGCACCTTAGACACTGGCTGAGGGGGTGGTCCCATCTCAGGTGGCCACCATTGGGGGGACCAGGTGGGCTCTAGTTTCCCGAATGTCATCACTTCCGTCTTATCGGAATTCAGTTTGAGACAGTTTGATGACATCCAGGAACCTATCGCCCTATCTTGAATCCAGTGGCCAAGTGAGCAAGGGACTCACGTCTGAGCATACCCTGCCACACTTAGGGCGAACAAAGCGATACAAAAGGGGATGATGGACGGAGCGTTTGAGCAAATCAAAAACTCACCCCCAGTCAACTGATCTGGGTTTAATCCATCACCATTCTTTAGCCCACTCAGCCACCCCATTTCAGACATGGCCATATGCAAATCAGTCTGACCCTGTGCCTCATGGGAACAGTCCAGCCCGAACTGCCAAGCCATGTCTTCCATGGACCGGAAACAAGCATCCTGGGACCGGTTTCGGATTCATAATCCTCATCAGCCAAGCTATCTTGAATCCAGTGGCCAAGTTAGCAAGGGACTCACGTCTGAGCATACCCTGCCACACTTAGGGCGAACAAAGCGATACAAAAGGGGATGATGGACGGAGCGTTTGAGCAAATCAAACACTCACCCCCAGTCAACTGATCTGGGTTTAATCCATCACCATTCTTTAGCCCACTCAGCCTCCCCATTTCAGACATGGCCATATGCAATTCAGTCTGACCCTGTGCCTCATGGGAACAGTCCAGCCCGAACTGCCAAGCCATGTCTTCCATGGACGGGAAACAAGCATCCTGGGACCGGTTTCGGATTCATAATCCTCATCAGCCAGGCTATCTTGAATCCAGTGGCCAAGTGAGCAAGGGACTCACGTCTGAGCATACCCTGCCACCCTTAGGGCGAACAAAGCGATACAAAAGGGGATGATGGACGGAGCGTTTGAGCAAATCAAACACTCACCCCCAGTCAACTGATCTGGGTTTAATCCATCACCATTCTTCAGCCCACTCAGCCACCCCATTTCAGACATGGCCATATGCAAATCAGTCTGACCCTGTGCCTCATGGGAACAGTCCAGCCCGAACTGCCAAGCCATGTCTTCCATGGACCGGAAACAAGCATCCTGGGACCGGTTTCGGATTCATAATCCTCATCAGCCAGGCTATCTTGAATCCAGTGGCCAAGTGAGCAAGGGACTCACGTCTGAGCATACCCTGCCACACTTAGGGCGAACAAAGCGATACAAAAGGGGATGATGGACGGAGCGTTTGAGCAAATCCAACACTCACCCCCAGTCAACTGATCTGGGTTTAATCTATCACCATTCTTTAGCCCACTCAGCCTCCCCATTTCAGACATGGCCATATGCAAATCAGTCTGACCCTGTGCCTCATGGGAACAGTCCAGCCCGAACTGCCAAGCCATGTCTTCCATGGACCGGAAAAAAGCATCCTGGGAACCGTTTCGGATTCATAATCCTCATCAGCCAGGCTATCTTGAATCCAGTGGCCAAGTGAGCAAGGGACTCACGTCTGAGCATACCCTGCCACCCTTAGGGCGAACAAAGCGATACAAAAGGGGATTATGGACGGAGCGTTTGAGCAAATCAAACACTCACCCCCATTCAACTGATCTGGGTTTAATCCATCACCGTTCTTTAGCCCACTCAGCCACCCCATTTCAGACATGGCCATATGCAAATCAGTCTGACCCTGTGCCTCATGGGAACAGTCCAGCCCGAACTGCCAAGCCATGTCTTCCATGGACCGGAAACAAGCATCCTGGGACCGGTTTCGGATTCATAATCATCAACAGCCAGGCTATCTTTAATACAGTGGCCAAGTGAGCAAGGGACTCACGTCTGAGCATACCCTGCCACACTTAGGGCGAACAAAGCGATACAAAAGGGGATGATGGACGGAGCGTTTGAGCAAATCAAACATTCACCCCCAGTCAACTGATCTGGGTTTAATCCATCACCATTCTTTAGCCCACTCAGCCTCCCCATTTCAGACATGGCCATATGCAAATCAGTCTGACCCTGTGCCTCATGGGAACAGTCCAGCCCGAACTGCCAAGCCATGTCTTCCATGGACCGGAAACAAGCATCCTGGGACCCGTTTCGGATTCATAATCCTCATCAGCCAGGCTATCTTGAATCCAGTGGCCAAGTGAGCAAGGGACTCACGTCTGAGCATACCCTGCCACACTTAGGGCGAACAAAGCGATACAAAAGGGGATGATGGACGGAGCGTTTGAGCAAATCAAACACTCACCCCAAGTCAACTGATCTGGGTTTAATCCATCACCATTCTTTAGCCCACTCAGCCACCCCATTTCAGACATGGCCATATGCAAATCAGTCTGACCCTGTGCCTCATGGGAATAATCCAGCCCGAACTGCCAAGCCATGTCTTCCATGGACCGGAAACAAGCATCCTGGGACCCATTTCGGATTCATAATCCTCATCAGCCAGGCTATCTTGAATCCAGTGGCCAAGTGAGCAAGGGACTCACGTCTGAGCATACCCTTACACACTTAGGGCGAACAAAGTGATACAAAAGGGGATGATAGTTGGAGCGTTTGAGCAAATCAAACACTCACCCCCAGTCAACTGATCTGGGTTTAATCCATCACCATTCTTTAGCCCACTCAGCCACCCCATTTCAGACATGGCCATATGCAAATCAGTCTGACCATGTGCCTCATGGGAACAGTCCAGCCCGAACTGCCAAGCCATGTCTTCCATGGATCGGAAACAAGCATCCTGGGACCGGTTTCGGATTCATAATCCTCATCAGCCAGGCTATCTTGAATTAAGTGGCCAAGTGAGAAAGGGACTCACGTCTGAGCATACCCTGCCACACTTAGGGCGAACAAAGCGGTACAAAAGGGGATGATGGTCAGAGCGTTTGAGCAAATCAAACACTCACCCCCAGTCAACTGATCTGGGTTTAATCCATCACCATTCTTTAGCCCACTCAGCCACCCCATTTCAGACATGGCCATATGCAAATCAGTCTGACCCTGTGCCTCATGGGAACAGTCCAGCCCGAACTGCCAAGCCATGTCTTCCATGGACCGGAAACAAGCATCCTGGGACCGGTTTCGGATTCATAATCCTCATCAGCCAGGCTATCTTGAATCCAGTGGCCCAGTGAGCAAGGGACTCACGTCTGAGCATACCCTGCCACACTTAGGGCGAACAAAGCGATACAAAAGGGGATGATGGACGGAGCGTTTGAGCAAATCAAACACTCACCCCTAGTCAACTGATCTGGGTTTAATCCATCACCATTCTTTAGCCCACTCAGCCACCCCATTTCAGACATGGCCATATGCAAATCAGTCTGACCCTGTGCCTCATGGGAACAGTCCAGCCCGAACTGCCAAGCCATGTCTTCCATGGACCGGAAACAAGCATCCTTGGACCGGTTTCGGATTCATAATCCTCATCAGCCAGGCTATCTTGAATCCAGAGGCCAAGTGAGCAAGGGACTCACGTCTGAGCATACCCTGCCACACTTAGGGCGAACAAAGCGATACAAAAGGGGATGATGGACGGAGCGTTTGAGCAAATCAAACACTCATCCCCCAGTCAACTGATCTGGGTTTAATCCATCACCATTCTTTAGCCCACTCAGCCACCCCATTTCAGACATGGCCATATGCAAATCAGTCTGACCCTGTGCCTCATGGGTACAGTCCAGCCCGAACTGCCAAGCCATGTCTTCCATGGACCGGAAGCAAACATCCTGGGACCGGTTTCGGATTCATAATCCTCATCAGCCAGGCTATCTTGAATCCAGTGGCCAAGTGAGCAAGGGACTCACGTCTGAGCATACCCTGCCACACTTAGGGCGAACAAAGCGATACAAAAGGGGATGATGGATGGAGCGTTTGAGCAAATCAAACACTCACCCTGAGTCAACTGATCTGGGTTTAATACATCACCATTCTTTAGCCCACTCAGCCACCCCATTTCAGACATGGGCATATGCAAATCAGTCTGACTGTGTGCCTCATGGGAACAGTCCAGCCTGAACTGCCAAGCCATGTCTTCCATGGACCGGAAACAAGCATCCTGGGACCGGTTTCGGATTCATAATCCACATCAGCCAGGCTATCTTGAATCCAGTGGCCAAGTGAGCAAGGGACTCACGTCTGAGCATACCCTGCCACACTTAGGGCGAACAAAGCGATACAAAAGGGGATGATGGACGGAGCGTTTGAGCAAATCAAACACTCACCCCCAGTCAACTGATCTGGGTTTAATCCATCACCATTCTTTAGCCCACTCAGCCACCCCATTTCAGACATGGCCATATGCAAATCAGTCTGACCCTGTGCCTCATGGGAACAGTCCAGCCCGAACTGCCAAGCCATGTCTTCCATGGACCGGAAACAAGCATCCTGGGACCGGTTTCGGATTCATAATCCTCATCAGCCAGGCTATCTTGAATCCATTGGCCAAGTGAGCAAGGGACTCACGTCTGAGCATACCCTGCCACACTTAGGGCGAACAAAGCGATACAAAAGGGGATGATGGACGGAGCGTTTGAGCAAATCAAACACTCTCCCCCAGTCAACTGATCTGGGTTTAATCCATCACCATTCTTCAGCCCACTCAGCCACCCCATTTCAAACATGGCCATATGCAAATCAGTCTGACCCTGTGCCTCATGGGAGCAGTCCAGCCCGAACTGCCAAGCCGTGTCTTCCATGGACCGGAAACAAGCAACCTGGCACCGGTTTCGGATTAATAATCCTCATCAGCCAGGCTATTTTGAATCCAGTGGCCCAGTGAGCAAGGGACTCACGTCTGAGCATACCCTGCCACACTTAGGGCGAACAAAGCGATACAAAAGGGGATGATGGACGGAGCGTTTGAGCAAATCAAACACTCACCCCCAGTCAACTGATCTGGGTTTAATCCATCACCATTCTTTAGCCTACTCAGCCACCCCATTTCAGACATGGCCATATGCAAATCAGTCTGACCCTGTGCCTCATGGGAACAGTCCATCCCGAACTGCCAAGCCATGTCTTCCATGGACCGGAAACAAGCATCCTGGGATCGGTTTTGGATTCATAATCCTCATCAGCCAGGCTATCTTGAATCCAGTGGCCAAGTGAGCAAGGGACTCACGTCTGAGCATACCCTGCCACACTTAGGGCGAACAAAGCGATACAAAAGGGGATGATGGACGGAGCATTTGAGCAAATCAAACACTAACCCCCAGTCAACTGATCTGGGTTTAATCCATCACCGTTCTTTAGCCCACTCAGCCACCCCATTTCAGACATGGCCATATGCAACTCAGTCTGACCCTGTGCCTCATGGGAACAGTCCAGCCCGAACTGCCAAGCCATGTCTTCCATGGACCGGAAACAAGCATCCTGGGACCGGTTTCGGATTCATAATCATCATCAGCCAGGCTATCTTTAATACAGTGGCCAAGTGAGCAAGGGACTCACGTCTGAGCATACCCTGCCACACTTAGGGCGAACAAAGCGATACAAAAGGGGATGATGGACGGAGCGTTTGAGCAAATCAAACATTCACCCCCAGTCAACTGATCTGGGTTTAATCCATCACCATTCTTTAGCCCACTCAGCCTCCCCATTTCAGACATGGCCATATGCAAATCAGTCTGACCCTGTGCCTCATGGGAACAGTCCAGACCCAACTGCCAAGCCATGTATTCCATGGACCGGAAACGAGCATCCTGGGACTGGTTTCGGATTCATAATCCTCATCAGCCAGGCTATCTTGAATCCAGTGGCCAAGTGAGCAAGGGACTCACGTCTGAGCATACCCTGCCACACTTAGGGCGAACAAAGCGATACAAAAGGGGATGATGGACGGAGCGTTTGAGCAAATCAAACACTCACCCCAAGTCAACTGATCTGGGTTTAATCCATCACCATTCTTTAGCCCACTCAGCCACCCCATTTCAGACATGGCCATATGCAAATCAGTCTGACCCTGTGCCTCATGGGAATAATCCAGCCCGAACTGCCAAGCCATGTCTTGCATGGACCGGAAACAAGCATCCTGGGACCCATTTCGGATTCATATTCCTCATCAGCCAGGCTATCTTGAATCCAGTGGCCAAGTGAGCAAGGGACTCACGTCTGAGCATACCCTGCCACACTTAGGGCGAACAAAGCGATACAAAAGGGGATGATGGACGGAGCATTTGAGCAAATCAAACACTCACCCCAGTCAACTGATCTGGGTTTAATCCATCACCATTCTTTAGCCTACTCAGCCACCCCATTTCAGACATGGCCATATGCAAATCAGTCTGACCCTGTGCCTCATGGGAACAGTCCATCCCGAACTGCCAAGCCATGTCTACCATGGACCGGAAACAAGCATCCTGGGACCGGTTTTGGATTCATAATCCTCATCAGCCAGGCTATCTTGAATCCAGTGGCCAAGTGAGCAAGGGACTCGCGTCTGAGCATACCCTGCCACACTTAGGGCGAACAAAGCGATACAAAAGGGGATGATGGACGGAGCGTTTGAGCAAATCAAACACTCACCCCAAGTCAACTGATCTGGGTTTAATCCATCACCATTCTTTAGCCCACTCAGCCACCCCATTTCAGACATGGCCATATGCAAATCAGTCTGACCCTGTGCCTCATGGGAATAATCCAGCCCGAACTGCCAAGCCATGTCTTCCATGGACCGGAAACAAGCATCCTGGGACCCATTTCGGATTCATAATCCTCATCAGCCAGGCTATCTTGAATCCAGTGGCCAAGTGAGCAAGGGACTCACGTCTGAGCATACCCTTACACACTTAGGGCGAACAAAGTGATACAAAAGGGGATGATAGTTGGAGCGTTTGAGCAAATCAAACACTCACCCCCAGTCAACTGATCTGGGTTTAATCCATCACCATTCTTTAGCCCACTCAGCCACCCCATTTCAGACATGGCCATATGCAAATCAGTCTGACCATGTGCCTCATGGGAACAGTCCAGCCCGAACTGCCAAGCCATGTCTTCCATGGATCGGAAACAAGCATCCTGGGACCGGTTTCGGATTCATAATCCTCATCAGCCAGGCTATCTTGAATTAAGTGGCCAAGTGAGAAAGGGACTCACGTCTGAGCATACCCTGCCACACTTAGGGCAAACAAAGCGGTACAAAAGGGGATGATGGTCAGAGCGTTTGAGCAAATCAAACACTCACCCCCAGTCAACTGATCTGGGTTTAATCCATCACCATTCTTTAGCCCACTCAGCCACCCCATTTCAGACATGGCCATATGCAAATCAGTCTGACCCTGTGCCTCATGGGAACAGTCCAGCCCGAACTGCCAAGCCATGTCTTCCATGGACCGGAAACAAGCATCCTGGGACCGGTTTCGGATTCATAATCCTCATCAGCCAGGCTATCTTGAATCCAGTGGCCCAGTGAGCAAGGGACTCACGTCTGAGCATACCCTGCCACACTTAGGGCGAACAAAGCGATACAAAAGGGGATGATGGACGGAGCGTTTGAGCAAATCAAACACTCACCCCTAGTCAACTGATCTGGGTTTAATCCATCACCATTCTTTAGCCCACTCAGCCACCCCATTTCAGACATGGCCATATGCAAATCAGTCTGACCCTGTGCCTCATGGGAACAGTCCAGCCCGAACTGCCAAGCCATGTCTTCCATGGACCGGAAACAAGCATCCTTGGACCGGTTTCGGATTCATAATCCTCATCAGCCAGGCTATCTTGAATCCAGAGGCCAAGTGAGCAAGGGACTCACGTCTGAGCATACCCTGCCACACTTAGGGCGAACAAAGCGATACAAAAGGGGATGATGGACGGAGCGTTTGAGCAAATCAAACACTCATCCCCCAGTCAACTGATCTGGGTTTAATCCATCACCATTCTTTAGCCCACTCAGCCACCCCATTTCAGACATGGCCATATGCAAATCAGTCTGACCCTGTGCCTCATGGGTACAGTCCAGCCCGAACTGCCAAGCCATGTCTTCCATGGACCGGAAGCAAACATCCTGGGACCGGTTTCGGATTCATAATCCTCATCAGCCAGGCTATCTTGAATCCAGTGGCCAAGTGAGCAAGGGACTCACGTCTGAGCATACCCTGCCACACTTAGGGCGAACAAAGCGATACAAAAGGGGATGATGGATGGAGCGTTTGAGCAAATCAAACACTCACCCTGAGTCAACTGATCTGGGTTTAATACATCACCATTCTTTAGCCCACTCAGCCACCCCATTTCAGACATGGGCATATGCAAATCAGTCTGACTGTGTGCCTCATGGGAACAGTCCAGCCTGAACTGCCAAGCCATGTCTTCCATGGACCGGAAACAAGCATCCTGGGACCGGTTTCGGATTCATAATCCACATCAGCCAGGCTATCTTGAATCCAGTGGCCAAGTGAGCAAGGGACTCACGTCTGAGCATACCCTGCCACACTTAGGGCGAACAAAGCGATACAAAAGGGGATGATGGACGGAGCGTTTGAGCAAATCAAACACTCACCCCCAGTCAACTGATCTGGGTTTAATCCATCACCATTCTTTAGCCCACTCAGCCACCCCATTTCAGACATGGCCATATGCAAATCAGTCTGACCCTGTGCCTCATGGGAACAGTCCAGCCCGAACTGCCAAGCCATGTCTTCCATGGACCGGAAACAAGCATCCTGGGACCGGTTTCGGATTCATAATCCTCATCAGCCAGGCTATCTTGAATCCATTGGCCAAGTGAGCAAGGGACTCACGTCTGAGCATACCCTGCCACACTTAGGGCGAACAAAGCGATACAAAAGGGGATGATGGACGGAGCGTTTGAGCAAATCAAACACTCTCCCCCAGTCAACTGATCTGGGTTTAATCCATCACCATTCTTCAGCCCACTCAGCCACCCCATTTCAAACATGGCCATATGCAAATCAGTCTGACCCTGTGCCTCATGGGAGCAGTCCAGCCCGAACTGCCAAGCCGTGTCTTCCATGGACCGGAAACAAGCAACCTGGCACCGGTTTCGGATTCATAATCCTCATCAGCCAGGCTATTTTGAATCCAGTGGCCCAGTGAGCAAGGGACTCACGTCTGAGCATACCCTGCCACACTTAGGGCGAACAAAGCGATACAAAAGGGGATGATGGACGGAGCGTTTGAGCAAATCAAACACTCACCCCCAGTCAACTGATCTGGGTTTAATCCATCACCATTCTTTAGCCCACTCAGCCACCCCATTTCAGACATGGCCATATGCAAATCAGTCTGACCCTGTGCCTCATGGGAACAGTCCATCCCGAACTGCCAAGCCATGTCTTCCATGGACCGGAAACAAGCATCCTGGGACCGGTTTTGGATTCATAATCCTCATCAGCCAGGCTATCTTGAATCCAGTGGCCAAGTGAGCAAGGGACTCACGTCTGAGCATACCCTGCCACACTTAGGGCGAACAAAGCGATACAAAAGGGGATGATGGACGGAGCGTTTGAGCAAATCAAACACTAACCCCCAGTCAACTGATCTGGGTTTAATCCATCACCGTTCTTTAGCCCACTCAGCCACCCCATTTCAGACATGGCCATATGCAACTCAGTCTGACCCTGTGCCTCATGGGAACAGTCCAGCCCGAACTGCCAAGCCATGTCTTCCATGGACCGGAAACAAGCATCCTGGGACCGGTTTCGGATTCATAATCATCATCAGCCAGGCTATCTTTAATACAGTGGCCAAGTGAGCAAGGGACTCACGTCTGAGCATACCCTGCCACACTTAGGGCGAACAAAGCGATACAAAAGGGGATGATGGACGGAGCGTTTGAGCAAATCAAACATTCACCCCCAGTCAACTGATCTGGGTTTAATCCATCACCATTCTTTAGCCCACTCAGCCTCCCCATTTCAGACATGGCCATATGCAAATCAGTCTGACCCTGTGCCTCATGGGAACAGTCCAGACCCAACTGCCAAGCCATGTATTCCATGGACCGGAAACGAGCATCCTGGGACTGGTTTCGGATTCATAATCCTCATCAGCCAGGCTATCTTGAATCCAGTGGCCAAGTGAGCAAGGGACTCACGTCTGAGCATACCCTGCCACACTTAGGGCGAACAAAGCGATACAAAAGGGGATGATGGACGGAGCGTTTGAGCAAATCAAACACTCACCCCAAGTCAACTGATCTGGGTTTAATCCATCACCATTCTTTAGCCTACTCAGCCACCCCATTTCAGACATGGCCATATGCAAATCAGTCTGACCCTGTGCCTCATGGGAACAGTCCATCCCGAACTGCCAAGCCATGTCTTCCATGGACCGGAAACAAGCATCCTGGGACCGGTTTTGGATTCATAATCCTCATCAGCCAGGCTATCTTGAATCCAGTGGCCAAGTGAGCAAGGGACTCGCGTCTGAGCATACCCTGCCACACTTAGGGCGAACAAAGCGATACAAAAGGGGATGATGGACGGAGCATTTGAGCAAATCAAACACTCACCCCCAGTCAACTGATCTGGGTTTAATCCATCACCATTCTTTAGCCCACTCAGCCACCCCATTTCAGACATGGCCATATGCAAATCAGTCTGACCCTGTGCCTCAAGGGAACAGTCCAGCCCGAACTGCCAAGCCATGTCTTCCATGGACCGGAAACAAGCATCCTGGGACCGGTTTCGGATTCATAATCCTCATCAGCCAAGCTATCTTGAATCCAGTGGCCAAGTTAGCTAGGGACTTACGTCTGAGCATACCCTGCCACACTTAGGGCGAACAAAGCGATACAAAAGGGGATGATGGACGGAGCGTTTGAGCAAATCAAACACACACCCCCAGTCAACTGATCTGGGTTTAATCCATCACCATTCTTTAGCCCACTCAGCCACCCCATTTCAGACATGGCCATATGCAATTCAGTCTGACCCTGTGCATCATGTGAACAGTCCAGCCCGAACTGCCAAGCCATGTCTTCCATGGACGGGACACAAGCATCCTGGGACCGGTTTCGGATTCATAATCCTCATCAGCCAGGCTATCTTGAATCCAGTGGCCAAGTGAGCAAGGGACTCACGTCTGAGCATACCCTGCCACACTTAGGGCGAACACAGCGATACAAAAGGGGATGATGGACGGAGCGTTTGAGCAAATCAAACACTCACCCTCAGTCAACTGATCTGGGTTTAATCCATCACCATTCTTTAGCCCACTCAGCCACCCCATTTCAGACATGGCCATATGCAAATCAGTCTGACCCTGTGCCTCATGGGAACAGTCCAGACCCAACTGCCAAGCCATGTATTCCATGGACCGGAAACGAGCATCCTGGGACTGGTTTCGGATTCATAATCCTCATCAGCCAGGCTATCTTGAATCCAGTGGCCAAGTGAGCAAGGGACTCACGTCTGAGCATACCCTGCCACACTTAGGGCGAACAAAGCGATACAAAATGGAATGATGGACGGAGCGTTTGAGCAAATCAAACACTCACCCCCAGTCAACTGATCTGGGTTTAATCCATCACCATTCTTTAGCCTACTCCGCCACCCCATTTCAGACATGGCCATATGCAAATCAGTCTGACCCTGTGCCTCATGGGAACAGTTCATCCCGAACTGCCAAGCCATGTCTTCCATGGACCGGAAACAAGCATCCTGGGACCGGTTTCGGATTCATAATCTTCATCAGCCAGGCTATCTTGAATCCAGTGGCCAAGTGAGCAAGGGACTCACGTCTGAGCATACCCTGCCACACTTAGGGCGAACAAAGCGATACAAAAGGAGATGATGGACGGAGCGTTTGAGCAAATCAAAAACTCACCCCCAGTCAACTGATCTGGGTTTAATCCATCACCATTCTTTAGCCCACTCAGCCACCCCATTTCAGACATGGCCATATGCAAATCAGTCCGACCCTGTGCCTCATGGGAACAGTCCAGCCCGAACTGCCAAGCCATGTCTTCCATGGACCGGAAACAAGCATCCTGGGACCGGTTTCGGATTCATAATCCTCATCAGCCAAGCTATCTTGAATCCAGTGGCCAAGTTAGCAAGGGACTCACGTCTGAGCATACCCTGCCACACTTAGGGCGAACAAAGCGATACAAAAAGGGATGATGGACGGAGCGTTTGAGCAAATCAAACACTCACCCCAAGTCAACTGATCTGGGTTTAATCCATCACCATTCTTTAGCCCACTCAGCCACCCCATTTCAGACATGGCCATATGCAAATCAGTCTGACCCTGTGCCTCATGGGAATAATCCAGCCCGAACTGCCAAGCCATGTCTTCCATGGACCGGAAACAAGCATCCTGGGACCCATTTCGGATTCATAATCCTCATCAGCCAGGCTATCTTGAATCCAGTGGCCAAGTGAGCAAGGGACTCACGTCTGAGCATACCCTTACACACTTAGGGCGAACAAAGTGATACAAAAGGGGATGATAGTCGGAGCGTTTGAGCAAATCAAACACTCACCCCCAGTCAACTGATCTGGGTTTAATCCATCACCATTCTTTAGCCCACTCAGCCACCCCATTTCAGACATGGCCATATGCAAATCAATCTGACCCTGTGCCTCATGGGAACAGTCCAGACCCAACTGCCAAGCCATGTCTTCCATGGACCGGAAACGAGCATCCTGGGACTGGTTTCGGATTCATAATCCTCATCAGCCAGGCTATCTTGAATCCAGTGGCCAAGTGAGCAAGGGACTCACGTCTGAGCATACCCTGCCACACTTAGGGCGAACAAAGCGATACAAAAGGGGATGATGGACGGAGCGTTTGAGCAAATCAAACACTCACCCCAGTCAACTGATCTGGGTTTAATCCATCACCATTCTTTAGCCTACTCAGCCACCCCATTTCAGACATGGCCATATGCAAATCAGTCTGACCCTGTGCCTCATGGGAACAGTCCATCCCGAACTGCCAAGCCATGTCTTCCATGGACCGGAAACAAGCATCCTGGGACCGGTTTTGGATTCATAATCCTCATCAGCCAGGCTATCTTGAATCCAGTGGCCAAGTGAGCAAGGGACTCACGTCTGAGCATACCCTGCCACACTTACGGCGAACAAAGCGATACAAAAGGGGATGATGGACGGAGCGTTTGAGCAAATCAAACACTCACCCCCAGTCAACTGATCTTGGTTTAATCCATCACCATTCTTTAGCCCACTCAGCCACCCCATTTCAGACATGGCCATATGCAAATCAGTCTGACCCTGTGCCTCATGGGAACAGTCCAGCCCGAACTGCCAAGCCATGTCTTCCATGGACCGGAAACAAGCATCCTGGGACCGGTTTCGGATTCATAATCCTCATCAGCCAAGCTATCTTGAATCCAGTGGCCAAGTTAGCTAGGGACTCACGTCTGAGCATACCCTGCCACACTTAGGGCGAACAAAGCGATACAAAAGGGGATGATGGACGGAGCGTTTGAGCAAATCAAACACACACCCCCAGTCAACTGATCTGGGTTTAATCCATCACCATTCTTTAGCCCACTCAGCCACCCCATTTCAGACATGGCCATATGCAATTCAGTACGACCCTGTGCCTCATGTGAACAGTCCAGCCCGAACTGCCAAGCCATGTCTTCCATGGACGGGAAACAAGCATCCTGGGACCGGTTTCGGATTCATAATCCTCATCAGCCAGGCTATCTTGAATCCAGTGGCCAAGTGAGCAAGGGACTCACGTCTGAGCATACCCTGCCACACTTAGGGCGAACACAGCGATACAAAAGGGGATGATGGACGGAGCGTTTGAGCAAATCAAACACTCACCCTCAGTCAACTGATCTGGGTTTAATCCATCACCATTCTTTAGCCCACTCAGCCACCCCATTTCAGACATGGCCATATGCAAATCAGTCTGACCCTGTGCCTCATGGGAACAGTCCAGACCCAACTGCCAAGCCATGTATTCCATGGACCGGAAACGAGCATCCTGCGACTGGTTTCGGATTCATAATCCTCATCAGCCAGGCTATCTTGAATCCAGTGGCCAAGTGAGCAAGGGACTCACGTCTGAGCATACCCTGCCACACTTAGGGCGAACAAAGCGATACAAAAGGGGATGATGGACGGAGCGTTTGAGCAAATCAATCACTCACCCCCAGTCAACTGATCTGGGTTTAATCCATCACCATTCTTTAGCCTACTCCGCCACCCCATTTCAGACATGGCCATATGCAAATCAGTCTGACCCTGTGCCTCATGGGAACAGTCCATCCCGAACTGCCAAGCCATGTCTTCCATGGACCGGAAACAAGCATCCTGGGACCGGTTTCGGATTCATAATCTTCATCAGCCAGGCTATCTTGAATCCAGTGGCCAAGTGAGCAAGGGACTCACGTCTGAGCATACCCTGCCACACTTAGGGCGAACAAAGCAATACAAAAGGGGATGATGGACGGAGCGTTTGAGCAAATCAAAAACTCACCCCCAGTCAACTGATCTGGGTTTAATCCATCACCATTCTTTAGCCCACTCAGCCACCCCATTTCAGACATGGCCATATGCAAATCAGTCTGACCCTGTGCCTCATGGGAACAGTCCAGCCCGAACTGCCAAGCCATGTCTTCCATGGACCGGAAACAAGCATCCTGGGACCGGTTTCGGATTCATAATCCTCATCAGCCAAGCTATCTTGAATCCAGTGGCCAAGTTAGCAAGGGACTCACGTCTGAGCATACCCTGCCACACTTAGGGCGAACAAAGCGATACAAAAGGGGATGATGGACGGAGCGTTTGAGCAAATCAAACACTCACCCCCAGTCAACTGATCTGGGTTTAATCCATCACCATTCTTTAGCCCACTCAGCCACCCCATTTCAGACATGGCCATATGCAATTCAGTCTGACCCTGTGCCTCATGGGAACAGTCCAGCCCGAACTGCCAAGCCATGTCTTCCATGGACGGGAAACAAGCATCCTGGGACCGGTTTCGGATTCATAATCCTCATCAGCCAGGCTATCTTGAATCCAGTGGCCAAGTGAGCAAGGGACTCACGTCTGAGTATACCCTGCCACCCTTAGGGCGAACAAAGCGATACAAAAGGGGATGATGGACGGAGAGTTTGAGCAAATCAAACACTCACCCCCAGTCAACTGATCTGGCTTTAATCCATCACCATTCTTTAGCCCACTCAGCCACCCCATTTCAGACATGGCCATATGCAAATCAGTCTGACCCTGTGCCTCATGGGAACAGTCCAGCCCGAACTGCCAAGCCATGTCTTCCATGGACCGGAAACAAGCATCCTGGGACCGGTTTCGGATTCATAATCCTCATCAGCCAGGCTATCTTGAATCCAGTGGCCAAGTGAGCAAGGGACTCACGTCTGAGCATACCCTGCCACACTTAGGGCGAACAAAGCGATACAAAAGGGGATGATGGACGGAGCGTTTGAGCAAATCCAACACTCACCCCCAGTCAACTGATCTGGGTTTAATCTGTCACCATTCTTTAGCCTACTCAGCCTCCCCATTTCAGACATGGCCATATGCAAATCAGTCTGACCCTGTGCCTCATGGGAACAGTCCAGCCCGAACTGCCAAGCCATGTCTTCCATGGACCGGAAAAAAGCATCCTGGGAACCGTTTCGGATTCATAATCCTCATCAGCCAGGCTATCTTGAATCCAGTGGCCAAGTGAGCAAGGGACTCACGTCTGAGCATACCCTGCCACACTTAGGGCGAACAAAGCGATACAAAAGGGGATTATGGACGGAGCGTTTGAGCAAATCAAACACTCACCCCCAGTCAACTGATCTGGGTTTAATCCATCACCATTCTTTAGCCCACTCAGCCACCCCATTTCAGACATGGCCATATGCAAATCAGTCTGACTCTGTGCCTCATGGGAACAGTCCAGCCCGAACTGCCAAGCCATGTCTTCCATGCACCGGAAACAAGCATCCTGAGACCGGTTTCGGATTCATAATCCTCATCAGCCAGGCTATCTTGAATCCAGTGGCCAAGTGAGCAAGGGACTCACGTCTGAGCATACCCTGCCACACTTAGGGCGAACAAGCGATACAAAAGGGGATTATGGACGGAGCGTTTGAGCAAATCAAACACTCACCCCCAGTCAACTGATCTGGGTTTAATCCATCACCATTCTTTAGCCCACTCAGCCACCCCATTTCAGACATGGCCATATGCAACTCAGTCTGACCCTGTGCCTCATGGGAACAGTCCAGCCCGAACTGCCAAGCCATGTCTTCCATGGACCGGAAACAAGCATCCTGGGACCGGTTTCGGATTCATAATCATCATCAGCCAGGCTATCTTTAATACAGTGGCCAAGTGAGCAAGGGACTCACGTCTGAGCATACCCTGCCACACTTAGGACGAACAAAGCGATACAAAAGGGGATGATGGACGGAGCGTTTGAGCAAATCAAACATTCACCCCCAGTCAACTGATCTGGGTTTAATCCATCACCATTCTTTAGCCCACTCAGCCTCCCCATTTCAGACATGGCCATATGCAAATCAGTCTGACCCTGTGCCTCATGGGAACAGTCCAGCCCGAACTGCCAAGCCATGTCTTCCATGGACCGGAAACAAGCATCCTGGGACCCGTTTCGGATTCATAATCCTCATCAGCCAGGCTATCTTGAATCCAGTGGCCAAGTGAGCAAGGGACTCACGTCTGAGCATACCCTGCCACACTTAGGGCGAACAAAGCGATACAAAAGGGGATGATGGACGGAGCGTTTGAGCAAATCAAACACTCACCCCAAGTCAACTGATCTGGGTTTAATCCATCACCATTCTTTAGCCCACTCAGCCACCCCATTTCAGACATGGCCATATGCAAATCAGTCTGACCCTGTGCCTCATGGGAATAATCCAGCCCGAACTGCCAAGCCATGTCTTCCATGGACCGGAAACAAGCATCCTGGGACCCATTTCGGATTCATAATCCTCATCAGCCAGGCTATCTTGAATCCAGTGGCCAAGTGAGCAAGGGACTCACGTCTTAGCATACCCTTACACACTTAGGGCGAACAAAGTGATACAAAAGGGGATGATAGTCGGAGCGTTTGAGCAAATCAAACACTCACCCCCAGTCAACTGATCTGGGTTTAATCCATCACCATTCTTTAGCCCACTCAGCCACCCCATTTCAGACATGGCCATATGCAAATCAGTCTGACCATGTGCCTCATGGGAACAGTCCAGCCCGAACTGCCAAGCCATGTCTTCCATGGATCGGAAACAAGCATCCTGGGACAGGTTTCGGATTCATAATCCTCATCAGCCAGGCTATCTTGAATTAAGTGGCCAAGTGAGCAAGGGACTCACGTCTGAGCACACCCTGCCACACTTAGGGCGAACAAAGCGGTACAAAAGGGGATGATGGTCAGAGCGTTTGAGCAAATCAAACACTCACCCCCAGTCAACTGATCTGGGTTTAATCCATCACAATTCTTTAGCCCACTCAGCCACCCCATTTCAGACATGGCCATATGCAAATCAGTCTGACCGTGTGCCTCATGGGAACAGTCCAGCCCGAACTGCCAAGCCATGTCTTCCATGGACCGGAAACAAGCATCCTGGGACCGGTTTCGGATTCATAATCCTCATCAGCTAGGCTATCTTGAATCCAGTGGCCCAGTGAGCAAGGGACTCACGTCTGAGCATACCCTGCCACACTTAGGGCGAACAAAGCGATACAAAAGGGGATGATGGACGGAGCGTTTGAGCAAATCAAACACTCACCCCTAGTCAACTGATCTGGGTTTAATCCATCACCATTCTTTAGCCCACTCAGCCACCCCATTTCAGACATGGCCATATGCAAATCAGTCTGACCCTGTGCCTCATGGGAACAGTCCAGCCCGAACTGCCAAGCCATGTCTTCCATGGACCGGAAACAAGCATCCTGGGACCGGTTTCGGATTCATAATCCTCATCAGCCAGGCTATCTTGAATCCCGAGGCCAAGTGAGCAAGGGACTCACGTCTGAGCATACCCTGCCACACTTAGGGCGAACAAAGCGATACAAAAGGGGATGATGGACGGAGCGTTTGAGCAAATCAAACACTCATCCCCCAGTCAACTGATCTGGGTTTAATCCATCACCATTCTTTAGCCCACTCAGCCACCCCATTTCAGACATGGCCATATGCAAATCAGTCTGACCCTGTGCCTCATGGGAACAGTCCAGCCCGAACTACCAAGCCATGTCTTCCATGGACCGGAAGCAAACATCCTGGGACCGGTTTCGGATTCATAATCCTCATCAGCCAGGCTATCTTGAATCCAGTGGCCAAGTGAGCAAGGGACTCACGTCTGAGCATACCCTGCCACACTTAGGGCGAACAAAGCGATACAAAAGGGGATGATGGATGGAGCGTTTGAGCAAATCAAACACTCACCCTGAGTCAACTGATCTGGGTTTAATACATCACCATTCTTTAGCCCACTCAGCCACCCCATTTCAGACATGGGCATATGCAAATCAGTCTGACTGTGTGCCTCATGGGAACAGTCCAGCCTGACCTGCCAAGCCATGTCTTCCATGGACCGGAAACAAGCATCCTGGGACCGGTTTCGGATTCATAATCCACATCAGCCAGGCTATCTTGAATCCAGTGGCCAAGTGAGCAAGGGACTCACGTCTGAGCATACCCTGCCACACTTAGGGCGAACAAAGCGATACAAAAGGGGATGATGGACGGAGCGTTTGAGCAAATCAAACACTCACCCCCAGTCAACTGATCTGGGTTTAATCCATCACCATTCTTTAGCCCACTCAGCCACCCCATTTCAGACATGGCCATATGCATATCAGTCTGACCCTGTGCCTCATGGGAACAGTCCAGCCCGAACTGCCAAGCCATGTCTTCCATGGACCGGAAACAAGCATCCTGGGACCGGTTTCGGATTCATAATCCTCATCAGCCAGGCTATCTTGAATCCATTGGCCAAGTGAGCAAGGGACTCACGTCTGAGCATACCCTGCCACACTTAGGGCGAACAAAGCGATACAAAAGGGGATGATGGACGGAGCGTTTGAGCAAATCAAACACTCACCCCCAGTCAACTGATCTGGGTTTAATCCATCACCATTCTTCAGCCCACTCAGCCACCCCATTTCAGACATGGCCATATGCAAATCAGTCTGACCCTGTGCCTCATGGGAACAGTCCAGCCCGAACTGCCAAGCCGTGTCTTCCATGGACCGGAAACAAGCATCCTGGCACCGGTTTCGGATTCATAATCCTCATCAGCCAGGCTATTTTGAATCCAGTGGCCCAGTGAGCAAGGGACTCACGTCTGAGCATACCCTGCCACACTTAGGGCGAACAAAGCGATACAAAAGGGGATGATGGACGGAGCGTTTGAGCAAATCAAACACTCACCCCCAGTCAACTGATCTGGGTTTAATCCATCACCATTCTTTAGCCTACTCAGCCACCCCATTTCAGACATGGCCATATGCAAATCAGTCTGACCCTGTGCCTCATGGGAACAGTCCATCCCGAACTGCCAAGCCATGTCTTCCATGGACCGGAAACAAGCATCTTGGGACCGGTTTTGGATTCATAATCCATATCAGCCAGGCTATCTTGAATCCAGTGGCCAAGTGAGCAAGGGACTCACGTCTGAGCATACCCTGCCACACTTAGGGCGAACAAAGCGATACAAAAGGGGATGATGGACGGAGCGTTTGAGCAAATCAAACACTCACCCCCAGTCAACTGATCTGGGTTTAATCCATCACCGTTCTTTAGCCCACTCAGCCACCCCATTTCAGACATGGCCATATGCAACTCAGTCTGACCCTGTGCCTCATGGGAACAGTCCAGCCCGAACTGCCAAGCCATGTCTTCCATGGACCGGAAACAAGCATCCTGGGACCGGTTTCGGATTCATAATCATCATCAGCCAGGCTATCTTTAATACAGTGGCCAAGTGAGCAAGGGACTCACGTCTGAGCATACCCTGCCACACTTAGGGCGAACAAAGCGATACAAAAGGGGATGATGGACGGAGCGTTTGAGCAAATCAAACACTCACCCCAAGTCAACTGATCTGGGTTTAATCCATCACCATTCTTTAGCCCACTCAGCCACCCCATTTCAGACATGGCCATATGCAAATCAGTCTGACCCTGTGCCTCATGGGAATAATCCAGCCCGAACTGCCAAGCCATGTCTTCCATGGACCGGAAACAAGCATCCTGGGACCCATTTCGGATTCATAATCCTCATCAGCCAGGCTATCTTGAATCCAGTGGCCAAGTGAGCAAGGGACTCACGTCTGAGCATACCCTTACACACTTAGGGCGAACAAAGTGATACAAAAGGGGATGATAGTCGGAGCGTTTGAGCAAATCAAACACTCACCCCCAGTCAACTGATCTGGGTTTAATCCATCACCATTCTTTAGCCCACTCAGCCACCCCATTTCAGAAATGGCCATATGCAAATCAGTCTGACCATGTGCCTCATGGGAACAGTCCAGCCCGAACTGCCAAGCCATGTCTTCCATGGATCGGAAACAAGCATCCTGGGACCGGTTTCGGATTCATAATCCTCATCAGCCAGGCTATCTTGAATTAAGTGGCCAAGTGAGCAAGGGACTCACGTCTGAGCATACCCTGCCACACTTAGGGCGAACAAAGCGGTACAAAAGGGGATGATGGTCAGAGCGTTTGAGCAAATCAAACACTCACCCCCAGTCAGCTGATCTGGGTTTAATCCATCACCATTCGTTAGCCCACTCAGCCACCCCATTTCAGACATGGCCATATGCAAATCAGTCTGACCCTGTGCCTCATGGGAACAGTCCAGCCCGAACTGCCAAGCCATGTCTTCCATGGACCGGAAACAAGCATCCTGGGACCGGTTTCGGATTCATAATCCTCATCAGCCAGGCTATCTTGAATCCAGTGGCCCAGTGAGCAAGGGACTCACGTCTGAGCATACCCTGCCACACTTAGGGCGAACAAAGCGATACAAAAGGGGATGATGGACGGAGCGTTTGAGCAAATCAAACACTCACCCCTAGTCAACTGATCTGGGTTTAATCCATCACCATTCTTTAGCCCACTCAGCCACCCCATTTCAGACATGGCCATATGCAAATCAGTCTGACCCTGTGCCTCATGGGAACAGTCCAGCCCGAACTGCCAAGCCATGTCTTCCATGGACCGGAAACAAGCATCCTGGGACCCATTTCGGATTCATAATCCTCATCAGCCAGGCTATCTTGAATCCAGTGGCCAAGTGAGCAAGGGACTCACGTCTGAGCATACCCTTACACACTTAGGGCGAACAAAGTGATACAAAAGGGGATGATAGTCGGAGCGTTTGAGCAAATCAAACACTCACCCCCAGTCAACTGATCTGGGTTTAATCCATCACCATTCTTTAGCCCACTCAGCCACCCCATTTCAGAAATGGCCATATGCAAATCAGTCTGACCATGTGCCTCATGGGAACAGTCCAGCCCGAACTGCCAAGCCATGTCTTCCATGGATCGGAAACAAGCATCCTGGGACCGGTTTCGGATTCATAATCCTCATCAGCCAGGCTATCTTGAATTAAGTGGCCAAGTGAGCAAGGGACTCACGTCTGAGCATACCCTGCCACACTTAGGGCGAACAAAGCGGTACAAAAGGGGATGATGGTCAGAGCGTTTGAGCAAATCAAACACTCACCCCCAGTCAGCTGATCTGGGTTTAATCCATCACCATTCGTTAGCCCACTCAGCCACCCCATTTCAGACATGGCCATATGCAAATCAGTCTGACCCTGTGCCTCATGGGAACAGTCCAGCCCGAACTGCCAAGCCATGTCTTCCATGGACCGGAAACAAGCATCCTGGGACCGGTTTCGGATTCATAATCCTCATCAGCCAGGCTATCTTGAATCCAGTGGCCCAGTGAGCAAGGGACTCACGTCTGAGCATACCCTGCCACACTTAGGGCGAACAAAGCGATACAAAAGGGGATGATGGACGGAGCGTTTGAGCAAATCAAACACTCACCCCTAGTCAACTGATCTGGGTTTAATCCATCACCATTCTTTAGCCCACTCAGCCACCCCATTTCAGACATGGCCATATGCAAATCAGTCTGACCCTGTGCCTCATGGGAACAGTCCAGCCCGAACTGCCAAGCCATGTCTTCCATGGACCGGAAACAAGCATCCTGGGACCGGTTTCGGATTCATAATCCTCATCAGCCAGGCTATCTTGAATCCAGAGGCCAAGTGAGCAAGGGACTCACGTCTGAGCATACCCTGCCACACTTAGGGCGAACAAAGCGATACAAAAGGGGATGATGGACGGAGCGTTTGAGCAAATCAAACACTCATCCCCCAGTCAACTGATCTGGGTTTACTCCATCACCATTCTTTAGCCCACTCAGCCACCCCATTTCAGACATGGCCATATGCAAATCAGTCTGACCCTGTGCCTCATGGGAACAGTCCAGCCCGAACTGCCAAGCCATGTCTTCCATGGACCGGAAACAAGCATACTGAGACCGGTTTCGGATTCATAATCCTCATCAGCCAGGCTATCTTGAATCCAGAGGCCAAGTGAGCAAGGGACTCACGTCTGAGCATACCCTGCCACACTTAGGGCGAACAAAGCGATACAAAAGGGGATGATGGACGGAGCGTTTGAGCAAATCAAACACTCATCCCCCAGTCAACTGATCTGGGTTTAATCCATCACCATTCTTTAGCCCACTCAGCCACCCCATTTCAGACATGGGCATATGCAAATCAGTCTGACCCTGTGCCTCATGGGAACAGTCCAGCCCGAACTGCCAAGCCATGTCTTCCATGGACCGGAAACAAGCATCCTGGGACCGGTGTCGGATTCATAATCCTCATCAGCCAGGCTATCTTGAATCCATTGGCCAAGTGAGCAAGGGACTCACGTCTGAGCATACCCTGCCACACTTAGGGCGAACAAAGCGATACAAAAGGGGATGATGGACGGAGCGTTTGAGCAAATCAAACACTCACCCCCAGTCAACTGATCTGGGTTTAATCCATCACCATTCTTCAGCCCACTCAGCCACCCCATTTCAGACATGGCCATATGCAAATCAGTCTGACCCTGTGCCTCATGGGAACAGTCCAGCCCGAACTGCCAAGCCGTGTCTTCCATGGACCGGAAACAAGCATCCTGGCACCGGTTTCGGATTCATAATCCTCATCAGCCAGGCTATTTTGAATCCAGTGGCCCAGTGAGCAAGGGACTCACGTCTGAGCATACCCTGCCACACTTAGGGCGAACAAAGCGATACAAAAGGGGATGATGGACGGAGCGTTTGAGCAAATCAAACATTTACCCCCAGTCAACTGATCTGGGTTTAATCCATCACCATTCTTTAGCCCACTCAGCCACCCCATTTCAGACATGGCCATATGCAAATCAGTTTGACCCTGTGCCTCATGGGAACAGTCCAGCCCAAACTGCCAAGCCATGTCTTCCATGGACCGGAAACTAGCATCCTGGGACCGGTTTCGGATTCATAATCCTCATCAGCCAGGCTATCTTGAATCCAGTGGCCCAGTGAGCAAGGGACTCACGTCTGAGCATACCCTGCTACACTTAGGGCGAACAAAGCGATACAAAAGGGGATGATGGACGGAGCGTTTGAGCAAATCAAACACTCACCCTCAGTCAACTGATCTGGGTTTAATCCATCACCATTCTTTAGCGCACTCAGCCACCCCATTTCAGACATGGCCATATGCAAATCAATCTGACCCTGTGCCTCATGGGAACAGTCCAGACCCAACTGCCAAGCCATGTCTTCCATGGACCGGAAACGAGCATTTTGGGACTGGTTTCGGATTCATAATCCTCATCAGCCAGGCTATCTTGAATCCAGTGGCCAAGTGAGCAAGGGACTCACGTCTGAGCATACCCTGCCACACTTAGGGCGAACAAAGCGATACAAAAGGGGATGATGGACGGAGCGTTTGAGCAAATCAAACACTCACCCCCAGTCAACTGATCTGGGTTTAATCCATCACCATTCTTTAGCCTACTCAGCCACCCCATTTCAGACATGGCCATATGCAAATCGGTCTGACCCTGTGCCTCATGGGAACAGTCCATCCCGGACTGCCAAGCCATGTCTTCCATGGACCGGAAACAAGCATCCTGGGACCGGTTTTGGATTCTTAATCCTCATCAGCCAGGCTATCTTGAATCCAGTGGCCAAGTGAGCAAGGGACTCACGTCTGAGCATACCCTGCCACACTTAGGGCGAACAAAGCGATACAAAAGGGGATGCTGGACGGAGCGTTTGAGCAAATCAAACACTCACCCCCAGTCAACTGATCTGGGTTTAATACATCACCATTCTTTAGCCCACTCAGCCACCCCATTTCAGACATGGGCATATGCAAATCAGTCTGACTGTGTGCCTCATGGGAACAGTCCAGCCTGAACTGCCAAGCCATGTCTTCCATGGACCGGAAACAAGCATCCTGGGACCGGTTTCGGATTCATAATCCACATCAGCCAGGCTATCTTGAATCCAGTGGCCAAGTGAGCAAGGGACTCACGTCTGAGCATACCCTGCCACACTTAGGGCGAACAAAGCGATACAAAAGGGGATGATGGACGGAGCGTTTGAGCAAATCAAACACTCACCCCCAGTCAACTGATCTGGGTTTAATCCATCACCATTCTTTAGCCCACTCAGCCACCCCATTTCAGACATGGCCATATGCATATCAGTCTGACCCTGTGCCTCATGGGAACAGTCCAGCCCGAACTGCCAAGCCATGTCTTCCATGGACCGGAAACAAGCATCCTGGGACCGGTTTCGGATTCATAATCCTCATCAGCCAGGCTATCTTGAATCCATTGGCCAAGTGAGCAAGGGACTCACGTCTGAGCATACCCTGCCACACTTAGGGCGAACAAAGCGATACAAAAGGGGATGATGGACGGAGCGTTTGAGCAAATCAAACACTCACCCCCAGTCAACTGATCTGGGTTTAATCCATCACCATTCTTCAGCCCACTCAGCCACCCCATTTCAGACATGGCCATATGCAAATCAGTCTGACCCTGTGCCTCATGGGAACAGTCCAGCCCGAACTGCCAAGCCGTGTCTTCCATGGACCGGAAACAAGCATCCTGGCACCGGTTTCGGATTCATAATCCTCATCAGCCAGGCTATTTTGAATCCAGTGGCCCAGTGAGCAAGGGACTCACGTCTGAGCATACCCTGCCACACTTAGGGCGAACAAAGCGATACAAAAGGGGATGATGGACGGAGCGTTTGAGCAAATCAAACACTCACCCCCAGTCAACTGATCTGGGTTTAATCCATCACCATTCTTTAGCCTACTCAGCCACCCCATTTCAGACATGGCCATATGCAAATCAGTCTGACCCTGTGCCTCATGGGAACAGTCCATCCCGAACTGCCAAGCCATGTCTTCCATGGACCGGAAACAAGCATCTTGGGACCGGTTTTGGATTCATAATCCTCATCGGCCAGGCTATCTTGAATCCAGTGGCCAAGTGAGCAAGGGACTCACGTCTGAGCATACCCTGCCACACTTAGGGCGAACAAAGCGATACAAAAGGGGATGATGGACGGAGCGTTTGAGCAAATCAAACACTCACCCCCAGTCAACTGATCTGGGTTTAATCCATCACCGTTCTTTAGCCCACTCAGCCACCCCATTTCAGACATGGCCATATGCAACTCAGTCTGACCCTGTGCCTCATGGGAACAGTCCAGCCCGAACTGCCAAGCCATGTCTTCCATGGACCGGAAACAAGCATCCTGGGACCGGTTTCGGATTCATAATCATCATCAGCCAGGCTATCTTTAATACAGTGGCCAAGTGAGCAAGGGACTCACGTCTGAGCATACCCTGCCACACTTAGGGCGAACAAAGCGATACAAAAGGGGATGATGGACGGAGCGTTTGAGCAAATCAAACACTCACCCCAAGTCAACTGATCTGGGTTTAATCCATCACCATTCTTTAGCCCACTCAGCCACCCCATTTCAGACATGGCCATATGCAAATCAGTCTGACCCTGTGCCTCATGGGAATAATCCAGCCCGAACTGCCAAGCCATGTCTTCCATGGACCGGAAACAAGCATCCTGGGACCCATTTCGGATTCATAATCCTCATCAGCCAGGCTATCTTGAATCCAGTGGCCAAGTGAGCAAGGGACTCACGTCTGAGCATACCCTTACACACTTAGGGCGAACAAAGTGATACAAAAGGGGATGATAGTCGGAGCGTTTGAGCAAATCAAACACTCACCCCCAGTCAACTGATCTGGGTTTAATCCATCACCATTCTTTAGCCCACTCAGCCACCCCATTTCAGAAATGGCCATATGCAAATCAGTCTGACCATGTGCCTCATGGGAACAGTCCAGCCCGAACTGCCAAGCCATGTCTTCCATGGATCGGAAACAAGCATCCTGGGACCGGTTTCGGATTCATAATCCTCATCAGCCAGGCTATCTTGAATTAAGTGGCCAAGTGAGCAAGGGACTCACGTCTGAGCATACCCTGCCACACTTAGGGCGAACAAAGCGGTACAAAAGGGGATGATGGTCAGAGCGTTTGAGCAAATCAAACACTCACCCCCAGTCAGCTGATCTGGGTTTAATCCATCACCATTCGTTAGCCCACTCAGCCACCCCATTTCAGACATGGCCATATGCAAATCAGTCTGACCCTGTGCCTCATGGGAACAGTCCAGCCCGAACTGCCAAGCCATGTCTTCCATGGACCGGAAACAAGCATCCTGGGACCGGTTTCGGATTCATAATCCTCATCAGCCAGGCTATCATGAATCCAGTGGCCCAGTGAGCAAGGGACTCACGTCTGAGCATACCCTGCCACACTTAGGGCGAACAAAGCGATACAAAAGGGGATGATGGACGGAGCGTTTGAGCAAATCAAACACTCACCCCTAGTCAACTGATCTGGGTTTAATCCATCACCATTCTTTAGCCCACTCAGCCACCCCATTTCAGACATGGCCATATGCAAATCAGTCTGACCCTGTGCCTCATGGGAACAGTCCAGCCCGAACTGCCAAGCCATGTCTTCCATGGACCGGAAACAAGCATCCTGGGACCGGTTTCGGATTCATAATCCTCATCAGCCAGGCTATCTTGAATCCAGAGGCCAAGTGAGCAAGGGACTCACGTCTGAGCATACCCTGCCACACTTAGGGCGAACAAAGCGATACAAAAGGGGATGATGGACGGAGCGTTTGAGCAAATCAAACACTCATCCCCCAGTCAACTGATCTGGGTTTACTCCATCACCATTCTTTAGCCCACTCAGCCACCCCATTTCAGACATGGCCATATGCAAATCAGTCTGACCCTGTGCCTCATGGGAACAGTCCAGCCCGAACTGCCAAGCCATGTCTTCCATGGACCGGAAACAAGCATCCTGAGACCGGTTTCGGATTCATAATCCTCATCAGCCAGGCTATCTTGAATCCAGAGGCCAAGTGAGCAAGGGACTCACGTCTGAGCATACCCTGCCACACTTAGGGCGAACAAAGCGATACAAAAGGGGATGATGGACGGAGCGTTTGAGCAAATCAAACACTCATCCCCCAGTCAACTGATCTGGGTTTAATCCATCACCATTCTTTAGCCCACTCAGCCACCCCATTTCAGACATGGGCATATGCAAATCAGTCTGACCCTGTGCCTCATGGGAACAGTCCAGCCCGAACTGCCAAGCCATGTCTTCCATGGATCGGAAACAAGCATCCTGGGACCGGTTTCGGATTCATAATCCTCATCAGCCAGGCTATCTTGAATTAAGTGGCCAAGTGAGCAAGGGACTCACGTCTGAGCATACCCTGCCACACTTAGGGCGAACAAAGCGGTACAAAAGGGGATGATGGTCAGAGCGTTTGAGCAAATCAAACACTCACCCCCAGTCAGCTGATCTGGGTTTAATCCATCACCATTCGTTAGCCCACTCAGCCACCCCATTTCAGACATGGCCATATGCAAATCAGTCTGACCCTGTGCCTCATGGGAACAGTCCAGCCCGAACTGCCAAGCCATGTCTTCCATGGACCGGAAACAAGCATCCTGGGACCGGTTTCGGATTCATAATCCTCATCAGCCAGGCTATCTTGAATCCAGAGGCCAAGTGAGCAAGGGACTCACGTCTGAGCATACCCTGCCACACTTAGGGCGAACAAAGCGATACAAAAGGGGATGATGGACGGAGCGTTTGAGCAAATCAAACACTCATCCCCCAGTCAACTGATCTGGGTTTACTCCATCACCATTCTTTAGCCCACTCAGCCACCCCATTTCAGACATGGCCATATGCAAATCAGTCTGACCCTGTGCCTCATGGGAACAGTCCAGCCCGAACTGCCAAGCCATGTCTTCCATGGACCGGAAACAAGCATCCTGAGACCGGTTTCGGATTCATAATCCTCATCAGCCAGGCTATCTTGAATCCAGAGGCCAAGTGAGCAAGGGACTCACGTCTGAGCATACCCTGCCACACTTAGGGCGAACAAAGCGATACAAAAGGGGATGATGGACGGAGCGTTTGAGCAAATCAAACACTCATCCCCCAGTCAACTGATCTGGGTTTAATCCATCACCATTCTTTAGCCCACTCAGCCACCCCATTTCAGACATGGGCATATGCAAATCAGTCTGACCCTGTGCCTCATGGGAACAGTCCAGCCCGAACTGCCAAGCCATGTCTTCCATGGACCGGAAACAAGCATCCTGGGACCGGTGTCGGATTCATAATCCTCATCAGCCAGGCTATCTTGAATCCATTGGCCAAGTGAGCAAGGGACTCACGTCTGAGCATACCCTGCCACACTTAGGGCGAACAAAGCGATACAAAAGGGGATGATGGACGGAGCGTTTGAGCAAATCAAACACTCACCCCCAGTCAACTGATCTGGGTTTAATCCATCACCATTCTTCAGCCCACTCAGCCACCCCATTTCAGACATGGCCATATGCAAATCAGTCTGACCCTGTGCCTCATGGGAACAGTCCAGCCCGAACTGCCAAGCCGTGTCTTCCATGGACCGGAAACAAGCATCCTGGCACCGGTTTCGGATTCATAATCCTCATCAGCCAGGCTATTTTGAATCCAGTGGCCCAGTGAGCAAGGGACTCACGTCTGAGCATACCCTGCCACACTTAGGGCGAACAAAGCGATACAAAAGGGGATGATGGACGGAGCGTTTGAGCAAATCAAACACTCACCCCCAGTCAACTGATCTGGGTTTAATTCATCACCATTCTTTAGCCTACTCAGCCACCCCATTTCAGACATGGCCATATGCAAATCAGTCTGACCCTGTGCCTCATGGGAACAGTCCAGCCCGAACTGCCAAGCCATGTCTTCCATGGACCGGAAACATGCATCTTGGGACCGGTTTCGGATTCATAATCCTCATCAGCCAGGCTATCTTGAATCCAGTGGCCAAGTGAGCAAGGGACTCACGTCTGAGCATACCCTGCCACACTTAGGGCGAACAAAGCGATACAAAAGGGGATGATGGACGGAGCGTTTGAGCAAATCAAACATTTACCCCCAGTCAACTGATCTGGGTTTAATCCATCACCATTCTTTAGCCCACTCAGCCACCCCATTTCAGACATGGCCATATGCAAATCAGTTTGACCCTGTGCCTCATGGGAACAGTCCAGCCCAAACTGCCAAGCCATGTCTTCCATGGACCGGAAACTAGCATCCTGGGACCGGTTTCGGATTCATAATCCTCATCAGCCAGGCTATCTTGAATCCAGTGGTCCAGTGAGCAAGGGACTCACGTCTGAGCATACCCTGCTACACTTAGGGCGAACAAAGCGATACAAAAGGGGATGATGGACGGAGCGTTTGAGCAAATCAAACACTCACCCTCAGTCAACTGATCTGGGTTTAATCCATCACCATTCTTTAGCGCACTCAGCCACCCCATTTCAGACATGGCCATATGCAAATCAATCTGACCGTGTGCCTCATGGGAACAGTCCAGACCCAACTGCCAAGCCATGTCTTCCATGGACCGGAAACGAGCATTTTGGGACTGGTTTCGGATTCATAATCCTCATCAGCCAGGCTATCTTGAATCCAGTGGCCAAGTGAGCAAGGGACTCACGTCTGAGCATACCCTGCCACACTTAGGGCGAACAAAGCGATACAAAAGGGGATGATGGACGGAGCGTTTGAGCAAATCAAACACTCACCCCCAGTCAACTGATCTGGGTTTAATCCATCACCATTCTTTAGCCTACTCAGCCACCCCATTTCAGACATGGCCATATGCAAATCGGTCTGACCCTGTGCCTCATGGGAACAGTCCATCCCGGACTGCCAAGCCATGTCTTCCATGGACCGGAAACAAGCATCCTGGGACCGGTTTTGGATTCATAATCCTCATCAGCCAGGCTATCTTGAATCCAGTGGCCAAGTGAGCAAGGGACTCACGTCTGAGCATACCCTGCCACACTTAGGGCGAACAAAGCGATACAAAAGGGGATGATGGACGGAGCGTTTGAGCAAATCAAACACTCACCCCCAGTCAACTGATCTGGGTTTAATCCATCACCATTCTTTAGCCCACTCAGCCACCCCATTTCAGACATGGCCATATGCAAATCAGTCTGACCCTGTGCCTCATGGGAACAGTCCAGCCCGAACTGCCAAGCCATGTCTTCCATGGACCGGAAACAAGCATCCTGGGACCGGTTTCGGATTCATAATCCTCATCAGCCAGGCTATCTTGAATCCAGTGGCCAAGTGAGCAAGGGACTCACGTCTGAGCATACCCTGCCACACTTAGGGCGAACAAAGCGATACAAAAGGGGATGATGGACGGAGCGTTTGAGCAAATCAAACACTCACCCCCAGTCAACTGATCTGGGTTTAATCCATCACCATTCTTTAGCCTACTCAGCCACCCCATTTCAGACATGGCCATATGCAAATCAGTCTGACCCTGTGCCTCATGGGAACAGTCCATCCCGAACTGCCAAGCCATGTCTTCCATGGACCGGAAACAAGCATCCTGGGACCGGTTTCGGATTCATAATCCTCATCAGCCAAGCTATCTTGAATCCAGTGGCCAAGTTAGCAAGGGACTCACGTCTGAGCATACCCTGCCACACT
Organism: Lissotriton helveticus; assembly: GCF_964261635.1. Classification (NCBI taxonomy): domain Eukaryota; kingdom Metazoa; phylum Chordata; class Amphibia; order Caudata; family Salamandridae; genus Lissotriton; species Lissotriton helveticus. The sequence goes on along the minus strand of NC_136068.1, from coordinate 1,492,208,905 downwards.
TGGGGCGAACAAAGCGATACAAAAGGGGATGATGGACGGAGCGTTTGAGCAAATCAAACACTCACCCCCAGTCAACTGATCTGGGTTTAAACCATCACCATTCTTTAGCCCACTCAGCCACCCCATTTCAGACATGGCCATATGCAATTCAGTCTGACCCTGTGCCTCATGGGAACAGTCCAGCCCGAACTGCCAAGCCATGTCTTCCATGGACGGGAAACAAGCATCCTGGGACCGGTTTCGGATTCATAATCCTCATCAGCCAGGCTATCTTGAATCCAGTGGCCAAGTGAGCAAGGGACTCACGTCTGAGCATACCCTGCCACCCTTAGGGCGAACAAAGCGATACAAAAGGGGATGATGGACGGAGCGTTTGAGCAAATCCAACACTCACCCCCAGTCAACTGATCTGGGTTTAATCTATCACCATTCTTTAGCCCACTCAGCCTCCCCATTTCAGACATGGCCATATGCAAATCAGTCTGACCCTGTGCCTCATGGGAACAGTCCAGCCCGAACTGCCAAGCCATGTCTTCCATGGACCGGAAAAAAGCATCCTGGGAACCGTTTCGGATTCATAATCCTCATCAGCCAGGCTATCTTGAATCCAGTGGCCAAGTGAGCAAGGGACTCACGTCTGAGCATACCCTGCCACACTTAGGGCGAACAAAGCGATACAAAAGGGGATTATGGACGGAGCGTTTGAGCAAATCAAACACTCACCCCCAGTCAACTGATCTGGGTTTAATCCATCACCATTCTTTAGCCCACTCAGCCACCCCATTTCAGACATGGCCATATGCAAATCAGTCTGACCCTGTGCCTCATGGGAACAGTCCAGCCCGAACTGCCAAGCCATGTCTTCCATGGACCGGAAACAAGCATCCTGGGACCGGTTTCGGATTCATAATCCTCATCAGCCAGGCTATCTTGAATCCAGTGGCCAAGTGAGCAAGGGACTCACGTCTGAGCATACCCTGCCACACTTAGGGCGAACAAAGCGATACAAAAGGGGATGATGGACGGAGCGTTTGAGCAAATCAAACACTCACCCTCAGTCAACTGATCTGGGTTTAATCTATCACCATTGTTTAGCCCACTCAGCCACCCCATTTCAGACATGGCCATATGCAAATCAGTCTGACCCTGTGCCTCATGGGAACAGTCCAGCCCGAACTGCCAAGCCATGTCTTCCATGGACCGGAAACAAGCATCCTGGGACCGGTTCGGATTCATAATCCTCATCAGCCAGGCTATCTTGAATCCAGTGGCCAAGTGAGCAAGGGACTCACGTCTGCGCATACCTTGCCACACTTAGGGCGAACAAAGCGATACAAAAGGGGATGATGGACGGAGCGTTTGAGCAAATCAAACACTCACCCCCATTCAACTGATCTGGGTTTAATCCATCACCGTTCTTTAGCCCACTCAGCCACCCCATTTCAGACATGGCCATATGCAACTCAGTCTGACCCTGTGCCTCATGGGAACAGTCCAGCCCGAACTGCCAAGCCATGTCTTCATTGGACCGGAAACAAGCATCCTGGGACCGGTTTCGGATTCATAATCATCATCAGCCAGGCTATCTTTAATACAGTGGCCAAGTGAGCAAGGGACTCACGTCTGAGCATACCCTGCCACACTTAGGGCGAACAAAGCGATACAAAAGGGGATGATGGACGGAGCGTTTGAGCAAATCAAACATTCACCCCCAGTCAATTGATCTGGGTTTAATCCATCACCATTCTTTAGCCCACTCAGCCTCACCATTTCAGACATGGCCATATGCAAATCAGTCTGACCCTGTGCCTCATGGTTACAGTCCAGCCCGAACTGCCAAGCCATGTCTTCCATGGACCGGAAACAAGCATCCTGGGACCCGTTTCGGATTCATAATCCTCATCAGCCAGGCTATCTTGAATCCAGTGGCCAAGTGAGCAAGGGACTCACGTCTGAGCATACCCTGCCACACTTAGGGCGAACAAAGCGATACAAAAGGGGATGATGGACGGAGCGTTTGAGCAAATCAAACACTCACCCCAAGTCAACTGATCTGGGTTTAATCCATCACCATTCTTTAGCCCACTCAGCCACCCCATTTCAGACATGGCCATATGCAAATCAGTCTAACCCTGTGCCTCATGGGAATAATCCAGCCCGAACTGCCAAGCCATGTCTTCCATGGACCGGAAACAAGCATCCTGGGACCCATTTCGGATTCATAATCCTCATCAGCCAGGCTATCTTGAATCCAGTGGCCAAGTGAGCAAGGGACTCACGTCTGAACATACCCTTACACACTTAGGGCGAACAAAGTGATACAAAAGGGGATGATAGTCGGAGCGTTTGAGCAAATCAAACACTCACCCCCAGTCAACTGATCTGGGTTTAATCCATCACCATTCTTTAGCCCACTCAGCCACCCCATTTCAGACATGGCCATATGCAAATCAGTCTGACCATGTGCCTCATGGGAACAGTCCAGCCCGAACTGCCAAGCCATGTCTTCCATGGATCGGAAACAAGCATCCTGGGACCGGTTTCGGATTCATAATCCTCATCAGCCAGGCTATCTTGAATTAAGTGGCCAAGTGAGCAAGGGACTCACGTCTGAGCATACCCTGCCACACTTAGGGCGAACAAAGCGGTACAAAAGGGGATGATGGTCAGAGCGTTTGAGCAAATCAAACACTCACCCCCAGTCAACTGATCTGGGTTTAATCCATCACCATTCTTTAGCCCACTCAGCCACCCCATTTCAGACATGGCCATATGCAAATCAGTCTGACCCTGTGCCTCATGGGAACAGTCCAGCCCGAACTGCCAAGCCATGTCTTCCATGGACCGGAAACAAGCATCCTGGGACCGGTTTCGGATTCATAATCCTCATCAGCCAGGCTACCTTGAATCCAGTGGCCCAGTGAGCAAGGGACTCACGTCTGAGCATACCCTGCCACACTTAGGGCGAACAAAGCGATACAAAAGGGGATGATGGACGGAGCGTTTGAGCAAATCAAACACTCACCCCCAGTCAACTGATCTGGGTTTAATCCATCACCATTCTTTAGCCCACTCAGCCACCCCATTTCAGACATGGCCATATGCAAATCAGTCTGACCATGTGCCTCATGGGAACAGTCCAGCCCGAACTGCCAAGCCATGTCTTCCATGGACCGGAAACAAGCATCCTGGGACCGGTTTCGGATTCATAATCCTCATCAGCCAGGCTATCTTGAATCCATTGGCCAAGTGAGCAAGGGACTCACGTCTGAGCATACCCTGCCACACTTAGGGCGAACAAAGCGATACAAAAGGGGATGATGGACGGAGCGTTTGAGCAAATCAAACACTCACCCCCAGTCAACTGACCTGGGTTTAATCCATCACCATTCTTCAGCCCACTCAGCCACCCCATTTCAGACATGGCCATATGCAAATCAGTCTGACCCTGTGCCTCATGGGAACAGTCCAGCCCGAACTGCCAAGCCGTGTCTTCCATGGACCGGAAACAAGCATCCTGGCACCGGTTTCGGATTCATAATCCTCATCAGCCAGGCTATTTTGAATCCAGTGGCCCAGTGAGCAAGGGACTCACGTCTGAGCATACCCTGCCACACTTAGGGCGAACAAAGCGATACAAAAGGGGATGATGGACGGAGCGTTTGAGCAAATCAAACACTCACCCCCGGTCAACTGATCTGGGTTTAATCCATCACCATTCTTTAGCCTACTCAGCCACCCCATTTCAGACATGGCCATATGCAAATCAGTCTGACCCTGTGCCTCATGGGAACAGTCCATCCCGAACTGCCAAGCCATGTCTTCCATGGACCGGAAACAAGCATCCTGGTACCGGTTTTGGATTCATAATCCTCATCAGCCAGGCTATCTTGAATCCAGTGGCCAAGTGAGCAAGGGACTCACGTCTGAGCATACCCTGCCACACTTAGGGCGAACAAAGCGATACAAAAGGGGATGATGGACGGAGCGTTTGAGCAAATCAAACACTCACCCCCAGTCAACTGATCTGGGTTTAATCCATCACCGTTCTTTAGCCCACTCAGCCACCCCATTTCAGACATGGCCATATGCAACTCAGTCTGACCCTGTGCCTCATGGGAACAGTCCAGCCCGAACTGCCAAGCCATGTCTTCCATGGACCGGAAACAAGCATCCTGGGACCGGTTTCGGATTCATAATCATCATCAGCCAGGCTATCTTTAATACAGTGGCCAAGTGAGCAAGGGACTCACGTCTGAGCATACCCTGCCACACTTAGGGCGAACAAAGCGATACAAAAGGGGATGATGGACGGAGCGTTTGAGCAAATCAAACATTCACCCCCAGTCAACTGATCTGGGTTTAATCCATCACCATTCTTTAGCCCACTCAGCCTCCCCATTTCAGACATGGCCATATGCAAATCAGTCTGACCCTGTGCCTCATGGGAACAGTCCAGCCCGAACTGCCAAGCCATGTCTTCCATGGACCGGAAACAAGCATCCTGGGACCCGTTTCGGATTCATAATCCTCATCAGCCAGGCTATCTTGAATCCAGTGGCCAAGTGAGCAAGGGACTCACGTCTGAGCATACCCTGCCACACTTAGGGCGAACAAAGCGATACAAAAGGGGATGATGGACGGAGCGTTTGAGCAAATCAAACACTCACCCCAAGTCAACTGATCTGGGTTTAATCCATCACCATTCTTTAGCCCACTCAGCCACCCCATTTCAGACATGGCCATATGCAAATCAGTCTGACCCTGTGCCTCATGGGAATAATCCAGCCCGAACTGCCAAGCCATGTCTTCCATGGACCGGAAACAAGCATCCTGGGACCCATTTCGGATTCATAATCCTCATCAGCCAGGCTATCTTGAATCCAGTGGCCAAGTGAGCAAGGGACTCACGTCTGAGCATACCCTTACACACTTAGGGCGAACAAAGTGATACAAAAGGGGATGATAGTCGGAGCGTTTGAGCAAATCAAACACTCACCCCCAGTCAACTGATCTGGGTTTAATCCATCACCATTCTTTAGCCCACTCAGCCACCCCATTTCAGACATGGCCATATGCAAATCAGTCTGACCATGTGCCTCATGGGAACAGTCCAGCCCGAACTGCCAAGCCATGTCTTCCATGGATCGGAAACAAGCATCCTGGGACCGGTTTCGGATTCATAATCGTCATCAGCCAGGCTATCTTGAATTAAGTGGCCAAGTGAGCAAGGGACTCACGTCTGAGCATACCCTGCCACACTTAGGGCGAACAAAGCGGTACAAAAGGGGATGATGGTCAGAGCGTTTGAGCAAATCAAACACTCACCCCCAGTCAACTGATCTGGGTTTAATCCATCACCATTCGTTAGCCAACTCAGCCACCCCATTTCAGACATGGCCATATGCAAATCAGTCTGACCCTGTGCCTCATGGGAACAGTCCAGCCCGAACTGCCAAGCCATGTCTTCCATGGACCGGAAACAAGCATCCTGGGACCGGTTTCGGATTCATAACCCTCATCAGCCAGGCTATCTTGAATCCAGTGGCCCAGTGAGCAAGGGACTCACGTCTGAGCATACCCTGCCACACTTAGGGCGAACAAAGCGATACAAAAGGGGATGATGGACGGAGCGTTTGAGCAAATCAAACACTCACCCCTAGTCAACTGATCTGGGTTTAATCCATCACCATTCTTTAGCCCACTCAGCCACCCCATTTCAGACATGGCCATATGCAAATCAGTCTGACCCTGTGCCTCATGGGAACTGTCCAGCCCGAACTGCCAAGCCATGTCTTCCATGGACCGGAAACAAGCATCCTGGGACCGGTTTCGGATTCATAATCCTCATCAGCCAGGCTTTCTTGAATCCAGAGGCCAAGTGAGCAAGGGACTCACGTCTGAGCATACCCTGCCACACTTAGGGCGAACAAAGCGATACAAAAGGGGATGATGGACGGAGCGTTTGAGCAAATCAAACACTCATCCCCCAGTCAACTGATCTGGGTTTACTCCATCACCATTCTTTAGCCCACTCAGCCACCCCATTTCAGACATGGCCATATGCAAATCAGTCTGACCCTGTGCCTCATGGGAACAGTCCAGCCCGAACTGCCAAGCCATGTCTTCCATGGACCGGAAACATGCATCCTGGGACCGGTTTCGGATTCATAATCCTCATCAGCCAGGCTATCTTGAATCCAGAGGCCAAGTGAGCAAGGGACTCACGTCTGAGCATACCCTGCCACACTTAGGGCGAACAAAGCGATACAAAAGGGGATGATGGACGGAGCGTTTGAGCAAATCAAACACTCATCCCCCAGTCAACTGATCTGGGTTTAATCCATCACCATTCTTTAGCCCACTCAGCCACCCCATTTCAGACATGGGCATATGCAAATCAGTCTGACCCTGTGCCTCATGGGAACAGTCCAGCCCGAACTGCCAAGCCATGTCTTCCATGGACCGAAACAAGCATCCTGGGACCGGTTTCGGATTCATAATCCTCATCAGCCAGGCTATCTTGAATCCATTGGCCAAGTGAGCAAGGGACTCACGTCTGAGCATACCCTGCCACACTTAGGGCGAACAAAGCGATACAAAAGGGGATGATGGACGGAGCGTTTGAGCAAATCAAACACTCACCCCCAGTCAACTGATCTGGGTTTAATCCATCACCATTCTTCAGCCCACTCAGCCACCCCATTTCAGACATGGCCATATGCAAATCAGTCTGACCCTGTGCCTCATGGGAACAGTCCAGCCCGAACTGCCAAGCCGTGTCTTCCATGGACCGGAAACAAGCATCCTGGCAACGGTTTCGGATTCATAATCCTCATCAGCCAGGCTATTTTGAATCCAGTGGCCCAGTGAGCAAGGGACTCACGTCTGGGCATACCCTGCCACACTTAGGGCGAACAAAGCGATACAAAAGGGGATGATGGACTGAGCGTTTGAGCAAATCAAACACTCACCCCCCAGTCAACTGATCTGGGTTTAATCCATCACCATTCTTTAGCCTACTCAGCCACCCCATTTCAGACATGGCCATATGCAAATCAGTCTGACCCTGTGCCTCATGGGAACAGTCCAGCCCGAACTGCCAAGCCATGTCTTCCATGGACCGGAAACATGCATCTTGGGACCGGTTTCGGATTCATAATCCTCATCAGCCAGGCTATCTTGAATCCAGTGGCCAAGTGAGCAAGGGACTCACGTCTGAGCATACCCTGCCACACTTAGGGCGAACAAAGCGATACAAAAGGGGATGATGGACGGAGCGTTTGAGCAAATCAAACATTTACCCCCAGTCAACTGATCTGGGTTTAATCCATCACCATTCTTTAGCCCACTCAGCCACCCCATTTCAGACATGGCCATATGCAAATCAGTTTGACCCTGTGCCTCATGGGAACAGTCCAGCCCAAACTGCCAAGCCATGTCTTCCATGGACCGGAAACTAGCATCCTGGGACCGGTTTCGGATTCATAATCCTCATCAGCCAGGCTATCTTGAATCCAGTGGCCAAGTGAGCAAGGGACTCACGTCTGAGCATACCCTGCCACACTTAGGGCGAACAAAGCGATACAAAAGGGGATGATGGACGGAGCGTTTGAGCAAATCAAACACTCACCCCCAGTCAACTGATCTGGGTTTAATCCATCACCGTTCTTTAGCCCACTCAGCCACCCCATTTCAGACATGGCCATATGCAACTCAGTCTGACCCTGTGCCTCATGGGAACAGTCCAGCCCGAACTGCCAAGCCATGTCTTCCATGGACCGGAAACAAGCATCCTGGGACCGGTTTCGGATTCATAATCATCATCAGCCAGGCTATCTTTAATACAGTGGCCAAGTGAGCAAGGGACTCACGTCTGAGCATACCCTGCCACACTTAGGGCGAACAAAGCGATACAAAAGGGGATGATGGACGGAGCGTTTGAGCAAATCAAACATTCACCCCCAGTCAACTGATCTGGGTTTAATCCATCACCATTCTTTAGCCCACTCAGCCTCCCCATTTCAGACATGGCCATATGCAAATCAGTCTGACCCTGTGCCTCATGGGAACAGTCCAGCCCGAACTGCCAAGCCATGTCTTCCATGGACCGGAAACAAGCATCCTGGGACCCGTTTCGGATTCATAATCCTCATCAGCCAGGCTATCTTGAATCCAGTGGCCAAGTGAGCAAGGGACTCACGTCTGAGCATACCCTGCCACACTTAGGGCGAACAAAGCGATACAAAAGGGGATGATGGACGGAGCGTTTGAGCAAATCAAACACTCACCCCAAGTCAACTGATCTGGGTTTAATCCATCACCATTCTTTAGCCCACTCAGCCACCCCATTTCAGACATGGCCATATGCAAATCAGTCTGACCCTGTGCCTCATGGGAATAATCCAGCCCGAACTGCCAAGCCATGTCTTCCATGGACCGGAAACAAGCATCCTGGGACCCATTTCGGATTCATAATCCTCATCAGCCAGGCTATCTTGAATCCAGTGGCCAAGTGAGCAAGGGACTCACGTCTGAGCATACCCTTACACACTTAGGGCGAACAAAGTGATACAAAAGGGGATGATAGTCGGAGCGTTTGAGCAAATCAAACACTCACCCCCAGTCAACTGATCTGGGTTTAATCCATCACCATTCTTTAGCCCACTCAGCCACCCCATTTCAGACATGGCCATATGCAAATCAGTCTGACCATGTGCCTCATGGGAACAGTCCAGCCCGAACTGCCAAGCCATGTCTTCCATGGATCGGAAACAAGCATCCTGGGACCGGTTTCGGATTCATAATCGTCATCAGCCAGGCTATCTTGAATTAAGTGGCCAAGTGAGCAAGGGACTCACGTCTGAGCATACCCTGCCACACTTAGGGCGAACAAAGCGGTACAAAAGGGGATGATGGTCAGAGCGTTTGAGCAAATCAAACACTCACCCCCAGTCAACTGATCTGGGTTTAATCCATCACCATTCGTTAGCCAACTCAGCCACCCCATTTCAGACATGGCCATATGCAAATCAGTCTGACCCTGTGCCTCATGGGAACAGTCCAGCCCGAACTGCCAAGCCATGTCTTCCATGGACCGGAAACAAGCATCCTGGGACCGGTTTCGGATTCATAACCCTCATCAGCCAGGCTATCTTGAATCCAGTGGCCCAGTGAGCAAGGGACTCACGTCTGAGCATACCCTGCCACACTTAGGGCGAACAAAGCGATACAAAAGGGGATGATGGACGGAGCGTTTGAGCAAATCAAACACTCACCCCTAGTCAACTGATCTGGGTTTAATCCATCACCATTCTTTAGCCCACTCAGCCACCCCATTTCAGACATGGCCATATGCAAATCAGTCTGACCCTGTGCCTCATGGGAACTGTCCAGCCCGAACTGCCAAGCCATGTCTTCCATGGACCGGAAACAAGCATCCTGGGACCGGTTTCGGATTCATAATCCTCATCAGCCAGGCTTTCTTGAATCCAGAGGCCAAGTGAGCAAGGGACTCACGTCTGAGCATACCCTGCCACACTTAGGGCGAACAAAGCGATACAAAAGGGGATGATGGACGGAGCGTTTGAGCAAATCAAACACTCATCCCCCAGTCAACTGATCTGGGTTTACTCCATCACCATTCTTTAGCCCACTCAGCCACCCCATTTCAGACATGGCCATATGCAAATCAGTCTGACCCTGTGCCTCATGGGAACAGTCCAGCCCGAACTGCCAAGCCATGTCTTCCATGGACCGGAAACATGCATCCTGGGACCGGTTTCGGATTCATAATCCTCATCAGCCAGGCTATCTTGAATCCAGAGGCCAAGTGAGCAAGGGACTCACGTCTGAGCATACCCTGCCACACTTAGGGCGAACAAAGCGATACAAAAGGGGATGATGGACGGAGCGTTTGAGCAAATCAAACACTCATCCCCCAGTCAACTGATCTGGGTTTAATCCATCACCATTCTTTAGCCCACTCAGCCACCCCATTTCAGACATGGGCATATGCAAATCAGTCTGACCCTGTGCCTCATGGGAACAGTCCAGCCCGAACTGCCAAGCCATGTCTTCCATGGACCGAAACAAGCATCCTGGGACCGGTTTCGGATTCATAATCCTCATCAGCCAGGCTATCTTGAATCCATTGGCCAAGTGAGCAAGGGACTCACGTCTGAGCATACCCTGCCACACTTAGGGCGAACAAAGCGATACAAAAGGGGATGATGGACGGAGCGTTTGAGCAAATCAAACACTCACCCCCAGTCAACTGATCTGGGTTTAATCCATCACCATTCTTCAGCCCACTCAGCCACCCCATTTCAGACATGGCCATATGCAAATCAGTCTGACCCTGTGCCTCATGGGAACAGTCCAGCCCGAACTGCCAAGCCGTGTCTTCCATGGACCGGAAACAAGCATCCTGGCAACGGTTTCGGATTCATAATCCTCATCAGCCAGGCTATTTTGAATCCAGTGGCCCAGTGAGCAAGGGACTCACGTCTGGGCATACCCTGCCACACTTAGGGCGAACAAAGCGATACAAAAGGGGATGATGGACTGAGCGTTTGAGCAAATCAAACACTCACCCCCCAGTCAACTGATCTGGGTTTAATCCATCACCATTCTTTAGCCTACTCAGCCACCCCATTTCAGACATGGCCATATGCAAATCAGTCTGACCCTGTGCCTCATGGGAACAGTCCATCCCGAACTGCCAAGCCATGTCTTCCATGGACCGGAAACTAGCATCCTGGGACCGGTTTCGGATTCATAATCCTCATCAGCCAGGCTATCTTGAATCCAGTGGCCAAGTGAGCAAGGGACTCACGTCTGAGCATACCCTGCCACACTTAGGGCGAACAAAGCGATACAAAAGGGGATGATGGATGGAGCGTTTGAGCAAATCAAACACTCACCCCCAGTCAACTGATCTGGGTTTAATCCATCACCATTCTTTAGCCCACTCAGCCACCCCATTTCAGACATGGCCATATGCATATCAGTCTGACCCTGTGCCTCATGGGAACAGTCCAGCCCGAACTGCCAAGCCATGTCTTCCATGGACCGGAAACAAGCATCCTGGGACCGGTTTCGGATTCATAATCCTCATCAGCCAGGCTATCTTGAATCCAGTGGCCAAGTGAGCAAGGGACTCACGTCTGAGCATACCCTGCCACACTTAGGGCGAACAAAGCGATACAAAAGGGGATGATGGACGGAGCGTTTGAGCAAATCAAACACTCACCCCCAGTCAACTGATCTGGGTTTAATCCATCACCATTCTTTAGCCTACTCAGCCACCCCATTTCAGACATGGCCATATGCAAATCAGTCTGACCCTGTGCCTCATGGGAACAGTCCATCCCGAACTGCCAAGCCATGTCTTCCATGGACCGGAAACAAGCATCCTGGGACCCATTTCGGATTCATAATCCTCATCAGCCAGGCTATCTTGAATCCAGTGGCCAAGTGAGCAAGGGACTCACGTCTGAACATACCCTTACACACTTAGGGCGAACAAAGTGATACAAAAGGGGATGATAGTCGGAGCGTTTGAGCAAATCAAACACTCACCCCCAGTCAACTGATCTGGGTTTAATCCATCACCATTCTTTAGCCCACTCAGCCACCCCATTTCAGACATGGCCATATGCAAATCAGTCTGACCATGTGCCTCATGGGAACAGTCCAGCCCGAACTGCCAAGCCATGTCTTCCATGGATCGGAAACAAGCATCCTGGGACCGGTTTCGGATTCATAATCCTCATCAGCCAGGCTATCTTGAATTAAGTGGCCAAGTGAGCAAGGGACTCACGTCTGAGCATACCCTGCCACACTTAGGGCGAACAAAGCGATACAAAAGGGGATGATGGACGGAGCGTTTGAGCAAATCAAACACTCACCCCCAGTCAACTGATCTGGGTTTAATCCATCACCATACTTTAGCCCACTCAGCCACCCCATTTCAGACATGGCCATATGCAAATCAGTCTGACCCTGTGCCTCATGGGAACAGTCCAGCCCGAACTGCCAAGCCATGTCTTCCATGGACCGAAACAAGCATCCTGGGACCGGTTTCGGATTCATAATCCTCATCAGCCAGGCTATCTTGAATCCATTGGCCAAGTGAGCAAGGGACTCACGTCTGAGCATACCCTGCCACACTTAGGGCGAACAAAGCGATACAAAAGGGGATGATGGACGGAGCGTTTGAGCAAATCAAACACTCACCCCCAGTCAACTGATCTGGGTTTAATCCATCACCATTCTTCAGCCCACTCAGCCACCCCATTTCAGACATGGCCATATGCAAATCAGTCTGACCCTGTGCCTCATGGGAACAGTCCAGCCCGAACTGCCAAGCCGTGTCTTCCATGGACCGGAAACAAGCATCCTGGCAACGGTTTCGGATTCATAATCCTCATCAGCCAGGCTATTTTGAATCCAGTGGCCCAGTGAGCAAGGGACTCACGTCTGGGCATACCCTGCCACACTTAGGGCGAACAAAGCGATACAAAAGGGGATGATGGACTGAGCGTTTGAGCAAATCAAACACTCACCCCCCAGTCAACTGATCTGGGTTTAATCCATCACCATTCTTTAGCCTACTCAGCCACCCCATTTCAGACATGGCCATATGCAAATCAGTCTGACCCTGTGCCTCATGGGAACAGTCCAGCCCGAACTGCCAAGCCATGTCTTCCATGGACCGGAAACATGCATCTTGGGACCGGTTTCGGATTCATAATCCTCATCAGCCAGGCTATCTTGAATCCAGTGGCCAAGTGAGCAAGGGACTCACGTCTGAGCATACCCTGCCACACTTAGGGCGAACAAAGCGATACAAAAGGGGATGATGGACGGAGCGTTTGAGCAAATCAAACATTTACCCCCAGTCAACTGATCTGGGTTTAATCCATCACCATTCTTTAGCCCACTCAGCCACCCCATTTCAGACATGGCCATATGCAAATCAGTTTGACCCTGTGCCTCATGGGAACAGTCCAGCCCAAACTGCCAAGCCATGTCTTCCATGGACCGGAAACTAGCATCCTGGGACCGGTTTCGGATTCATAATCCTCATCAGCCAGGCTATCTTGAATCCAGTGGCCAAGTGAGCAAGGGACTCACGTCTGAGCATACCCTGCCACACTTAGGGCGAACAAAGCGATACAAAAGGGGATGATGGATGGAGCGTTTGAGCAAATCAAACACTCACCCCCAGTCAACTGATCTGGGTTTAATCCATCACCATTCTTTAGCCCACTCAGCCACCCCATTTCAGACATGGCCATATGCATTTCAGTCTGACCCTGTGCCTCATGGGAACAGTCCAGCCCGAACTGCCAAGCCATGTCTTCCATGGACCGGAAACAAGCATCCTGGGACCGGTTTCGGATTCATAATCCTCATCAGCCAGGCTATCTTGAATCCAGTGGCCAAGTGAGCAAGGGACTCACGTCTGAGCATACCCTGCCACACTTAGGGCGAACAAAGCGATACAAAAGGGGATGATGGACGGAGCGTTTGAGCAAATCAAACACTCACCCCCAGTCAACTGATCTGGGTTTAATCCATCACCATTCTTTAGCCTACTCAGCCACCCCATTTCAGACATGGCCATATGCAAATCAGTCTGACCCTGTGCCTCATGGGAACAGTCCATCCCGAACTGCCAAGCCATGTCTTCCATGGACCGGAAACAAGCATCCTGGGACCCATTTCGGATTCATAATCCTCATCAGCCAGGCTATCTTGAATCCAGTGGCCAAGTGAGCAAGGGACTCACGTCTGAACATACCCTTACACACTTAGGGCGAACAAAGTGATACAAAAGGGGATGATAGTCGGAGCGTTTGAGCAAATCAAACACTCACCCCCAGTCAACTGATCTGGGTTTAATCCATCACCATTCTTTAGCCCACTCAGCCACCCCATTTCAGACATGGCCATATGCAAATCAGTCTGACCATGTGCCTCATGGGAACAGTCCAGCCCGAACTGCCAAGCCATGTCTTCCATGGATCGGAAACAAGCATCCTGGGACCGGTTTCGGATTCATAATCCTCATCAGCCAGGCTATCTTGAATTAAGTGGCCAAGTGAGCAAGGGACTCACGTCTGAGCATACCCTGCCACACTTAGGGCGAACAAAGCGGTACAAAAGGGGATGATGGTCAGAGCGTTTGAGCAAATCAAACACTCACCCCCAGTCAACTGATCTGGGTTTAATCCATCACCATTCTTTAGCCCACTCAGCCACCCCATTTCAGACATGGCCATATGCAAATCAGTCTGACCCTGTGCCTCATGGGAACAGTCCAGCCCGAACTGCCAAGCCATGTCTTCCATGGACCGGAAACAAGCATCCTGGGACCGGTTTAGGATTCATAATCCTCATCAGCCAGGCTACCTTGAATCCAGTGGCCCAGTGAGCAAGGGACTCACGTCTGAGCATACCCTGCCACACTTAGGGCGAACAAAGCGATACAAAAGGGGATGATGGACGGAGCGTTTGAGCAAATCAAACACTCACCCCCAGTCAACTGATCTGGGTTTAATCCATCACCATTCTTTAGCCCACTCAGCCACCCCATTTCAGACATGGCCATATGCAAATCAGTCTGACCATGTGCCTCATGGGAACAGTCCAGCCCGAACTGCCAAGCCATGTCTTCCATGGACCGGAAACAAGCATCCTGGGACCGGTTTCGGATTCATAATCCTCATCAGCCAGGCTATCTTGAATCCATTGGCCAAGTGAGCAAGGGACTCACGTCTGAGCATACCCTGCCACACTTAGGGCGAACAAAGCGATACAAAAGGGGATGATGGACGGAGCGTTTGAGCAAATCAAACACTCACCCCCAGTCAACTGACCTGGGTTTAATCCATCACCATTCTTCAGCCCACTCAGCCACCCCATTTCAGACATGGCCATATGCAAATCAGTCTGACCCTGTGCCTCATGGGAACAGTCCAGCCCGAACTGCCAAGCCGTGTCTTCCATGGACCGGAAACAAGCATCCTGGCACCGGTTTCGGATTCATAATCCTCATCAGCCAGGCTATTTTGAATCCAGTGGCCCAGTGAGCAAGGGACTCACGTCTGAGCATACCCTGCCACACTTAGGGTGAACAAAGCGATACAAAAGGGGATGATGGACGGAGCGTTTGAGCAAATCAAACACTCACCCCCAGTCAACTGATCTGGGTTTAATCCATCACCATTCTTTAGCCTACTCAGCCACCCCATTTCAGTCATGGCCATATGCAAATCAGTCTGACCCTGTGCCTCATGGGAACAGTCCATCCCGAACTGCCAAGCCATGTCTTCCATGGACCGGAAACAAGCATCCTGGTACCGGTTTTGGATTCATAATCCTCATCAGCCAGGCTATCTTGAATCCAGTGGCCAAGTGAGCAAGGGACTCACGTCTGAGCATACCCTGCCACACTTAGGGCGAACAAAGCGATACAAAAGGGGATGATGGACGGAGCGTTTGAGCAAATCAAACACTCACCCCCAGTCAACTGATCTGGGTTTAATCCATCACCGTTCTTTAGCCCACTCAGCCACCCCATTTCAGACATGGCCATATGCAACTCAGTCTGACCCTGTGCCTCATGGGAACAGTCCAGCCCGAACTGCCAAGCCATGTCTTCCATGGACCGGAAACAAGCATCCTGGGACCGGTTTCGGATTCATAATCATCATCAGCCAGGCTATCTTTAATACAGTGGCCAAGTGAGCAAGGGACTCACGTCTGAGCATACCCTGCCACACTTAGGGCGAACAAAGCGATACAAAAGGGGATGATGGACGGAGCGTTTGAGCAAATCAAACATTCACCCCCAGTCAACTGATCTGGGTTTAATCCATCACCATTCTTTAGCCCACTCAGCCTCCCCATTTCAGACATGGCCATATGCAAATCAGTCTGACCCTGTGCCTCATGGGAACAGTCCAGCCCGAACTGCCAAGCCATGTCTTCCATGGACCGGAAACAAGCATCCTGGGACCCGTTTCGGATTCATAATCCTCATCAGCCAGGCTATCTTGAATCCAGTGGCCAAGTGAGCAAGGGACTCACGTCTGAGCATACCCTGCCACACTTAGGGCGAACAAAGCGATACAAAAGGGGATGATGGACGGAGCGTTTGAGCAAATCAAACACTCACCCCAAGTCAACTGATCTGGGTTTAATCCATCACCATTCTTTAGCCCACTCAGCCACCCCATTTCAGACATGGCCATATGCAAATCAGTCTGACCCTGTGCCTCATGGGAATAATCCAGCCCGAACTGCCAAGCCATGTCTTGCATGGACCGCAAACAAGCATCCTGGGACCCATTTCGGATTCATAATCCTCATCAGCCAGGCTATCTTGAATCCAGTGGCCAAGTGAGCAAGGGACTCACGTCTGAGCATACCCTTACACACTTAGGGCGAACAAAGTGATACAAAAGGGGATGATAGTCGGAGCGTTTGAGCAAATCAAACACTCACCCCCAGTCAACTGATCTGGGTTTAATCCATCACCATTCTTTAGCCCACTCAGCCACCCCATTTCAGACATGGCCATATGCAAATCAGTCTGACCATGTGCCTCATGGGAACAGTCCAGCCCGAACTGCCAAGCCATGTCTTCCATGGATCGGAAACAAGCATCCTGGGACCGGTTTCGGATTCATAATCGTCATCAGCCAGGCTATCTTGAATTAAGTGGCCAAGTGAGCAAGGGACTCACGTCTGAGCATACCCTGCCACACTTAGGGCGAACAAAGCGGTACAAAAGGGGATGATGGTCAGAGCGTTTGAGCAAATCAAACACTCACCCCCAGTCAACTGATCTGGGTTTAATCCATCACCATTCGTTAGCCAACTCAGCCACCCCATTTCAGACATGGCCATATGCAAATCAGTCTGACCCTGTGCCTCATGGGAACAGTCCAGCCCGAACTGCCAAGCCATGTCTTCCATGGACCGGAAACAAGCATCCTGGGACCGGTTTCGGATTCATAATCCTCATCAGCCAGGCTATCTTGAATCCAGTGGCCCAGTGAGCAAGGGACTCACGTCTGAGCATACCCTGCCACACTTAGGGCGAACAAAGCGATACAAAAGGGGATGATGGACGGAGCGTTTGAGCAAATCAAACACTCACCCCTAGTCAACTGATCTGGGTTTAATCCATCACCATTCTTTAGCCCACTCAGCCACCCCATTTCAGACATGGCCATATGCAAATCAGTCTGACCCTGTGCCTCATGGGAACTGTCCAGCCCGAACTGCCAAGCCATGTCTTCCATGGACCGGAAACAAGCATCCTGGGACCGGTTTCGGATTCATAATCCTCATCAGCCAGGCTATCTTGAATCCAGAGGCCAAGTGAGCAAGGGACTCACGTCTGAGCATACCCTGCCACACTTAGGGCGAACAAAGCGATACAAAAGGGGATGATGGACGGAGCGTTTGAGCAAATCAAACACTCATCCCCCAGTCAACTGATCTGGGTTTACTCCATCACCATTCTTTAGCCCACTCAGCCACCCCATTTCAGACATGGCCATATGCAAATCAGTCTGACCCTGTGCCTCATGGGAACAGTCCAGCCCGAACTGCCAAGCCATGTCTTCCATGGACCGGAAACAAGCATCCTGGGACCGGTTTCGGATTCATAATCCTCATCAGCCAGGCTATCTTGAATCCAGAGGCCAAGTGAGCAAGGGACTCACGTCTGAGCATACCCTGCCACACTTAGGGCGAACAAAGCGATACAAAAGGGGATGATGGACGGAGCGTTTGAGCAAATCAAACACTCATCCCCCAGTCAACTGATCTGGGTTTAATCCATCACCATTCTTTAGCCCACTCAGCCACCCCATTTCAGACATGGGCATATGCAAATCAGTCTGACTGTGTCCCTCATGGGAACAGTCCAGCCTGAACTGCCAAGCCATGTCTTCCATGGACCGGAAACAAGCATCCTGGGACCGGTTTCGGATTCATAATCCACATCAGCCAGGCTATCTTGAATCCAGTGGCCAAGTGAGCAAGGGACTCACGTCTGAGCATACCCTGCCACACTTAGGGCGAACAAAGCGATACAAAAGGGGATGATGGACGGAGCGTTTGAGCAAATCAAACACTCACCCCCAGTCAACTGATCTGGGTTTAATCCATCACCATACTTTAGCCCACTCAGCCACCCCATTTCAGACATGGCCATATGCAAATCAGTCTGACCCTGTGCCTCATGGGAACAGTCCAGCCCGAACTGCCAAGCCATGTCTTCCATGGACCGAAACAAGCATCCTGGGACCGGTTTCGGATTCATAATCCTCATCAGCCAGGCTATCTTGAATCCAGTGGCCAAGTGAGCAAGGGACTCACGTCTGAGCATACCCTGCCACACTTAGGGCGAACAAAGCGATACAAAAGGGGATGATGGACGGAGCGTTTGAGCAAATCAAACACTCACCCCCAGTCAACTGATCTGGGTTTAATCCATCACCATTCTTCAGCCCACTCAGCCACCCCATTTCAGACATGGCCATATGCAAATCAGTCTGACCCTGTGCCTCATGGGAACAGTCCAGCCCGAACTGCCAAGCCGTGTCTTCCATGGACCGGAAACAAGCATCCTGGCAACGGTTTCGGATTCATAATCCTCATCAGCCAGGCTATTTTGAATCCAGTGGCCCAGTGAGCAAGGGACTCACGTCTGGGCATACCCTGCCACACTTAGGGCGAACAAAGCGATACAAAAGGGGATGATGGACTGAGCGTTTGAGCAAATCAAAGACTCACCCCCAGTCAACTGATCTGGGTTTAATCCATCACCATTCTTTAGCCTACTCAGCCACCCCATTTCAGACATGGCCATATGCAAATCAGTCTGACCCTGTGCCTCATGGGAACAGTCCAGCCCGAACTGCCAAGCCATGTCTTCCATGGACCGGAAACATGCATCTTGGGACCGGTTTCGGATTCATAATCCTCATCAGCCAGGCTATCTTGAATCCAGTGGCCAAGTGAGCAAGGGACTCACGTCTGAGCATACCCTGCCACACTTAGGGCGAACAAAGCGATACAAAAGGGGATGATGGACGGAGCGTTTGAGCAAATCAAACATTTACTCCCAGTCAACTGATCTGGGTTTAATCCATCACCATTCTTTAGCCCACTCAGCCACCCCATTTCAGACATGGCCATATGCAAATCAGTTTGACCCTGTGCCTCATGGGAACAGTCCAGCCCAAACTGCCAAGCCATGTCTTCCATGGACCGGAAACTAGCATCCTGGGACCGGTTTCGGATTCATAATCCTCATCAGCCAGGCTATCTTGAATCCAGTGGCCAAGTGAGCAAGGGACTCACGTCTGAGCATACCCTGCCACACTTAGGGCGAACAAAGCGATACAAAAGGGGATGATGGATGGAGCGTTTGAGAAAATCAAACACTCACCCCCAGTCAACTGATCTGGGTTTAATCCATCACCATTCTTTAGCCCACTCAGCCACCCCATTTCAGACATGGCCATATGCAAATCAGTCTGACCCTGTGCCTCATGGGAACAGTCCAGCCCGAACTGCCAAGCCATGTCTTCCATGGACCGGAAACAAGCATCCTGGGACCGGTTTCGGATTCATAATCCTCATCAGCCAGGCTATCTTGAATCCAGTGGCCAAGTGAGCAAGGGACTCACGTCTGAGCATACCCTGCCACACTTAGGGCGAACAAAGCGATACAAAAGGGGATGATGGACGGAGCGTTTGAGCAAATCAAACACTCACCCCCAGTCAACTGATCTGGGTTTAATCCATCACCATTCTTTAGCCTACTCAGCCACCCCATTTCAGACATGGCCATATGCAAATCAGTCTGACCCTGTGCCTCATGGGAACAGTCCATCCCGAACTGCCAAGCCATGTCTTCCATGGACCGGAAACAAGCATCCTGGGACCGGTTTCGGATTCATAATCCTCATCAGCCAAGCTATCTTGAATCCAGTGGCCAAGTTAGCAAGGGACTCATGTCTGAGCTTACCCTGCCACACTTAGGGCGAACAAAGCGATACAAAAGGGGATGATGGACGGAGCGTTTGAGCAAATCAAACACTCACCCCCAGTCAACTGATCTGGGTTTAATCCATCACCATTCTTTAGCCCACTCAGCCACCCCATTTCAGACATGGCCATATGCAATTCAGTCTGACCCTGTGCCTCATGGGAACAGTCCAGCCCGAACTGCCAAGCCATGTCTTCCATGGACGGGAAACAAGCATCCTGGGACCGGTTTCGGATTCATAATCCTCATCAGCCAGGCTATCTTGAATCCAGTGGCCAAGTGAGCAAGGGACTCACGTCTGAGCATACCCTGCCACCCTTAGGGCGAACAAAGCGATACAAAAGGGGATGATGGACGGAGCGTTTGAGCAAATCAAACACTCACCCCCAGTCAACTGATCTGGGTTTAATCCATCACCATTCTTTAGCCCACTCAGCAACCCCATTTCAGACATGGCCATATGCAAATCAGTCTGACCCTGTGCCTCATGGGAACAGTCCAGCCCGAACTGCCAAGCCATGTCTTTCATGGACCGGAAACAAGCATCCTGGGACCGGTTTCGGATTCATAATCCTCATCAGCCAGGCTATCTTGAATCCAGTGGCCAAGTGAGCAAGGGACTCACGTCTGAGCATACCCTGCCACACTTAGGGCGAACAAAGCGATACAAAAGGGGATGATGGACGGAGCGTTTGAGCAAATCCAACACTCACCCCCAGTCAACTGATCTGGGTTTAATCTATCACCATTCTTTAGCCCACTCAGCCTCCCCATTTCAGACATGGCCATATGCAAATCAGTCTGACCCTGTGCCTCATGGGAACAGTCCAGCCCGAACTGCCAAGCCATGTCTTCCATGGACCGGAAAAAAGCATCCTGGGAACCGTTTCGGATTCATAATCCTCATCAGCCAGGCTATCTTGAATCCAGTGGCCAAGTGAGCAAGGGACTCACGTCTGAGCATACCCTGCCACACTTAGGGCGAACAAAGCGATACAAAAGGGGATTATGGACGGAGCGTTTGAGCAAATCAAACACTCACCCCCAGTCAACTGATCTGGGTTTAATCCATCACCATTCTTTAGCCCATTCAGCCACCCCATTTCAGACATGGCCATATGCAAATCAGTCTGACCCTGTGCCTCATGGGAACAGTCCAGCCCGAACTGCCAAGCCATGTCTTCCATGGACCGGAAACAAGCATCCTGGGACCGGTTTCGGATTCATAATCCTCATCAGCCAGGCTATCTTGAATCCAGTGGCCAAGTGAGCAAGGGACTCACGTCTGAGCATACCCTGCCACACTTAGGGCGAACAAAGCGATACAAAAGGGGATGATGGACGGAGCGTTTGAGCAAATCAAACACTCACCCCCAGTCAACTGATCTGGCTTTAATCTATCACCATTGTTTAGCCCACTCAGCCACCCCATTTCAGACATGGCCATATGCAAATCAGTCTGACCCTGTGCCTCATGGGAACAGTCCAGCCCGAACTGCCAAGCCATGTCTTCCATGGACCGGAAACAAGCATCCTGGGACCCGTTTCGGATTCATAATCCTCATCAGCCAGGCTATCTTGAATCCAGTGGCCAAGTGAGCAAGGGACTCACGTCTGAGCATACCCTGCCACACTTAGGGCGAACAAAGCGATACAAAAGGGGATGATGGACGGAGCGTTTGAGCAAATCAAACACTCACCCCAAGTCAACTGATCTGGGTTTAATCCATCACCATTCTTTAGCCCACTCAGCCACCCCATTTCAGACATGGCCATATGCAAATCAGTCTGACCCTGTGCCTCATGGGAATAATCCAGCCCGAACTGCCAAGCCATGTCTTCCATGGACCGGAAACAAGCATCCTGGGACCCATTTCGGATTCATAATCCTCATCAGCCAGGCTATCTTGAATCCAGTGGCCAAGTGAGCAAGGGACTCACGTCTGAGCATACCCTGCCACACTTAGGGCGAACAAAGCGATACAAAAGGGGATGATGGACGGAGCGTTTGAGCAAATCAAACACTCACCCCCAGTCAACTGATCTGGGTTTAATCCATCACCATTCTTCAGCCCACTCAGCCACCCCATTTCAGACATGGCCATATGCAAATCAGTCTGACCCTGTGCCTCATGGGAACAGTCCAGCCCGAACTGCCAAGCCGTGTCTTCCATGGACCGGAAACAAGCATCCTGGCAACGGTTTCGGATTCATAATCCTCATCAGCCAGGCTATTTTGAATCCAGTGGCCCAGTGAGCAAGGGACTCACGTCTGGGCATACCCTGCCACACTTAGGGCGAACAAAGCGATACAAAAGGGGATGATGGACTGAGCGTTTGAGCAAATCAAACACTCTACCCCAGTCAACTGATCTGGGTTTAATCCATCACCATTCTTTAGCCTACTCAGCCACCCCATTTCAGACATGGCCATATGCAAATCAGTCTGACCCTGTGCCTCATGGGAACAGTCCAGCCCGAACTGCCAAGCCATGTCTTCCATGGACCGGAAACATGCATCTTGGGACCGGTTTCGGATTCATAATCCTCATCAGCCAGGCTATCTTGAATCCAGTGGCCAAGTGAGCAAGGGACTCACGTCTGAGCATACCCTGCCACACTTAGGGCGAACAAAGCGATACAAAAGGGGATGATGGACGGAGCGTTTGAGCAAATCAAACATTTACCCCCAGTCAACTGATCTGGGTTTAATCCATCACCATTCTTTAGCCCACTCAGCCACCCCATTTCAGACATGGCCATATGCAAATCAGTTTGACCCTGTGCCTCATGGGAACAGTCCAGCCCAAACTGCCAAGCCATGTCTTCCATGGACCGGAAACTAGCATCCTGGGACCGGTTTCGGATTCATAATCCTCATCAGCCAGGCTATCTTGAATCCAGTGGCCAAGTGAGCAAGGGACTCACGTCTGAGCATACCCTGCCACACTTAGGGCGAACAAAGCGATACAAAAGGGGATGATGGATGGAGCGTTTGAGAAAATCAAACACTCACCCCCAGTCAACTGATCTGGGTTTAATCCATCACCATTCTTTAGCCCACTCAGCCACCCCATTTCAGACATGGCCATATGCAAATCAGTCTGACCCTGTGCCTCATGGGAACAGTCCAGCCCGAACTGCCAAGCCATGTCTTCCATGGACCGGAAACAAGCATCCTGGGACCGGTTTCGGATTCATAATCCTCATCAGCCAGGCTATCTTGAATCCAGTGGCCAAGTGAGCAAGGGACTCACGTCTGAGCATACCCTGCCACACTTAGGGCGAACAAAGCGATACAAAAGGGGATGATGGACGGAGCGTTTGAGCAAATCAAACACTCACCCCCAGTCAACTGATCTGGGTTTAATCCATCACCATTCTTTAGCCTACTCAGCCACCCCATTTCAGACATGGCCATATGCAAATCAGTCTGACCCTGTGCCTCATGGGAACAGTCCATCCCGAACTGCCAAGCCATGTCTTCCATGGACCGGAAACAAGCATCCTGGGACCGGTTTCGGATTCATAATCCTCATCAGCCAAGCTATGTTGAATCCAGTGGCCAAGTTAGCAAGGGACTCATGTCTGAGCTTACCCTGCCACACTTAGGGCGAACAAAGCGATACAAAAGGGGATGATGGACGGAGCGTTTGAGCAAATCAAACACTCACCCCCAGTCAACTGATCTGGGTTTAATCCATCACCATTCTTTAGCCCACTCAGCCACCCCATTTCAGACATGGCCATATGCAATTCAGTCTGACCCTGTGCCTCATGGGAACAGTCCAGCCCGAACTGCCAAGCCATGTCTTCCATGGACGGGAAACAAGCATCCTGGGACCGGTTTCGGATTCATAATCCTCATCAGCCAGGCTATCTTGAATCCAGTGGCCAAGTGAGCAAGGGACTCACGTCTGAGCATACCCTGCCACCCTTAGGGCGAACAAAGCGATACAAAAGGGGATGATGGACGGAGCGTTTGAGCAAATCAAACACTCACCCCCAGTCAACTGATCTGGGTTTAATCCATCACCATTCTTTAGCCCACTCAGCAACCCCATTTCAGACATGGCCATATGCAAATCAGTCTGACCCTGTGCCTCATGGGAACAGTCCAGCCCGAACTGCCAAGCCATGTCTTCCATGGACCGGAAACAAGCATCCTGGGACCGGTTTCGGATTCATAATCCTCATCAGCCAGGCTATCTTGAATCCAGTGGCCAAGTGAGCAAGGGACTCACGTCTGAGCATACCCTGCCACACTTAGGGCGAACAAAGCGATACAAAAGGGGATGATGGACGGAGCGTTTGAGCAAATCCAACACTCACCCCCAGTCAACTGATCTGGGTTTAATCTATCACCATTCTTTAGCCCACTCAGCCTCCCCATTTCAGACATGGCCATATGCAAATCAGTCTGACCCTGTGCCTCATGGGAACAGTCCAGCCCGAACTGCCAAGCCATGTCTTCCATGGACCGGAAAAAAGCATCCTGGGAACCGTTTCGGATTCATAATCCTCATCAGCCAGGCTATCTTGAATCCAGTGGCCAAGTGAGCAAGGGACTCACGTCTGAGCATACCCTGCCACACTTAGGGCGAACAAAGCGATACAAAAGGGGATTATGGACGGAGCGTTTGAGCAAATCAAACACTCACCCCCAGTCAACTGATCTGGGTTTAATCCATCACCATTCTTTAGCCCATTCAGCCACCCCATTTCAGACATGGCCATATGCAAATCAGTCTGACCCTGTGCCTCATGGGAACAGTCCAGCCCGAACTGCCAAGCCATGTCTTCCATGGACCGGAAACAAGCATCCTGGGACCGGTTTCGGATTCATAAACCTCATCAGCCAGGCTATCTTGAATCCAGTGGCCAAGTGAGCAAGGGACTCACGTCTGCGCATACCCTGCCACACTTAGGGCGAACAAAGCGATACAAAAGGGGATGATGGACGGAGCGTTTGAGCAAATCAAACACTCACCCCCAGTCAACTGATCTGGGTTTAATCCATCACCGTTCTTTAGCCCACTCAGCCACCCCATTTCAGACATGGCCATATGCAACTCAGTCTGACCCTGTGCCTCATGGGAACAGTCCAGCCCGAACTGCCAAGCCATGTCTTCCATGGACCGGAAACAAGCATCCTGGGACCGGTTTCGGATTCATAATCATCATCAGCCAGGCTATCTTTAATACAGTGGCCAAGTGAGCAAGGGACTCACGTCTGAGCATACCCTGCCACACTTAGGGCGAACAAAGCGATACAAAAGGGGATGATGGACGGAGCGTTTGAGCAAATCAAACATTCACCCCCAGTCAATTGATCTGGGTTTAATCCATCACCATTCTTTAGCCCACTCAGCCTCACCATTTCAGACATGGCCATATGCAAATCAGTCTGACCCTGTGCCTCATGGGAACAGTCCAGCCCGAACTGCCAAGCCATGTCTTCCATGGACCGGAAACAAGCATCCTGGGACCCGTTTCGGATTCATAATCCTCATCAGCCAGGCTATCTTGAATCCAGTGGCCAAGTGAGCAAGGGACTCACGTCTGAGCATACCCTGCCACACTTAGGGCGAACAAAGCGATACAAAAGGGGATGATGGACGGAGCGTTTGAGCAAATCAAACACTCACCCCAAGTCAATTGATCTGGGTTTAATCCATCACCATTCTTTAGCCCACTCAGCCACCCCATTTCAGACATGGCCATATGCAAATCAGTCTGACCCTGTGCCTCATGGGAATAATCCAGCCCGAACTGCCAAGCCATGTCTTCCATGGACCGGAAACAAGCATCCTGGGACCCATTTCGGATTCATAATCCTCATCAGCCAGGCTATCTTGAATCCAGTGGCCAAGTGAGCAAGGGACTCACGTCTGAGCATACCCTTACACACTTAGGGCGAACAAAGTGATACAAAAGGGGATGATAGTCGGAGCGTTTGAGCACATAAAAACACTCACCCCCAGTCAACTGATCTGGGTTTAATCCATCACCATTCTTTAGCCCACTCAGCCACCCCATTTCAGACATGGCCATATGCAAATCAGTCTGACCATGTGCCTCATGGGAACAGTCCAGCCCGAACTGCCAAGCCATGTCTTCCATGGATCGGAAACAAGCATCCTGGGACCGGTTTCGGATTCATAATCCTCATCAGCCAGGCTATCTTGAATTAAGTGGCCAAGTGAGCAAGGGACTCACGTCTGAGCATACCCTGCCACACTTAGGGCGAACAAAGCGGTACAAAAGGGGATGATGGTCAGAGCGTTTGAGCAAATCAAACACTCACCCCCAGTCAACTGATCTGGGTTTAATCCATCACCATTCTTTAGCCCACTCAGCCACCCCATTTCAGACATGGCCATATGGAAATCAGTCTGACCCTGTGCCTCATGGGAACAGTCCATCCCGAACTGCCAAGCCATGTCTTCCATGGACCGGAAACAAGCATCCTGGGACCGGTTTTGGATTCATAATCCTCATCAGCCAAGCTATCTTGAATCCAGTGGCCAAGTTAGCAAGGGACTCACGTCTGAGCATACCCTGCCACACTTAGGGCGAACAAAGCGATACAAAAGGGGATGATGGACGGAGCGTTTGAGCAAATCAAACACTCACCCCCAGTCAACTGATCTGGGTTTAATCCATCACCATTCTTTAGCCCACTCAGCCACCCCATTTCAGACATGGCCATATGCAATTCAGTCTGACCCTGTGCCTCATGGGAACAGTCCAGCCCGAACTGCCAAGCCATGTCTTCCATGGACGGGAAACAAGCATCCTGGGACCGGTTTCGGATTCATAATCCTCATCAGCCAGGCTATCTTGAATCCAGTGGCCAAGTGAGCAAGGGACTCACGTCTGAGCATACCCTGCCACCCTTAGGGCGAACAAAGCGATACAAAAGGGGATGATGGACGGAGCGTTTGAGCAAATCAAACACTCACCCCCAGTCAACTGATCTGGGTTTAATCCATCACCATTCTTTAGCCCACTCAGCCACCCCATTTCAGACATGGCCATATGCAAATCAGTCTGACCCTGTGCCTCATGGGAACAGTCCAGCCCGAACTGCCAAGCCATGTCTTCCATGGACCGGAAACAAGCATCCTGGGACCGGTTTCGGATTCATAATCCTCATCAGCCAGGCTATCTTGAATCCAGTGGCCAAGTGAGCAAGGGACTCACGTCTGAGCATACCCTGCCACACTTAGGGCGAACAAAGCGATACAAAAGGGGATGATGGACGGAGCGTTTGAGCAAATCCAACACTCACCCCAGTCAACTGATCTGGGTTTAATCTATCACCATTCTTTAGCCCACTCAGCCTCCCCATTTCAGACATGGCCATATGCAAATCAGTCTGACCCTGTGCCTCATGGGAACAGTCCAGCCCGAACTGCCAAGCCATGTCTTCCATGGACCGGAAAAAAGCATCCTGGGAACCGTTTCGGATTCATAATCCTCATCAGCCAGGCTATCTTGAATCCAGTGGCCAAGTGAGCAAGGGACTCACGTCTGAGCATACCCTGCCACACTTAGGGCGAACAAAGCGATACAAAAGGGGATTTTGGACGGAGCGTTTGAGCAAATCAAACACTCACCCCCAGTCAACTGATCTGGGTTTAATCCATCACCATTCTTTAGCCCACTCAGCCACCCCATTTCAGACATGGCCATATGCAAATCAGTCTGACCCTGTGCCTCATGGGAACAGTCCAGCCCGAACTGCCAAGCCATGTCTTCCATGGACCGGAAACAAGCATCCTGGGACCGGTTTCGGATTCATAATCCTCATCAGCCAGGCTATCTTGAATCCAGTGGCCAAGTGAGCAAGGGACTCACGTCTGAGCATACCCTGCCACACTTAGGGCGAACAAAGCGATACAAAAGGGGATGATGGACGGAGCTTTTGAGCAAATCAAACACTCACCCCCAGTCAACTGATCTGGGTTTAATCTATCACCATTGTTTAGCCCACTCAGCCACCCCATTTCAGACATGGCCATATGCAAATCAGTCTGACCCTGTGCCTCATGGGAACAGTCCAGCCCGAACTGCCAAGCCATGTCTTCCATGGACCGGAAACAAGCATCCTGGGACCGGTTTCGGATTCATAATCCTCATCAGCCAGGCTATCTTGAATCCAGTGGCCAAGTGAGCAAGGGACTCACGTCTGCGCATACCCTGCCACACTTAGGGCGAACAAAGCGATACAAAAGGGGATGATGGACGGAGCGTTTGAGCAAATCAAACACTCACCCCCAGTCAACTGATCTGGGTTTAATCCATCACCGTTCTTTAGCCCACTCAGCCACCCCATTTCAGACATGGCCATATGCAACTCAGTCTGACCCTGTGCCTCATGGGAACAGTCCAGCCCGAACTGCCAAGCCATGTCTTCCATGGACCGGAAACAAGCATCCTGGGACCGGTTTCGGATTCATAATCATCATCAGCCAGGCTATCTTTAATACAGTGGCCAAGTGAGCAAGGGACTCACGTCTGAGCATACCCTGCCACACTTAGGGCGAACAAAGCGATACAAAAGGGGATGATGGACGGAGCGTTTGAGCAAATCAAACATTCACCCCCAGTCAATTGATCTGGGTTTAATCCATCACCATTCTTTAGCCCACTCAGCCTCACCATTTCAGACATGGCCATATGCAAATCAGTCTGACCCTGTGCCTCATGGGAACAGTCCAGCCCGAACTGCCAAGCCATGTCTTCCATGGACCGGAAACAAGCATCCTGGGACCCGTTTCGGATTCATAATCCTCATCAGCCAGGCTATCTTGAATCCAGTGTCCAAGTGAGCAAGGGACTCACGTCTGAGCATACCCTGCCACACTTAGGGCGAACAAAGCGATACAAAAGGGGATGATGGACGGAGCGTTTGAGCAAATCAAACACTCACCCCAAGTCAACTGATCTGGGTTTAATCCATCACCATTCTTTAGCCCACTCAGCCACCCCATTTCAGACATGGCCATATGCAAATCAGTCTGACCCTGTGCCTCATGGGAATAATCCAGCCCGAACTGCCAAGCCATGTCTTCCATGGACCGGAAACAAGCATCCTGGGACCCATTTCGGATTCATAATCCTCATCAGCCAGGCTATCTTGAATCCAGTGGCCAAGTGAGCAAGGGACTCACGTCTGAGCATACCCTTACACACTTAGGGCGAACAAAGTGATACAAAAGGGGATGATAGTCGGAGCGTTTGAGCAAATCAAACACTCACCCCCAGTCAACTGATCTGGGTTTAATCCATCACCATTCTTTAGCCCACTCAGCCACCCCATTTCAGACATGGCCATATGCAAATCAGTCTGACCATGTGCCTCATGGGAACAGTCCAGCCCGAACTGCCAAGCCATGTCTTCCATGGATCAGAAACAAGCATCCTGGGACCGGTTTCGGATTCATAATCCTCATCAGCCAGGCTATCTTGAATTAAGTGGCCAAGTGAGCAAGGGACTCACGTCTGAGCATACCCTGCCACACTTAGGGCGAACAAAGCGGTACAAAAGGGGATGATGGTCAGAGCGTTTGAGCAAATCAAACACTCACCCCCAGTCAACTGATCTGGGTTTAATCCATCACCATTCTTTAGCCCACTCAGCCACCCCATTTCAGACATGGCCATATGCAAATCAGTCTGACCCTGTGCCTCATGGGAACAGTCCAGCCCGAACTGCCAAGCCATGTCTTCCATGGACCGGAAACAAGCATCCTGGGACCGGTTTCGGATTCATAATCCTCATCAGCCAGGCTACCTTGAATCCAGTGGCCCAGTGAGCAAGGGACTCACGTCTGAGCATACCCTGCCACACTTAGGGCGAACAAAGCGATACAAAAGGGGATGATGGACGGAGCGTTTGAGCAAATCAAACACTCACCCCTAGTCAACTGATCTGGGTTTAATCCATCACCATTCTTTAGCCCACTCAGCCACCCCATTTCAGACATGGCCATATGCAAATCAATCTGACCCTGTGCCTCATGGGAACAGTCCAGCCCGAACTGCCAAGCCATGTCTTCCATGGACCGGAAACAAGCATCCTGGGACCGGTTTCGGATTCATAATCCTCATCAGCCAGGCTATCTTGAATCCAGAGGCCAAGTGAGCAAGGGACTCACGTCTGAGCATACCCTGCCACACTTAGGGCGAACAAAGCGATACAAAAGGGGATGATGGACGGAGCGTTTGAGCAAATCAAACACTCATCCCCCAGTCAACTGATCTGGGTTTAATCCATCACCATTCTTTAGCCCACTCAGCCACCCCATTTCAGACATGGCCATATGCAAATCAGTCTGACCCTGTGCCTCATGGGAACAGTCCAGCCCGAACTGCCAAGCCATGTCTTCCATGGACCGGAAGCAAACATCCTGGGACCGGTTTCGGATTCATAATCCTCATCAGCCAGGCTATCTTGAATCCAGTGGCCAAGTGAGCAAGGGACTCACGTCTGAGCATACCCTGCCACACTTAGGGCGAACAAAGCGATACAAAAGGGGATGATGGACGGAGCGTTTGAGCAAATCAAACCCTCACCCTGAGTCAACTGATCTGGGTTTAATACATCACCATTCTTTAGCCCACTCAGCCATCCCATTTCAGACATGGGCATATGCAAATCAGTCTGACTGTGTGCCTCATGGGAACAGTCCAGCCTGAACTGCCAAGCCATGTCTTCCATGGACCGGAAACAAGCATCCTGGGACCGGTTTCGGATTCATAATCCACATCAGCCAGGCTATCTTGAATCCAGTGGCCAAGTGAGCAAGGGACTCACGTCTGAGCATACCCTGCCACACTTAGGGCGAACAAAGCGATACAAAAGGGGATGATGGACGGAGCGTTTGAGCAAATCAAAGACTCACCCCCAGTCAACTGATCTGGGTTTAACCCATCACCATTCTTTAGCCCACTCAGCCACCCCATTTCAGACATGGCCATATGCAAATCAGTCTGACCCTGTGCCTCATGGGAACAGTCCAGCCCGAACTGCCAAGCCATGTCTTCCATGGACCGGAAACAAGCATCCTGGGACCGGTTTCGGATTCATAATCCTCATCAGCCAGGCTATCTTGAATCCATTGGCCAAGTGAGCAAGGGACTCACGTCTGAGCATACCCTGCCACACTTAGGGCGAACAAAGCGATACAAAAGGGGATGATGGACGGAGCGTTTGAGCAAATCAAACACTCACCCTCAGTCAACTGATCTGGGTTTAATCCATCACCATTCTTCAGCCCACTCAGCCACCCCATTTCAGACATGGCCATATGCAAATCAGTCTGACCCTGTGCCTCATGGGAACAGTCCAGCCCGAACTGCCAAGCCGTGTCTTCCATGGACCGGAAACAAGCATCCTGGCACCGGTTTCGGATTCATAATCCTCATCAGCCAGGCTATTTTGAATCCAGTGGCCCAGTGAGCAAGGGACTCCCGTCTGAGCATACCCTGCCACACTTAGGGCGAACAAAGCGATACAAAAGGGGATGATGGACGGAGCGTTTGAGCAAAACAAACACTCACCCCCAGTCAACTGATCTGGGTTTAATCCATCACCATTCTTTAGCCTACTCAGCCACCCCATTTCAGACATGGCCATATGCAAATCAGTCTGACCCTGTGCCTCATGGGAACAGTCCATCCCGAACTGCCAAGCCATGTCTTCCATGGACCGGAAACAAGCATCCTGGGACCGGTTTTGGTTTCATAATCCTCATCAGCCAGGCTATCTTGAATCCAGTGGCCAAGTGAGCAAGGGACTCACGTCTGAGCATACCCTGCCACACTTAGGGCGAACAAAGCGATACAAAAGGGGATGATGGACGGAGCGTTTGAGCAAATCAAACACTCACCCCCAGTCAACTGATCTGGGTTTAATCCATCACCGTTCTTTAGCCCACTCAGCCACCCCATTTCAGACATGGCCATATGCAACTCAGTCTGACCCTGTGCCTCATGGGAACAGTCCAGCCCGAACTGCCAAGCCATGTCTTCCATGGACCGGAAACAAGCATCCTGGGACAGGTTCCGGATTCATAATCATCATCAGCCAGGCTATCTTTAATACAGTGGCCAAGTGAGCAAGGGACTCACGTCTGAGCATACCCTGCCACACTTAGGGCGAACAAAGCGATACAAAAGGGGATGATGGACGGAGCGTTTGAGCAAATCAAACACTCACCCCCAGTGAACTGATCTGGGTTTAATCCATCACCATTCTTTAGCCCACTCAGCCTCCCCATTTCAGACATGGCCATATGCAAATCAGTCTGACCCTGTGCCTCATGGGAACAGTCCAGCCCGAACTGCCAAGCCATGTCTTCCATGGACCGGAAACAAGCATCCTGGGACCCGTTTCGGATTCATAATCCTCATCAGCCAGGCTATCTTGAATCCAGTGGCCAAGTGAGCAAGGGACTCACGTCTGAGCATACCCTGCCACACTTAGGGCGAACAAAGCGATACAAAAGGGGATGATGGACGGAGCGTTTGAGCAAATCAAACACTCACCCCAAGTCAACTGATCTGAGTTTAATCCATCACCATTCTTTAGCCCACTCAGCTACCCCATTTCAGACATGGCCATATGCAAATCAGTCTGACCCTGTGCCTCATGGGAATAATCCAGCCCGAACTGCCAAGCCATGTCTTCCATGGACCGGAAACAAGCATCCTGGGACCCATTTCGGATTCATAATCCTCATCAGCCAGGCTATCTTGAATCCAGTGGCCAAGTGAGCAAGGGACTCACGTCTGAGCATACCCTTACACACTTAGGGCGAACAAAGTGATACAAAAGGGGATGATAGTCGGAGCGTTTGAGCAAATCAAACACTCACCCCCAGTCAACTGATCTGGGTTTAATCCATCACCATTCTTTAGCCCACTCAGCCACCCCATTTCAGACATGGCCATATGCAATTCAGTCTGACCCTGTGCCTCATATGAACAATCCAGCCCGAACTGCCAAGCCATGTCTTCCATGGACGGGAAAAAAGCATCCTGGGACCGGTTTCGGATTCATAATCCTCAACAGCCAGGCTATCTTGAATCCAGTGGCTCAGTGAGCAAGGGACTCACGTAATGTAATGTAATGTAATGTAATGTAATGTAAAAGAGCATTTGTACCGCGCAGCAACCACTCCAAGGAGCATCAAGGCGCCAGATACTGATCCAGAGATGTAGGAAACAGGTTGGGCGTAGATGGAACCTCACCCAACTGTTACACTAGGGCTCTAACACAGGTGTCCTGTAGCTTGAAAACCCAGGTTTTCAGTCCCTTTCTGAAGTCTTTTTCATTGTCTAGGGCACGTAGAGAGGGTGGAAGAGTGTTCCAGGCTTTTGCTCCGAGTACTGGGAGGGATTTGCCACCTCTCGTGCTAAGCCTAAATCTAGGGACCAACAAGGAATTTGAGTTAGATGATCGGAGATTGCGTGAAGGGTGGTATCTGGCAAATCTCTGCTGTAGGTATTTTGGTTCTAGGGCATGAATAGCTCTAAAGGTAATGATCAGAATTTTGAAGAGGACTCTCTTGTTTATTGGAAGCCAATGCAGTGTATTTAGTGCTGATGATGCAGAGGATTTCCTCGGCCATTTGAGGACTAACCTAGCTGCGGCATTTTGTACCATTTGAAGTTTATGTGTGGTGGTTTTAGTGGTACCTGCATATAGACTATTACAGTAGTCTATCCTCGACGTCACTAAGGCAACTGTTACAGTCTTCCTGGCCTCTAGTGGGAGGAGGTCGAAAAACTTCCTGAGTCCTTTAATGATGGCAAAGCAGTTCCCTGCGACCTTCAGGGCTTGCTGCTTGAAAGATAGGTTGCTGTCAAATGTGATCCCTAAATTTCGTGCCGATTGAGTTGTGTTGGGTGGGATTTCTGCCTTTTCCGGCCACCAGGTTTTGGGGATGAAGTTGTTATTTGATCCCATAGGCACGATTTCTGTCTTGCCTGTGTTACATTTTAGGTGGTTGGCTTTCATCCAGTTGAATGTAGCCGTGAGGCAGCCTTTTAATTTTTCTTCCCATTCCTGTGTGTCTTTGTCCATGACCAATATCAATTGAGTGTCGTCGGCATAGGCCACAACATCAATTCCAAATGATGATATGAGTTTGATTAAGGGGGCCGTGTAAACATTAAACAGAGTTGGGCTAAGGCTCGAGCCCTGTGGAACGCCCATCTTTATTAGTTTTTCCTTAGAGCGAAATTCGCCAAGGGTGACTACTTGTCTCCTGTCACTCAGGTAGTTTTTGATCCATTCCAACACTGTACCAGAGATGCCAGATGTTTCAAGTCTATTGATCAGGATGGCATGCGACACAGTGTCGAAGGCCGCCGACAGATCTAATAATATCAGGACGGCCTTCTTACCCTGGTCCAGTGCCATACGGATGGTATCAGAGGTGAGCAGGAGGGCAGTTTCCGTGGAGTGTTGTGCCCTGAAGCCGGATTGATTAGGATGCCATGCTTCATTTTCTTCCAGGAATTTAGTGATCTGTTTGTTTACACAGGCCTCAGTGATTTTACATAGCATTGTGTGGAAAAGTAAATTTTGCCATGTTCTGTGTCCCTACGTGTCATCCATCATATGTTATGTGTGCATGACCAATATGCATATGCATTCCCCATGTCTGATTAATGACGCAATTACAGTTGTGTCCCCCTCTAGTATGCCAGTTTCCAGTCCTCGTGAATACTACGAATATCAGGCCTATGTAAAGTAATGTTGCCACGTTTCTCAGTGTGCACGTTATTCCATTATAAAGTCCCCGTTTCTAGGCCTCAAAAGGGCCCGGACATCAGATTCAGCTCCTGTCTCCTGAAGCCTCGCTGAGGAGCGATGCAGCCCCCACCTGTATCCTCGACCTTTCACTTACTTCCTGCCTCGCAGTGCCCGGTGCAGCTTGGCTCTGCCTCTGAGTCTGCCAAAAGTATGTTATAGTTCCAGTTATCAGTTCAGTCCTCCTTCTCTGCATTCCTAAGCTACTGAACTGCATCAATAGTTTCCGTCATTGTCTAGCCTATGCGGCTCCATGTTAGAGAAATACTGCATTTACTGGTCATTTAATATTCTTCATCACGCACTACATGTAGAATAATGCATGGTCCAGTCTTAGAATCAAGTTAGCCTTTCCCCTCTTGACTTCTAGTTTATATCAACATGTTCTCTAAACATCAGATACTAGATAGGGTTTAGGTACATGTCGCTCTGACTCTCCAGACTTTAGTCTCTGCTCCTAGCACAGAGTTCATAGCCCCCAGCTTCTCCTAGTGATACGTCATTGCCAGTTTGCGCGCACCATCAGGTTAGAGGTCCCGGCTCCTTAGGTAGCCCCCTCCAATGTTTCCGCCCCATTCATGACATATTCTGTTACGTCTGTACCACATGTCTATGTATACGCCCAGTTACACCTCTTTTTACTCTTATCTTTCGCGACTGTTACGCGTCACGCCTTCTGCTCCACCCACTGCTACGCCTACTGCAATGTAATGCTATGTGTTTGTATTATGTATATAAACTCATGTATTGTTATTAAAAGTTAGCGCGCTCATCCCCGATCCAGCCCCGGCAGCTGCCGGGCCCTGCCATCCTATTCCCGTGCAGGTTGTCCTGTTCCTGTCCTTATGCTGTAATAAACCTGCGAAACTCCTACTACCTCGAATCTTGACTCTTATTTATTGAGCTATCTGTTATGATATATGTCTAGTCAAAAATAGGGTATTATTTATTTATTTACCACATAATGGCGCCCGAATAGGGACTTGCCCTTTCCCCACGCGTCGGTGAAGCCACGCCGACCCCCTGACCCTCTGCAGTCGTGACGGAACTCTTCCGTGCACCGGCAGATATTTCTGCTTCAAGTATCCCTCAGGCCCACGGAGGAGACGGAGGAGGCGGTCCAGCATCCAAACGAGACGGTGGAGGAACGCGGCGAGTCCCGACCAGAGCCCAAGCCAAGAGTCCAAGGTCCGAGGTATCCGGAGGCCCACCCGTAACTGAAGTCCGAAGTTCGTCGTCCGTCGTCGTAGCAGTCCAGTCCAGTCCAAGGCCTTCCGTTCTTGCTGCCCGGTGAGTACCATTACTGGGGTAGTATCTAGACAGGGTCAATCTAAATTGACTCTGGTCCGTGGGTAGGTGGTACCCAGGCCCACAAACGAAGTGTTCACCTAGGTGGATACGGGTCTTGATGCGTCCCTTTATGGGACCGGTATGTTCCGTACTGTTCAGCAGTGCATCCAGTAACTCTAGTCTGTTCCGTTCTCGAGAACTTCTTGTGTTTCTGTTTTCAGTATTCCAGGTAATATTTCTGTCCGAACTGTAATGTTATGATGTTGTTCAATGTATTTCCAATGTCGTGGTATGCCTGAATTGTTTTCCCAATTGTTATTGTTCCTCGTCTATTGTATTGTGTTCCGATTCAAGTTTACAATGTCTCTCTTTTCGAGACTACGTCAGTTAAAAACTAGAAAGGGTTTGTTAGAAGAAGCAGTTCCTGTCCCGCCCAGGGACAGTCCAGGTCATTTTATGTATCAGAAACATGGCATAAGCGCCATATTGTATCTAGATTTATGGGTAGATTATACCAAACAGTTAGAAGAAAAGTATAGATGGCCCGTATCGGGTACATGGGATGCTGAATGCATCATGCGAGTAGAAGAAGTATTATGGAAAAGGAAAGCCAGACAGTCACAGAAAGACGCCATCGAGTTATGGCGCAAAGAAGCTCATAAAAGAACCGAAAAAGAAATCAGAAAGACAGAACTAAGTAGAGAATCCCAAGAACGAGCCCAAGAAAGAGAATTAATCGAGATAGGTGAACGAGTTAGAACCGAACAGTCAGACAGACAGAGGCATGCCCTCATTAAGGGTATGTATCCTCTTCTTGCTGAGGGCTTGCCAAAAGCGACCCCAGAGGCATCCAGTAATTTCCCGCCACCATTAGTTCCGACCAAGCTACGTCACAAACAGACCGCAGCTGATATTTTTATTTCGTCCTATCTGGACGACACAGTCCCTGAATATGCAAATCCTGTTCACGCTCCGCCAGTCCCTGTAAATCAGGTAATTCCTGCTCCTCCAGACACCGGGGTGCCCTTAACAGCCCCCCCCGGGTCAGCCCGCCATACAAGTCCAGCCCACGTTACAATTACCGACCCTGCCAGGACGAAAAGCATCAGTTGATGATTCTAGTTTAGGGGCCGCAGGGGGAGGTCTTCCTCAAACCCCGCCGCCATACAAGCGTTTATCAGCACTCGAATTACATGCTCAAGCATCACAGCGTACTCCTAAAAATAATAAGTCTGTTGCAGAAATCAGGCAAACCCTTGGCGAATGTGTCTATGACCCAGTTCCAGGCGAATTTAATATGGTTTTATATTCCGTACGCATAAGGAGGGTGACCGAGTATCTAGTCACCTTGCCGAATATGAAAGAAGATCTAGACAGAATATATCGCTTCATCCGTACAGGGGATGATCCAGAAAGTATTAGTGATGCCATGTCTCAAAGGAAAGCCGAGATTCAGCGCATGATATTAAAGTTCTTAATTAATTGTCTAATAAGAGAACAAGATTACCCGTCTAAAGATCCAGCCGAAATGAAACTCCTGACAAAGTGGAGTGATAATATAGCCGAAGGAAAGCACAATACCATTGGTGCCATGGAAAGTATGTACAAGAAAATCCGTAGAGAGATAATAAAGATACACGAACTGCGTAAAGCAGCACAAGTAAGCGAGAAAGAAAGTACCTCTGATCCTGAAGAGGAAGACGACGAGAATACTGCCAGAATAGCGTATGTAGGAAAATCTAGATTTCCAGATCGCCATTTACGTCTAGAACACAAGTCTATTTTTCATCATCCAGCACCAGAACAAGGTTCCCTAGAACAAGTATTTCAAGCTACCGATCACATTCTGAAATCACGAATTGGTTACAGTGAATTAAGTACTATGCATGAACAAGAAATAGCCCGATCAGCAGTCCGATGGATTACTGATTCTACCACTTTTCCAGACGAAATAGTGGCACAAATGTTTCTGAAAATGCCCCAAGCCGAGCAGCGACTGGTGGGTATGTATATGATTCAGCACCTCATTACTCTGTATGAGGGTCAACACTCTGATCCAGGTCCGTTACATGATATCCTGAACGAGTTACTCCAGTACAGATGGAGAGGTCTAGGTACCGATTTAATTAGTGTCATTCTAGAACAGCGCCACAAATATAGAACGTTTCTGAACCCGCATTTTGTTCATGTCTCACCCCCAGAAAGTAAATCATTCTACATAGACAGACAGAATCCGTTACGAGAAGTCCACCCAGTCAGAGGGGCGGGTGGCGAAATGCAGCGAGTGTTTGTATACACTCCAATCACAAAGATGGAACTCCTTGAAATGAAGAAATTAATTCCCTGTCATGATAAAGATCCAGCAGGGTTCCATAGAGAATTAAAAGACATGCTCCGTATGGGAGAATACACTTACCCAGATATCATTAAAATGTTAAAGGTCCTGTTGCCCGCAGGGGTGTATGAAAAGCTAAAGGAAAAAGAATGGGAGGTGGGAGAGAAAAAGATCGATTGGGCAGTTCTAGAAGCTGAAGACAAGGCACGAGTACCAGGTACCGGTCTTGGAGATAAATGTAAAGAATTACCAGAATTATTGATTCAAGTTTTACCCAGATTATTGACAACTAGAAAAGAAGACTGGGATGCAATCTCAGCCTGTAAACAGAAGCAAGATGAAGATATTAGTGATTTTTATTCTAGATTTGAAAAATGTTTCAGTATCAACAGTGGTCTCAAGACAAGTAGTGAGTCATACCCTCACCTTTTTGTTACTAAATTAGTCGAGAATTCAAGTCCACCAATTAAAAATCGAGTTTTGAAAGTCGAAAGCACCTGGCAAGCTAATACTCCGTCCCAGATGCTCCAGATGCTTCAGTATCACCAGAATAGAATCAGGGAAGAGCAAGAACACGAGAGAAAACGTATGAAAGACACGAAAATGAAAGTGCTAGTTGCACAATCTGTTCCTCAAGACAGTCAGAAGAGGGGTCCGAATCAAGCCAGTCATCCTGCAGCTCCCGTTAAAGGGAACTGCAATTATTGTAAACAGCCAGGTCATTTTATAAATGAGTGTGCAGTTCTGAAACATAACATAGCTACTGGTAAGACAAAAGAAAGACCACGTCCGCCTAGACAAGAACAAGTTTCACAGACTCCTCAGCCACAGAATGCACCACAGACAGTTACAGTACCGCAGCCTATCGCTGCAACACAGCATGTCACACAGCAGATGTACCAGTATGCACAGTCTGAGTATCCAGAGTACCAGCCATATTCATGAAACAGCCTAGAGAGGGAGGTAGGCTTGCCTCTCATCGAGATACCTGTAGATCAAGAAGGTCCCTATGTTCACAGTCAAGTATTAGGGAAAGACAGAAAGTTTTTGATTGATACAGGGGCAAGTAGGACCACAATTAGTCACGCCGAAGTTCCAGGGGCTCCGCTCTCAGGCTCAAGAAATGTTTCCCTTGGATTTTCAGGAAAGCCTATCGTAAATGAGATTTCACAGCCAGTTACTCTAGAAGTAGGTCCATTGTCCCGTACTACTGATCTGTTACTTACTAAGTCATGTCCAGAAAACCTATTAGGCATTAAAACACTGAAAGAATTAGGTGCAGTCATATGCTGTTCCCCAGAGGGAATACGATTGTTCCTACGTGACTTTAAGGGTCACTATGTATTACGAGATTTTGATTCAAGACTGTCTAATGTCCCGCAGCACTTATGGGCGCAAGGTCCAACTGATGTAGGTTACATGCAAATCACACCCTATCGTGTGACTCTCAAACCAGGTGTAGTGTTACCACGAATCAGACAGTACAGATTGCCACCCGAGGCTGTAGCAGCCTTATCCAAAATTATTGACGAGCTCATGGCTCAAGGAGTAGTTGTAGAAACTGACTCCAATGTATGTAACTCTCCGATCATTCCAGTCATGAAACGTACTGATCCTAATGCACCCCCAGTATATCGGTTAGTGATTGATTTACGAGAGCTTAATAAATGTATTATTCCGCAGTACCCAGTTGTCCCAGACATCTCTTCCCTATTGACAGCCATTGATTCCGAAGCCACGTTCTTCACTGTCATAGACCTCAAGAATGCATTTTTTAGTGTTCCAATTCATCCAGACAGCCAGTTTCTTTTCGGATTTTGTTTAAATGGAAGGAGCTATATGTTCACACGAGCTCCTCAAGGTTTCACAGAAAGCCCTAGCATTTACAGTCAAGCACTTAAGAGACAACTAGATAATATTCATATGCCAACTGACACTGCCCTGCTCCAGTATGTCGATGATCTACTGATCACAGCCCGTTCTGAACGTGATTGCGAGCGAGCGTCACTGACGGTTCTGTATTTCCTAGCCGAGATGGGGCACAAGGTGTCCCCTTCGAAGCTTCAATTCTGTGTCCAGCAAGTGGTATACTTAGGACACTTGCTGTCCAAGAGGGGTAGGCAGTTGACACCAGACCGCATCCAGTTAATAGCGAGTCTTCCCCAGCCCAGGACCCAGAAGGAGGTACGTGCCTTTATCGGCCTTACTTCTTATTGTAGACAATGGATTCCCCAGTATGCATTTCTAGCCAAGCCACTGATACAGTTAACGACACAGGAGGCAGCCGTATCGACTGTTCTCCCTTGGACATCTGAACATACACTTAGTTTCAACGAGTTAAAGAAAGCCCTATGCCAAGCTCCAGTTCTAGCTACACCGAACTACAGTAAGCCTTTTACACTTTTCGTCACTGAACGTGAAGGTACAGCATTATCTGTTCTTACACAAGATCAAGCAGGACAATACAAGCCCTGTGCTTATTTTTCTAGCACATTAGATCCAGTCGCCCAGGCGTTGCCTGCGTGCCTCAAGTCAGTTGCAGCCACAGCACTAGCTATCAGACAAAGTGATTCCATAGTTTTAGGACATTCCTTGACAGTACAAGTCCCACATTCAGTAGAAGTTCTTCTAAACCGAACACAAACTCAGCACTTGACAATTGCACGTTTAACAGGTTATGAATTGACACTGTTCCAGCCACACATAGAAATTAAACGCTGCAACGTCCTGAATCCTGCTACACTGTTACCATCAGTTAATTCAAATTCTGCCACACATGACTGTGTGGAAGTAATTAACATTACGACAAAACCAAGACAAGACCTGACAGACATTCCGTTACCAGATCCTGACCTGACACTTTATGTGGATGGTTCATGTATGAGAACTAGTACAGGAGAACTAGTCGCCGCGTATGCAGTGACTACTGACACCGAAGTTATTGAAACACACCGTATTGATACCCTGTCCGCTCAAGCAGCAGAGCTAGTTGCTCTGACACAAGCCTGTATACACGCCAAGAACCTGAAAGTTAATGTTTACACAGATTCACGTTATGCATTTGGAGTTGTACACGACTTCGGAGTGCTCTGGCAGGAGAGAGGTTTCATGACTTCTCATGGAACCAAGATTCAGCATGGTCTCCTTATTCAAGCTCTGTTAGATGCAATACATTTACCGACATCTATTGCTATCATGAAATGCAAAGCACATACGAAAGTTACTGACATTATTTCTCAAGGTAACGATCTAGCAGATCGCACAGCCAAGCTTACAGCACAGACTCTAGACATTCCAGTTAACCTGACACACACTCCAGATCCGGCTACATGTATGACAGTTAAGGACCCTACACAAGATGTCATAGATATCCAGTTACATGCTGCTCCCGATGAAATCAAGAAATGGTCCGAACAAGGAGGGGTCCAGACAGATCAAGGATGGTTAACGAAGGGTAGAGCCACATGGTTTCTCCCCGACTCTATGGTTCAAGTCATCATTAATACCGCACATAGTCCAGCACATCTAGGAGAAAAAGCTATGTTAGACAGTATCCAGAACATTTGGTTCAACAAGCATTTACGAGCTGCAGCCAAGCAGAAAGTCCGTACCTGTATGATATGTTGTCAGTTTAATCCAGGTAAAAGTGTCCCGGTGGAACAAGGTGGTTTCCAGCCTCCTGACCACCCTTTTGAAGTCCTCCAGATGGATTATATTCAGATGGAGCGATGTCGAGGTTTCAAGTATGTCCTTGTAGTTGTATGCGCTTTGTCCAGATGGACAGAAGCATATCCAGTCCCAGATTACACAGCCGCGACCACTGCCAAGCAGTTGGTTCGTGAATTTTTCCCTCGATATGGACTCCCTAGAGTCGTATATTCTGATAACGGTCAGCCATTCTCATCTGAGTTGATGAAGCACGTTTCCCTGTTGTTAGGGTACCAGTGGAAGTTTCATTGTGTACGCCATCCTGAAGCAGCCGGTCTAGTCGAGAGACATAATCAGACCCTGAAAATCCGTATTGCAAAAGTGTGTAAAGATAAGGGTGTGGACTGGCTAGTAGCTCTGCCAGTCGCTTTGTTTTATATGCGCATGGTCGCACATTCCAGATCAGGTCTGTCCCCGTATGAGGTCGTATTCGGCCACCCCCCTAACATGTGGGGTACTCCTAGACCCCGAAGTATTACCGATGTTTCATGTAATATGCTGACAGATTACCTAGCTTCCTTGATGTCTGCCCTCAACTCATGTCGTTCACAGGTTGCTGCCGCATTTCCAGACAATACCGAGGTGGCACCGCACGAGATCGTTCCAGGTTCCATGGTGATGGTCCGGAACTTTGACAGATCAAGTCCGCTGGAGCCTCGATGGAAAGAGCCCCGTCAGGTCCTCCTCACCACCCGTACAGCCGTGAAGTTGGAAGGCCGAAAAGGATGGATACACCTTTCTCACGTTAAACTTTTTAAAGGACTGAAACCCGTTTTTAAGAACATTTTCCAGGATATCAAGACTTGTCAAAACATTGTTCCTAAGGACTGTCCCGCAAAAGACATTGATACAACCCCTCCCTTGGTAGAGAAAACTCCGCAGCAGGAGTATAAGCAAAAACTACGGTCTAGTAAAATAAGTCAGTCAGTTTGATTGTCTAAGTCCTCCCCTAGGTGAAACGGTTAGACTGTTTCTGACATGTATAAAATAGACCCCCATAGTGAGAGAGTCAGTCACAACTCGATTCAATGTATCGTTTTCCTAAGTTTCATATTGTTTCTCAGCCTTTTGATTTCCTGCACCAGTTATGCCTTTTTCCTATATTTCCCAGTTCTTCATGTAAATAAGCCTGCTAATGCTACAGTAGAGCACACGTTTAGTGATCTGCCTCCTCACGAATATTCATACCGCCTCGCTATGCGTAATAATTCTTTCATCCGCATGTTACATTACTCACACCAGACCAACAATGCCACTAATTGTTGGGTGTGTGGTCGACTCCCCCCTTTCCAGACCTCGAAGGGAGTTCTGCCACTCTTTCCTTATCCATTTTCACATAATGGTTCGTGTGGAGCATGGTCCACGTTAACGTCATCCTCAACAGATATGTCTTTTCTTAACAGTACATGTTTCCCAGACAAGCAAGGTTTCCCCCACCGAACAGGGTTAGATCTAGAAAATGAAGTATATAATTTAGGTAATTATTCGTCGAATTTTATGGTCCTGAATGTTCAGTCTGATACTACTCCAGACTTACCTGCTATTTCAGTACTACCAGTCAAAGGCGAATTATGTGTCCGAAATAAGGGTTCGGTGCATGTAGGACATAGTGATTGTACTACTGTTGTCAAGTATAGTGACAGTGGGAAATCTATTTTCAAAGCTTCACGTCATTCTTATTTTATTTGTGGTCAAACCGCATATGTTCGTCTGCCCCTCGATTGGGAGGGAACCTGTTACATTGCCTTCCTACTGCCACCAGTTTTTCTAGCCCCACCTGACTACCATAGGAATTCCTTCCTAGTACATACTAGACACAAGAGAAACCTCCCGATTGTCGATTATACTGAAACTGCTGCAGAACAATTCGTTGATATTGATAAAGGTGTGTTCCCTTATTTAGGTACAGTTGTAAATAGTAAGCTAATTCGTAGATTAACAAGAACCCTTGAAGCTGTAGTAGATGAGACTGCCTCTGCTCTAGGTAACTTAACCGAAGAGCAATCCTTTATGAGAATTGTCGTTTTACAGAATCGTCTCGTCCTTGACGTCATACTGGCCGATAGGGGCGGGGCCTGTAGAGTCATCGGATCTAGTTGTTGCATTTTCATTCCAAATAACGCGCCGTCTGTTTATTCAGCTATAACCAGACTCCATAAAATTGCCCATCTGTTACACCAAGATCCAGGCACCTGGACATGGTCCGGTTGGTTCTGGAATATGATTTCCGCATGGGGATGGAAAGTCCTGTCCTTTCTAGGTATTGCAGTAGCGATCATATTTAGCTGCTGCCTCTGTATACAATGTGGCCCTGCGATTTGCGGCATTTGTGCTACCTCTTGTATTCCTAGTCCCAAGCCCCGTTCTAAATCCCGTTCCAAGACAATTCGAGACGAGCAAATGATACTGTATGAAATGATAGATGGTATCATGAATATTGATGTTTCCTGATGGAAACGTAGTGACAAGGAGGGAATGTGGAAAAGTAAATTTTGCCATGTTCTGTGTCCCTACGTGTCATCCATCATATGTTATGTGTGCATGACCAATATGCATATG
Source organism: Lissotriton helveticus (assembly GCF_964261635.1). Classification (NCBI taxonomy): domain Eukaryota; kingdom Metazoa; phylum Chordata; class Amphibia; order Caudata; family Salamandridae; genus Lissotriton; species Lissotriton helveticus. The sequence continues at coordinate 1,492,164,100 of NC_136068.1, read as the reverse complement.
CATTCCCCATGTCTGATTAATGACGCAATTACAGTTGTGTCCCCCTCTAGTATGCCAGTTTCCAGTCCTCGTGAATACTACGAATATCAGGCCTATGTAAAGTAATGTTGCCACGTTTCTCAGTGTGCACGTTATTCCATTATAAAGTCCCCGTTTCTAGGCCTCAAAAGGGCCCGGACATCAGATTCAGCTCCTGTCTCCTGAAGCCTCGCTGAGGAGCGATGCAGCCCCCACCTGTATCCTCGACCTTTCACTTACTTCCTGCCTCGCAGTGCCCGGTGCAGCTTGGCTCTGCCTCTGAGTCTGCCAAAAGTATGTTATAGTTCCAGTTATCAGTTCAGTCCTCCTTCTCTGCATTCCTAAGCTACTGAACTGCATCAATAGTTTCCGTCATTGTCTAGCCTATGCGGCTCCATGTTAGAGAAATACTGCATTTACTGGTCATTTAATATTCTTCATCACGCACTACATGTAGAATAATGCATGGTCCAGTCTTAGAATCAAGTTAGCCTTTCCCCTCTTGACTTCTAGTTTATATCAACATGTTCTCTAAACATCAGATACTAGATAGGGTTTAGGTACATGTCGCTCTGACTCTCCAGACTTTAGTCTCTGCTCCTAGCACAGAGTTCATAGCCCCCAGCTTCTCCTAGTGATACGTCATTGCCAGTTTGCGCGCACCATCAGGTTAGAGGTCCCGGCTCCTTAGGTAGCCCCCTCCAATGTTTCCGCCCCATTCATGACATATTCTGTTACGTCTGTACCACATGTCTATGTATACGCCCAGTTACACCTCTTTTTACTCTTATCTTTCGCGACTGTTACGCGTCACGCCTTCTGCTCCACCCACTGCTACGCCTACTGCAATGTAATGCTATGTGTTTGTATTATGTATATAAACTCATGTATTGTTATTAAAAGTTAGCGCGCTCATCCCCGATCCAGCCCCGGCAGCTGCCGGGCCCTGCCATCCTATTCCCGTGCAGGTTGTCCTGTTCCTGTCCTTATGCTGTAATAAACCTGCGAAACTCCTACTACCTCGAATCTTGACTCTTATTTATTGAGCTATCTGTTATGATATATGTCTAGTCAAAAATAGGGTATTATTTATTTATTTACCACAATTGGAAGGAGGGATATTGGTCTTAAATTGGACAAAGTGGTGGGGTCAGGGAGAGGTTTTTTTTGTAGTGGTTTGACTGCCGCCAACTTCCATTCCACTGGGACTATTGCTGTGGTCAGAGAGGAGTTCACAATACTGTTTATCACAGGGTTGGCTACCTCGACCATCATGTGTAGCAGTGCCGGCGGGCATGGGTCGAAGGGAGAGCCAGACTTAGCAGCTAAAATGGCCTTATGGGTCTCGTCCAAGCTGATTGGATGGAAGGTTTCCAACATGTTCCTTCCCTTATTTTCATCATCTACCCTAACTTCGGGAGTGATGAAGTCCTTGGTAAGTGCAAGTACCTTGTGAGCAAGGGACTCACGTCTGAGCATACCCTGCCACACTTAGGGCGAACAAAGCGATACAAAAGGGGATGATGGACGGAGCGTTTGAGCAAATCAAACACTCACCCCTAGTCAACTGATCTGGGTTTAATCCATCACCATTCTTTAGCCCACTCACCCACCCCATTTCAGACATGGCCATATGCAAATCAGTCTGACCCTGTGCCTCATGGGAACAGTCCAGCCCGAACTGCCAAGCCATGTCTTCCATGGACCGGAAACAAGCATCCTGGGACCGGTTTCGGATTCATAATCCTCATCAGCCAGGCTATCTTGAATCCAGAGGCCAAGTGAGCAAGGGACTCACGTCTGAGCATACCCTGCCACACTTAGGGCGAACAAAGCGATACAAAAGGGGATGATGGACGGAGCGTTTGAGCAAATCAAACACTCATCCCCCAGTCAACTGATCTGGGTTTAATCCATCACCATTCTTTAGCCCACTCAGCCACCCCATTTCAGACATGGCCATATGCAAATCAGTCTGACCCTGTGCCTCATGGGAACAGTCCAGCCCGAACTGCCAAGCCATGTCTTCCATGGACTGGAAGCAAACATCCTGGGACCGGTTTCGGATTCATAATCCTCATCAGCCAGGCTATCTTGAATCCAGTGGCCAAGTGAGCAAGGGACTCACGTCTGAGCATACCCTGCCACACTTAGGGCGAACAAAGCGATACAAAAGGGGATGATGGACGGAGCGTTTGAGCAAATCAAACACTCACCCTGAGTCAACTGATCTGGGTTTAATACATCACCATTCTTTAGCCCACTCAGCCACCCCATTTCAGACATGGGCATATGCAAATCAGTCTGACTGTGTGCCTCATGGGAACAGTCCAGCCTGAACTGCGAAGCCATGTCTTCCATGGACCGGAAACAAGCATCCTGGGACCGGTTTCGGATTCATAATCCACATCAGCCAGGCTATCTTGAATCCAGTGGCCAAGTGAGCAAGGGACTCACGTCTGAGCATACCCTGCCACACTTAGGGCGAACAAAGCGATACAAAAGGGGATGATGGACGGAGCGTTTGAGCAAATCAAACACTCACCCCAGTCAACTGATCTGGGTTTAATCCATCACCATTCTTTAGCCCACTCAGCCACCCCATTTCAGACATGGCCATATGCAAATCAGTCTGACCCTGTGCCTCATGGGAACAGTCCAGCCCGAACTGCCAAGCCATGTCTTCCATGGACCGGAAACAAGCATCCTGGGACCGGTTTCGGATTCATAATCCTCATCAGCCAGGCTATCTTGAATCCAGTGGCCAAGTGAGCAAGGGACTCACGTCTGAGCATACCCTGCCACACTTAGGGCGAACAAAGCGATACAAAAGGGGATGATGGACGGAGCGTTTGAGCAAATCCAACACTCACCCCAGTCAACTGATCTGGGTTTAATCTATCACCATTCTTTAGCCCACTCAGCCTCCCCATTTCAGACATGGCCATATGCAAATCAGTCTGACCCTGTGCCTCATGGGAACAGTCCAGCCCGAACTGCCAAGCCATGTCTTCCATGGACCGGAAAAAAGCATCCTGGGAACCATTTCGGATTCATAATCCTCATCAGCCAGGCTATCTTGAATCCAGTGGCCAAGTGAGCAAGGGACTCACGTCTGAGCATACCCTGCCACACTTAGGGCGAACAAAGCGATACAAAAGGGGATTTTGGACGGAGCGTTTGAGCAAATCAAACACTCACCCCCAGTCAACTGATCTGGGTTTAATCCATCACCATTCTTTAGCCCACTCAGCCACCCCATTTCAGACATGGCCATATGCAAATCAGTCTGACCCTGTGCCTCATGGGAACAGTCCAGCCCGAACTGCCAAGCCATGTCTTCCATGGACCGGAAACAAGCATCCTGGGACCGGTTTCGGATTCATAATCCTCATCAGCCAGGCTATCTTGAATCCAGTGGCCAAGTGAGCAAGGGACTCACGTCTGAGCATACCCTGCCACACTTAGGGCGAACAAAGCGATACAAAAGGGGATGATGGACGGAGCTTTTGAGCAAATCAAACACTCACCCCCAGTCAACTGATCTGGGTTTAATCTATCACCATTGTTTAGCCCACTCAGCCACCCCATTTCAGACATGGCCATATGCAAATCAGTCTGACCCTGTGCCTCATGGGAACAGTCCAGCCCGAACTGCCAAGCCATGTCTTCCATGGACCGGAAACAAGCATCCTGGGACCGGTTTCGGATTCATAATCCTCATCAGCCAGGCTATCTTGAATCCAGTGGCCAAGTGAGCAAGGGACTCACGTCTGCGCATACCCTGCCACACTTAGGGCGAACAAAGCGATACAAAAGGGGATGATGGACGGAGCGTTTGAGCAAATCAAACACTCACCCCCAGTCAACTGATCTGGGTTTAATCCATCACCGTTCTTTAGCCCACTCAGCCACCCCATTTCAGACATGGCCATATGCAACTCAGTCTGACCCTGTGCCTCATGGGAACAGTCCAGCCCGAACTGCCAAGCCATGTCTTCCATGGACCGGAAACAAGCATCCTGGGACCGGTTTCGGATTCATAATCATCATCAGCCAGGCTATCTTTAATACAGTGGCCAAGTGAGCAAGGGACTCACGTCTGAGCATACCCTGCCACACTTAGGGCGAACAAAGCGATACAAAAGGGGATGATGGACGGAGCGTTTGAGCAAATCAAACACTCACCCTCAGTCAACTGATCTGGGTTTAATCCATCACCATTCTTCAGCCCACTCAGCCACCCCATTTCAGACATGGCCATATGCAAATCAGTCTGACCCTGTGCCTCATGGGAACAGTCCAGCCCGAACTGCCAAGCCGTGTCTTCCATGGACCGGAAACAAGCATCCTGGCACCGGTTTCGGATTCATAATCCTCATCAGCCAGGCTATTTTGAATCCAGTGGCCCAGTGAGCAAGGGACTCCCGTCTGAGCATACCCTGCCACACTTAGGGCGAACAAAGCGATACAAAAGGGGATGATGGACGGAGCGTTTGAGCAAATCAAACACTCACCCCCAGTCAACTGATCTGGGTTTAATCCATCACCATTCTTTAGCCTACTCAGCCACCCCATTTCAGACATGGCCATATGCAAATCAGTCTGACCCTGTGCCTCATGGGAACAGTCCATCCCGAACTGCCAAGCCATGTCTTCCATGGACCGGAAACAAGCATCCTGGGACCGGTTTTGGTTTCATAATCCTCATCAGCCAGGCTATCTTGAATCCAGTGGCCAAGTGAGCAAGGGACTCACGTCTGAGCATACCCTGCCACACTTAGGGCGAACAAAGCGATACAAAAGGGGATGATGGACGGAGCGTTTGAGCAAATCAAACACTCACCCCCAGTCAACTGATCTGGGTTTAATCCATCACCGTTCTTTAGCCCACTCAGCCACCCCATTTCAGACATGGCCATATGCAACTCAGTCTGACCCTGTGCCTCATAGGAACAGTCCAGCCCGAACTGCCAAGCCATGTCTTCCATGGACCGGAAACAAGCATCCTGGGACCGGTTCCGGATTCATAATCATCATCAGCCAGGCTATCTTTAATACAGTGGCCAAGTGAGCAAGGGACTCACGTCTGAGCATACCCTGCCACACTTAGGGCGAACAAAGCGATACAAAAGGGGATGATGGACGGAGCGTTTGAGCAAATCAAACACTCACCCCCAGTCAACTGATCTGGGTTTAATCCATCACCATTCTTTAGCCCACTCAGCCTCCCCATTTCAGACATGGCCATATGCAAATCAGTCTGACCCTGTGCCTCATGGGAACAGTCCAGCCCGAACTGCCAAGCCATGTCTTCCATGGACCGGAAACAAGCATCCTGGGACCCGTTTCGGATTCATAATCCTCATCAGCCAGGCTATCTTGAATCCAGTGGCCAAGTGAGCAAGGGACTCACGTCTGAGCATACCCTGCCACACTTAGGGCGAACAAAGCGATACAAAAGGGGATGATGGACGGAGCGTTTGAGCAAATCAAACACTCACCCCAAGTCAACTGATCTGAGTTTAATCCATCACCATTCTTTAGCCCACTCAGCTACCCCATTTCAGACATGGCCATATGCAAATCAGTCTGACCCTGTGCCTCATGGGAATAATCCAGCCCGAACTGCCAAGCCATGTCTTCCATGGACCAGAAACAAGCATCCTGGGACCCATTTCGGATTCATAATCCTCATCAGCCAGGCTATCTTGAATCCAGTGGCCAAGTGAGCAAGGGACTCACGTCTGAGCATACCCTTACACACTTAGGGCGAACAAAGTGATACAAAAGGGGATGATAGTCGGAGCGTTTGAGCAAATCAAACACTCACCCCCAGTCAACTGATCTGGGTTTAATCCATCACCATTCTTTAGCCCACTCAGCCACCCCATTTCAGACATGGCCATATGCAATTCAGTCTGACCCTGTGCCTCATATGAACAATCCAGCCCGAACTGCCAAGCCATGTCTTCCATGGACGGGAAACAAGCATCCTGGGACCGGTTTCGGATTCATAATCCTCAACAGCCAGGCTATCTTGAATCCAGTGGCTCAGTGAGCAAGGGACTCACGTAATGTAATGTAATGTAATGTAATGTAAAAGAGCATTTGTACCGCGCAGCAACCACTCCAAGGAGCATCAAGGCGCCAGATACTGATCCAGAGATGTAGGAAACAGGTTGGGCGTAGATGGAACCTCACCCAACTGTTACACTAGGGCTCTAACACAGGTGTCCTGTAGCTTGAAAACCCAGGTTTTCAGTCCCTTTCTGAAGTCTTTTTCATTGTCTAGGGCACGTAGAGAGGGTGGAAGAGTGTTCCAGGCTTTTGCTCCGAGTACTGGGAGGGATTTGCCACCTCTCGTGCTAAGCCTAAATCTAGGGACCAACAAGGAATTTGAGTTAGATGATCGGAGATTGCGTGAAGGGTGGTATCTGGCAAATCTCTGCTGTAGGTATTTTGGTCCTAGGGCATGAATAGCTCTAAAGGTAATGATCAGAATTTTGAAGAGGACTCTCTTGTTTATTGGAAGCCAATGCAGTGTATTTAGTGCTGATGATGCAGAGGATTTCCTCGGCCATTTGAGGACTAACCTAGCTGCGGCATTTTGTACCATTTGAAGTTTATGTGTGGTGGTTTTAGTGGTACCTGCATATAGACTATTACAGTAGTCTATCCTCGACGTCACTAAGGCAACTGTTACAGTCTTCCTGGCCTCTAGTGGGAGGAGGTTGAAAAACTTCCTGAGTCCTTTAATGATGGCAAAGCAGTTCCCTGCGACCTTCAGGGCTTGCTGCTTGAAAGATAGGTTGCTGTCAAATGTGATCCCTAAATTTCGTGCCGATTGAGTTGTGTTGGGTGGGATTTCTGCCTTTTCCGGCCACCAGGTTTTGGGGATGAAGTTGTTATTTGATCCCATAGGCACGATTTCTGTCTTGCCTGTGTTACATTTTAGGTGGTTGGCTTTCATCCAGTTGAATGTAGCCGTGAGGCAGCCTTTTAATTTTTCTTCCCATTCCTGTGTGTCTTTGTCCATGACCAATATCAATTGAGTGTCGTCGGCATAGGCCACAACATCAATTCCAAATGATGATATGAGTTTGATTAAGGGGGCCGTGTAAACATTAAACAGAGTTGGGCTAAGGCTCGAGCCCTGTGGAACGCCCATCTTTATTAGTTTTTCCTTAGAGCGAAATTCGCCAAGGGTGACTACTTGTCTCCTGTCACTCAGGTAGTTTTTGATCCATTCCAACACTGTACCAGAGATGCCAGATGTTTCAAGTCTATTGATCAGGATGGCATGCGACACAGTGTCGAAGGCCGCCGACAGATCTAATAATATCAGGACGGCCTTCTTACCCTGGTCCAGTGCCATACGGATGGTATCAGAGGTGAGCAGGAGGGCAGTTTCCGTGGAGTGTTGTGCCCTGAAGCCGGATTGATTAGGATGCCATGCTTCATTTTCTTCCAGGAATTTAGTGATCTGTTTGTTTACACAGGCCTCAGTGATTTTACATAGCATTAGAAGGAGGGATATTGGTCTTAAATTGGACAAAGTGGTGGGGTCAGGGAGAGTTTTTTTTTGTAGTGGTTTGACTGCCGCCAACTTCCATTCCACTGGGACTATTGCTGTGGTCAGAGAGGAGTTCACAATACTGTTTATCACAGGGTTGGCTACCTCGACCATCATGTGTAGCAGTGCCGGCGGGCATGGGTCGAAGGGAGAGCCAGACTTAGCAGCTAAAATGGCCTTATGGGTCTCGTCCAAGCTGATTGGATGGAAGGTTTCCAACATGTTCCTTCCCTTATTTTCATCATCTACCCTAACTTCGGGAGTGATGAAGTCCTTGGTAAGTGCAAGTACCTTGTGAGCAAGGGACTCACGTCTGAGCATACCCTGCCACACTTAGGGCGAACAAAGCGATACAAAAGGGGATGATGGACGGAGCGTTTGAGCAAATCAAACACTCACCCCTAGTCAACTGATCTGGGTTTAATCCATCACCATTCTTTAGCCCACTCACCCACCCCATTTCAGACATGGCCATATGCAAATCAGTCTGACCCTGTGCCTCATGGGAACAGTCCAGCCCGAACTGCCAAGCCATGTCTTCCATGGACCGGAAACAAGCATCCTGGGACCGGTTTCGGATTCATAATCCTCATCAGCCAGGCTATCTTGAATCCAGAGGCCAAGTGAGCAAGGGACTCACGTCTGAGCATACCCTGCCACACTTAGGGCGAACAAAGCGATACAAAAGGGGATGATGGACGGAGCGTTTGAGCAAATCAAACACTCATCCCCCAGTCAACTGATCTGGGTTTAATCCATCACCATTCTTTAGCCCACTCAGCCACCCCATTTCAGACATGGCCATATGCAAATCAGTCTGACCCTGTGCCTCATGGGAACAGTCCAGCCCGAACTGCCAAGCCATGTCTTCCATGGACTGGAAGCAAACATCCTGGGACCGGTTTCGGATTCATAATCCTCATCAGCCAGGCTATCTTGAATCCAGTGGCCAAGTGAGCAAGGGACTCACGTCTGAGCATACCCTGCCACACTTAGGGCGAACAAAGCGATACAAAAGGGGATGATGGACGGAGCGTTTGAGCAAATCAAACACTCACCCTGAGTCAACTGATCTGGGTTTAATACATCACCATTCTTTAGCCCACTCAGCCACCCCATTTCAGACATGGGCATATGCAAATCAGTCTGACTGTGTGCCTCATGGGAACAGTCCAGCCTGAACTGCGAAGCCATGTCTTCCATGGACCGGAAACAAGCATCCTGGGACCGGTTTCGGATTCATAATCCACATCAGCCAGGCTATCTTGAATCCAGTGGCCAAGTGAGCAAGGGACTCACGTCTGAGCATACCCTGCCACACTTAGGGCGAACAAAGCGATACAAAAGGGGATGATGGACGGAGCGTTTGAGCAAATCAAACACTCACCCCAGTCAACTGATCTGGGTTTAACCCATCACCATTCTTTAGCCCACTCAGCCACCCCATTTCAGACATGGCCATATGCAAATCAGTCTGACCCTGTGCCTCATGGGAACAGTCCAGCCCGAACTGCCAAGCCATGTCTTCCATGGACCGGAAACAAGCATCCTGGGACCGGTTTCGGATTCATAATCCTCATCAGCCAGGCTATCTTGAATCCATTGGCCAAGTGAGCAAGGGACTCACGTCTGAGCATACCCTGCCACACTTAGGGCGAACAAAGCGATACAAAAGGGGATGATGGACGGAGCGTTTGAGCAAATCAAACACTCACCCTCAGTCAACTGATCTGGGTTTAATCCATCACCATTCTTCAGCCCACTCAGCCACCCCATTTCAGACATGGCCATATGCAAATCAGTCTGACCCTGTGCCTCATGGGAACAGTCCAGCCCGAACTGCCAAGCCGTGTCTTCCATGGACCGGAAACAAGCATCCTGGCACCGGTTTCGGATTCATAATCCTCATCAGCCAGGCTATTTTGAATCCAGTGGCCCAGTGAGCAAGGGACTCCCGTCTGAGCATACCCTGCCACACTTAGGGCGAACAAAGCGATACAAAAGGGGATGATGGACGGAGCGTTTGAGCAAATCAAACACTCACCCCCAGTCAACTGATCTGGGTTTAATCCATCACCATTCTTTAGCCTACTCAGCCACCCCATTTCAGACATGGCCATATGCAAATCAGTCTGACCCTGTGCCTCATGGGAACAGTCCATCCCGAACTGCCAAGCCATGTCTTCCATGGACCGGAAACAAGCATCCTGGGACCGGTTTTGGTTTCATAATCCTCATCAGCCAGGCTATCTTGAATCCAGTGGCCAAGTGAGCAAGGGACTCACGTCTGAGCATACCCTGCCACACTTATGGCGAACAAAGCGATACAAAAGGGGATGATGGACGGAGCGTTTGAGCAAATCAAACACTCACCCCCAGTCAACTGATCTGGGTTTAATCCATCACCGTTCTTTAGCCCACTCAGCCACCCCATTTCAGACATGGCCATATGCAACTCAGTCTGACCCTGTGCCTCATGGGAACAGTCCAGCCCGAACTGCCAAGCCATGTCTTCCATGGACCGGAAACAAGCATCCTGGGACCGGTTCCGGATTCATAATCATCATCAGCCAGGCTATCTTTAATACAGTGGCCAAGTGAGCAAGGGACTCACGTCTGAGCATACCCTGCCACACTTAGGGCGAACAAAGCGATACAAAAGTGGATGATGGACGGAGCGTTTGAGCAAATCAAACACTCACCCCCAGTCAACTGATCTGGGTTTAATCCATCACCATTCTTTAGCCCACTCAGCCTCCCCATTTCAGACATGGCCATATGCAAATCAGTCTGACCCTGTGCCTCATGGGAACAGTCCAGCCCGAACTGCCAAGCCATGTCTTCCATGGACCGGAAACAAGCATCCTGGGACCCGTTTCGGATTCATAATCCTCATCAGCCAGGCTATCTTGAATCCAGTGGCCAAGTGAGCAAGGGACTCACGTCTGAGCATACCCTGCCACACTTAGGGCGAACAAAGCGATACAAAAGGGGATGATGGACGGAGCGTTTGAGCAAATCAAACACTCACCCCAAGTCAACTGATCTGAGTTTAATCCATCACCATTCTTTAGCCCACTCAGCTACCCCATTTCAGACATGGCCATATGCAAATCAGTCTGACCCTGTGCCTCATGGGAATAATCCAGCCCGAACTGCCAAGCCATGTCTTCCATGGACCGGAAACAAGCATCCTGGGACCCATTTCGGATTCATAATCCTCATCAGCCAGGCTATCTTGAATCCAGTGGCCAAGTGAGCAAGGGACTCACGTCTGAGCATACCCTTACACACTTAGGGCGAACAAAGTGATACAAAAGGGGATGATAGTCGGAGCGTTTGAGCAAATCAAACACTCACCCCCAGTCAACTGATCTGGGTTTAATCCATCACCATTCTTTAGCCCACTCAGCCACCCCATTTCAGACATGGCCATATGCAATTCAGTCTGACCCTGTGCCTCATATGAACAATCCAGCCCGAACTGCCAAGCCATGTCTTCCATGGACGGGAAACAAGCATCCTGGGACCGGTTTCGGATTCATAATCCTCAACAGCCAGGCTATCTTGAATCCAGTGGCTCAGTGAGCAAGGGACTCACGTAATGTAATGTAATGTAATGTAATGTAAAAGAGCATTTGTACCGCGCAGCAACCACTCCAAGGAGCATCAAGGCGCCAGATACTGATCCAGAGATGTAGGAAACAGGTTGGGCGTAGATGGAACCTCACCCAACTGTTACACTAGGGCTCTAACACAGGTGTCCTGTAGCTTGAAAACCCAGGTTTTCAGTCCCTTTCTGAAGTCTTTTTCATTGTCTAGGGCACGTAGAGAGGGTGGAAGAGTGTTCCAGGCTTTTGCTCCGAGTACTGGGAGGGATTTGCCACCTCTCGTGCTAAGCCTAAATCTAGGGACCAACAAGGAATTTGAGTTAGATGATCGGAGATTGCGTGAAGGGTGGTATCTGGCAAATCTCTGCTGTAGGTATTTTGGTCCTAGGGCATGAATAGCTCTAAAGGTAATGATCAGAATTTTGAAGAGGACTCTCTTGTTTATTGGAAGCCAATGCAGTGTATTTAGTGCTGATGATGCAGAGGATTTCCTCGGCCATTTGAGGACTAACCTAGCTGCGGCATTTTGTACCATTTGAAGTTTATGTGTGGTGGTTTTAGTGGTACCTGCATATAGACTATTACAGTAGTCTATCCTCGACGTCACTAAGGCAACTGTTACAGTCTTCCTGGCCTCTAGTGGGAGGAGGTCGAAAAACTTCCTGAGTCCTTTAATGATGGCAAAGCAGTTCCCTGCGACCTTCAGGGCTTGCTGCTTGAAAGATAGGTTGCTGTCAAATGTGATCCCTAAATTTCGTGCCGATTGAGTTGTGTTGGGTGGGATTTCTGCCTTTTCCGGCCACCAGGTTTTGGGGATGAAGTTGTTATTTGATCCCATAGGCACGATTTCTGTCTTGCCTGTGTTACATTTAAGGTGGTTGCCTTTCATCCAGTTGAATGTAGCCGTGAGGCAGCCTTTTAATTTTTCTTCCCATTCCTGTGTGTCTTTGTCCATGACCAATATCAATTGAGTGTCGTCGGCATAGGCCACAACATCAATTCCAAATGATGATATGAGTTTGATTAAGGGGGCCGTGTAAACATTAAACAGAGTTGGGCTAAGGCTCGAGCCCTGTGGAACGCCCATCTTTATTAGTTTTTCCTTAGAGCGAAATTCGCCAAGGGTGACTACTTGTCTCCTGTCACTCAGGTAGTTTTTGATCCATTCCAACACTGTACCAGAGATGCCAGATGTTTCAAGTCTATTGATCAGGATGGCATGCGACACAGTGTCGAAGGCCGCCGACAGATCTAATAATATCAGGACGGCCTTCTTACCCTGGTCCAGTGCCATACGGATGGTATCAGAGGTGAGCAGGAGGGCAGTTTCCGTGGAGTGTTGTGCCCTGAAGCCGGATTGATTAGGATGCCATGCTTCATTTTCTTCCAGGAATTTAGTGATCTGTTTGTTTACACAGGCCTCAGTGATTTTACATAGCATTGGAAGGAGGGATATTGGTCTTAAATTGGACAAAGTGGTGGGGTCAGGGAGAGGTTTTTTTTGTAGTGGTTTGACTGCCGCCAACTTCCATTCCACTGGGACTATTGCTGTGGTCAGAGAGGAGTTCACAATACTGTTTATCACAGGGTTGGCTACCTCGACCATCATGTGTAGCAGTGCCGGCGGGCATGGGTCGAAGGGAGAGCCAGACTTAGCAGCTAAAATGGCCTTATGGGTCTCGTCCAAGCTGATTGGATGGAAGGTTTCCAACATGTTCCTTCCCTTATTTTCATCATCTACCCTAACTTCGGGAGTGATGAAGTCCTTGGTAAGTGCAAGTACCTTGTGAGCAAGGGACTCACGTCTGAGCATACCCTGCCACACTTAGGGCGAACAAAGCGATACAAAAGGGGATGATGGACGGAGCGTTTGAGCAAATCAAACACTCACCCCTAGTCAACTGATCTGGGTTTAATCCATCACCATTCTTTAGCCCACTCACCCACCCCATTTCAGACATGGCCATATGCAAATCAGTCTGACCCTGTGCCTCATGGGAACAGTCCAGCCCGAACTGCCAAGCCATGTCTTCCATGGACCGGAAACAAGCATCCTGGGACCGGTTTCGGATTCATAATCCTCATCAGCCAGGCTATCTTGAATCCAGAGGCCAAGTGAGCAAGGGACTCACGTCTGAGCATACCCTGCCACACTTAGGGCGAACAAAGCGATACAAAAGGGGATGATGGACGGAGCGTTTGAGCAAATCAAACACTCATCCCCCAGTCAACTGATCTGGGTTTAATCCATCACCATTCTTTAGCCCACTCAGCCACCCCATTTCAGACATGGCCATATGCAAATCAGTCTGACCCTGTGCCTCATGGGAACAGTCCAGCCCGAACTGCCAAGCCATGTCTTCCATGGACTGGAAGCAAACATCCTGGGACCGGTTTCGGATTCATAATCCTCATCAGCCAGGCTATCTTGAATCCAGTGGCCAAGTGAGCAAGGGACTCACGTCTGAGCATACCCTGCCACACTTAGGGCGAACAAAGCGATACAAAAGGGGATGATGGACGGAGCGTTTGAGCAAATCAAACACTCACCCTGAGTCAATTGATCTGGGTTTAATACATCACCATTCTTTAGCCCACTCAGCCACCCCATTTCAGACATGGGCATATGCAAATCAGTCTGACTGTGTGCCTCATGGGAACAGTCCAGCCTGAACTGCGAAGCCATGTCTTCCATGGACCGGAAACAAGCATCCTGGGACCGGTTTCGGATTCATAATCCACATCAGCCAGGCTATCTTGAATCCAGTGGCCAAGTGAGCAAGGGACTCACGTCTGAGCATACCCTGCCACACTTAGGGCGAACAAAGCGATACAAAAGGGGATGATGGACGGAGCGTTTGAGCAAATCAAACACTCACCCCAGTCAACTGATCTGGGTTTAATCCATCACCATTCTTTAGCCCACTCAGCCACCCCATTTCAGACATGGCCATATGCAAATCAGTCTGACCCTGTGCCTCATGGGAACAGTCCAGCCCGAACTGCCAAGCCATGTCTTCCATGGACCGGAAACAAGCATCCTGGGACCGGTTTCGGATTCATAATCCTCATCAGCCAGGCTATCTTGAATCCATTGGCCAAGTGAGCAAGGGACTCACGTCTGAGCATACCCTGCCACACTTAGGGCGAACAAAGCGATACAAAAGGGGATGATGGACGGAGCGTTTGAGCAAATCAAACACTCACCCCCAGTCAACTGATCTGGGTTTAATCCATCACCATTCTTCAGCCCACTCAGCCACCCCATTTCAGACATGGCCATATGCAAATCAGTCTGACCCTGTGCCTCATGGGAACAGTCCAGCCCGAACTGCCAATCCGTGTCTTCCATGGACCGGAAACAAGCATCCTGGCACCGGTTTCGGATTCATAATCCTCATCAGCCAGGCTAATTTGAATCCAGTGGCCCAGTGAGCAAGGGACTCACGTCTGAGCATACCCTGCCACACTTAGGGCGAACAAAGCGATACAAAAGGGGATGATGGACGGAGCGTTTGAGCAAATCAAACACTCACCCCCAGTCAACTGATCTGGGTTTAATCCATCACCATTCTTTAGCCTACTCAGCCACCCCATTTCAGACATGGCCATATGCAAATCAGTCTGACCCTGTGCCTCATGGGAACAGTCCATCCCGAACTGCCAAGCCATGTCTTCCATGGACCGGAAACAAGCATCCTGGGACCGGTTTCGGATTCATAATCCTCATCAGCCAGGCTATCTTGAATCCAGTGGCCAAGTGAGCAAGGGACTCACGTCTGAGCATACCCTGCCACACTTAGGGCGAACAAAGCGATACAAAAGGGGATGATGGACGGAGCGTTTGAGCAAATCAAACACTCACCCCCAGTCAACTGATCTGGGTTTAATCCATCACCATTCTTTAGCCCACTCAGCCACCCCATTTCAGACATGGGCATATGCAAATCAGTCTGACTGTGTGCCTCATGGGAACAGTCCAGCCTGAACTGCCAAGCCATGTCTTCCATGGACCGGAAACAAGCATCCTGGGACCGGTTTCGGATTCATAATCCACATCAGCCAGGCTATCTTGAATCCAGTGGCCAAGTGAGCAAGGGACTCACGTCTGAGCATACCCTGCCACACTTAGGGCGAACAAAGCGATACAAAAGGGGATGATGGACGGAGCGTTTGAGCAAATCAAAGACTCACCCCCAGTCAACTGATCTGGGTTTAACCCATCACCATTCTTTAGCCCACTCAGCCACCCCATTTCAGACATGGCCATATGCAAATCAGTCTGACCCTGTGCCTCATGGGAACAGTCCAGCCCGAACTGCCAAGCCATGTCTTCCATGGACCGGAAACAAGCATCCTGGGACCGGTTTCGGATTCATAATCCTCATCAGCCAGGCTATCTTGAATCCATTGGCCAAGTGAGCAAGGGACTCACGTCTGAGCATACCCTGCCACACTTAGGGCGAACAAAGCGATACAAAAGGGGATGATGGACGGAGCGTTTGAGCAAATCAAACACTCACCCCCAGTCAACTGATCTGGGTTTAATCCATCACCATTCTTTAGCCCACTCAGCCACCCCATTTCAGACATGGCCATATGCAAATCAGTCTGACCCTGTGCCTCATGGGAACAGTCCAGCCCGAACTGCCAAGCCATGTCTTCCATGGACCTGAAACAAGCATCCTGGGAACCGTTTCGGATTCATAATCCTTATCAGCCAGGCTATCTTGAATCCAGTGGCCAAGTGAGCAAGGGACTCACGTCTGAGCATACCCTGCCACACTTAGGGCGAACAAAGCAATACAAAAGGGGATGATGGACGGAGCGTTTGAGCAAATCAAACACTCACCCTCAGTCAACTGATCTGGGTTTAATCCATCACCATTCTTTAGCGCACTCAGCCACCCCATTTCAGACATGGCCATATGCAAATCAGTCTGACCCTGTGCCTCGTGGGAACAGTCCAACCCAACTGCCAAGCCATGTCTTCCATGGACCGGAAACGAGCATCCTGGGACTGGTTTCGGATTCATAATCCTCATCAGCCAGGCTATCTTGAATCCAGTGGCCAAGTGAGCAAGGGACTCACGTCTGAGCATACCCTGCCACACTTAGGGCGAACAAAGCGATACAAAAGGGGATGATGGACGGAGCGTTTGAGCAAATCAAACACTCACCCCCAGTCAACTGATCTGGGTTTAATCCATCACCATTCTTTAGCCTACTCAGCCACCCCATTTCAGACATGGCCATATGCAAATCAGTCTGACCCTTTGCCTCATGGGAACAGTCCATCCCGAACTGCCAAGCCATGTCTTCAATGGACCGGAAACAAGCATCCTGGGACCGGTTTCGGATTCATAATCCTCATCAGCCAGGCTATCTTGAATCCAGTGGCCAAGTGAGCAAGGGACTCACGTCTGAGCATACCCTGCCACACTTAGGGCGAACAAAGCGATACAAAAGGGGATGACGGACGGAGCGTTTGAGCAAATCAAACACTCACCCCCAGTCAACTGATCTGGGTTTAATCCATCACCATTCTTTAGCCCACTCAGCCACCCCATTTCAGACATGGCCATATGCAAATCAGTCTGACCCTGTGCCTCATGGGAACAGTCCAGCCCGAACTGCCAAGCCATGTCTTCCATGGACCGGAAACAAGCATCTTGGGACCGGTTTCGGATTCATAATCCTCATCAGCCAGGCTATCTTGAATCCAGTGGCCAAGTGAGCAAGGGACTCACGTCTGAGCATACCCTGCCACACTTAGGGCGAACAAAGCGATACAAAAGGGGATGATGGACGGAGCGTTTGAGCAAATCAAACATTTACCCCCAGTCAACTGATCTGGGTTTAATCCATCACCATTCTTTAGCCCACTCAGCCACCCCATTTCAGACATGGCCATATGCAAATCAGTTTGACCCTGTGCCTCACGGGAACAGTCCAGCCCAAACTGCCAAGCCATGTCTTCCATGGACCGGAAACTAGCATCCTGGGACCGGTTTCGGATTCATAATCCTCATCAGCCAGGCTATCTTGAATCCATTGGCCAAGTGAGCAAGGGACTCACGTCTGAGCATACCCTGCCACACTTAGGGCGAACAAAGCGATACAAAAGGGGATGATGGACGGAGCGTTTGAGCAAATCAAACACTCACCCCCAGTCAACTGATCTGGGTTTAATCCATCACCATTCTTTAGCCCACTCAGCCACCCCATTTCAGACATGGCCATATGCAAATCAGTCTGACCCTGTGCCTCATGGGAACAGTCCAGCCCGAACTACCAAGCCGTGTCTTCCATGGACCGGAAACAAGCATCCTGGCACCGGTTTCGGATTCATAATCCTCATCAGCCAGGCTATCTTGAATCCAGTGGCCAAGTGAGCAATGGACTCACGTCTGAGCATACCCTGCCACACTTAGGGCGAACAAAGCGATACCAAAGGGGATGATGGACGGAGCGTTTGAGCAAATCAAACACTCACCCCCAGTCAACTGATCTGGGTTTAATCCATCACCATTCTTTAGCCCACTCAGCCACCCCATTTCAGACATGGCCATATGCAAATCAGTCTGACCCTGTGCCTCATGGGAACAGTCCAGCCCGAACTGCCAAGCCATGTCTTCCATGGACCGGAAACAAGCATCCTGGGAACCGTTTCGGATTCATAATCCTTATCAGCCAGGCTATCTTGAATCCAGTGGCCAAGTGAGCAAGGGACTCACGTCTGAGCATACCCTGCCACACTTAGGGCGAACAAAGCGATACAAAAGGGGATGATGGACGGAGCGTTTGAGCAAATCAAACACTCACCCTCAGTCAACTGATCTGGGTTTAATCCATCACCATTCTTTAGCCCACTCAGCCACCCCATTTCAGACATGGCCATATGCAAATCAGTCTGACCCTGTGCCTCGTGGGAACAGTCCAACCCAACTGCCAAGCCATGTCTTCCATGGACCGGAAACGAGCATCCTGGGACTGGTTTCGGATTCATAATCCTCATCAGCCAGGCTATCTTGAATCCAGTGGCCAAGTGAGCAAGGGACTCACGTCTGAGCATACCCTGCCACACTTAGGGCGAACAAAGCGATACAAAAGGGGATGATGGACGGAGCGTTTGAGCAAATCAAACACTCACCCCCAGTCAACTGATCTGGGTTTAATCCATCACCATTCTTTAGCCTACTCAGCCACCCCATTTCAGACATGGCCATATGCAAATCAGTCTGACCCTTTGCCTCATGGGAACAGTCCATCCCGAACTGCCAAGCCATGTCTTCAATGGACCGGAAACAAGCATCCTGGGACCGGTTTCGGATTCATAATCCTCATCAGCCAGGCTATCTTGAATCCAGTGGCCAAGTGAGCAAGGGACTCACGTCTGAGCATACCCTGCCACACTTAGGGCGAACAAAGCGATACAAAAGGGGATGATGGACGGAGCGTTTGAGCAAATCAAACACTCACCCCCAGTCAACTGATCTGGGTTTAATCCATCACCATTCTTTAGCCCACTCAGCCACCCCATTTCAGACATGGCCATATGCAAATCAGTCTGACCCTGTGCCTCATGGGAACAGTCCAGCCCGAACTGCCAAGCCATGTCTTCCATGGACCGGAAACAAGCATCTTGGGACCGGTTTCGGATTCATAATCCTCATCAGCCAGGCTATCTTGAATCCAGTGGCCAAGTGAGCAAGGGACTCACGTCTGAGCATACCCTGCCACACTTAGGGCGAACAAAGCGATACAAAAGGGGATGATGGACGGAGCGTTTGAGCAAATCAAACATTTACCCCCAGTCAACTGATCTGGGTTTAATCCATCACCATTCTTTAGCCCACTCAGCCACCCCATTTCAGACATGGCCATATGCAAATCAGTTTGACCCTGTGCCTCACGGGAACAGTCCAGCCCAAACTGCCAAGCCATGTCTTCCATGGACCGGAAACTAGCATCCTGGGACCGGTTTCGGATTCATAATCCTCATCAGCCAGGCTATCTTGAATCCAGTGGCCCAGTGAGCAAGGGACTCACGTCTGAGCATACCCTGCCACACTTAGGGCGAACAAAGCGATACAAAAGGGGATGATGGACGGAGCGTTTGAGCAAATCAAACACTCACCCTCAGTCAACTGATCTGGGTTTAATCTATCACCATTCTTTAGCGCACTCAGCCACCCCATTTCAGACATGGCCATATGCAAATCAATCTGACCCTGTGCCTCATGGGAACAGTCCAGACCCAACTGCCAAGCCATGTCTTCCATGGACCGGAAACGAGCATCCTGGGACTGGTTTCGGATTCATAATCCTCATCAGCCAGGCTATCTTGAATCCAGTGGCCAAGTGAGCAAGGGACTCACGTCTGAGCATACCCTGCCACACTTAGGGCGAACAAAGCGATACAAAAGGGGATGATGGACGGAGCGTTTGAGCAAATCAAACACTCACCCCCAGTCAACTGATCTGGGTTTAATCCATCACCATTCTTTAGCCTACTCAGCCACCCCATTTCAGACATGGCCATATGCAAATCGGTCTGACCCTGTGACTCATGGGAACAGTCCATCCCGGACTGCCAAGCCATGTCTTCCATGGACCGGAAACAAGCATCCTGGGACCGGTTTTGGATTCATAATCCTCATCAGCCAGGCTATCTTGAATCCAGTGGCCAAGTGAGCAAGGGACTCACGTCTGAGCATACCCTGCCACACTTAGGGCGAACAAAGCGATACAAAAGGGGATGATGGACGGAGCGTTTGAGCAAATCAAACACTCACCCCCAGTCAACTGATCTGGGTTTAATCCATCACCATTCTTTAGCCCACTCAGCCACCCCATTTCAGACATGGCCATATGCAAATCAGTCTGACCCTGTGCCTCATGGGAACAGTCCAGCCCGAACTGCCAAGCCATGTCTTCCATGGACCGGAAACAAGCATCCTGGGACCGGTTTCGGACTCATAATCCTCATCAGCCAAGCTATCTTGAATCCAGTGGCCAAGTTAGCAAGGGACTCACGTCTGAGCATACCCTGCCACACTTAGGGCGAACAAAGCGATACAAAAGGGGATGATGGACGGAGCGTTTGAGCAAATCAAACACACACCCCCAGTCAACTGATCTGGGTTTAATCCATCACCATTCTTTAGCCCACTCAGCCACCTCATTTCAGACATGGCCATATGCAATTCAGTCTGACCCTGTGCCTCATGTGAACAATCCAGCCCGAACTGCCAAGCCATGTCTTCCATGGACGGGAAACAAGCATCCTGGGACCGGTTTCGGATTCATAATCCTCATCAGCCAGGCTATCTTGAATCCAGTGGCCAAGTGAGCAAGGGACTCACGTCTGAGCATACCCTGCCACACTTAGGGCGAACAAAGCGATACAAAAGGGGATGATGGACGGAGCGTTTGAGCAAATCAAACACTCACCCCCAGTCAACTGATCTGGGTTTAATCCATCACCATTCTTTAGCCTACTCAGCCACCCCATTTCAGACATGGTCATATGCAAATCAGTCTGACCCTGTGCCTCATGGGAACAGTCCAGCCCGAACTGCCAAGCCATGTCTTCCATGGACCGGAAACAAGCATCCTGGGACCGGTTTCGGATTCATAATCCTCATCAGCCAGGCTATCTTGAATCCAGTGGCCAAGTGAGCAAGGGACTCACGTCTGAGCATATCCTGCCACACTTAGGGCGAACAAAGCGATACAAAAGGGGATGATGGACGGAGCGTTTGAGCAAATCAAACACTCACCCTCAGTCAACTGATCTGGGTTTCATCCATCACCATTCTTTAGCCCACTCAGCCACCCCATTTCAGACATGGCCATATGCAAATCAGTCTGACCCTGTGCTTCATGGGAACAGTCCAGCCCGAACTGCCAAGCCATGTCTTCCATGGACCGGAAACAAGCATCCTGGGACCGGTTTCGGATTCATAATCCTCATCAGCCAGGCTATCTTGAATCCAGTGGCCAAGTGAGCAAGGGACTCACGTCTGAGCATACCCTGCCACACATAGGGCGAACAAAGCAATACAAAAGGGGATGATGGACAGAGCGTTTGAGCAAATCAAACACTCACCCCCAGTCAACTGATCTGGGTTTAATCCATCACCATTCTTTAGCCCACTCAGCCACCCCATTTCAGACATGGCCATATGCAAATCAGTCTGACCCTGTGCCTCATGGGAACAGTCCAGCCCGAACTGCCAAGCCATGTCTTCCATGGACCGGAAACAAGCATCCTGGGACCGGTTTCGGTTTCATAATCCTCATCAGCCAGGCTATCTTGAATCCAGTGGCCAAGTGAGCAAGGGACTCACGTCTGAGCATACCCTGCCACACTTAGGGCGAACAAAGCGATACAAAAGGGGGTGATGGACGGAGCGTTTGAGCAAATCAGACACTCACCCTCAGTCAACTGATCTGGGTTTAATCCATCACCATTCTTTAGCCCACTCAGCCACCCCATTTCAGACATGGCCATATGCAAATCAGTCTGACCCTGTGCCTCATGGGAACAGTCCAACCCAACTGCCAAGCCATGTCTTCCATGGACCGGAAACGAGCATCCTGGGACTGGTTTCGGATTCATAATCCTCATCAGCCAGGCTATCTTGAATCCAGTGGCCAAGTGAGCAAGGGACTCACGTCTGAGCATACCCTGCCACACTTAGGGCGAACAAAGCGATACAAAAGGGGATGATGTGTGGAAAAGTAAATTTTGCCATGTTCTGTGTCCCTACGTGTTCCCCATCTTATGTTATATGTGCATGATTAATATGCATATGTATTCCCTTATGATCAATTAAAGACGCAATTCTAGTTGTGTCCAACTCTAATATACCAGTTTCCAGTTCTCGTGAAAGCTACGAGTATTAGGCCTATGTAAAGTTATGTTGCCACGTTTCACAGTGTGCACGTTATTTCATTGTAAAGTCCCCGTTTCTAGGCCTCAATAGGGCCCGGACTCAGATTCAGCTCCTGTCTCCTGAACCCTCTCCGAGGAGCGATACAGCCCCCACCTGTATCCCTGACCCTTCACTTACTTCCTGCCTCACAGTGCCCGGCTCGGCCTGGCTCTGCCTGCCAGTCTGCCAAGAGTATGTTATGATTCTAGTTATCAGTCCAGCTCTCCTTCCCTGCATTCCTAAGCTACTGAATCGCATCAATAGTTTCAGTCATCGTCTAGCCTTTACGTCTCCATGTAAGAGAAATACTGTATTAATGGTCATTTAATATTCCTCAACACACACTACATGTAGAATAATGCATGCACCAGTCTTAGAGTCTGTTAGCCTTTGCCCTGATAACTTTTGGATTCTATCAACATGTTCTCTAAACATCAGATACTAGATAGTGTTTAGGTACATGTCGCTCTGACACTCCAGACTTTCGTCTCCTCTTCTAGCGCAGAAGTCATAGCCCCCAGCTTCTCCTAGTAACACGTCATTGCCAGTTTGCGCGCACCACTAGGTCAGAGGTCCCGGCTCCTTAGGTAGCCCCCTCCATGTTTCCGCCCCATTTATGACATATTCTGTTACGTTTACATCACATGTCTATGTTCACGCCTCTTGTTACACCTACTTTCTGCCTTATCTTTCGCGACTGCTACAAACCCCACCCACTGCTACGCCTACTGTATGTACTGTAATGCAATTGTTTTAGTATATATACTTGTGTACTGTTATTAAAGTTAGCGCGCTCATTCCAGATCCTGCCCGACAGCTGTCGGGGCCCCCCTGCCAGGCTAGCCATCCCAGATCTTCCCCGTGCAGGTTGTCCTGTTCCTGTCCTTTATGCTGTATTAAACCTGCAAACTCCAGCTACCTCGAATCTTGACTCTTATTTATTGAGCTATCTGTTATTGTATATCTAGTCAAAAATAGAGGTATTATTTATTTATTTACCACATAATGGCGCCCGAATAGGGACTTGCCCTTTCCCCACGCGCCGGAGAAGCCACGCCAGCCCCCTGATCCTCTGCAGCCGTGACGGAACCATACCGTGCACGTGCAGATATTTCTGCTTCAAGTATCCCTCAGGCCCACGGAGGAGACGGAGGTTGCGGTCCAGCATCCAGACGAGGCGGTGGAGGAACGCGGCGAGTCCCGACCAGAGCCCAAGCCGAGAGTCCAAGGTCCGAGGTATCCGGAGGCTCACCCGTAACAGAAGTCCGAAGTTCGTCCGTCCGTCGTCGTTGCAGTCCAGTCCAGTCCGAGGCCTTCCGTTCTTGCTGCCCGGTGAGTACCGTTGCTGGGGTAGTATCTAGACAGGGTCAATTAATTTGTCTCTGGTCCGTGGGTTTGGGTACACAGATCCAACACGAAGTGTTCACTTAGGTGGATGCGGGTCCTGACGTGTCTCTTTATGAGACCGGTAAGTTTCGTACTGTTTTAGCAGTGCATCTAGTTTCTGTTCTAGTCCGTTCTGTTCTCGAGAAATTCATGTATTCTGTTTTCAGTATTCCAGGTAGTATTTTGTCCGAACTGTTATCTTAAATGTCATTCATGTATTTCAATGTCGTGGTATGAATGTGTTGTTCAGTAATCATCGTGTTCATTGTGTATTGTATTGTGTCTAGACTCCAGCCCAGTCATGCCTCTATTTTCCAAGTTACGTCAGTTAAAAACTAGAAAAGGTCTGTTAGAAGAGGCAGTTCCTGTCCCGTCTAGGGACAGTCCAGGTCATTTTATGTATCAAAAGCATGGCATAAGTGCCATATTGTATCTAGATTTATGGGTGGAGTACACCAAACAGTTAGAAGAAAAGTATAGATGGCCCGTATCGGGTACATGGGATGCCGAGTGCATCATGCGAGTAGAAGAAGCATTATGGAAAAAGAAAGCCAGACAGTCACAGAAAGATGCCATCGAGTTATGGCGCAAAGAATCACATAAAAGAACCGAAAAAGAAATCAGGAAGTCAGAATTAAGTAGAGAATCCTCAGAAAGAGCCCAAGAAAGGGAATTAATCGAAATAGGTGAACGAGTTAAAACCGAACAGTCAGACAGACAGAGGAATGCCCTTATTAAGGGTATGTACCCTCTTCTTGCCGAGGACTTGCCAAAAGCAACCCCGGAGGCATCCAGTAATTTTCCGCCACCCTTAGTTCCGACCAAGCTACGTCACAAACCGACCGCAGCTGATATTTTTCTCTCGTCCTACTTGGACGACACAGTCCCAGAATATGCAAATCCTGCTCCGCCAGCTCCTGTAAATAATGTAATTCCTGCTCCTCCAGTCACCGGGGCACCTGTTACAGCACCTGTTACGGTACCCCCGGTCCAGCCTACATTACAAGTTCCCGCTACACTGGTCACTCTGCCAACACGAAGAGTATCAGTCGACGATTCCAGTTTAGGGGCCGCGGGAGGAGGTCCTCCGGGAACCCCGCCGGCACACAAACGTGTAACGTCAGTCGAGTTACATGAACGTGCGTTACAGCGTACGCCCAAACATCAGTCCGTTGCAGATATCAGGCGAGCTCTTACCGAATGCCGTTATGATCCAGTCCCAGGTGATGATAGTATGGTTATATATTCATTGCATGTAAGACGGGTGACCGAGTATTTGGACACCCTACCGAACATGAAAGAAGATCTAGACAGAATATATCGTTTCATTCGTACAGGAACAGATTCAGAAAGTGTTGGCGAAGTCATGTCTCTAAGGAAAGCTGAGACCCAGCTCATACTATTAAAGTTTCTAATTAATTGTTTAATAAGAGAACAAGATTCCCCGACTAAAGATCAGACCGAAATGAAAGTTCTGACAAGGTGGAGTGATAATATAGCCGAGGGTAAACACAGGACACTCAGTAGTATAGAGAGTATGTACAAGAAAATACGTAAAGAAATAATAAGGTTACACGAACAATGCAAAGAAGCACAAGTAAGCGAGAAAGAAAACGACTCTTCTACTGAAGAGGTAGACGACGAGAATACCGCCAGAATAGCGTATGTAGGTAAAGCTAGACTTTCCGACCGACATTCACGTCTAGACTACAAGAAAGTTATGCCTCATCCAGCACCAGAACAAGGTTCTCTAGAACAAGTATTTCAAGCTACCGATCACATTCTGAAATCACGAATCGGTTATAGTGAACTTAGTACCATGCATGAACAAGAACTAGCCCGATCAGCAGTCCGATGGGCTACTGATTCTACCACTTTTCCAGACGAAATAGTGGCACAAATGTTTCTGAAACTGCCCCCAGCCGAGCAGCGACTGGTGGGTATGTATATGATCCAGCACCTCATTACACTGTATGAGGGTCAACATTCTGATCCAGGTCCGTTACATGATGTCCTGAACGAGTTACTACAGTATAGATGGAAAGGTCTAGGTACCGATTTAATTAGTGTCATTCTAGAACAGCGCCATAAATACCGAACGTTTCTGAACCCGCATTTTGTTCACGTCTCACCCCCAGAAAGTAAACCCTTCTACATAGATAGACAGCATCCGTTACGAGAAGTACACCCAGTTAGGACAACTGCTGGTGAAATGCAACGAGTATTTGTTTACACCCCGATTACAAAGATGGAACTCTTAGAGATGAAGAAATTAATTCCCTGTCACGATAAAGATCCAGCAGGGTTCCACCGTGAATTAAAAGACATGCTCCGTATGGGAGAATACACGTATCCAGATCTCATTAAAATGTTAAAGGTCCTGTTGCCTGCGGGCATATATGAAAAACTCAAGGAAAAAGAATGGGAGGTGGGAGAGAAAAAGATAGATTGGGCAGCTCTAGAAGCTGAAGAAAATACACGTGTACCAGGTACCGGTCAAGGAGATAAATGTAAAGAATTACCCGAACTGTTAATACAAGTTTTGCCAAGATTACTAGCCACGAAAAAGGAAGATTGGGATGCAATCTCAGCCTGTAAACAGAAACCAGACGAAGATACTAGTGATTTTTATTCTAGATTTGAGAAATGCTTTAGCATTAACAGTGGTCTCAAGACGAGTAGTGAGTCATACCCTCATCTTTTTGTTACTAAACTAGTCGAGAATTCAAGTCCACAAGTTAAAAACCGAGTTTTGAAAGTCGAAAGTACCTGGCAAGCTAATACTCCGTCCCAAATGTTACAGATGCTTCAGTATCACCAGAATAGAATCAGAGAAGAGCAAGATCATGAAAGGAAACGTATGAAAGACACGAAAATGAAAGTATTAGTTGCACAATCTGTTCCTCAAGACAGTCAGAAGAGGGGTCCGAATCAAGCTAGTCATCCTGCAGTTCCTGTTAAAGGGACCTGCAATTATTGTAAACAGCCAGGTCATTTTATAAACGAGTGTGCAGTTCTGAAACACAACATAGCTACTGGTAAGACTAAAGAAAGACCACGTCCGCCTAGACAAGAACAAGTTTCACAGATTTCTCAGCCACGGAATGCACAACAGACAGTTACAGCACCGCAGCCTATCGCTGCAACACAGCATGTTACACAGCAGATGTACCAGTATGCACAGTCCGAGTATCCAGAGTACCAGCAGTATTCATGAAACAGCCTAGAGAGGGAGGTAGGCTTGCCTCTCATCGAGATACCTGTAGATCAAGAGGGTCCCTATGTTCACAGTCAAGTATTAGGGAAAGACAGAAAGTTTCTGATTGATACAGGGGCAAGTAGGACTACTATAAGTCACGACGAGGTTCCAGGGGCTCCGCTCTCAGGCTCTAGAAATGTTTCCCTTGGATTTTCAGGAAAGCCTATAGTTAACGAGATATCAAAACCAGTTACTCTAGAAGTTGGTCCATTGTCCCGAACTACTGATCTATTGCTTACGAAGTCATGTCCAGAAAATTTGTTAGGTATTAAGACATTGAAAGAATTAGGTGCAGTTATTTGCTGCTCCCCAGAAGGAATACGTTTGTTTTTACGTGACTTTAAGGGTCACTATGTATTACGTGATTTTGATCCAAGATTACTGAATGTTCCGCAGCATCTATGGGCACAAGGTCCAACTGATGTTGGTTTTATGCAAATCACACCCCATCGTGTGACTCTGAAACCAGGTGTAGTGTTACCACGAATCAGACAGTACAGATTGCCACCTGAGGCTGTAGCAGCCTTATCCAAAATTATTGACGAGCTCATTGCTCAAGGAGTAGTTGTAGAAACTGACTCCAATGTATGTAATTCTCCTATCATTCCAGTCATGAAACATACTGATCCAAATGCACCTCCAGTATATCGATTAGTGATTGACCTTCGAGAACTTAATAAATGTATCATTCCCCAATACCCAGTTGTTCCCGATATTTCTTCCCTATTGACAGCCATTGATTCTGAAGCCACATTTTTCACAGTCATAGACCTCAAGAACGCATTTTTCAGTGTTCCAATTCATCCAGACAGCCAGTACCTTTTCGGATTCTGTTTAAATGGAAGGAGCTATAAATTCACACGAGCTCCTCAAGGTTTCACAGAAAGTCCTAGTATTTACAGTCAAGCACTTAAAAGACAACTAGACAATATTCACATGCCAACTGACACTGCCCTGCTCCAATATGTCGATGATCTACTGATCACAGCCCGTTCTGAACGTGACTGCGAGCGTGCGTCACTTACAGTCCTGTATTTCCTAGCCGAGATGGGGCATAAGGTGTCCCCTTCGAAGCTTCAATTCTGTGTCCAGCAAGTGGTCTACTTAGGACACTTACTATCCAAGAGGGGTAGGCAGTTGACACCTGACCGTATCCAGTTAATAGCGAGTCTTCCTCAGCCCAAGACCCAGAAAGAGGTACGAGCTTTTATCGGCCTCACTTCTTATTGCCGACAATGGATTCCCCAGTATGCATTTCTAGCCAAGCCACTGATACAGTTAACGACACAGGAGGCAGCCGTATCGACTGTTCTCCCTTGGACATCTGAACATACACTTAGTTTTAATGAATTAAAGAAAGCTTTATGCCAAGCACCTGTTCTAGCTACACCGAACTACAGTAAGCCTTTTACACTTTTTGTCACAGAACGTGATGGTACAGCATTATCTGTTCTTACACAAGATCAAGCAGGACAATACAAGCCCTGTGCTTATTTTTCAAGCACACTAGATCCAGTAGCCCAGGCTCTGCCTGCGTGCCTCAAGTCAGTTGCAGCCACAGCACTAGCTATCAGACAAAGTGACTCCATAGTATTAGGACATTCCCTGACAGTACAAGTTCCACACTCCGTGGAAGTTCTTTTAAACCGAACACAGACTCAGCACTTGACAATTGCACGTTTAACAGGTTATGAATTGACACTGTTCCAGCCACACATAGAAATCAGACGCTGCAACGTTTTAAATCCTGCTACACTGTTACCGTCAGTTATTTCAAATCCTGCCCCACATGATTGTGTGGAAGTAGTTAACACCATGACAAAGCCAAGACAAGACCTGACAGATATTCCATTACCAGATCCCGACCTGACACTTTATGTGGATGGTTCATGTATGAGAACCAGTACAGGAGAACTAGTAGCCGCGTATGCAGTGACTACTGACACTGAAGTTATTGAAACACACCGTATTGACACCCTGTCCGCTCAAGCAGCAGAGCTAGTCGCTCTGACACAAGCCTGCATACATGCCAAGAACCTGAAAGTTAATATTTACACAGATTCACGCTACGCATTCGGAGTCGTACACGACTTCGGAGTGCTCTGGCAAGAGAGAGGTTTCATGACTTCTCATGGAACCAAGATTCAGCATGGTCTCCTTATTCAAGCTCTGTTAGATGCAATACATTTACCGACAGCTATCGCTATCATGAAGTGCAAAGCACACACTAAAGTTACTGACATTATTTCCCAGGGTAATGATCTAGCAGACCAAACAGCCAAGCTCACAGCCCAGACTCCAGACATTCCAGTCAACACGACACTGACACACACTCCAGATCCGACTACATGTATGACAGTTAAGGACCCTACTCAAGATGTCATAGATATCCAGTCACATGCTACTCCCGATGAAATCAAGACATGGTCCGAACAAGGAGGGGTCCAGACAGATCAGGGATGGTTGACGAAGGGAAAAGCCACATGGTTTCTCCCCGACTCAATGGTTCAAGTCATTATCAATACCGCACATAGTCCAGCACATTTAGGAGAAAAAGCCATGTTAGACAGTATCCAGAACATTTGGTTCAACAAGCATTTACGAGCTGCAGCCAAGCAGAAAGTCCGTACCTGTATGATATGTTGTCAGTTCAATCCAGGTAAAAGTGTTCCGGTGGAACAAGGTGGATTCCAGCCTCCTGACCACCCTTTTGAAGTCCTCCAGATGGATTATATTCAGATGGAGCGATGTCGAGGTTTCAAGTATGTCCTTGTAGTTGTATGCGCTTTGTCCAGGTGGACAGAAGCATATCCAGTCCCAGATTATACAGCCGCGACCACTGCCAAGCAGTTGGTTCGTGAATTCTTCCCCCGCTATGGACTCCCTAGGGTCGTGTATTCTGATAACGGCCAGCCATTCTCATCTGAACTCATGAAGCATGTTTCCTTTCTGTTAGGGTACCAGTGGAAGTTTCATTGTGTACGCCATCCTGAAGCAGCAGGTCTCGTAGAGAGACATAATCAGACCCTGAAAATCCGTCTTGCCAAAGTCTGTAAAGAGAAAGGTGTAGACTGGCTAGTAGCTCTGCCAGTCGCTCTGTTCTATATGCGCATGGTCGCACATTCCAGATCAGGTCTGTCCCCTTATGAGGTCATATTCGGCCGCCCCCGAACATGTGGGGTACACCTAGACCCCGAAGTATTACAGATGTTTCCAGTAACATGCTGACAGATTACCTAGCTTCCTTGATGTCTGCCCTACACTCTTGTCGTTCACAGGTTGCCGCCGCATTTCCAGACAATACCGAGGTGAAACCGCATGAAATCGTTCCAGGAAGTCTGGTTCTTGTCCGGAATTTTGATCGTTCAAGTCCGCTGGAGCCTCGCTGGAAGGAACCGAAGCAAGTCCTTCTGACCACCCGTACTGCCGTCAAGTTGGAAGGCAGGAAGGGGTGGGTGCACCTGTCACATGTCAAGAAATTTCACGGACTCCGACTAAAAACTGTTTCCAAGAACATTTCCAAGGATTGTCAAGATTTTAAAGACTGCCAAGATACTATTCTTAAGGACTGTCCCGCAAATGACATTGATACCAAGCCCTCCCTGTTAGAGAAAACTCCGCAGCAGGAGTATAAAAACAAGCTCCGGTCTAGTAAAATAAGTCAGCCAGTTTAATTGTCTAAGTCCTCCCCTAGGTGAAACGGTTAGACAGGTATCTGACATGTATGAGATAGACCCCCATAGTGAGAGAGTTAGTCAAAGCTCTATCCGATGTATCGTTTTTCTAAGTTTTATATTGTTTTTAAGCTTGATGGTTACCTGCACGAGTTATGCATTTCATTTATGTTTTCCAATTTCTCATGTAAATAAGTTTTCTAATGCTACAGTAGAGCACACATTTAGTGATCTGCCTCCTCACGAGCTATCCTATCGTCTTGCTATGCGCAATAATACATTTATCAGAATGCTACACTATTCACACCAGACCAACAATGCCACTAATTGTTGGGTGTGTGGTCGACTCCCCCCTTTCCAGACACCGAAGGGAGTTCTGCCACTCTTTCCTTATCCGTTTTCACATAATGGTTCGTGTGGAGCATGGTCCACGTTAACGTCATCCTCAACTGATATGTCCCTTCTGAACAGTACATGTTTTCCAGACAAGCAAGGTCTCACCCATAGAACCGGGTTAGATCTAGAAAATGAAGTTTATAATTTAGGTAACTATTCTTCGAATTTTATGGTCCTGAATGTTCAGTCTGATACTACTCCAGATTTACCTGCTATTTCAGTACTACCAGTCAAAGGTGAATTATGTGTCAGAAAGAATGGTTCCGCACATGTAGGACATAGTGATTGTACTACTATTGTCGAGTATAGTGACAGTGGGAAATCTATTTTCAAAGCCTCACGTCATTCTTATTTTGTTTGTGGTCAGACCGCATATGTTCGTCTGCCCCTCGATTGGGATGGAACCTGTTACATTGCCTTCCTACTGCCACCAGTTTTTCTAGCCCCATCTGATTATCATAGAAACACACATCTAGTACACGTTAGACATAGAAGGGAGATCGAGTCCCCGATTGTCGATCAAACTGAAACTGCTCTAGAACAGTATACAGACTTCAATAGAGGTTTCTTCTTCTTTATAGGACCTATCCAGAATAGTAAGTTAATCCGTAGGTTAACCAGAACCCTTGAAGCAGTAGTGAATGAGACTACTTCTGCCCTAGGTAACTTAACCGAAGAGCAATCTGCTATGAGATTTGTCGTGCTCCAAAATCGTCTCGTTCTTGACGTCATACTGGCCGATAGAGGAGGAGCATGTAGAGTCATCGGATCTAGTTGCTGCATTTTCATTCCTAATAACGCGCCGTCTGTTTATTCAGCTATAACCAGACTTCATAAAATTGCCCATCAGTTACACCAGAATCCAGGCACCTGGACATGGTCCGGTTGGCTCTGGAGTATAATTTCTGCCTGGGGATGGAAAGTATTGTCATTCCTAGGTATAGCAGTAATGATCATTTTCAGTTGCTGCCTCTGTTTACAATGTGGCCCTGCGATTTGCGGCATTTGTGCTACATCCTGTATTCCAAATCCTAGTCCTAAGTCCCGTTCCAAGACAATTCGAGACGAGCAAATGATACTGTATGAAATGATAGATGGTATCATGAATATAGATGTTTCCTGATGGAAACGTAGTGACAAGGAGGGAATGTGGAAAAGTAAATTTTGCCATGTTCTGTGTCCCTACGTGTTCCCCATCTTATGTTATATGTGCATGATTAATATGCATATGTATTCCCTTATGATCAATTAAAGACGCAATTCTAGTTGTGTCCAACTCTAATATACCAGTTTCCAGTTCTCGTGAAAGCTACGAGTATTAGGCCTATGTAAAGTTATGTTGCCACGTTTCACAGTGTGCACGTTATTTCATTGTAAAGTCCCCGTTTCTAGGCCTCAATAGGGCCCGGACTCAGATTCAGCTCCTGTCTCCTGAACCCTCTCCGAGGAGCGATACAGCCCCCACCTGTATCCCTGACCCTTCACTTACTTCCTGCCTCACAGTGCCCGGCTCGGCCTGGCTCTGCCTGCCAGTCTGCCAAGAGTATGTTATGATTCTAGTTATCAGTCCAGCTCTCCTTCCCTGCATTCCTAAGCTACTGAATCGCATCAATAGTTTCAGTCATCGTCTAGCCTTTACGTCTCCATGTAAGAGAAATACTGTATTAATGGTCATTTAATATTCCTCAACACACACTACATGTAGAATAATGCATGCACCAGTCTTAGAGTCTGTTAGCCTTTGCCCTGATAACTTTTGGATTCTATCAACATGTTCTCTAAACATAAGATACTAGATAGTGTTTAGGTACATGTCGCTCTGACACTCCAGACTTTCGTCTCCTCTTCTAGCGCAGAAGTCATAGCCCCCAGCTTCTCCTAGTAACACGTCATTGCCAGTTTGCGCGCACCACTAGGTCAGAGGTCCCGGCTCCTTAGGTAGCCCCCTCCATGTTTCCGCCCCATTTATGACATATTCTGTTACGTTTACATCACATGTCTATGTTCACGCCTCTTGTTACACCTACTTTCTGCCTTATCTTTCGCGACTGCTACAAACCCCACCCACTGCTACGCCTACTGTATGTACTGTAATGCAATTGTTTTAGTATATATACTTGTGTACTGTTATTAAAGTTAGCGCGCTCATTCCAGATCCTGCCCGACAGCTGTCGGGGCCCCCCTGCCAGGCTAGCCATCCCAGATCTTCCCCGTGCAGGTTGTCCTGTTCCTGTCCTTTATGCTGTATTAAACCTGCAAACTCCAGCTACCTCGAATCTTGACTCTTATTTATTGAGCTATCTGTTATTGTATATCTAGTCAAAAATAGAGGTATTATTTATTTATTTACCAAACACTCACCCCCAGTCAACTGATCTGGGTTTAATCCATCACCATTCTTTAGCCTACTCAGCCACCCCATTTCAGACATGGCCATATGCAAATCAGTCTGACCCTTTGCCTCATGGGAACAGTCCATCCCGAACTGCCAAGCCATGTCTTCAATGGACCGGAAACAAGCATCCTGGGACCGGTTTCGGATTCATAATCCTCATCAGCCAGGCTATCTTGAATCCAGTGGCCAAGTGGGCAAGGGACTCACGTCTGAGCATACCCTGCCACACTTAGGGCGAACAAAGCGATACAAAAGGGGATGATGGACGGAGCGTTTGAGCAAATCAAACACTCACCCCCAGTCAACTGATCTGGGTTTAATCCATCACCATTCTTTAGCCCACTCAGCCACCCCATTTCAGACATGGCCATATGCAATTCAGTCTGACCCTGTGCCTCATGGGAACAGTCCAGCCTGAACTGCCAAGCCATGTCTTCCATGGACGGGAAATAAGCATCCTGGGACCGGTTTCGGATTCATAATCCTCATCAGCCAGGCTATCTTGAATCCAGTGGCCAAGTGAGCAAGGGACTCACGTCTGAGCATACCCTGCCACACTTAGGGCGAACAAAGCGATACAAAAGGGGATGATGGACGGAGCGTTTGAGCAAATCAAACACTCACCCCCAGTCAACTGATCTGGGTTTAATCCATCACCATTCTTTAGCCCACTCAGCCACCCCATTTCAGACATGGCCATATGCAAATCAGTCTGACCCTGTGCCTCATGGGAACAGTCCAGCCCGAACTGCCAAGCCATGTCTTCCATGGACCGGAAACAAGCATCCTGGGAACCGTTTCGGATTCATAATCCTCATCAGCCAGGCTATCTTGAATCCAGTGGCCAAGTGAGCAAGGGACTCACGTCTGAGCATACCCTGCCACACTTAGGGCGAACAAAGCGATACAAAAGGGGATGATGGACGGAGCGTTTTTAGCAAATCCAACACTCACCCCCAGTCAACTGATCTGGGTTTAATCTATCACCATTCTTTAGCCCACTCAGCCTCCCCATTTCAGACATGGCCATATGCAAATCAGTCTGACCCTGTGCCTCATGGGAACAGTCCAGCCCGAACTGCCAAGACATGTCGTCCATGGACCGGAAACAAGCATCCTGGGAACCGTTTCGGATTCATAATCCTCATCAGCCAGGCTATCTTGAATCCAGTGGCCAAGTGAGCAAGGGACTCACGTCTGAGCATACCCTGCCACACTTAGGGCGAACAAAGCGATACAAAAGGGGATTATGGACGGAGCGTTTGAGCAAATCAAACACTCACCCCCAGTCAACTGATCTGGGTTTAATCCATCACCATTCTTTAGCCCACTCAGCCACCCCATTTCAGACATGGCCATATGCAAATCAGTCTGACCCTGTGCCTCATGGGAACAGTCCAGCCCGAACTGCCAAGCCATGTCTTCCATGGACCGGAAACAAGCATCCTGGGACCGGTTTCGGATTCATAATCCTCATCAGCCAGGCTATCTTGAATCCAGTGGCCAAGTGAGCAAGGGACTCACGTCTGAGCATACCCTGCCACACTTAGGGCGAACAAAGCGATACAAAAGGGGATGATGGACGGAGCGTTTGAGCAAATCAAACACTCACCCCCAGTCAACTGATCTGGGTTTAATCCATCACCGTTCTTTAGCCCACTCAGCCACCCCATTTCAGACATGGCCATATGCAACTCAGTCTGACCCTGTGCCTCATGGGAACAGTCCAGCCCGAACTGCCAAGCCATGTCTTCCATGGACCGGAAACAAGCATCCTGGAACCGGTTTCGGATTCATAATCATCATCAGCCAGGCTATCTTTAATACAGTGGCCAAGTGAGCAAGGGACTCACATCTGAGCATACCCTGCCACACTTAGGGCGAACAAAGCGATACAAAAGGGGATGATGGACGGAGCGTTTGAGCAAATCAAACATTCACCCCCAGTCAACTGATCTGGGTTTAATCCATCACCATTCTTTAGCCCACTCAGCCTCCCCATTTCAGACATGGCCATATGCAAATCAGTCTGACCCTGTGCCTCATGGGAACAGTCCAGCCCGAACTGCCAAGCCATGTCTTCCATGGACCGGAAACAAGCATCCTGGGACCCGTTTCGGATTCATAATCCTCATCAGCCAGGCTATCTTGAATCCAGTGGCCAAGTGAGCAAGGGACTCACGTCTGAGCATACCCTGCCACACTTAGGGCGAACAAAGCGATACAAAAGGGGATGATGGATGGAGCGTTTGAGCAAATCAAACACTCACCCCCAGTCAACTGATCTGGGTTTAATCCATCACCATTCTTTAGCCCACTCAGCCACCCCATTTCAGACATGGTCATATGCAAATCAGTCTGACCCTGTGCCTCATGGGAACAGTCCAGCCCGAACTGCCAAGCCATGTCTTCCATGGATCGGAAACAAGCATCCTGGGACCGGTTTCGGATTCATAATCCTCATCAGCCAGGCTATCTTGAATTAAGTGGCCAAGTGAGCAAGGGACTCACGTCTGAGCATACCCTGCCACACTTAGGGCGAACAAAGCGGTACAAAAGGGGATGATGGTCAGAGCGTTTGAGCAAATCAAACACTCACCCCCAGTCAACTGATCTGGGTTTAATCCATCACCATTCTTTAGCCCACTCAGCCACCCCATTTCAGACATGGCCATATGCAAATCAGTCTGACCCTGTGCCTCATGGGAACAGTCCAGCCCGAACTGCCAAGCCATGTCTTCCATGGACCGGAAACAAGCATCCTGGGACCGGTTTCGGTTTCATAATCCTCATCAGCCAGGCTATCTTGAATCCAGTGGCCAAGTGAGCAAGGGACTTACGTCTGAGCATACCCTGCCACACTTAGGGCGAACAAAGCGATACAAAAGGGGATGATGGACGGAGCATTTGAGCAAATCAAACACTCACCCCCAGTCAACTGATCTGGGTTTAATCCATCACCAATCTTTAGCCTACTCAGCCACCCCATTTCAGACATGGCCATATGCAAATCAGTCTGACCCTGTGCCTCATGGGAACAGTCCATCCCGAACTGCCAAGCCATGTCTTCCATGGACCGGAAACAAGCATCCTGGGACCGGTTTCGGATTCATAATCCTCATCAGCCAGGCTATCTTGAATCCAGTGGCCAAGTGAGCAAGGGACTCACGTCTGAGCATACCCTGCCACACTTCGGGCGAACAAAGCGATACAAAAGGGGATGATGGACGGAGCGTTTGAGCAAATCAAACACTCACCCCCAGTCAACTGATCTGGGTTTAATCCATCACCATTCTTTAGCCAACTCAGCCACCCCATTTCAGACATGGCCATATGCAAATCAGTCTGACCCTGTGCCTCATGGGAACAGTCCAGCCCGAACTGCCAAGCCATGTATTCCATGGACCGGAAACAAGCATCCTGGGACCGGTTTCGGATTCATAATCCTCATCAGCCAAGCTATCTTGAATCCAGTGGCCAAGTTAGCAAGGGACTCACGTCTGAACATACCCTGCCACACTTAGGGCGAACAAAGCGATACAAAAGGGGATGATGGAGGGAGCGTTTGAGCAAATCAAACACTCACACCCAGTCAACTGATCTGGGTTTAATCCATCACCATTCTTTAGCCCACTCAGCCACCCCATTTCAGACATGGCCATATGCAATTCAGTCTGACCCTGTGCCTCATGGGAACAGTCCAGCCCGAACTGCCAAGCCATGTCTTCCAAGTACGGGAAACAAGCATCCTGGGACCGGTTTCGGATTCATAATCCTCATCAGCCAGGCTATCTTGAATCCAGTGGCCAAGTGAGCAAGGGACTCACGTCTGAGCATACCCTGCCACACTTAGGGCGAACAAAGCGATACAAAAGGGGATGATGGACGGAGCGTTTGAGCAAATCAAACACTCACCCCCAGTCAACTGATCTGGGTTTAATCCATCACCATTCTTTAGCCCACTCAGCCACCCCATTTCAGACATGGCCATATGCAAATCAGTCTGACCCTGTGCCTCATGGGAACAGTCCAACCCAACTGCCAAGCCATGTCTTCCATGGACCGGAAACAAGCATCCTGGGACTGGTTTCGGATTCATAATCCTCATCAGCCAGGCTATCTTGAATCCAGTGGCCAAGTGAGCAAGGGACTCACGTCTGAGCATACCCTGCCACACTTAGGGCGAACAAAGCGATACAAAAGGGGATGATGGACGGAGCGTTTGAGCAAATCAAACACTCACCCCCAGTCAACTGATCTGGGTTTAATCCATCACCATTCTTTAGCCTACTCAGCCACCCCATTTCAGACATGGCCATATGCAAATCAGTCTGACCCTGTGCCTCATGGGAACAGTCCATCCCGAACTGCCAAGCCATGTCTTCAATGGACCGGAAACAAGCATCCTGGGACCGGTTTCGGATTCATAATCCTCATCAGCCAGGCTATCTTGAATCCAGTGGCCAAGTGAGCAAGGGACTCACGTCTGAGCATACCCTGCCACACTTAGGGCGAACAAAGCGATACAAAAGGGGATGATGGACGGAGCGTTTGAGCAAATCAAACACTCACCCCCAGTCAACTGATCTGGGTTTAATCCATCACCATTCTTTAGCCCACTCAGCCACCCCATTTCAGACATGGCCATATGCAAATCAGTCTGACCCTGTGCCTCATGGGAACAGTCCAGCCCGAACTGCCAAGCCATGTCTTCCATGGACTGGAAACAAGCATCCTGGGACCGGTTTCGGATTCATAATCTTCATCAGCCAAGCTATCTTGAATCCAGTGGCCAAGTTAGCAAGGGACTCACGTCTGAGCATACCCTGCCACACTTAGGGCGAACAAAGCGATACAAAAGGGGATGATGGACGGAGCGTTTGAGCAAATCAAACACTCACCCCCAGTCAACTGATCTGGGTTTAATCCATCACCATTCTTTAGCCCACTCAGCCACCCCATTTCAGACATGGCCATATGCAATTCAGTCTGACCCTGTGCCTCATGGGAACAGTCCAGCCCGAACTGCCAAGCCATGTCTTCCATGGACGGGAAATAAGCATCCTGGGACCGGTTTCGGATTCATAATCCTCATCAACCAGGCTATCTTGAATCCAGTGGCCAAGTGAGCAAGGGACTCACGTCTGAGCATACCCTGCCACACTTAGGGCGAACAAAGCGATACAAAAGGTGATGATGGACGGAGCGTTTGAGCAAATCAAACACTCACCCCCAGTCAACTGATCTGGGTTTAATCCATCACCATTCTTTAGCCCACTCAGCCACCCCATTTCAGACATGGCCATATGCAAATCAGTCTGACCCTGTGCCTCATGGGAACAGTCCAGCCCGAACTGCCAAGCCATGTCTTCCATGGACCGGAAACAAGCATCCTGGGACCGGTTTCGGATTCATAATCCTCATCAGCCAGGCTATCTTGAATCCAGTGGCCAAGTGAGCAAGGGACTCACGTCTGAGCATACCCTGCCACACTTAGGGCGAACAAAGCGATAAAAAAGGGGATGATGGACGGAGCGTTTGAGCAAATCAAACACTCACCCCCAGTCAACTGATCTGGGTTTAATCCATCACCATTCTTTAGCCCACTCAGCCTCCCCATTTCAGACATGGCCATATGCAAATCAGTCTGACCCTGTGCCTCATGGGAACAGTCCAGCCCGAACTGCCAAGCCATGTCTTCCATGGACCGGAAACAAGCATCCTGGGAACCGTTTCGGATTCATAATCCTCATCAGCCAGGCTATCTTGAATCCAGTGGCCAAGTGAGCAAGGGACTCACGTCTGAGCATACCCTGCCACACTTAGGGCGAACAAAGCGATACAAAAGGGGATTATGGACGGAGCGTTTGAGCAAATCAAACATTCACCCCCAGTCAACTGATCTGGGTTTAATCCATCACCATTCTTTAGCCCACTCAGCCTCCCCATTTCAGACATGGCCATATGCAAATCAGTCTGACCCTGTGCCTCATGGGAACAGTCCAGCCCGAACTGCCAAGCCATGTCTTCCATGGACCGGAAACAAGCATCCTGGGACCCGTTTCGGATTCATAATCCTCATCAGCCAGGCTATCTTGAATCCAGTGGCCAAGTGAGCAAGGGACTCACGTCTGAGCATACCCTGCCACACTTATGGAGAACAAAGCGATACAAAAGGGGATAATGAACGGAGCGTTTGAGCAAATCAAACACTCACCCCAAGTCAACTGATCTGGGTTTAATCCATCACCATTCTTTAGCCCACTCAGCCACCCCATTTCAGACATGGCCATATGCAAATCAGTCTGACCCTGTGCCTCATGGGAATAATCCAGCCCGAACTGCCAAGCCATGTCTTCCATGGACCGGAAACAAGCATCCTGGGACCCGTTTTGGATTCATAATCCTCATCAGCCAGGCTATCTTGAATCCAGTGGCCAAGTGAGCAAGGGACTCACGTCTGAGCATACCCTTACACACTTAGGGCGAGCAAAGTGATACAAAAGGGGATGATAGTCGGAGCGTTTGAGCAAATCAAACACTCACCCCCAGTCAACTGATCTGGGTTTAATCCATCACCATTCTTTAGCCCACTCAGCCACCCCATTTCAGACATGGCCATATGCAAATCAGTCTGACCATGTGCCTCATGGGAACAGTCCAGCCCGACTGCCAAGCCATGTCTTCCATGGACCGGAAACAAGCATCCTGGGACCGGTTTCGGATTCATAATCCTCATCAGCCAGGCTATCTTGAATTAAGTGGCCAAGTGAGCAAGGGACTCACGTCTGAGCATACCCTGCCACACTTAGGGTGAACAAAGCGGTACAAAAGGGGATGATGGTCAGAGCGTTTGAGCAAATCAAACACTCACCCCCAGTCAACTGATCTGGGTTTAATCCATCACCATTCTTTAGCCCACTCAGCCACCCCATTTCAGACATGGCCATATGCAAATCAGTCTGACCCTGTGCCTCATGGGAACAGTCCAGCCCGAACTGCCAAGCCATGTCTTCCATGGACCGGAAACAAGCATCCTGGGACCGGTTTCGGATTTATAATCCTCATCAGCCAGGCTATCTTGAATCCAGTGGCCAAGTGAGCAAGGGACTCACGTCTGAGCATACCCTGCCACACTTAGGGCAAACAAAGCGATACAAAAGGGGATGATGGACGGAGCGTTTGAGCAAATCAAACACTCACCCCCAGTCAACTGATCTGGGTTTAATCCATCACCATTCTTTAGCCCACTCAGCCACCCCATTTCAGACATGGCCATATGCAAATCAGTCTGACCCTGTGCCTCATGGGAACAGTCCAGCCCGAACTGCCAAGCCATGTCTTCCATGGACCGGAAACAAGCATCCTGGGACCGGTTTCGGATTCATAATCCTCATCAGCCAGGCTATCTTGAATCCAGTGGCCAAGTGAGCAAGGGACTCACGTCTGAGCATATCCTGCCACACTTAGGGCGAACAAAGCGATACAAAAGGGGATGATGGACGGAGCGTTTGAGCAAATCAAACACTCACCCCCAGTCAACTGATCTGGGTTTAATCCATCACCATTCTTTAGCCCACTCAGCCACCCCATTTCAGACAATGCCATATGCAAATCAGTCTGACCCTGTGCCTCATGGGAACAGTCCAGCCCGAACTGCCAAGCCATGTCTTCCATGGACCGTAAACAAGCATCCTGGGACCGGTTTCGGATTCATAATCCTCATCAGCCAGGCTATCTTGAATCCAGTGGCCAAGTGAGCAAGGGACTCACGTCTGAGCATACCCTGCCACACATAGGGCGAACAAAGCAATACAAAAGGGGATGATGGACAGAGCGTTTGAGCAAATCAAACACTCACCCCAGTCTACTGATCTGGGTTTAATCCATCACCATTCTTTAGCCCACTCAGCCACCCCATTTCAGACATGGCCATATGCAAATCAGTCTGACCCTGTGCCTCATGGGAACAGTCCAGCCCGAACTGCCAAGCCATGTCTTCCATGGACCGGAAACAAGCATCCTGGGACCGGTTTCGGTTTCATAATCCTCATCAGCCAGGCTATCTTGAATCCAGTGGCCAAGTGAGCAAGGGACTCACGTCTGAGCATACCCTGCCACACTTAGGGCAAACAAAGCGATACAAAAGGGGATGATGGACGGAGCGTTTGAGCAAATCAAACCCTCACCCCCAGTCAACTGATCTGGGTTTAATCCATCACCATTCTTTAGCCCACTCAGCCACCCCATTTCAGACATGGCCATATGCAAATCAGTCTGACCCTGTGCCTCATGGGAACAGTCCAGCCCGAACTGCCAAGCCATGTCTTCCATGGACCGGAAACAAGCATCCTGGGACCGGTTTCGGATTCATAATCCTCATCAGCCAGGCTATCTTGAATCCAGTGGCCAAGTGAGCAAGGGACTCACGTCTGAGCATACCCTGCCACACTTAGGGCGAACAAAGCGATACAAAAGGGGATGATGGACGGAGCGTTTGAGCAAATCAAACACTCACCCCCAGTCAACTGATCTGGGTTTAATCCATCACCATTTTTTAGCCCACTCAGTCACCCCATTTCAGACATGGCCATATGCAAATCAGTCTGACCCTGTGCCTCATGGGAACTGTCCAGCCCGAACTGCCAAGCCATGTCTTCCATGGACCGGAAACAAGCATCCTGGGACCGGTTTCGGATTCATAATCCTCATCAGCCAAGCTATCTTGAATCCAGTGGCCAAGTGAGCAAGGGACTCACGTCTGAGCATACCCTGCCACACTTAGGGCGAACAAAGCGATACAAAAGGGGATGATGGACGGAGCGTTTGTGCAAATCAAACACTCACCCCCAGTCAAAAGATCTGGGTTTAATCTATCACCGTTCTTTAGCCCACTCTGCCACCCCAGTTCAGACATGGCTATATGCAAATCAGTCTGACCCTGTGCCTCATGGGAACAGTCCAGCCCGAACTGCCAAGCCATGTTTTCCCTGGACCGGAAACAAGCTTCCGAGGACCGGTTTCTGGCATTCCAGCCGTCTTCAGCCCGGCTTGCTTGAATCCCGTGGCAAAATGAGCAAGGGACTCACGTCTGAGAATTCCCTGCCACACTCATGGCGGCCAAAGCGGTACAAAAGGGGGTGGTGATGGACGGAGCATCTGAACCGATCAAACACTCACACCCAGTCCATGGAAGACATGGCTTGGCAGTTCGGGCTGGACTGTTCCCATGAGGCACAGGGTCAGACTGATTTGCATATGGCCATGTCTGAAATGGGGTGTCTGAGTGGGCTAAAGAATGGTGATGGATTAAACCCAGATCAGTTGACTGGGGGTGAGTGTTTGATTTGCTCAAACGCTCCGTCCATCATCCCCTTTTGTATCGCTTTGTTCGCCCTAAGTGTGGCAGGGTATGCTCAGACGTGAGTCCCTTGCTCACTTTGCGACTGGATTCAAGCAAGCCGGGCTGAAGACTGCTGGAATGCCAGAAACCGGTCCTTGGAAGCTTGTTTCCGGTCCAGGGAAGACATGGCTTGGCAGTTAGGGTTGGACTGTTCCCATGAGGCACAGGGTCAGACTGATTTGCATATAGCCATGTCTGAACTGGGGTGGCAGAGTGGGCTAAAGAACGGTGATAGATTAAACCCAGATCTTTTGA
Organism: Lissotriton helveticus; assembly: GCF_964261635.1. NCBI lineage: Eukaryota > Metazoa > Chordata > Amphibia > Caudata > Salamandridae > Lissotriton > Lissotriton helveticus. The sequence continues at coordinate 1,492,121,184 of NC_136068.1, read as the reverse complement.
CTGGGTGTGAGTGTTTGATTGATTCAGATGCTCCGTCCATCACCACCCCCTTTTGTACTGCTTTTGGCCGCCATAAGTGTGGCAGGGTATGCTCAGACGTGAGTCCCTTGCTCACTTTGCCACTGGATTCAAGCAAGCCGGGCTGAAGACGGCTGGAATGCCAGAAACCGGTCCTCGGAAGCTTGTTTCCGGTCCAGGGAAGACATGGCTTGGCAGTTCGGGCTGGACTGTTCCCATGAGGCACATGGTCAGACTGATTTGCATATAGCCATGTCTGAACTGGGGTGGCAGAGTGGGCTAAAGAACGGTGATAGATTAAACCCCGATCTTTTGACTGGGTGTGAGTGTTTGATTGATTCAGATGCTCCGTCCATCCCCACCCCCATTTGTACTGCTTTTGGCCGCCATAAGTGTGGCAGGGTATGCTCAGACGTGAGTCCCTTGCTCATTTTGCCACTGGATTCAAGCAAGCCGGGCTGAATACGGCTGGAATGCCAGAAACCGGTCCTCGGAAGCTTGTTTCCGGTCCAGGGAAAACATGGCTTGGCAGTTCGGGCTGGACTGTTCCCATGAGGCGAGAGGGTCAGACTGATTTGCATATAGCCATGTCTGAACTGGGGTGGCAGAGTGGGCTAAAGAACGGTGATAGATTAAACCCAGATCTTTTGACTGGGTGTGAGTGTTTGATTGATTCAGATGCTCCGTCCATCACCACCCCCTTTTGTACTGTCTCATCAGCTTCCCAGGTACTACTGTTTGAGACAGATGTGAAGGATGCAGCTGATGCTTTCCTGCAATGGTGGTCGATGGAGGGCAACTAGGCCAATCCAGTGTTTTCCAAAATTGCAAGGGTAACATCCCAGGAAACAACAGGTGAGCCTATTCATGCCGATCTGGAGGTCTCAAATATGGTTCCCAGTTCTGATAGAGCTTTCTTTTGATTTACCTATCAATCTCCCATCTATCTCCCTTCTCCTTCAGGACAGCATAACCGATCCACAGGGAACTCTTCGCCACCTGATGATGGAGAGGTCATTCCATCTAATGTCTTGGAGGGTTACATGCCACTATAGGCTATCCCAGGCCATTTGGCACAAGCCGAGCAACTCATCAGAAAATCCTAGGCCGACACCACAGTTAAGAGATATCATTTGGCTTGGGGAAGATGGTCACGAACGGAGCCTGGATCCCAAATGTGGGTTCCAGTATTGTGCACGTCGGAAATTTCTTATCCATTTTGGTGTCTGAGAGCTGGGCAGGTCAGTAAATGCATTTAAATCTGCCATTTCGGCAGGACACGCCCATGGATTGAGTGTCAGTCGGGGAACACCCTTTGATGTATAAGTTATTGAAGGGTGTCAGACTGACGGTTAAAGTAGAAATATTTGGGCCTGTGGATTGTGAACCTAGTTTTGAATCTGCTCTTGTTTTGGCAACAGAACGAGTTCCAATCCTGTAAAGAGTTAGGAGGTGAGTTGGCTAGCATAATCCTCGCCTCGACGCTTGACATCAGATATAAAGTTTTCTAGCAAGCGTAAAGGAAGGTTTTCAATTCTGTAAAGGACACAGTGGTGAGATTATCCCTCCTGTGGATATTTGAAGGATCCCATATCCTATTTAGATGTCTTGAACCCATTAAGGGGCCAATTCCGATGTCTGACGGACCTGAGTCCGTCTGACAGCGGTCAGGAGCCGTAACCGACCGACCTGCTGTCGTTGGTTGCGGCCCTGCTAGTACGATGCGACTGAATAGGGTTCGGTCCCACTCATATACTTCACAATGCAAGCATGCATTCTGAGGGGAAAGCATGCTTGCAATGTGAAAAGCAGGGGTGCAGTTCATCCCTGCACCCTGTGGCTGGCACCCGAAGGTGCCTGCCACCAGGTGCAGGGATCCACAGAGGGGCACCATAGGTGCCCACAGGCCGCCATTTGTCAGCCTCGCGCCCATGTGGGCCCTCCTGGGGGACCCCAAAGTTAGTTTCCGACTTCCTTTTCATGCCAGAAAAACCGTCACGAAAAGGCAGTGAAAAACTGCCATCGTACTCCCTCGATTACAAAGAGGCGGCCGTGGGAATACTGAGGGATTACCGGACGGCGGGCAGGCTCGTCCGCAATCCGGAAATCCGAGTCGAATTCCTGTCCGACCGAGCCCATCAGAATGGCTCGGTCGAAAAAGGAATCCGTGCGACATGTTCCGATTCGGTCGGAAGGGCCCCGACCATCGTTCGGAGCCCTTCCGACCGAAATTGGAATCAGCCCCTTAGTCTTTAAGAGGAAGAACAGTTATTAGATGTTGATTATTCATAATATAAAACTGTTATTTGTTGAATTTATATGTGAGTTAGATACCAGGGTATGCAGACAAAATATCGATATTTAAATATCGATATACAATTATATCGAAGTTTAAATATCGATGGGACAAATTATAGAAGGTAAGTAATATCGATAAAATTTATATCGATATTAGTAATATCGAAGTTTTAAATATCGATGTCAATAATATCGATGTTAATAATTTCGATGTTACTAATATCGATTTTTACATTATTTTTGTGTATATTATTATGTATTTATTATGTTTTTAATTTATTTTTATGTAATTTAATTAAATTTAGTAATTTAGTACTGTAGCGGGTTGTGGGTTTATAGGGGAATAGGGTGGGAAGTAATTTAATTATGTTAAATTAATTATTAATTAGTAGGAATTATAAATTAATTTAAATTAATTGGTAATTATTTTTAATTAATTGGTAATTAATTTTAATTAATTGATTAATTGATAAATATGTTCTGTAGCGGTTTGTGGGTTTATAGGGGAATAGGGTGGGAAGTAATTTAATTATGTTAAATTAATTATTAATTAGTAGGAATTATAAATTAATATTTATTAATTGGTAATTATTTTTAATTAATTGGTAAATAATTTTAATTAATTGATTAATTGATAAATATGTTCTGTAGCGGGTTGTGGGTTTATAGGGGAATAGGGTGGGAAGTAATTTAAATGTAATTAAGTAATAATGTTCTTTAATTAATTGTTAATTAATTATTAATTGTTAATTAAATATTATTAAATGGTATTTTCATAAAAAATTTTAATTACATATATTTTGTTCACATGTTTTTAATAATTATGTATTGGTATTTGTAAATGGTTTATATCTATTTAATAGTTATTATTTTTAATATTTAAAATAAAACGTTTATTTATAAGTATGTTATTTTTACCCCTACAACTATCCAACATTTTGCCTACTGTTGCACTCTCAGGAGTGGGAATAGTAACTTTTACCCCTACGCTATCCAACACTTTCCCTACTGTTGCACTCTCTGGAGTGGGAATATTAATTTTTACCCCTACGCTATCCAACATTTTCCCTACTGTTGCACTCTCGGAAGTGGGAATAGTAATTTTTACCCCTACGCTATCCAACACTTTCCCTACTGTTGCACTCTCTGGAGTGGGAATAGTAATTTTTACCCCTACGCTATCCAACACTTTCCCTACTGTTGCCCTCTCTGGAGTGGGAATAGTAATTTTTACCTCTACGCTATCCAACACTTTCCCTACTGTTGCGCTCTCTGGAGTTGGAATAGTAATTGTTACCCCTACGCTATCCAACTCTTTCCCTACTGTTGCACTCTCTGGAGTGGGAATAGTAATTTTTACCTCTACGCTATCCAACACTTTCCCTACTGTTGCACTCTCTGGAGTGGGAATAGTAATTCTTACTTGTGAGTAACAGGGACCCCCTGCAAATGGATCAGAAATCCCGGGTCAGGGAAAAACAATTCATGCGAATTAACATACCCAGGCAAAACTCGAGGAAGGCAATGAGTGCAAATGAAACAATCTGGGCACTTAAAATTATAAAGATATTACATTTAATATATTGATAAAAAATTGATAAGGTGCAGATTTGGTATATTTTCATAAAAAATACATAGAATTAAAACATTTTCAAAACGTTCATAGAATATGAATAAAACAGCAGTATGGTTGGTGACCCAATGAATGTGGGAAAACCAGACGATTTCTTCTCTACGCGTTTCGACTCGAGCGTGTCTTCATCAGGACAAAAATCATCTTTAATTGGTAATCTAAAGATAAACAGACAAACTTTAAAACAATATTTTAACATAATGAAGTGCATAAATGATTGTTTCAATAAAATACAGTATTGCCTATAACATTGCCTTTACGTATGATAAGAATACATGGTATACCGCTCTAAAGTCATGAGACAAGTGTCCACTTTAAAGTGGGCTGGGCCATTTGATGTGGAGCTATACATGTTTTACATAATCATACATGAATACTTTATTAAAAAATGAAATATGTGCAACATCCTAAATTGAAGCACGTGATAACAAAAGAGGGAAAGGGGAAATCAGATAGGCGTATAGATAGAAAGAGGAAGATTAGGTGGATGAAAAGATGGCTCAACTACCGAGAGATTTTGATGAAATTTTAGCGTATATATACTGGAAGTGGGAAGGTTGCTGTTACCTGTTGGAACTGGATAGTTTTAGTTGGTTGAGGCTATCGGTCTATGGAATTCAATCAATCTGAGTATATAGGATGCTGAGATAACTGTAATTTAAATAACATAGGGAGATTTGTAACTAAGGGATACAGTAATTTGTCTTATTGGTACGGCGATACAGGGTGTAACATTTACCTCAATAATTCGTGTGCGGCAATCAAGGTGGCACGATGGCCATGGAGGGCTACGAGGAAGTACTATTCTTATGGCTCCAGTATGGTAGACTCTGTGGTACAGGAAGTCTGGATAAATGCCGAAACATAGATGATTATATATGGGGGATGGCATTAGAAAATTGATGTTAAACGCATACAGTTGTCCGTGTTACATTTACTTATATTAATGTATGGCACAATTTTCCTGAATTACTGGGTGTATAGGGGTAGAGCAATAATAATGAAAGGAGGCTAGAAATGGAGTTACCTTTCCGTAAGTGGTACTAGATGGCTAATGATATTTATTCCATCGGGTGACACATTTTCAGTAAATATTTGAAATCTGAAATGTACAAAACAGTGAAATGATCGGTAAAGATGAGCTGTGCAAATATCTTGAATTACATTGGTCATTGATCTATTAAACGGAAAGAGTTTCTGAAGTGTTCGACATCGTAAAAATAAGCCTGTTTACCTGCACTAGTTGTAGTGCGTGGAGGGCGAGCCGGAAAACATGAATTACAGGGATCGGCTGTATACACGTGGGTAGAATAGCGTTGCCAGATATACTGGACCTAAAAGATTAAGGTGCGCGTTAAAATTAAACCGCACCAGAAACAGATGTCGGGTCAGAAAAGCCTACGGCTATGACATTAAATAGATAGAGTGCCGCGGTGGGGAAAAATACCTTAAAACGCTGGAGCCAAGTTCTTTTAAGTACTTCCTTCTTTCCTCAAACCGGCAGCGAAAGAAGTAAAACGGCTGCCGGTTGGTTTATATACGGGCTATGTTGATTGGACCTAGGTGCGAGTCCTGTCTAGATTTAAAGCGCCAGGTACCTGATAAGACCATCCTACATGGTAATATGGAGTTATGGAGGCACGCAAATTGCTCGTAAGAATAGGTAACATGGGTGGATGGAAAGTAAATTCTATACTGTATTGGTGCTTCTATCTTGGGCTGAATGTGTGAGGGTCAAAATCAGATTAGGGGTGTAGGAGGGGAACTGCAGCTATATTATGGCATTCTCCCACGGCAAATCATTATTGAGGCCATGATGGAAAGTGCCAAGGGAAAAGATCCAAAAGACCTCCCTTTTCTTTCGAATTTTATCTCCTCCATTCTTGTCGGCTATATGGATCTTTTCCAGAATCCGCCATTTAATGTCCATGAGTTTGTGTCTGAACTGTAAGAAATGGCTCACTAGAGGTGCTGAAAGTTTGCCTGTCTTGATGGCTGACCTATGTTCGTTGAGGCGGGTCTTAATAGCCCTTGATGTTTCTCCAACATAGCCAAGGTTACATGGACATGTGATAAGGTAGATGACGTTACGTGTATCACATGTCCATAATTCATGAGCGCAGATTTTAAAGTTGTTGAATGTGAGGGTTTCACCTTTGAGGATGTTGTTACAGGATAGGCAGGAGGCACAACGTGTGGTGCCTCTGACTGGGTTTATGCCATCCATTGATTTTTGGATGAAAGGAGGATTGGTATGGTTGCCTGAATATCTGGATCTTAAAATGATGTCTTTTAAATTTTTGTTGCGGCGGTGGGCGAAAAGGGGTTTAGGTATCTTTTGTTGGCTATGGTTTACGTTCAAGAGGTGCCAGTTAGAGTTAATCACTTGTTTGACAGTGGAATCTAGTGTGGAGTGTTTGGTTATACACACTAGTTGAGGATATTGTTTGGGTTTAGTAGTGTTCAAAAGTGAGACTCACTTTTGAACACTACTAAACCCAAACAAGATCCTCAACTAGTGTGTATAACCAAACACTCAACACTAGATTCCACTGTCAAACAAGTGATTAACTCTAACTGGCACCTCTTGAACGTAAACCATAGCCAAAAAAAGATACCTAAACCCCTTTTCGCCCACCGCCGCAACAAATATTTAAAAGACATCATAATAAGATCCAGATATTCAGGCAACCATACCAATCCTCCTTTCATCCAAAAATCAATGGATGGCATAAACCCAGTCAGAGGCACCACACTTTGTGCCTCCTGCCTATCCTGTAACAACATCCTCACAGGTGAAACCCTCACATTCAACAACTTTAAAATCTGCGCTCATGAATTATGGACATGTGATACACGTAACGTCATCTACCTTATCACATGTCCATGTAACCTTGGCTATGTTGGAGAAACATCAAGGGCTATTAAGACCCGCCTCAACGAACATAGGTCAGCCATCAAGACAGGCAAACTTTCAGCACCTCTAGTGAGCCATTTCTTACAGTTCAGACACAAACCCATGGACATTAAATGGCGGATTCTGGAAAAGATCCATATAGCCGACAAGAATGGAGGAGATAAAATTCGAAAGAAAAGGGAGGTCTTTTGGATCTTTTCCCTTGGCACTTTCCATCTTGGCCTCAATAATGATTTGCCGTGGGAGAATGCCATAATATAGCTGCAGTTCCCCGACTACACCCCATATCTGATTTTGACCCTCACACATTCAGCCCAAGATAGAAGCACCAATACAGTATAGAATTTACTTTCCATCCACCCATGTTACCTATTCTTACGTGCAATTTGCGTGCCTCCATAACTCCATATTACCATGTAGGACGGTCTTATCAGGTACCTGGCACTTTAAATCTAGACAGGACTCGCACCTAGGTCCAATAAACTTAGCCCGTATATAAACCAACCGGCAGCCGTTTTACTTCTTTCGCTGCCGGTTTGAGGAAAGAAGGAAGTACTTAGAAGAACTTGGCGCCAGCGTTTTAAGGTATTTTTCCCCACCGCGGCACTCTATCTATTTAATGTCATAGCCGTAGGCTTTTCTGACCCGACATCTGTTTCTGGTGCGGTTTAATTTTAACGCGCACCTTAATCTTTTAGGTCCAGTATATCTGGCGACGCTATTCTACCCACGTGTATACAGCCGATCCCTGTAATTCATGTTTTCCGGCTCGCCCTCCACGCACTACAACTAGTGCAGGTAAACAGCCTTATTTTTACGATGTCGAACACTCCAGAAACTCTTTCCGTTTAATAGATCAATGACCAATGTAATTCAAGATATTTGCACAGCTCATCTTTACCGATCATTTCACTGTTTTGTACATTTCAGATTTCAAATATTTACTGAAAATGTGTCACCTGATGGAATAAATATCATTAGCCATCTAGTACCACTTACGGAAAGGTAACTCCATTTCTAGCCTCCTTTCATTATTATTGCTCTACCCCTATACACCCAGTAATTCAGGAAAATTGTGCCATACATTAATATAAGTAAATGTAACACGCACAACTATATGCGTTTAACATCAATTTTCTAATGCCATCCCCCATATATAATCATCTATGTTTCGGCATTTATCCAGACTTCCTGTACCACAGAGTCTACCATACTGGAGCCATAAGAATAGTACTTCCTCGTAGCCCTCCATGGCCATCGTGCCACCTTGATTGCCGCACATGAATTATTGAGGTAAATGTTACACCCTGTATCGCCGTACCAATAAGACAAATTACTGTATCCCTTAGTTACAAATCTCCCTGTTATTTAAATTACAGTTATCTCAGCATCCTATACACTCAGATTGATTGAATTCCATAGACCAATAGCCTTAACCAACTAAAACTATCCAGTTCCAACAGGTAACAGCAACCTTCCCACTTCCAGTATATATACGCTGAAATTTCATCAAAATCTCTCAGTAGTTGAGCCACCTTTTCATCCACCTAATCTTCCTCTTTCTATCTATACGCCTATCTGATTTCCCCTTTCCCTCTTTTGTTATCACGTGCTTCAATTTAGGATGTTGCATATATTTCATTTTTTAATAAAGTATTCATGTATGATTATGTAAAACATGTATAGCTCCACATCAAATGGCCCAGCCCACTTTAAAGTGGACACTTGTCTCATGACTTTAGAGCGGTATACCATGTATTCTTATCATACGTAAAGGCAATGTTATAGGCAATACTGTATTTTATTGAAACAATCATTTGTGCACTTCATTATGTTAAAATATTGTTTTAAAGTTTCTCTGTTTATCTTTAGATTACCAATTAAAGATGATTTTTGTCCTGATGAAGACACGCTCGTGTCGAAACGCGTAGAGAAGAAATCGTCTGGTTTTCCCACATTCATTGGGTCACCAACCATACTGCTGTTTTATTCATATTCTATTAACGTTTTGAAAATGTTTTAATTCTATGTATTTTTTATGAAAATATACCAAATCTGCACCTTATCAATTTTTTATCAATATATTAAATTTAATATCTTTATAATTTTAAGTGCCCAGATTGTTTCATTTGCACTCATTGCCTACCTCGAGTTTTGCCTGGGTATGTTAATTCGCATAAATAGTAATTCTTACACCTACCCTATCCAACATTTTCCCTACTGTTGCACTCTCTGGAGTGGGAATAGTAATTTTTACCCCTACGCTATCCAACACTTTCCCTACTGTTGCACTCTCTGGAGTGGAAATAGTAATTTTTACCTCTACGCTATCCAACACTTTCTCTACTGTTGCGCTCTCTGGAGTTGGAATAGTAATTTTTACCCCTACGCTATCCAACACTTTCCCTACTGTTGCACTCTCTGGAGTGGGAATAGTAATTTTTACCTCTACGCTATCCAACACTTTCCCTACTGTTGCACTCTCTGGAGTGGGAATAGTAATTTTTACCCCTACGTTATCCAACACTTTCCCTACTGTTGCGCTCTCTGGAGTGGGAATAGTAATTTTTACCTCTACGCTACCCAACACTTTTCCTACTGTTGCACTCTCTGGAGTCGGAATAGTAATTTTTACCCCTACGCTATCCAACACTTTCCCTACTGTTGCGCTCTTTGGAGTTGGAATAGTAATTTTTACCCCTACGCTATCCAACACTTTCCCTACTGTTGCGCTCTCTGGAGTGGGCATAGTAATTGTTACCCCTACGCTATCCAACACTTTCCCTACTGTTGTGCTCTCTGGAGTGGGAATAGTAATTTTTACCCCTACGCTATCCAACCCTTTCCCTACTGTTGCACTCTCTGGAGTGGGAATAGTAATTTTTACTTCTACGCTATCCAACACTTTCCCTACTGTTGCGCTATCTGGAGTTGGAATAGTAATTATTACCCCTACGCTATCCAACACTTTCCCTACTGTTGCACTCTCTGGAGTGGGAATAGTAATGCTTACCCGTACGCTATCCAAAATTTACTTAATTTTTTTAATTAGTTTTACATTGTTATTAATTGTAATTTATATTATTATTTTATGTATATAAATTTATTTGCAATTTAATTATATTTTCATTTATTTAAATAAATAATTATTTTAGAGTTAATATTAATCAAGTATATACTATGCATTATATTTTTTTATTATTAGTTTTTATTACATTATTTATTAATTTTAAATATTATACTATATTTTTAACTATGTTTATTATAAGTATTATTTTGTTAATATTACATTTTATTAAAAAAACGATATTTTTTAAAAAACGATATTTTTGACATCGATATATTTTTTTCGATAATTTTGTACTTACCTTGTTAGAGATAGGATCCCGATATTATTGTCCTCGATATTTTTGTTGCGATATTTTGGTACCTCAATATTTTTGTAGTTGATATTTTGTCATAGATTCAGATACCAGAGCTCAATAGTCTTTCTTGTTCAACAGGTACAGCTAAAAAACCAGGAGTATATTCTGACTCAAGGGGTGGGTGACCTTGCAAGAAAAAAAGAGGTAGAAGGCCTGAAGAAACATGATTACTTACAGTGTCACGGACTGTGATTGATTGTTACTGTACTACTGTATTTATGTTTATGTTTATGTTTGTGGGATTTATAAAGAGCATGGCTACCTGCAGGCATCCCAGTGCTGCCGAAAGGAGCAGACATAATGTGAGGTCTCATGGAAACAGACAGGTTTTGAGTTTTTTTCTGAAACACAGTTTGTTTTTGATCAGTCTTAGTTCTGGGTCCATTGCATTCTAAAGTTTTGGGACCAAGTGTGAAAAGGCTCTTCTACCCCATCTCGCTTCCCTTATTTTTATATTTTAAAAGCATTTCTTGGGAATAGTTTGCTTGTAGCTGCTTGAGTTGTTAAAGTGAAGGGAAAAAAGCATTATCCTCGCATCTGTGTCCTTAATAGAATTGAACCCTTACCTTTATGTTGGCTTGGAAAATGTATATTCCAAGTTCAAAATGAGTGCTGGTGCATATGGCCATATGACAATGATAAAAGATGTTCCTCTTAAGCTGTTTCTCCATTTGAGAAGGAGGACTCAGTAGCCTTGGGGAGATAAACTTACAACTCCTTCCACCTCTCCATTGTGCAACAATTGAAAATGTACCTTCAAGCATTCTGCAGAAATAAAAAGAAAAAAGAAACTAGACATTTATATTTTTGCCAAAAAATATATGAACATCAGGACTGTCTTGCAAAAGGGGAGACAGATAGGAGAAGTATGAAAATATATATTTGGTTATAGTTTCAGGTACCTCTGAAGTGGTTGGATAAATGTAAATAATTATACCCTCTGCTGATTTAGAAGTAATAATGTCGGAGTTGGAGTAAGAGAGGAGACAGACTTGCACCTACCTACATTGTAGAGAGGAAATGTTGGTCTTTGCTCATGTTGGCACAGACTCAGTGTGAGGGAGCTGGGATTCCTTCCAAACCCTTCTGATCCAACCCTTATGAGCACATGATCTTTCACACTCCCAGATGGGCACTTTTGTGTTTCTAATTTATGACAACAATCGTTGTACATGTAAAAGATGAGTAGAACTTTAATTGTCACAGTAAATCTAGAGACAGTGAAGCGTATGGTAAAACCAGCTATGGAAATGTGTAGTTTAGGGCATACCTAGAGGATATGTTCTTTCTTTTTTAAGGTATTTCAAATGTGCTTCTAAAGAGGTGTGCCGCAATAAAAGATATTTGGATGATTGCAGTTTTAATATTGTCTCTCCTGATGAACTATCAAAATAAGTGCCATTGATCAAATACAGCATGCTGCTTTATGGTCAGCTCAGAAGGGTAGAGTATGCTTGAACAAACCTTCTTCGGAAGTCTATAACATGCGGAACAGTTATGGTTGTGTTTCTTACATTGCCAATAACTGTAGTTTTTGATTATTTCCGAACCTGCAGTTGTGAAAAAAACAATGCTCCAAAGTGAGGCACAGCCAAAGGATTATATGTGTTAAATCATTTTTTTAACAATGTTTTATACATTACGTCAAGATTTTCACAAACATCGTTTTTAAAATCTTAATCACCTATAATATATTTTTAATTTGTTTAGTCTCAGGTCTATTTATGGCAGCAGTTAAACGATGTTACCAATATTTGCATATGCCATTTGAAAGGGTAAAATATAGTTGTGGTTAAAGCAAGTTAATGTATATATTTGAACAAACAAAATATGGCTTTTCTAACAAATCCTTACTTTTTCAAATTACATGCCTAACACCCTCTTGTGTAGTTCCTACAAATCTATATAGGTTCTGTGTGTTTAGACAACATAAACTAAGGGTTTGGTGTCCAGACTGATTCCAGACACCCCCAAAGGATATGTAACCATTTAGACTAGCTAGCTCACAGTGCCACCATAGGCCCCCTAACCTTACAGAGGAGTGAATAGTTTCTGGCAGCTATCCACCATGACAACCCTTGATCCTTCAGGGATCGTTGAAACAGTGCAGGACTTTTCGCTCGGTCACTCGTGCTCACTTAGTCTCAGAGAGATACACAGAATAAACAATGTGGACGTTTTCAATAAGCATTTATTGAACCAGCGTCATTGTAGTATAAAACATTTTTGCTGCGACAATCATTAGAGAGAAACAAATGTATAGAATTACAAGCACCAACAGAGTAAATAAAAGGTAGAATTCTACCATGGTGCTTAAATCAGTGAATATATGCAGGCATATAGAAACATGGCAGTAATCAAGCATACTCTTACTATGCGGACCCTTTTTAAGTGTACCTAAAAATACCTAGCATGCATGTGGGTGTAATTCCAAGAATCCCCTAGGAAAGAGCCAACCCCATTACCTGATGGGAGAGAAGGAAGGACCCCTCTTGAGTTGGACACCCCGCAAGGGATGTCAACCCACTGCAGAATGGAGTTTCTGCGTGCAGGGACCATATCGTCTTATGTCAGCGTGGAAGCTTCTCTAACTGTCTAGTGTTCGGTATGGTTCATTTATACCAAAAAGATAACCTCGGGGTTCCTTGCACAGTCGGTGTGTTGTGAGTACGATTATGCAAATGAGCCTAGAACAATACCTGTTATCATGCAAAGTAGTTATTTCGCCCTAGGATGAAGGTGACGATGACTTTAACACATAGTATGTTCTTGCTCTGATGTGGTTCATGTGCGGAGGACATTTCTAAAAATCCTCATGCATAATAAATGAGGCTAGTTTCCAATCGATATTTATTCAGCACGTAACTGGGTAAAAGTTCAGTGTCAGAACCGTTATGCAGAGCAAGGTAGAGAGGTGTGGTGCAGTGGCTAGGGCAGCTGACTTCGGAGTACAGGGTTCACGGTTCGATCCCTGGCTCCAGAGGCAGCTCAGCTCAGCACCATGTGACTCTGGGCAATAGCTCCCTTAATTTCCACAATGGCCCGCAGTGCCTTCAGACCCGAAAGGGTGAGTAGTTTGCGCTTTACAATATGCAATGTGAAAAGCAGGGGTGCAGTTCATCCCAGCACCCTGTGGCTGGCACCCCAAGGTGCGCTTTACAAAATACGGATTTAAAAGGTCATGTAGCTGCCTAGATTTGGATACATTGGGGTTAATAACAACCCTTTGTGCCTCTAGATCATTAAATCTTTTCTAACCGTGACAAGAGTAGGATCTGCCTACCTAGCTACCTAAAGTTCATATCATACTTTTTTGAAATATAAGGCTTTTAACTAAATAAATAATCCTTGTGTGCTATATCTGAAGTTTGGTGGTATATTAGGAAGTGGGATATATTCCTGCGCATTGCGTATTTCATTATATACGTTGTGTGATTGGTATGTGAGTGAATTGGACAGTCCTATATAAATTGATTACCAAGGGGAAGTCATATTTTCTCTACATCATATTATTATTCCCTGAGATTTAGTTGGCATACAAAGATCTCTGCAGCAGGTATCTTAGCCCCGTAAGATATTTTAAAATACAGACTTTGTAACCAATTAATTAAAGAACAGTGCCCACAATTTAGCTTTAAACATCGTAAGCTAAAGTGTGAGTGCCACAGTTCCTTTAGTAGTAAACAAATTTTAAAAAATTGCATTTTTATCTGTTTGTTTACTTTTAAAACAATTGCTGCACCTGTGCTTCAGCTTATGATGTTCAAAGACATGGGGCCAGATGTAGGTAATCCTATTTTACCGATTCTAAAATACCGAATTTTACCGATTCGGTATTTTAGAATCGGAAAATGGGATGTAGGTAATAAATCGGTAAAAGGTACCGAATCGGTAAAATTTGGAATTTCTGAATCGGTATTTACCGATTCGGTAAATACCGAATCGGTAAATACCGAATCGGTAATACCTATGGGTCTCCAGGCCCATAGGGATGAATGGGTATTACCGATTTGGTATTTACCGATTCGGTATTTACCGAATAGGAATGAATGGGAATTACCGATTCGGTATTTACCGATTCTGTATTTATCGAATCGGTAAATATCGAATCGGAAATACAAACTAGCATTTGCAATGTAATAGGTCTCGCATTAGGAAAGTGTGAGCTATTGGTATTGTAAATGACACATTTTTTTAATATGTGTTGGCTTTGAAAATATATAAATTAATAGCATCGTTATTCACAAAGCCAATAGCTTACACTTTCCTAATGCGAGTCTGTTAGACCTGTCAGCCTTAGGGTGGTCTCCCCTACATTTTTGCCCTTTTTGCCTCCCATTTTTATCCTATATTTTGTTGGACTTAGGACTCTGGGCGCCTCACCACTGCTAAACAGTGCTGAGGTGCAGGTGCTCTCCCCTAAAACCTCGTGGGGCTGGCATATCTGCCACAAGCCACTGCTACTGCAGTAAGGCTAATCCTCCATAGGCTAATATTGGGAACCTCTCCTTATGGAATAACTTCTGACAGGAATCTAATAAGTCTATCATGTTTGGTCTTGTTGGACTCGGGGCGGGGAACCCTTTCCAATGATATATAGGGTTTGGGCATTACTACGCTAGGGATCCCACTTTTATAAAGGGGACCTTTTCCTGCCTACACTTAGATTAGGCTGCAGACTCCCCCCTCCCCTCTGCATACTGATAGCCTGCCTGGGTTGGGAGGTGGGAGTGGTGATTCACACCTTCTTCCCTGGGATGAGCTGTGATGGGCTGCCCACTGTAGCCTTAACGGCCTGTCTCTCGTCACTGTGACAGCTAGGTCAGGGAAGGCAGGGAACATACCAGAACTCCCTGGACTCTTCCAGAAGCCCCTGCCCCCAGACCCTTCCAGAGACTTCCACCACTTTCCAGCCCTTAGACTGAAAGATATATAAGGTAGGGTCCTGGCCTCACTTCTGGGTTACACTGCTGGACCTGGAAGAATCCCTGCTGGAGTGAGGACTGCTGCGCAAGAGGATTGCCATTGGGAAGGAGACTGACTGCTCCAAGGAACTGCTGCCCCACAACCTGCTGAGCTGCCCTACTGCCTGCTGATCCTGCCCTGCAAGAGGAGTCTGAAGAAAACCCCACCAGAGTGTCTCCACCATATTCACAAGAACTACCTTTTTGTGACTGTACCCTTTTTAACTTAAAGAGAACTACCTTTCTTCGGACACATCGTTTTAAGGACTGCCTTTTGGGGAAAACAACTGCCATAAGGACTTGTCCCTGCATCTCTGTGCCTGCAGACAGCATCACTGGCCCTGGGACCTTTAAAAACTGCCTCTGCCCCCGGGGGAATGTGGAATCCTTTTATCTAGCACCCCCAAAGTCACCGCCGCTGCCCAGGACCGAACTGTGATACGTAGCGCTGGGGGACGATCTATAGCGCTGGGAAGAAGAGCGCTGTTCCCACCCCTGAAATCATCACCGCGCCCATATGGGAAAGTGCCTCAACCTCTGCCCTGATTGAGCTGTAAAGCGCTGCCGGGAATGCGCTGAGGAGAGCTGTGCAAAAGTAGCGCTGTGCACCGCGATTGAGGCGCTGTGGCAGAGGAAGTGTCGTGCCCCTGTGCTCATCGCCGGCCTGGGCCCCTTAGACTGCATTGAGACTAGTGCGCACTGTCGGAGGACGAGCTGTGTGCCCCCGTGATCACCGCCGCTGGCCGTGAGTCTGCGGCAGCTTTGAAGTTGGAATCCCAGGCGCGTCATCAGGAGAGGGTCAGGGATTGCCTTGCAACGAGGGAAGCGTCCTGCAGGGAGCCGCGACCGGATTGGTGCTCGAAAGGGGAGCGGGAGGGGCTGCCTTGCTCCTCACCCATGCTAGACGGAAGATCGGGGTGTAAGGGAACCTCGGAGCCAACGGGGGAATCAGCCGCAGGACACCAGCCCAGTCTTACCCAGGTAACGCTCCATCCCGCTTGGTGACACTACCGGAAGCGGGTTGAGAGCGAGCGCGGGAGCGAGGAGGGGTGAAGGGTGCTGGTGTTCCTAGCGCCAGACCATTACAGCGGGCCGGCTCGAGACTGTGTGGAGCTACCTCGGACTGCGCAGGCACTCCTCCTGGAACCAGCCCAATAACCTGTGTCCGCAACGTTCTCCCATTGAGGGACTGGGGAATCTCAAGTACTGTTCGTCCCAAGTGGGACCGGCTCATAGAGACTGTGAGCAGTATATAATTCACTACCTTGGAGGAACTGTTTTCCCCTGAATAAAGAGTACTGGCACCTTTTGACTGAGTATACGGAATCTTGTCCTTTTTTTTTTCCTTGCCTGATTGTGGATCTTGTTTGGAAACTGGATTCCTTTCCATTATTGATCTAGCCTGGAAGCTGAAGTCATATCTGATTATGGATCTTGCCTACAGCTGCATTTACCTGATGATTGATCGTTCATAATTCTTAGATAAAGATATTTATATTTTTATGTACAAACTGGTGTGGTGTCCCTTTTGTGAGAGTTTTTACTGCGTCCTTGTTGTTGCGTGTTGCACAAATACTTTACACATTGCCTCTGAAGTTACGCCTTTGCTGCTCTGCGCCAAGCTACCAGGTCGGAAGCGGTGGTCCCTACTTGGACTAGGGTGCATACCCCTGCCAACTAGAGACCCCGGTTCTAACATTGGTCATCGAGCGGTGGGATAGGACTTGTGCTTGTGTAACACCACGCAGCGACGCAGTGTACACCGCAACCCTACACCTGACTCTATTGAATTTTTGTCTACCCTCTCCAATTGGCATTTTTGAATTTTTTTTAAATTCTCCCTGACTGGCTGCTCTTTTTAAAAGTCCTTTTGCCTAAGTCCCATTTGATTTTCTCTACAAACGTCTGAGGCCCTACCTAGCAAGATGGAATTCGAGCTGGCCAACCTGGGAATTTACACAGTGGCGCAACTCAAAGAATTCTGCGAGGAGAAAGGGGTGCCTTTCAAGCGAAGCGCCAAGAAGGCAGAGCTTCAGAAAGCCTTGAGAGCATGGGTAACAGCCCACCCAGAAGGAGATGGGGACGGGCAAGGACCAGAGCACGACGCCACAGGAAACCATGACCTACTGCACCTGGCGGGAAATGGTAATTTGTTACCAGGTACAAGGGTACCTTCCAGGGCAGGCAGTAGTGTGTCAGTGAAGAGCCTGTCCTCAGAGGACCTGGAGGACAGGAGGGAGGAGAGACAGCTCAAGTTGGGGCTTGCCAAGCTGGAGAGAGAGCGGGAAAGAGAAAGGTGGGCCATGGAGCAGGATCGCGAGAACAAGCGACTGGCTATGCGGGAAAAAGAACTTGCCCATGAGCTCAGCCTGAAGGAACTGGAAATCCGGGCCCTAGAAGTAGGGGCCAACAGCAACAAGAATGGTGGCAGCGTACCTATGGAAGCTTCACGTGAGTCCAGGGTCTTTATGCCTAAAGATGTGATGGCCAGTTTTAAGGTGGGGGATAATATTGATAAGTGGTTTGCCGCCTATGAGGTGTCTTTAAGAGCCCATGGGGTCCCAGAGACTTATTGGGGGGGTGGTTTGTATAAGTACCTACCTCCAGATGTTAGGGACACCCTCCTTTACCTAGAGAAGGAAGACCAGACTAACTATTCTGTCATGAAAGCCGCATTCCTTAAGAGGTTCGGTCTTACCCCTGAGAGGTATAGGCAGAGGTTTATGAATAGCCACAAACTTCCCACACAGAACTGGGTAGACTTCCTGGACTACGCTAGTAAAGCTTTAGATGGTTGGGTGCGGGGCAGCAATGTGCATGACTATGAAGGGTTGTATGACTTGTTTTTAAGAGAGCACCTTCTAGAGAAATGTTTTCCAGAGCTGCGCCAACACCTGGTTGACCGCAAGTTGACCAATCCTAGGAAGCTTGCGGAGGAGACGGACACCTGGGTCAGTACCAGGGTGTCCAACAAGGGTTCTGGGGGGGACCCCCAAAGGGGTGGTCAGGGTTCCCACCAGAGGAAAGAGGGGGGGAGACAAAAAGAAAGAGCTCTCCAAAGGCCCCCAAAATAATTCACAAGGGAAAGGGTCTGGGTCCCAGCCCCAATCTGGCCACCAGAAGCCCACTTATCCTGACAAAGGTCAGCATCCCAGAATTGTCCGGTGCTACGAGTGTGGTGAACTTGGGCACTACAAGGGGATCCCAAGTGTCGCAAGAGAGCACCACAGCCCACTGGAGGTAAAAACCCAGGGGTGGCTAGTGTAGCGCTTGGGGAGGAGCTGTCCCTAGATGATGGGCGTGAGGGGGCAGGGCTTGTCCTAGTGTCTCTGGGAAACAGTGAGATGGTTCCTAAGGTCCATGTGCCCTCAAATACTACCAAGTATAGGCAGTGGGTCACCCTCAATGGTCGGAGGGTGGAGGCCCTGAGGGACACAGGTGTCAGCATGACTATGGTAAGGAGTCAGCTGGTGTCCCAAGAGCAAATAATTCCCGATGCAGTCCATCCAGTTGTGATGGCTGACAACAGGGGGGTCACTATCCCATAGCACAGGTTCCATTTGAGTGGGGAGGGGTTTCAGGCCTTTTAAGAGTTGCTGTGAGCCCTGCCATGCCAGTGGACTGTCTGTTAGGGAATGACCTAGAGCATACTGCCTGGAAAGAGGTAGAGCTCAAAGCGCATGTGGAGATGCTGGGGTTACCGGAGTGGATTTGTGCTACCACACGGTCTATGGCTGCCCGGAAAGGGGGTCAGCCAGGGCTGGAGCCTGGAAAAATGGCCCAGCCAGCTGCTAAGAAGGGAGGAGCCCGAGGGCGTGGGAAGCCTGCCCCGGGGCAGTCACCCCGTGAGATGGATGGGGCACCTAAGGAGGTTGCACCGGAGTCCACAGAGGGGGACGTTGCTCCCTTGGGGGACCTACCTACCCCTGCAGAGTGGCAGGTGGAAGGAGGGCCCACCCGGGAGGAGTTTTGCCGGGCACAGAAGGAGTGTCCTACCCTTGAGGGCATGAGGCGACAGGCCGAAGCCCAAGCAGCAGGCAATGCCTCCGCGAAGTATCATATTTACTGGGAGGATGGGCTCCTTTACAGTGAGCCCAAGGCTCCTGTGCATGGGTCATCAAGGGCCTTAGTGGTCCCCCAGTGCTACAGGGCCTTTCTTTTGGAATTGGCTCATGAGATCCCATTGGCAGGACACTTGGGCCAAGACAAGACCTTTGCTAGGCTTGTCCCACATTTTTATTGGCCGCAGATGAGGGTCTCCTCAGATACCTTCTGCAGGACCTGTCTGACCTGCCAAGCCAGTGGGAAAACGGGCTAAGCTGAAGGCTCCCCTGGAACCACTACCTGTCGTGAGCATCCCCTTTGAGAGGGTGGGCATCGACATTGTTGGGCCGATGGATCCACCGACTTCTTCTGGTCACAGGTTTATCCTGGTTCTGGTGGACCACGCCACCCGGTACCCAGAGGCTATTCCTCTGAGAACCATCACTGCACCTGCAGTGGCACAGGCCCTGATGGGGATTTTTACCAGAGTGGGTTTCCCCAAAGAGGTGGTGTCCGACAGGGGTACCAATGTTATGTCTGCCTACATGCAAGCCATGTGGAAGGAGTGTGGGGTTACTTATAAGTTCTCCACCCCTTACTACCCACAAACCAATGGTCTCGTGGGGAGATTTAACAAGACCCTAAAGGGCATGATCAGGAGTCTGCCTGAGGGCCTGAGGAAAAAGTGGGACATCCTCTTGCCCTGTTTGCTGTTTTCCTACAGGGAGGTACCGCAGAAGGGGGTGGGTTTCAGCCCCTTCGAGCTTTTGTACGGTCACGCTGTTAGGGGACCTCTCAGTTTAGTGAAGGATGGGTGGGAGAAGACTCCAAGGAGGCTTCCCCAGGATGTAGTGAGCTACATGCTGGCCTTCCGTAGCCAAATGGCTAAGTTGTGGAAACAAGCTTCTGACAACTTAGAGGCCAGCCAGGCGGTAATGAAGGAATGGTACGACCAGAATTCTCACCCTGTGGAGCTAAAACCTGGACAGAAGATGTGGGTCATGGAGCCTGGAGAGCTTAGTGCCCTCCAGGATCGCTGGACAGGCCCTTATGAGATATTGGAGAAGAAGGGCAAGGCCACTTACCTAGTGGACCTTAAAACCCCCAGGTAGCCCCACAGGGTGCTACACGCCAACCGCCTCAAACCCCACCATGAGAGGTCTGAGCTTACCTTACTGATGGTAACTGATGGGGCCGAGGAAGAGGAAAGTGAACCTCTCCCGGACCTCTTTGCTTCCAAAGAGAAGGATGGATCGGTGGAAGGAGTGGTCCTCTCCCCATCCTTGACTCCTGAGCAACAG
This sequence comes from Lissotriton helveticus, assembly GCF_964261635.1. Lineage (NCBI taxonomy): Eukaryota > Metazoa > Chordata > Amphibia > Caudata > Salamandridae > Lissotriton > Lissotriton helveticus. The sequence goes on along the minus strand of NC_136068.1, from coordinate 1,492,100,584 downwards.
AGGGACTGCCGCCAGGTCCTGGGGCAGTTCTCCTCAGTGTTCTCCCTTATCCCTGGGATTACCCACCTGTGTACCCATGATGTGGACACAGGAGACAGCCCCCCTGTCAAGTCCAAGTCTTACAGGTTGTCAGATAAGGTGAAGGCCAGCATCCAGAGTGAGGTCACTAAGATGCTGGAGTTGGGGGTGATAGAGCCCTCCAACAGCCCTTGGTCCAGTCCGGTGGTTCTGGTACCAAAAGCTGCCCCACCGGGCACCACACCAGAACTTAGGTTCTGTGTGGATTACAGGGGACTGAACTCTGTGACCAAGACTGACGCTCATCCTATCCCGAGGGCGGATGAGCTCATTGACAGGCTGGGGGCTGCCCGATACCTGAGTACCTTTGACCCTCAAAAATTCGGGGGAACTTATCAAACATCCTAAAGCTACGTCCCAAATATTCAAAGGAACTCCTCCATGTTGGAATTGTAATCACTGTAACAGTGTCATAAAAGGCACAACTGTTAATCATCCCATGAAAGGGCATCAAATAAAGATCAGAGCCACGGCTACGTGTGACACATCCAACGTAATTTATATGTTGAAGTGCCCATGCGGCAACATTTATGTTGGATAAACTGAGAGAAAACTCAAAATAAGACTCACGGAGCACAAGTCCAACATAAGAACTAAACAGGCCAAGTCAGCAGTAGCACAACATTTTCTTGAAGCATGTCATGGCATCAGCCAATTGCGCTATTGCGCATTGGAAACCGTCACAAAGGAACCAGGTAAAGACAATCACAATGAACTTTTGAGACGTGAAAATTATTGGATTTTCACACTGTCCAGCATGAAACCATACGGACTCAATGATCGAGTGGAATATTCTTGATATTTGTAAACCCCGTTTGTGGACATAGGTACTTCCTGAATACGATTAATGGCTAGCCCTGTACATTTTATTTTTTAATAATTTTCTCCGATTTTGTGCAGTAACAAGATTCATACATGCATTATTTTTTTCCTTTCATATGTTATATATTTTTCACCATTCTCTGAACATCATATGTAGTAGTGTTTTCACGCCTGATACTTCCGAGCTTCACTAGGCAGTGTTACTTGATTTCCCGATGTTTTCCTTTTTTAACATGTCTATTTCTTCATCACGCATCCTGCACAGTTTTTCATATCCTTCACCGAGTCTTTTTTTCCTTTCTGACAAGCCTCCACCTCACCGCATTAACGTCGGCTCCACCTTTAGTTACCCGTAACCTAGCAACCACAACCCTTAAACCACTTCCGGGATTTAGCTAACGTCCTGACCCGGCAGATGACTGTGTTATCTTCGTGAATCCTGTCCGTGCACGCCATGGTAAGCTTCGCACTAAATCCTACTTTACACTACGTAATAGCGGTATGCTGTCCTTTCTGTGTCCCAGTTAGTTTAGACTTTATTTTTCACCCGCAAATTTTACCTGCGTTCACGTTACCTAACGGCTAACATTCCACTACCGTACTTTTATATAGTCACGAACCCATTCACTGATCACTAGGCACCAGTGGTTTTAAATTGAACTTTGCACCATCTTCACTAGCACTCCCTCACGGATTTTTGATTTTTTAATCACTTTACGGTAATGTTCTAGACATCGATTATCTTACATACACCCCGTTTTTCTTCTTCATTGACAGATATTTATCCCCTGGAAGAAGGCATTCACGTTATGCCGAAATGCATTGGGATTTATATGAGTGCATTTTGCAAAAATGAAAGATTCATGTGAACAAAAGATTTTCTTGTGAATAAAACAAGATGGAATAATAATAAAAATACAAGCATTTTCAAACTACAATTCTGATATTGTTTATATTGGTGAAACCTTCATACAAGGAGCATTAAGGAGCCCGGGGGACACTTCTCACTTTTCGAGTAGTGCTACCTTTAGCATTTAATACGCTCCCCGTCGGAGGGCGATACTCCGGAGCACCTTACAAACTTTAATACTATTAACAACCACGCTGTGTGTCCATTAATACCCCATTGATACCTTTGACCTCACGTCAGGGTACTGGCAGATCGCCCTAACAGATGGAGCTAAAGAGAGGTCCGCCTTTTCCACCCCAGAGGGCCACTACCAGTTTAGGGTGATGCCCTTTGGACTGAAAAATGCTCCTGCCACCTTCCAGCGGCCGGTGAACCGGGTCCTCTCCGGTTTAGAGGCCTTCTCTGCTGCCTACCTGGACGACATAGCTGTCTTCAGTAGCAGCTGGGAGGACCATTTGGGTCACCTCCAGGAAGTGCTTCAGGCTCTGCAGCAGGCAGGCCTGACTATCAAAGCTAGCAAATGCCAGATAGGGCAAGGGTCGGTAGTCTACCTAGGACACTTGGTAGGCGGGGGCAAGGTGCAGCCCCTACAGGCAAAGATAGAAACCATCCTGGCTTGGGACACTCCCAAAACACAGACTGAGGTCAGGGCATTCCTGGGCCTCACAGGTTACTACCGCAGATTTGTCAAGGGCTATGGCACCATTGGGGCCCCCTTGACTGAGCTATCCTCTAAGAAATACCCGAGGAAAGTGATCTGGACAGAGGCTTGCCAAAAAGCCTTTGACTCTCTAAAGCAGGCCATGTGCACAGCTCCTGTGCTCAGGGCCCCTGACTTCTCCAAAGAGTTCATTGTCCAAACGGACGCCTCAGAGCATGGCATAGGGGCGGTACTTTCGCAACTCAATGAGGAGGGAAGGGACCAACCATTAGCCTTCATCTCCAGGAGGCTGCTCCCCCGAGAACAGCGGTGGAGTGCGATAGAGAGAGAAGCCTTCGCGGTGGTCTGGGCTGTGAAGAAGCTGAGGCCATACTTGTTTGGCTCCCACTTCCCGATTCAAACTGACCACCGGCCCCTCAGGTGGCTCATGCAAATGAGGGGCGAGAATCCCAAATTGTTGAGGTGGTCCATTTCTCTACAGGGGATGGACTTCAGGGTGGAACACAGACCCGGAGTAGACCACGCCAATGCTGACGGTCTCTCTCGGTTTTTCCGCCTTAGTGATGAGAACTCCCTGGAGGTTGGGTAGTTCTCCCCACTTTCAGCTGGGGGGGACACGTGTTAGACCTGTCCGCCTTAGGGTGGTCTCCCCTACATTTTTGCCCTTTTTGCCTCCCATTTTTATCCTATATTTTGTTGGACTTAGGACTCTGGGCGCCTCACCACTGCTAAACAGTGCTGAGGTGCAGGTGCTCTCCCCTAAAACCTCAGGAGGCTGGCATATCTGCCACAAGCCACTGCTACTGCAGTAAGGCTAATCCTCCATAGGCTAATATTGGGAACCTCTCCTTATGGAATAACTTCTGACAGGGACCTAATAAGTCTATCATGTTTGGTCTTGTTGGACTCGGGGCGGGGAACCCTTTCCAATGATATATAGGGTTTGGGCATTACTACGCTAGGGATCCCACTTTTATAAAGGGGACCTTTTCCTGCCTACACTTAGATTAGGCTGCAGACTCCCCCCTCCCCTCTGCATACTGATAGCCTGCCTGGGTTGGGAGGTGGGAGTGGTGATTCACACCTTCTTCCCTGGGATGAGCTGTGATGGGCTGCCCACTGTAGCCTTAACGGCCTGTCTCTCGTCACTGTGACAGCTAGGTCAGGGAAGGCAGGGAACATACCAGAACTCCCTGGACTCTTCCAGAAGCCCCTGCCCCCAGACCCTTCCAGAGACTTCCACCACTTTCTAGCCCTTAGACTGAAAGATATATAAGGGAGGGTCCTGGCCTCACTTCTGGATTACACTGCTGGACCTGGAAGAATCCCTGCTGGAGTGAGGACTGCTGATCAGGAGGATTGCCATTGGGAAGGAGGCTGACTGCTCCAAGGAACTGCTGCCCCACAACCTGCTGAGCTGCCCTACTGCCTGCTGATCCTGCCCTGCAAGAGGAGACTGAAGAAAACCCCACCAGAGTGTCTCCACCATATTCACAAGAACTACCTTTTTGTGACTGTACCCTTTTTAACTTAAAGAGAACTACCTTTCTTTGGACACATCGTTTTAAGGACTGCCTTTTGGGGAAAACAACTGCCATAAGGACTTGTCCCTGCATCTCTGTGCCTGCAGACAGCATCACTGGCCCTGGGACCTTTAAAAACTGCCTCTGCCGCCCAGGGGGTGTGGAATCCTTTTATCTAGCACCCCCAAAGTCACCGCCGCTGCCCAGGACCGAACTGTGATAAGTAGCGCTGGGGGACGATCTATAGCGCTGGGAAGAAGAGCGCTGTTCCCACCCCTGAAATCATCACCGCGCCCGTGGGGGAAAGTGCCTCAACCTCTGCCCTGATTGAGCTGTAAAGCGCTGCCGGGAATGCGCTGAGGAGAGCTGTGCAAAAGTAGCGCTGTGCACCGCGATTGAGGCGCTGTGGCAGAGGAAGTGTCGTGCCCCTGTGATCATCGCCGGCTTGGGCCCTTAGACTGCATTGGGACTAGTGCGCGCTGTCGGAGGACGAGCTGTGTGCCCCCGTAATCACCGCCGCTGGCCGTGAGTCTGCGGCAGCATTGAAGTTGGAATCCCAGGCGCGTCATCAGGAGAGCCGTGCTGGGATAGGTGCCGACGTCAGGGGTTGCCTTGCAACAAGGGAAGCGTCCTGCAGGGAGCCGCGACTGGATTGGTGCTCGAAAGGGGCGCGGGAGGGGCTGCCTTGCTCCTCACCCATGCTAGACGGAAGATCGGGGTGTAAGGGAACCTCGGAGCCAACGGGGGAATCCGCCGCAGGACACCAGCCCAGTCTTACCCAGGTAACGCTCCAAACCACTTGGTGACACTACCGGAAGCGGGTTGAGAGCGAGCACGGGAGCGAGGAGGGGTGAAGGGTGCTGGTGTTCCTAGCGCCAGACCATTACAGCGGGCCGGCTCGAGTCTGTGTGGGGCTACCTCGGACTGCGCAGGCACTCCTCCTGGAACCAGCCCAATAACCTGTGTCCGCAACGTTCTCCCATTGAGGGACTGGGGAATCTCAAGTACTGTTCGTCCCAAGTGGGACCGGCTCATAGAGACTGTGAGCAGTATATAATTCACTACCTTGGAGGAACTGTTTTCCCCTGAATAAAGAGTACTGGCACTTTTTGACTGAGTATACGGAATCTTGTCCTTATTTTTTTCCTTGCCTGATTGTGGATCTTGTTTGGAAACTGGATTCCTTTCCATTATTGATCTTGCCTGGAAGCTGAAGTCATATCTGATTATGGATCTTGCCTACAGCTGCATTTACCTGATGATTGATCTTTCATAATTCTTAGATAAAGATATTTATATTTTTATATACAAACTGGTGTGGTGTCCCTTTTGTGAGAGTTTTTACTGCGTCCTTGTTGTTGCATGTTGCACAAATACTTTACACATTGCCTCTGAAGTTACGCCTTTGCTGCTCTGCGCCAAGCTACCAGGTCGGAAGCGGTGGTCCCTACTTGGACTAGGGTGCATACCCCTGCCAACTAGAGACCCCGGTTCTAACAGAGTCCCATTGGCTATGGCAATGCTTGTTGGTAGCAAGCAAGAACAGTGCTGATGTGGTGCTGAGTGATGATGTGGTTGGGATGAGTGATGTGGTGGTGTCCCAGAGTGATGTGGTGGTGTCCCAAAGTGATGTGGTGGTGTCCCAGATTGATGTGGTGGTGTCCCGGAGTGATGTGGTGATGTCCCCGAGTGATGTGGTGGAGCTCCTGAGTGATGTGATGGTGTCCCTGAGTGATGTGGTGGTGTTCCCGAGTGATGTGATGGTGTCCATGAGTGATGTGGTGGGGTCCCTGAGTGATGGAGGGTGGAGTTGGAGGGTGGAGTTGGAGGGTGGAGTGTGGAGGGTGGAGTATGGAGGTGGAGTTGGAGGGTGGAGTTGGAGTTGGAGGGTGGAGATGGAGATGGAGGGTGGAGTTGGAGTTGGAGGGTGGAGTTGGAGGGTGGAGTTGGAGGATGGAGTGTGGAGTGTGGAGGTGGAGTTGGAGGGTGGAGTGTGGAGGTGGAGTTGGAGGTGGAGTTGGAGGGTGGAGGTTGGAGTTGGAGGGTGGAGTTGGAAGTTGGAGTTGGAGGGTGGAGTTGGAGTTGGAGGGTGGAGTTGGAGGGTGGAGTGTGGAGTTTGGAGTTGGAGGGTGGAGTGTGGAGTTAGAGGGTGGAATGTGGAGTTGGAGTTGGAGGGTGGAGTTGGAGGGTGGAGTTGGAGGGTGGAGTTGGAGTTGGAGGGTGGAGTTGGAGGGTGGAGTTTGAGGGTGGAGTTGGAGGGTGGAGTTGGAAGATGGAGTTGGAGGGTGGAGTTGGAGGGTGGAGTTGGAAGTTGGAGGGTGGAGTTGGAAGTTGGAGGGTGGAGTTGTAAGTTGGAGGGTAGAATTGTAAGTTGGAGGGTGGAGCTGGAGGGTGGAGTTGGAAGTTGGAGGGTGGAGTTGGAAGTTGGAGGGTGGAGTTGGAGTTGGAGGGTGGAGGTGGAGGGTAGAGTTGGAGAGGGTGAGGGTGTGAGGGTGTGTGAGGGTCAGGGGATGTGAGGGTCAGGGGGTGTGAGGGTCAGGGGGTGTGAGGGGGTGTGATGGTGTGTGAGGTGAGTGAGGGTGTGAGGATGAGTGAGGGTGTGAGCTTGAGTGAGGGTGTGAGGGTTGTGAGGGTGAGTGAGGGGGTATGAGGGTGTGTGGTGAGGAGGTATGAGGGTGAGGGTGGGTGAGGTGAGGGGGTGTGAGGGTGAGGGTGTGATGGTGTGTGAGGGGTGAGGGTGTGTGAGGGTGTGAGGGTGAAAGGATGTGAGGGTGTGTGGTGAGGAGGTGTGAGGGTGAGGGTGTGAGGATGTGTGAGGGTGAGGGTGAGTGAGGGTGTGTGAGGGTGAGGTGAGGGGGTGTCAGGGTGAGGGGGTGTGAGGGTGAGGGTGTGATGGTGTGTGAGGGTGAGGGGTGAGGTTGTGAGGGTGTGTGAGGGTGAGTGAGGGTGTGTGAGGGTGAGAGGGTGTGTGAGGGCGTATGAGGGGGTATGATGGTGAGTGAGGGTGTGAGGGTGAGGGTTGTGAGGGTGAGTGAGGGTGTGTGAGGATGAGGTGTGAGGGAGGGTGAGGGTGAGGGGATGTGAGGGTGAGTGGGTGTGAGGGTGAGGGGGTGTGAGGGTGAGTGAGAGTGTCAGGGTGAGGGTGTGAGGGTGAGTGAGGGTGAACAATTTACACTCAATAGAAAACATAAACAGGGAAAAGGCATGCACTTTCAGAGGTCGTGGGCCGGTTATCTCAGTGTTCTGGTATACACTGCACGATATATAAGTGGTTCAACAATTGAAAAAAGTACACCAACACATACTCACATCAGTTACAGTGTGTAGGACTGTTTCACGCGCAGACAGGCCATTTCATCGCCTCGTCCAGTGCCTAGACCATGTACACGGACCCTACAGAGAGTTGCACAAAGCATTGGGAGAGCCTCCTCTGCTACAGCTGGTGCCCAGCAAGGTGCAGGCAGCCTCACCGTATAATCCATTCTTATTGTAAGGAGTGCAGATTTTGCAGGCACAGGACCGGCATGTAGAGCCTGTTACACACAGCAAGGACAATCCGTATAGGAGCACAAAGATGGTCGATCTATACCAATATACAGATGAAACATACACTCTAAATGACAGCACTTGAGGGGCAGTCTACCATGGAACGCACTGCAGAGGCACATGTATGCTGCAAAAGAAATACCTGCACGTGTTCACTGTATATATAACCTGTATGTACACAGACTTGTTACAAACAAGCAGGCTATATTTTAAGACCCCCAGAATCTGCTTTAGCAGCATGTGAGCACAGAGAGTACATTTGCACGCAATCGAAGATGAGTTACCTGTAGGAGTAGCAGGTACACAAGACACAGGAGAAGCCTTCACAAAATATCTGCTCATGAGATCTACGTTTGTGCACAGCCACACAATCTATGCATTTGCACAAAGTAGAAGTAGTTTGCACATATGCAGACTGAGCCTAGTAGTGTATGAGCAGAGATAAAGTTAGCTGTGCATGTTCAGAATGAATTAGCAAGCTGTGCATATACAAACTGTTACAATAGTCCATACTTGTGCATTGGATAAACCATTTGTTTACACACGCAAAGCATGAGCAATCGGTACAGAGAAAGGAAACCTGGGCAATCAGTGTATGCGTATACAGGGCCGGCTTTAGGGCAGTGCGACTGGTACGGCCTCACTGGGCGTTGACCTGTGGAGGGGGCGCTGTGTTTAGTAATATCTTATGATTGGCGGTCCTGGGGTGTGGGGCGCCAAAAGTGATTGCTGCACCTGACGTCACCCGCGCTAAAGAAGGCCCTGTGCCTATATCTGAACTATCGCAAGCAGACACAATAGCCCAGTCAGTCCATGCATTATACATAGAAAAGTGACACCCTGTGCTTGTAAATAAGGAGCTTTAGCCATCTGTACAGACCTATATATATGTGCACATTGTAGTACCTGCACGCACATGAATGGCCTGTAAAATGAAGACACTCAGTTGTGGCTAGCACTGTATACTTTAGTACATGGCCCTTTAGCAGTCCGTTCACGTGCATTTTGTACATGCACCTTTCGATCAGTCTGTGCATGCGCTGTTGGTGCTGTAATAGACTGTAAAGGTCGGTCACATCGTGACAGGGTTCAGTGTGCGTGCAGTTGGGGGGGCCATGGTAATCAGTTCAAGATACACCCTGCTTTGCCCCTTGGTTTGGTCCCAAAAGGGGGGGATGTGGCTGGACCAGGGGCCTTAGTGGAAGCCACCCCCCTGAATCAAAACCTGGGCTGGAAATGGCAGGGGTAAGGGGAGCGTAAGTAGGGAACTTGCTGGGCAGCAGATTAGGACTGTAGGTTTAGCCCAGTCATAACTTTCAGCAAGGAATTTGGCTGGGGGTGGTGGGGTATTTAAATGCAAGCGCGGGTCGCAACACCCTAGAGTCTTTCTCCTGGGAATGTTACAGAGAAGAGGTGTTGCAGCTACAGAGTGTGAGGTGAGATGGGGCGGGGGGAGAACAGTAGGCCTTGGGAGGGATGAAGTGCCGTTAACCAGGGAGAGAGGATAGAAGAGATGTGTGGGACGGCTGGCAGGGCATGCTGATAGGCCGGTGGTACTGAGGGCACGCAGGGAGGAGGGTCAGCGCGCATCACAGTAGCATCATATTTTGGGGGGGGATTAGTTGTCTCACTCAGGCACAAGATGGGACAGGCCGGTGGGAAGAGGGGGGAAGGTTGTCAGTCCTCCGCCCTTGAAGTGACTGCTGGTCGGGCTGCAACTCTCATAACGAGAGGATTCAAGGAGCCGCTGGTGTCCTTGAAAAGCAGTGTGAGGCCCTGTCTTCATTCCTTCAGCCTTTCATCCTTCCGAGGCCACTTAGATAAGTTTCAATTAGTTGCCAATAACCACGGATCCTTCGGTGGCGCTCAAGAGAACTTGCCTGGGGAAGGGATGAAAGGGCGCAATACAGGGAGAAATGCGGGAGAGACCGTAGGTAGTTTGTGCACGTGTAGCAGAGTGGACGGCCCCCTTCTGAAAAGGAGGAGGGGGGCCCTCAGGCGGGAGCCAGGAAGGACACACGTGGGTGATGATGCAGTCCCGTGAGGCTAGAGAGGCATAAGTAACAGCACATAAACGTAGGTGGGGAGTGGGTTTAGTTGGGTAAAGAGTGATCTACAATTCCGCTGTGCGGTAGGGTGGGGCTGCACCCGAGGCTCAGCCCAGGTACCATCTGTTGGCCAAGCAGCGGCGCGCATGGAGGACTACATTGCCCCGCTCGAAGTTTATATACCAGCAGGTCCTGTTTAGGACCTGCTGAGCGCGTGAAGTGGCTGGCTCGGCCTTGCTGGGGGGGGCCCGGGGGGTGGTGTGAGAGACAAATGTTGGTGTGCGAGGCTTCCGTTTTAAACATGGCAGCACATTGAGGAAAGCCAAGCCTTCTAATCATTTCAAACGAAAATGCCAAGCTTATTCGTTCTGCATTATTAAACACACTTTAAATTTCAGGTTTCAGTCTGTCTTTGACACGATGTCATTAATTTCACAAACTCGGATTAAAAAGGGAGGCTCCAGCGGGTGTACTTTCAGAGGCACAGAAGCATAAGCCCACCTTTTCTACCGAAACCAGTCTTTAATGGGCAAATTGACTGCAAAAGCTTTTCTGTCAAGTAGGTGTCAAGAGCTTACATTTCTAATGCTCATGTAATTAGTTGTTTTAGAGAAGCTATGTACACACACATTATTAAAGACTGATGCGTTTCAGTTGATAATTCATTCTGGCAGTTTAAGTGCGACTCGAAAATGCTGTTGAGAGGCAGGAGAGAGAGGAGAGAGTGGTAAGAGAACAAGTCAAACTTGCGCGCCGCAGTCACAGAAACAGGAGAAAGATGTATGTTATTTGTCTTACGGTGCTCTCTTGTGGTGAGATATGTTACGTTTCTGCAGTGTGTAAGAATTAAAACAAGCTTCACGGCAGTGGCCGCAGGCTGCCAGTGGGAGGGAACGAGCATATGGCGAGCGGCTGGGGAGTCTGGTGCGAGGCGTACGGGGCTGCGGAGGGGAGCAGGCATATGCGGTGTGAGTGAGGCCAAGCGCGCGCTGGGGAAGCGTCGCGCTTGAGTACCTCACATGCATTGGGGACAATCCTCGCTGGTTTCAAGAGTTTGTTTCGCCTACTATACTCTCCCAGAACAATGCATGCGCGTTGGTTCAGCGAGACCTAAAAACAACAAATTGAGCTTCTCAACCAATCAGGTTCATCCACCACACCCCACAACAAAGCAACAGAGGATTCAACTAATCAAATGCATCAACCCCACCCCACAACCAGGAAGTGGCCACACCCATGCAGGTGCTGAGTAACTGATCATTCTGGAGAGCTGTGAGACACAGAGCAACTGGCTGCCCTGAGCTTACCTGAAGTGCACAATGGATTCCAGGAGTCACAGAGGGAAGGAGCAGAGCGCAAGAGAAAACTGAAATTCAGCACAGCTTAACTGCAGGTGCTGGTGGAGGAGGTTGTGAGACACCACACCCAGTTATTTGGTAAGCAGTCTCTGCAGGTTGCAGAGTCTGTGAAAAGAAACACCTGGCTGGAGATCCAGTCAAAGGTGAATGCCATCGGGGTCACATCAAGGGAAATTGATGACCTTAAAAAACGGTGGTATGATCTTAGGATCATTACCATAAAAAAACTTGCAGCTCAGAGAAAAGAAGCCAGTGCCACCGGGGGAGGAAGGAGCAGGGCACTTGCACTAACAGAGCTGGAGCAGATGGTGGAGTCCACCCTGGAGCCAGAGAGTGTCCATGGGATAGGGGATGCCGACAGCTCAGCCAGAGCTGCATCAAAACAAGGTAAGCTGCACTGCATGGACTTCAACCCCCCCCCCCCCCTTCCCTGTCCCCCTTCCCCAATGTGGTTGTGTGTGTGTCACACTCCAGTACAGGTTTTAGGAATTAGCTGCAATGCATCATTGAATACGTAGTCATTGTGACATACATCAATACATTCATCACAGAAAAAAGCAAGGCCTGCCAAACACTACATCCATAAGCAGTTGAGGACTTTGCAAGTGTGTGACAGGAATGTGATTTAATAATGACACACAGGTGTACAGCACCACTGAGCCAATGTCCATTTCTGTCCACAGGAGACTCATCGCGCAAGACAGTGCTGGGAAGGGAGAAGAGGGAACCCCAAACTGAAAGGAGTGAGGACACAGGCACAAGTGCAGGGCAAAGCACAGGGCCACCACCCGCACCCCCAGCACAGGCAGGAGCAATACCAGAGCGACCCACCACAGCACCGCCTTGTTCTCCTCTGTTGTACGACTCACCACAGCAGGACTCGGCAGCACTCTCTACCACACCAGGTACAGACTCCTCTGAACTGGTAAGGCCAAGGAGGCATGATGTGCCCCCTCTCAGGATTTTTGAGTTGTCCGAAGAAGATGAAAGGGAGGGTGACACCCAAACGGCTCCACTGGAGGCAGAGAACGCTGGGGAGCAGTCCACATCCGGATTTGTGCGTACGGGTGCCAGACGCCGTAGGGTACGGGAGAGAAGCGCAACTCAGGATGGAGAGGGGGTCTTCTGTGGGCTGCAGGCCACAATGGTCAAGGTGCAGCGCCTGCAGGCAAAAGGAATATCAGCAGTTCAGAGGCAGGTGCGCAACTTAAACACCAAAATGGGCAACATAGACCGGGGCATTAGCTTCATGGCAGAGAGTATGAAAGACCTGGCAGAGGGAATGAGGGACATGTCACAGGCCATGATAGCTCTCTGAGGCGCTGTGAGAGGCAGTGCATGCAGCAAAATACGAAGGCAATGAACCGACTTGCAACAGCCACCTCCCTTCTATGTCGGCACTCTGTTGCCGTGCAAGAGGGCCTTGTGCACTGCTGCACAGATGTGTCTAGGGGGATAGGTAGATTGACATCTGCCATGGAGCTGCTACTGACAAACCAGTCAGCCAACGCTGGGGACCTAGGTGTGGGGGACACTGAAGACACCACCAGCAGGAGCAGCACTAGCACAACCATACCAGACATTAGAAGAAGCAGCAGGCGCCAATCTGCTGACCCTGAATCAACAGCCACTGTTGTAACCCAGCCTCGGGCATCCCGCACTGTTGCGCGTGGGCGCAAACAATAGTGCAGCCCACACTCCACAGGACATGTCAGGGTGAAGTAACCTGTGGCCGCCCAGTGAGGTAGTAAGACATTGAGTACCATGGTGTGCCTTTACTAATTTACCGTGGTGCCCATTCAACTACGCCATTCAAATCCAATGCCTTACTTTGGATTTGGATCCAATCTCCTTACTTACTTAGAAATAGCTGCGTGTGATCTCTGCCCGTCTCAGTCTCCCATCTGTTGCTGGCGCTGCTCCTGCTGCATAAGACTCTGGCTGTTGTGTTCCATCGTCAATGTCCTCATGATTTGTTATTTCCACTTCTGTGCCTTTCTTGGTGGCAAGGTTGTGCAGCATGGCACAGGTCGCAATGATCCTTGTGTGCTATATCTGAAGTTTGGTGGTATATTAGGAAGTGGGATATATTCCTGCGCATTGCGTATTTCATTATATAAGTTGTGTGATTGGTATGTGAGTGAATTGGACAGTCCTATATAAATTGATTACCAAGGGGAAGTCATATTTTCTCTACATCATATTATTATTCCCTGAGATTTAGTTGGCATACAAAGATCTCTGCAGCAGGTATCTTAGCCCCGTAAGATATTTTAAAATACAGACTTTGTAACCAATTAAGTAAAGAACAGTGCCCACAATTTAGCTTTAAACATCGTAAGCTAAAGTGTGAGTGCCACAGTTGCTTTAGTAGTAAACAAATAAAAAAAACAATTGCATTGTTATCTGTTTGTTTACTTTTAAAACAATTGCTGCACCCGTGCTTTAGCTTATGATGTTCAAAGACATGGGGCCAGAAGTAGATAATCCTATTTTACCGATTCTAAAATACCGAATTTTACCGATTTGGTATTTTAGAATTGGAAAATGGGACGTAGGTAATAAATCGGTAAAATGTACCGAATCGGTAAAATTTGGAATACCGAATCGGTAAATACCGAATTGGTAATACCTATGGGTCTCCAGGCCCATAGGGATGAATGGGTATTACCGATTTGGTATTTACCGAATAGGAATGAATGGGAATTACCGATTCGGTATTTACCGATTCTGTATTTACCGAATCGGTAAATATCGAATCGGAAATACAAACTAGCATTTGCAATGCAATAGGTCTCACATTAGGAAAGTGTGCGCTATTGGTATTGTAAATGACACATTTTTTTAAATATGTGTTGGCCTTGAAAATATATAAATTAATAGCATTGTTATTCACAAAGCCAATAGCTTACACTTTCCTAATGCAAGTCCTATTGGCTATGGCAATGCTTGTTGGTAGCAAGCAAGAACAGTGCTGATGTGGTGCTGAGTGATGATGTGGTTGGGCTGAGTGATATGGTGGTGTCCCAGAGTGATGTGGTGGTCTCCCAGAGTGATGTGGTGGTGTCCCAGAGTGATGTGGTGGTGTCCCGGAGTGATGTGGTGGTGTCCCCGAGTGATGTGGTGGAGTTCCCGAGTGATGTGATGATGTCCCTGAGTGATGTGGTGGTGTTCCCGAGTGATGTGATGGTGTCCCTGAGTGATGTGGTGGTGTCCCTGAGTGATGGAGGGTGGAGTTGGAGGGTGAAGTTGGATTGTGGAGGTGGAGTTGGAGGTTGGAGTTGGAGTTGGAGGGTGGAGTTGGAGATGGAGGGTGGAGTTGGAGTTGGAGGGTGGAGTTGATGGAAGGAGTGTGGAGTGTGGAGGTGGAGTTGGAGGGTGGAGGTGGAGTTGGAGGGTGGAGGTGGAGTTGGAGGGTGGAGTTGGAGTTGGAGGGTGGAGTTGGAGGGTGGAGTGTGGAGTTGGAGGGTGGAGTGTGGAGTTGGAGGGTGGAGTGTGGAGGTGGAGTTGGAGTTGGAGGGTGGAGGTGAGTTGGAGGGTGGAGGTGAAGTTGGAGTTGGAGGGTGGAGTTGGAGGGTGGAGTTGGATGGTGGAGTTGGGAGATGGAGTTGGAGGGTGGAGTTGGAGGGTGGAGTTGGAAGTTGGAGGGTGGAGTTGGAAGTTGGAGGGTGGAGTTGGAAGTTGGAGGGTGGAGGGTGGAGTTGGAGGGTGTGAGGGTGAGGGTGTGAGGGTGAGGGGATGTGAGGGTCAGGGGGTGAGGGGGTGTGATGGTGTGTGAGGTGAGTGAGGATGAGTGAGGGTTGTGAGGGTGAGGGAGGGTGTGAGGGTTGTAAGGGTGAGGGCGAGGGGGTGTGAAGGTGAGTGAGGGTGGATGAGGGGTGTGAGTGTGGGTGAGTGAGGGTGTGTGAGGGTGAGAGGATGTGAGGGTGTGGGGTGAGGAGGTGTGAGGGTGAGTGAGGGTGGTGAGTGTGAGTGAGGGTGTGAGGGTTGTGAGGGTGAGGGTGAGTGAGGGTTGTATGGGTGAGGGGGTGTGAGGGTGTGAAGGTGAGTGAGGGTGGGTGAGGGGTGTGAGTGTGGGTGAGTGAGGATGTGTGAGGGTGAGATGATGTGAGGGTGTGTGGTGAGGAGGTGTGAGGGTGAGGGGGGTGAGGGTGTGAGGGTGAGTGAGGGTGTGTGAGGGTGAGGGTGAGTGAGGGTGAGGTGAGGGGTGTGAGGGTGAGGGTGAGGGTGTGATGGTGTGTGAGGGTGTGAGGGTGTGTGAGGGTGTGAGCGTGAGTGAGGGTGTGTGAGGTTGAGATCGGGTATGAGGGGGTGTGATGGTGAGTGAGGGTGTGAGGGTGAGTGAGGGTGAGGGTTGTGAGGGTGAGGGTGTGAGGGTGAGTGAGGGTATGAGGGGTGAGGGTGTGAGGGAGGGTGAGGGTGAGGGGATGTGAGGGTGAGGGGGTGTGAGGGTGAGGGGGTGTGATGGTGAGTGAGGGTGAGGGGGTGAGGGTGTCAGGGTGAGGGTGTGAGGGTGAGTGAGGGTGAACAATTTACACTCAATGGAAAACATAAACAGGGAAAAGGCATGCACTTTCAGAGGTCGTGGGCCGGTTATCTCAGTGTTCTGGTATACACTGCACGATATACAAGTGGTTCAACAATTTAAAAAAGTACACCAACACATACTCACATCAGTAACAGTGTGTAGGACTGTTTCACGCGCAGACAGGCCATTTCCATCGCCTCGTCCAGTGCCTAGACCATGTACACGGACCCTACAGAGAGTTGCACAAAGCATTGGGAGAGCCTCCTCTGCTACAGCTGGTGCCCAGCAAGGTGCAGGCAGCCTCACCGTATAATCCATTCTTATTGTAAGGAGTGCAGATTTTGCAGGCACAGGGCCGGCATGTAGAGCCGGTTACACACAGCAAGGACAATCCATATAGGAGCACAAAGATGGTCGATCTATACCAATATACAGATGAAACATACACTCTAAATGACAGCACTTGAGGGGCAGTCTACCAAGGAACGCACTGCAGAGGCACATGTATGCTGCAAAAGAAATACCTGCACGTGTACACTGTATATATAACCTGTATGTACACAGACTTGTTACAAACAAGCAGGCTATATTTTAAGACCCCCAGAATCTGCTTTAGCAGCATGTGAGCACAGAGAGTACATTTGCACGCAATCGAGGATGAGTTACCTGTAGGAGTAGCAGGTACACAAGACACAGGAGAAGCCTTCACAAAATATCTGCTCATGAGATCTACGTTTGTGCACAGCCACGCAATCTATGCATTTGCACAAAGTAGAAGTAGTTTGCACATATCCAGACTGAGCCTAGTAGTGTATGAGCAGAGATAAAGTTAGCTGTGCATGTTCAGAATGAATTAGCAAGCTGTGCATATACAAACTGTTACAATAGTCCATACTTGTGCATTGGATAAACCATTTGTTTACACACGCAAAGCATGAGCAATCGGTACAGAGAAAGGAAACCTGGGCAATCAATGTATGCGTATACAGGGCCGGCTTTAGGGCAGTGCGACTGGTGCGGCCTCACTGGGCGTTGACCTGTGGAGGGGGCGCTCTGACCTCAAGGGGGGCGCTGTGTTTAGTAATATCTTATGATTGGCGGTCCTGGGGTGTGGGACGCCAAAAGTGATTGCTGCACCTGACGCCACCTGCGCTAAAGAAGGCCCTGTACCTATATCTGAACTATCGCAAGCAGACACAATAGCCCAGTCAGTCCAAGCATTATACATAGAAAAGTGACACCCTGTGCTTGTAAATAAGGAGCTTTAGCCATCTGTACAGGCCTATATATATGTGCACATTGTAGTACCTGCACGCACATGAATGGCCTGTAAAATGAAGACACTCAGTTGTGGCTAGCACTGTACACTTTAGTACATGGCCCTTTAGCAGTCCGTACATGTGCATTTTGTACATGCACCTTTCGATCAGTCTGTGCATGCGCTGTTGGTGCTGTAATAGACTGTAAAGGTCGGTCACATCGTGACAGGGTTCAGTGTGCGTGCAGTTGGGGGGGGCCAAGGTAATCAGTTCAAGATACACCATGCTTTGCCCCTTGGTTTGGTCCCAAAAGGGGGGGATGTGGCTGGACCAGGGGCCTTAGTGGAGGCCCCCCCCCCTAGATCAAAACCTGGGCTGGAAATGGCAGGGGTAAGGGGAGCGTAGGCAGGGGACGTGCTGGGCAGCAGATTAGGACTGTAGGTTTAGCCCAGTCATAACTTTAAGCAAGTAATTTGGCTGGGGGTGGTGGGGTATTTAAACGCAAGTGCGGGTCGCAGCACCCTAGAGTCTTTCTCCTGGGAATGTTACAGAGAAGAGGTGTTGCAGCTACAGAGTGTGAGGTGAGATGGGGCAGGGGGAGAACAGTAGGCCTTGGGAGGGATGAAGTGCTGTTAACCAGGGAGAGAGGATAGAAGAGATGTGTGGGAAGGCTGGCAGGGCATGCTGATAGGCCGGTGGTACTGAGGGCACGCAGGGAGGAGGGTCAGCGCGCATCACAGTACCATCATATTGTGGGGGGGGATTAGTCGTCTCACTCAGGCACAAGATGGGACAGGCCGGTGGGAAGGGGGGGAAGGTTGTCAGTCCTCCGCCCTCGAAGTGACTGCTGGTCAGGCTGCAACTCTCATAACGAGAGGATTCAAGGAGCCGCTGGTGTCCTTGAAAAGCAGTGTGAGGCCCTGTCTTCATTCCTTCAGCCTTTCATGCTTCCGAGGCCACTTAAATAAGTTTCAATTAGTTGCCAATAACCACGGGTCCTTCGGTGGCGCTCAAGAGAACTTGCCTGGGGAAGGGAGAAATGCGGGAGATACCATAGGTAGTTTGTGCAGGTGTGGCAGAGTGAACGGCCGCCTTCTGAAAAGGAGGAGGGGGGCCCTCAGGCGGGAGCCAGGAAGGACACACGTGGGTAATGATGCAGTCGCGTGAGGCTAGAGAGGCATAAGTAACAGCACGTAAACGTAGGTGGGGAGTGGGTTTAGTTGGGTAAAGAGTGATCTACAATTCCGCTGGGCGGTAGGGTGGGGCTGCACCCGAGGCTCAGCCCAGGTACCATCTGTTGGCCAAGCAGCGGTGCGCATGGAGGACTACATTGCCCCGCTCGAAGTTTATATGCCAGCAGGTCATGTTTAGGACCTGCTGAGCGTGTGAAGTGGCTGGCTCGGCCTTGCTGTGGGGGGGCCGGGGGGGTGGTGTGAGAGACAAATGTTGTTGTGCGAGGCTTCCGTTTTAAACATGGCAGCACATTGAGGAAAGCCAAGCCTTCTAATCATTTCAAACGAAAATGCCAAGCTTATTCGTTCTGCATTATTAAACACGCTTTAAATTTCAGGTTTCAGTCTGTCTTTGACACGATGTCATTAATTTCACAAACTCGGATTAAAAAGGGAGGCTCCAGCGGGTGTACTTTCAGAGGCACAGAAGCATAAGCCCACCTTTTCTACCGAAACCAGTCTTTAATGGGCAAATTGACTGCAAAAGCTTTTCTGTCAAGTAGGTGTCAAGAGCTTACATTTCTAATGCTCATGTAATTAGTTGTTTTAGAGAAGCTATGTACACACACATTATTAAAGACTGATGCGTTTCAGTTGATAATTCATTCTGGCAGTTTAAGTGCGACTCGAAAATGCTGTTGAGAGGCAGGAGAGAGAGGAGAGAATGGTAAGAGAACAAGTCAAACTTGCGCGCCGCAGTCACAGAAACAGGAGAAAGATGTATGTTATTTGTCTTACGGCGCTCTCTTGTGGTGAGATATGTTACGTTTCTGCAGTGTGTAAGAATTAAAACAAGCTTCTCGGCAGTGACCGCAGGCTGCCAGTGGGAGGGAACGAGCATATGGCGAGCGGCTCGGGAGTCTGGTGCGAGGCGTAGGGGGCGGCGGAGGGGAGCAGGCATATGCGATGTGAGTGAGGCCAAGCGCGCGCTGGGGAAGCGTCGCGCTTGTGTACCTCACATGCATTGGGGACAATCCTCGCTGGTTTCAAGAGTTTGTTTCGCCTACTATACTCTCGCAGAACAATGCATGCGCGTTGGTTCAGCGAGACCTAAAAACAACAAATTGAGCTTCTCAACCATTCAGGTTCATCCACCACACCCCACAACAAAGCAACAGAGGATTCAACTAATCAAATGCATCAACCCCACCCCACAACCAGGAAGTGGCCACACCCATGCAGGTGCTGAGTAACTGATCATTCTGGAGAGCTGTGAGACACAGAGCAACTGGCTGCCCTGAGCTTACCTGAAGTGCACAATGGATTCCAGGAGTCACAGAGGGAAGGAGCAGAGCGCAAGAGAAAACTGAACTTCAGCACAGCTTAACTGCAGGTGCTGGTGGAGGAGATTGTGAGACACCACACCCAGTTATTTGGTAAGCAGTCTCTGCAGGTTGCAGAGTCTGTGAAAAGAAACACCTGGCTGGGGATCCAGTCAAAGGTGAATGCCATCGGGGTCACATCAAGGCATATTGATGACCTTAAAAAACGGTGATTTGATCTTAGGATCATTACCAGAAAAAACCTTGCAGCTCAGAGAAAAGAAGCCAGTGCCACCGGGGGAGGAAGGAGCAGGGCACCTGCACTAACAGAGCTGGAGCAGATGGTGGAGTCCACCCTGGAGCCAGAGAGTGTCCATGGGATAGGGGATGCCGACAGCTCAGCCAGAGCTGCATCAAAACAAGGTAAGCTGCAAGGACTTCAACCCCCCTCCCTTCCCTGTCCCCCTTCCCCAATTTGTGTGTGTGTCACACTCCATAAGCAGTTGAGGACTTTGTAATTGTGTGACAGGAATGTGATTTAATAATGAGACACAGGTGTACAGCACCACTGAGCCAATGTCCATTTCTGTCCACAGAAGACTCATCGCGCAAGACAGTGCTGCGAAGGGAGAAGAGGGGACCCCAAACTGAAAGGAGTGAGGACGCAGGCACAAGTGCAGGGCAAAGCACAGGGCCGCCACCCGCACCCCCAGCACAGGCAGTAGCAATACCAGAGCGACCCACCACAGCACCGCCTTGTTCTCCTCTGTTGTACGACTCAAAACAGCAGGACTCAGCAGCACTCTCTCCTACACCAGGTACAGACTCCTCTGAACTGGTAAGGCCAAGGAGGCATGATGTGCCCCCTCTCAGGATTTTTGAGTCGTCCGAAGAAGATGAAAGGGAGGGTGACACCCAAAGGGCTTCACTGGAGGCAGAGAACGCTGGGGAGCAGTCCACATCCGGATTTGTGCGTACCGGTGCCAGACGCCGTAGGGTACGGGAGAGAAGCGCAACTCAGGATGGAGAGGGGGTTTTCTGTGGGCTGCAGGCCACAATGGTCAAGGTGCAGCGCCTGCAGGCAAAAGGAATATCAGCAGTTCAGAGGCAGGTGCGCAACTTAAACACCAAAATGGGCAACATAGACCGGGGCATTAGCTACATGGCAGAGAGTATGAAAGACATGGCAGAGGGAATGAGGAACATGTCACAGGCCATGATGGCTCTCTGAGGCGCTGTGAGAGGCAGTGCATGCAGCAAAATACGAAGGCAATGAACCGACTTGCAACAGCCACCTCCCTTCTATGTCGGCACTCTGTTGCCGTGCAAGAGGGCCTTGTGCACTGCCGCACAGATGTGTCTAGGGGGATAGGTAGACTGGCATCTGCCATGGAGCTGCTACTGACAAACCAGTCAGCCAACGCTGGGGACCTAGGTGTGGGGGACACTGAAGACACCACCAGCAGGAGCAGCACTAGCACACCCATACCAGACATTAGAAGAAGCAGCAGGCACCAATCTGCTGACCCTGAATCAACAGCCACTGTTGTAACCCAGCCTCGGGCATCCCGCACTGTTGCGCGTGGGCGCAAACAATAATGCAGCCCACACTCCACAGGACATGTCAGGGTGAAGTAACCTGTGACCGCCCAGTGAGGTAGTAATGATTTTACAGCAGATGATAGGAGTGTACTGCCGTGCACCTCCGCTCTTGTGGAGGCAGCGGAACCTGCTTTTTAGAAGTCCAAATGTGCGTTCAACAACGTTGCGTGTTGCTCTGTGTGCCACATTATAACGCCTCTCACTCCTGGTAGATGGATTCAGGTAGGGGGTGAGAACAAAGGACCGCAGAGCATAAGCACTATAGCCTAGGTGGAAAAGAGGGTGCCATTAGTTACATACTCTATATACATTCATCTGCAGTAAGTATCAGGGTGTGTCACAGTTATTTACCTAGCAAGTATCCTTCACCAAAATCTCCAGCAGCAAGGCGTGTGTAGATCCCACTGTTCTGGAATATGTATGAGTCATGGGTACTCCCAGGGAATTTGGCCACAATGTCTGTTATAATGTTGTCAGCGTTGCATATCACCTGCACATTGATAGAGTGGGTTGACTTTCGGTTCCTGTATATGTGTTCTGTGGCTGCAGATGGGCAGATTGGGATGTGGGTGCCATCTATACAGCCTATGACGTGAGGGAAGTGTGCCAGTTGATAAAACTCAGTTTTGGTCTTCAGCAGTTCTGTATGTGTGTCAGGGAAGCTGATGTAATGATGCATTCTCTGCATCATGGCCTCCAGAAACTTCCTGAAGAAACGGGACAGGCAGCTCTGGGACACACCACCTACCGCAGCAATGACACTCTGGTAACTCCCAGATGCAAGCAGGTGTAGGCTACAGAGCACCTGGAACTGGGGTGGGATGGCGTGCACCCTTGGTGTTGGGTCCTCCAGGAGTGGGTGCAGGTCCCTGATCAAGTCCAGGATGGTTTGGGGGTATAGCCTGTACCTTTGCAATATCTCTGGCTCAGTGAGTTGGAAGAGTGTAATCCTCTGCCTGTAGATTTGCTCCTCCCTTCTCCAGACCATCTCTCCTGCAGCCTGTAGCTGTAGCCACCTTGCAATGATGTAGAATGCCGCCATTCTGGTCACACTGTTGCATTTTGGGGCCTTTTTTATAGCCTGCACCTGGTTACCACCTGCTTTCACTCCATGGTAAATACCGACTCTTAAATACCGAATTTCATGAAATTCGGTATTTTTGAGGTTTCCTACATCTCAAAACTCAAGTTTTTACCATTTCTTAAATACCGATTCGGTAAATAAGAAATTGGTATATTAGAATTTGGTAAATTCCGAATCGGTAAATTACCGACTCTTATTTACCGAATCAGTATATTTTAGCCTCCTACATCTCAAAAACCAAATACCAGTCGGTAACGGCTGAAATTCGGTACTTTCGGCCGTTACCGTCCGGTATTTGGCTACCTACATCTGGCCCTTTGTGCGGGTTCCTCCATTGTAACAAAAGTAAGTAGGGGGACGCCGTCTACCCGGTGGTACCCCGACGCGAGCCCTGATTAGGGATGCTGAAGCTGTCGTCGGATGGAGGTCTAAGCACCTACACGAAACCTCATCCTACCAAATAATATGCAGTGAATTTCCGGAGCTATTTGGCGGCGATTTTGACAGCGCTCGAGGGCCGTGTCCCTGGAGGCAGTATCTGCCGTAGTGTGCTTGCCTGGACTCAAAATGGCTGATGCTAGGCCAACCATCTAAAGCTGAACCACAAGTGCCTCAGGCCAACCCAGTTAGCGCTACAGTACTGCACTGTGACTTTCCCCTATGTTAGAGTGCACATCAAAAGCCGGCAGGAGCACTTATTCATGTGTCTACTACGCCACCTGGAGGCAGGATTCACCCAACGGTGTGCCTGACCGTAAGATGGCACCATGCTTATGAGCAGCTACCGCTAGAACCTTCCCAGTCCTTGCTATACTTACCGTCTTACAGCCTGTCTACAGGGGTGTAGTTGTACAGCACAGTCTTATACATAATTACTGGAATGTCACCGAAATACTGAAGAGTTGTTCTGAAGCCCCTCTACCCATTGTGGGGGACCCAGAGACACTGTGCTCCTTGATGAAAGCAGACAATTTTGCGAAACCTGGCCCCCACTCACCAGCGCCCAAGGGGCTGAGACACCAGTCACCACATCTACCAGTACCCATGGGGCTTTGACAACCTTCCAGCTTCTACTAGTATCCACCAGCTTCTGCCAGTATCCACGCACTGTGACAAACCCAGACAGCTGCCCAGATAGAGACCGCAACGAGACAAACCGGGAAGAGAAGGGACTTCAGCCCCCATCATCCAATGCGGCTGAGCACTGCCGCTGCTGATAACAGTCATGCGCCAGGAGGAACTTACCTGGGCCTTAGGTCTCCCACAGTGCGGAAGACCGCAGTGAGACGAACCGGGGAGAGAAGGGACTCCAGCCCCCATCATCTAACGTGGCTGAGCACCGCCGCTTCTGCCAGGAGGTGCTTATCTTGGCCACAGGGTGCCCGGGCAAAGGGCAGGCACGTCAGCGCCCGTCCACAACCGACTATGGCCGGGCTGGGCTCACTCTCTTGGCTCCATGCTAGCAGGACGGTCGCTGACATTAACGTGTGGATCAGCTTTGCATCATTCAACACCAGCAAGGAGCTAGGAAGGCAAGGAAGTGGTTTGTTGCTGATGCAGGACACTGATTGTAGAACAGGCATGTGCGAGTACTTTTCCCATTCCTCTGGATTGTCGTAATCACTTTGCCTCATGTTTGGGAGGTGGGTTTACAGGATAAAAGACCCATGGCGAAGAGGAAAGCCGCACCCACGTGCTCCCCACATGCCTCAAATAAGGGAACCATCAACGCATTTTTTATAAAAGCTGTGGGGGCCATTACAAAAGAAATAGATAAGGTGGAGAGGCAACTCTCTCCCAGGACAAGGCAGGGGGAGTATCATCATTCCTGGGTGAGTCCTTGGGTCTGGCAGCTGAAAAATCTTTATAGGGAGCACTGGGACAAGGGCAACAAGAGGAGGACCCAGGGTCCCCCAGCCTTAGTCCTAGCCCTAGCCAAACTAACACTGCTGCTGGACAGATCATACGGAATAGGGCTATGATGGCAATCACCCTTGGTGCTGATTTCAGTGACCCCTGCGCCCAAGAAACAACGGAAAGTGAATAAGAAAACAGTTCCAGTAAAGAAGGGGGAGGGCAATGCAAGCATGGACATTAAGGTCACCGAGTTCTTTCAAGAATTATGGCTGCCCTTGAATGTGGAAGCATTGACTGGTCTATTGAATAACTTTTTTTAATGAAATCTCTAAAATTTTGGATGACACCAGAGTCACATTTGGCAAAGTTGATAAAGCATTGTCTCCCCTTATTCAGGCCACGAAGACAGCAGGTTCCCACCACAAAATTGCTCAACCAATTACTCTCCCTGTAGTGGCCCACACCGAGACCCAGACTCCTCAAATAATCTCTGGTGCAACAGGGTTTGTGACACAGGTTTCGAATTTGGGGATAAGTTTATCCCGACCACCGGTTTTCCAGAATAGTGTCCGACTCAAAGGGGTCACCACCCACAACAACGGCCAGTCAGCAGGGATAGTGGGTCGTCCCAAATACGCCAGACCTACCAGTTATCAATCTCCCACCAGCGAACTGCCCTTATACCGTGGTCCTGGTAGGTGTACCAGGACTAAACAGTGCAAAGGACGAGCCCACCAACCAGTTGATTAATAATGTATCACACTGGTTATGTAAATATGCTAGGTTTAATATGGCTGAGCATAGGCACATTTTGATGGCTAGGAGGGTAGCGTGGATTGGTAGGACTAAGAAAACACTTTTAGGAGACAGCGTGATTGTCACTTTAGATACCCAGAACTGGCACACAAGATTCTGTCTCATTCTTTGCAATAATTTTCAGTAGAATTGGGGATTAAACCACTACCTGTGTTTTTTATAGGCCACCCTTTAGTCCTACACCACCCCAACGCTTTGTTGAGTATGAAGAGGGCTCTAGCCTGTGTGGGGGATCCCCAATATTACGCAATGCATTCACCCCCCTGAGGGATCTAAATGATAGAGACTGACTACAAGTGGAGAGGGTATGGGCTGAGTTATTGACATTTGGGTCGAGCCCCCTGTTGAACCCCGTGTGACGGGGGAGACCAATTCTGGAAAATTAACAGGCCTTTCTCCCGAGCCTAGGGACCAAAGTCAGACGGGGCTAGGTACTGCAGGGATGGCTACCATTGCCCCTTCCTTTATTCAGGGTGGGCTCATTGAATTATTTAAAAATAGTCTCCTGGAACGTTGTAGGTTTAGCTAGTAAATTCTTGGATGAGCAGTGGCTCCAATATATCAGAGATTTTCACATAATATGTATTCAGGAAACGTGGTAACCAGTTAATAAATTTTTTATAGAGGGCTACAAAACTTTTTCTGCCCGGCAGTAAGGTCTAGTTCAGGGAGAGCAAGGGGTGTCTTATTATGTTTATAGACCTCAGGATTCACGGTATGTGGAAGACCTTGTTGTGGGACAAGAACTCACATTAGCGAGTGAATCATATTGATTTGTTCTAATTCATTTTTATAACGCGAGACCACAATCACAGGGATCGGCTAGCCTTGATGAATTAAGTAGAAGGTTGGAGCAATTCCAGGGGGAAGGCCTGTCGCAGTCTCAATTAATCCTAGTGGGAGATTTGAATTGCCATCTATGTTCCAACTTAATGGTGACCCATCGAGAATGGTCGACTTGCACAATAAGTGAGGGACTTCATATGGAACATACTCGGAAGGGGGGATTTGAGTGTCCTCTAAACACATATGGCCTAACTCATACTTTGGACCTGATTGCTACCCACCCTGACTCACCTGTGCCCCTGACCTACAAAGGTAGAGGCTTTTCATAATTTATTAATTTCATATTTGTGTCTTTCACATTGAGGTGGTTTATATCCTTTTTTAATATTCACTACTGTATATTTAGTGACCACAATCCTGTGACTATGTCACTTGTAGCCCCTTGGAATCATCCTGTACCCGTAGGATAACTGGGGGAACGATCTCTGCAAATGACCAAGGAAGGCGTCTACAGTGGACACAGGTCGACAATGTTGCTTTTAATATTTCACTTTTCAATATAGGAAAACAGGAGATTTTGAGATGTTTAGACTCGCAAGTACAGGGGGAAGAAATAATGTATGTATTTATTGCTATCATACAAGTAGTGGACGGTTTATTAACAGTCCTGGCGAACCCCTCTAGCATGGATGTCCCAAGATGGTTTGTTGGGGAGTGCTCTTGGGTCCTTAGAGATCTTAAGATGGGCCTTAAACAGACACTGAGAGACAAGTGTCAGGTGGCGGCCTGCCCTAGAATATACAAGCAAACTGTCAAGGGGCAGAAGTGCTTACTGCAATAAAAAAGCCTGGGAGGACCTAACAGAGGTATCTGGACAAAAGGCCTGTACCCGTTTTTGGAGGGTCATTAATAACCCATGTTTTGAAGATCTGAACAAACCAGGGCTAAGTCATAACAGCTCACCAGAGCAATGGCAGTCTTATTCTGAGGGTGTTTATAATCATTCCCACAGAGAGGAACAATCACAGGAATTCAATCCTTACCACAGATCTGATCCCATTACCTTTACTCTGGATGAGGTCAGATTAGGAATTGAGAGACTCTCGCGGAATAAGGCGCCAGAACCAGATGGGATCCCGCCAGATCTCTTCCACTGTAATATAGAGATATGGGCCCCTCTCCTCGTGAGGGTTTTCAATGGCAGTAGTAGCAACAGCAATGCCAGCTACCGCCACCATTGTACAAATTTTTAAGAAGGGAGATAGGGACAGCCCACATTGTTATCACCCCATATCCTTTATTGATGTGACAACGAAGGTTCCCGGTCGGGTCCTTTTGAATAGGTTTTCCGAAGGGCAGAGGCTAAGCAAATATTATCGGATGTATAATATGGGTTCCGTGCTGGTAAATCCCCACAGATCAATGCCTCAATCTTTACCTTATAATTGCAAAATACACAGTAGCTAGATCGGGGGCATTGTTTCTATGTTTTAAGGACCTTACTGTGGCCTTTGATTGAGTGAACCGCTGTAAACTCCTTGGAGAACTCGGGGTGGACCCGGCAATAACTAATAGCCTAATGACCCTACACTTGAACACCACTGCAATAGTCAGATACACCCAGGAGGGGAAAACCACTGGTCATTTTAACTGCTCTAGTGGGGTCAGACAGGGTTGTATATTAGAGCCTTTTTTGTTTACACTACACATGAAGTGTCTAGACTCAGCCATGATGGCCTTACAGGCTGACACCCGAGGATAGGCACGAGACCAGTCTCTGTTTTGCAATACATGCGGATGACGCTGTACTTCTTGCACGTACCCCGAAGGACTTACAGCTTTTATTAGATGGGTTTGTGACTTTTATGGATACGATGGATCTGTCACCTAATCTAACTAAATCCTATATAAAGGAAATTGGCAGAGCAGGAAGCCCAATACATACAAAGTAGGCGCACATAGTGTAGGGAAAGTACCAGCTTTTTCTTATCTGGGCATTATATTCAATGAGAAATTGAATTTTAAACAAGTATTAGAGGAGACGTGTCTAGGAATGACAAGGTCTACTGGAGCAATTGCAAACTATGCTCATAGATTAGGCAATTAGTCACCGGGGACAATTTTAAAGTTATACAACTCCTTTTGTATTTCTAAAGTTTTATACGGTAGTGAGGTATGGGGGGGATACATGGTGGCTAACAAATTACAAACTGAAGAAAATACATATTTTAGGCAGCTTTTGAAAGTCCCTCATAAGTACACCTGTTTACTCCGTATATGAGGAAAAGGGGTCTAAGTATATCTCTGCTATGGTGGCTGTTAAACCCCTACTGTGTTGGGTGAAGATCTGGTCCAACGAGGAGGCAGGTTTTAACAGGCTGGTAATCAAGGATTGCCTTTCTCTTGATTAAGCGTTAAACATTCTGTGGTCAAAATATGTAAAGGGCACCCTCACCGTATTAGGACGCGAAAATCTGTTTATTAATCATGATAAGGTGACTGATTCACGAGTGTGTGTGTGTAAAGGTACGGTCCTGAGGCGGAAGCCGGGACCATAGCGATTTATACATTGTACTGAGAGTTTTTAATTTGCTTTTAAACTCCTTATTGTGAAATTGAACTGATTTTAAAACTAGCGTTTTTTGCACTGTATCCCACAGGGGGCTCGAACCGGAGCCAAAGCCTCCGTGGGTCCCGCCATCTTGCTTGAGGAGCTGGGCGAGCAGACTAGTGCTCTGCCCCTCCCGCCCCCACGTGCATAAAAACCAGGATGGTAACAGCACCCCCACTGATTCACGAGTGTGTGTGTGTAAAGGTACGGTCCTGAGGCGGAAGCCGGGACCATAGCGATTTATACATTGTACTGAGAGTTTTTAATTTGCTTTTAAACTCCTTATTGTGAAATTGAACTGTTTTTAAAACTAGCGTTTTTTGCACTGTATCCCACAGGGGGCTCGGACCGGAGCCAAAGCCTCCGTGGGTCCCGCCATCTTGCTTGAGGAGCTGGGGGAGCAGACTAGTGCTCTGCCCCTCCCGCCCCCACGTGCATAAAAACCCGGATGGTAACAGCACCCCCACTGATTCACGAGTGTGTGTGTGTAAAGGTACGGTCCTGAGGCGGAAGCCGGGACCATAGCGATTTATACATTGTACTGAGAGTTTTTAATTTGCTTTTAAACTCCTTATTGTGAAATTGAACTGTTTTTAAAACTAGCGTTTTTTGCACTGTATCCCACAGGGGGCTCGAACCGGAGCCAAAGCCTCCGTGGGTCCCGCCATCTTGCTTGAGGAGCTGGGCGAGCAGACTAGTGCTCTGCCCCTCCCGCCCCCACGTGTATAAAATGGTACATCGACATAGGGAGCGCAGCGGGCGCGCCGTAGGCGCGCCGCAGGCCCGCCAAAGGCAAGCCCGTCTGCGCGCCGTCCGCGCCAGACCCGCGCCTAGGGCTGGAACCTCTGCCCCGATCGACGTAAACTCATCCCCGCGGCTTATCTACTCCAGTAACACTCTTAGAACCTGGAGTTGTAGATCTAACTCAGCAGGCTGCACTATTCTGAAAATGGGGCCCAACATAGGGAAGACCCGTGGCAAATGCCCCAATTGCTCACAGACTTTGCCAAGACTGAGCTGGGATCCGGCTGTGCCCCCTAGGGACAACAAGGAAAAGCCTCCTAGGAAAAGCCAGGCTTCGGTGAAGTGTCTTTTACTCAACGCCAGATCCCTGGTCAAACATAGTACTGAAATAGCGGATTTGATCCAGGACTCCGGAGTGATGATAGCTTTCATCACAGAGTCCTGGACCGATGCCGCCTCTGGCCCTGACATTGTCAACGCCACCCCACCAAACTACGTTTGTCACACACAAAATAGAGAGAAAAAGAAAGGTGGTGGCTTAGCCATTATTTACCACCGCTCATTTAGAGGGTACTTCCATCAGGGACCCGCAGGTCCAGATGAGTCTCTTCTTTTTAACTTCACCCTATCTGACCATCAAACTTTTAGAGGTTGCCTGATTTATAGACCGCCCGGACCGAAAGCACCTTTCTTTTTAGCTCTAGGTGAAATAATGGAAACTGCCGCCACCACCCAATCTTTCACAGTACTTGGCGATTTTAACTTCTACCTTGAATGCGGTTCGGACCCAGACACATCTGACCTAACGGACCTGCTCCAGGGGCTGGATCTGAGGCAACTGGTCAGAGGTCCCACCCACAAGGCAGGACATACCTTGGATGGTGTTTTTTCGAATCACCCGACCCTTAACGTACTATCAATCCAGCCCTTATCCTGGTCGGACCATTCAACTGTCTATTTTAATCTGGCCTTAGTCCCACCGGGAAGACCGGCTAAAATTAGATCCACCCCACGACAGATTAGGAAATGGAATGGTATAAAACATGAAGAACTGGAACGTGTTCTAAAGTCCAATCTGGAACCGTTATCAGGAAACACGGAACAAGCAACTCAGGCCTACACGAGATGGCTGGAGGCTGCATGTATACAACTTACCCCCCTAAAACCTTTCTCCCTACTCTGGTGATTCCCTCCGCCCCCT
This sequence comes from Lissotriton helveticus, assembly GCF_964261635.1. Lineage (NCBI taxonomy): Eukaryota > Metazoa > Chordata > Amphibia > Caudata > Salamandridae > Lissotriton > Lissotriton helveticus. The sequence goes on along the minus strand of NC_136068.1, from coordinate 1,492,070,656 downwards.
GGTTCTCAAAAGAGATCAGGGATTTTAAAATTGGGTGCAAAAAAAAAGAAAAAATCTGGCGAACAACTTTTAGTGAATCTGACAAAAAAATTCTAAACATTGAACAAAGAGCGTACAAAGATAAGATCCAGCAGGCCAAGCGAGCTTTTTTTACGAAGAAGGTCAAAGAAGCCAGCAACGCCCCAAAAGAGCTTTTTCGAATGATATCCACTTTGGCAGTCCCCAATACCATAGAGGTACCCCCCAGTCTCCTTCTTTGTGAGAAGCTGGCTACCTTCTTTCGCGAAAAAGTTGAAAACATTTTCTCTCCCTTAGATAATCAAATAAAAGCTCTATTGGAACTTCCCACGAATATAGCGGAATCAGACACCGGCCCAGAAAAAATGCTATTTTTCCCCCAAATTAGTGAGGAAGAGGTCATGAGCCGACTCCAGAAGATAAAATCCGGCTCCCCTCACGATCCTTGCCCGGCCTCCATTACCAAATTAGTGCCAGGCTCCATTGCAGTCGGACTCACCCCCCTCCTCAATCTTATGCTGGATAGAGGGGAATTCCCTGCAAAATGGAAGCGTGCTTCCATTTTACCCCTCCTAAAAAAAAACAATCTGGACATAGCCGATTTAAACAATTATCGGCCTATTGCAAGACTGCCCCTTCCAGCCAAAATTATTGAAGGTTTTTTAAATACCCAACTAAGCACCTTCCTGAGAACAGGAGAACATCTAGACCCTAGCCAACATGGTTTCCGTGCAGAACACAGCACGGAATCTGCTTTAATTAAATCAGTGGAAGATATTAGAAGAGTGCTGGATGGAGGAGGTAGAGCTGCCCTGATCCTGCTGGACCTCTCCGCGGCCTTCGACACGGTCCACCACAAACTGTTGGTGGACCGGTTGAGGGCCTGCGGAGTTCAAGGCAAGGCGCTGAAGATCTTACAGGCCTTCCTTTCCAACAGGACCCAGGTTGTGACACTGGGAGATTTCGAATCATGCCCCTTCACACTTCCTTGTGGAGTACCCCAGGGCTCGTCCTTGAGTCCTACCCTTTTCAATGTTTACATTTCCACGCTAGCCCCGATAATTCGAACATTTGGCTTCAACCTCACAGCTTATGCGCATGATACGCAGATAGTGGTGTCTCTGATGCCAGGGACAGAGATATAGGTTCAAAGGCTGGATAGGTTCAAAGGCTGCATGCGTGAAGTGGGTGCTTGGATGGCCCAAAACTGTCTTAAATTAAATTGCTCGAAGACAGAGGTGCTACTCTTTTGTGGAAAATGACAATGTATATGTACATAAGCGGCGTTCATTTGTGTTCACCACAGCCACTGTTGAAAGTAAAGCGAAAATCACGAAGCAGTGGCCACGCCATCTTGTCCCTTTTAGGCCCCATCACGAACGTAGGTGGCAGCCATTTTGTGTGTCAGGACCTCTCTGCCCACTGCCAATAGCCTGCACGTCTCTCCCCCTCACTCCCCAGCCTCGCAAGCATTCCCCCGCGCCCCGACAGCCCCCGGTCTCTCCTGCTTGGGCCATAAACGCACCTCTAACGCGACCCTATCTCCGAGCCATATCCCGTGCTGAACCCCCTCGCTCTTTCATCCCATTCATGGAACACCCCCCCTTTCTGACAACCTCTTCCTCCCTGCCCGATTGTCCAGCCTCATCCCAGGCCATCACCTAGCCCGACAGATGCAGTTTATTGCCCCCTACAGTAGGACCTCGCCTCACATCAAAGGAGCGGTGGTTAATCAATACCCTCACACCTCCAGATCCGACCGATCACCCACTTTCCCGTTCCCAGCGGAATGTCCAGCTGCGCAACAACCACCACATGCTGAGATTGGGGTGGGAACTCTACTGTAGATGTGTGTGGGAACGGGCCTGGACCGGCGATTCCGGGGATGCCTTTCCGTACTTCAAAGTATTGGCAAGAACATGTTTCATACAATAAAGCCATAAACCTGTGTATAAGAGGCCAGGCCTCAGAGATGCGGTTAGAGCACCTCTTGAAGACATTGTGCGCATGTCCGAAATGACAGGCTCTCCTCATGAGAAATAAAAATCTGTTCTTGCACTCCCGCTTCCAGCGCCCGTCTCTTCATTTGGTAACTGTTCAAAATGGGAACTAAGAGGCGTCTTGTGCCAGCAGCCTGGGCATCGGTTGTAATTTGGGCTGTTTTTCCTCAATTGGCGCCCCAACGCGGGGCCCATCAGCGACATAAGGTCCGGTAAGAGAGGTCCAGACGATGGGGTGAACATCTGAACGATTGGAGTATACCTGCCTTGAGAGGGCCCTCGTCCGGCTGCCGATTGAATGAACTTCACCGATTCCGAACGGACCTCTCTCAAGCGACCTACTGTCCTGACTGGGATCCCACAGGAATGCTGCGGTAAAAACATGGAGTAAGAGAACGATCGGGCGCTGGAAAGGGAAGGCGAAGAACTGTCCACACGGTCCGGTCCGGGTAAGGTTAAGTAGGACGTCTTTACGTCTGATTGATAGGATGGCTTTTATCCATCTGATTGATTGATTGATTGTTTATATTGGAATCGGTATTTAAATACTGGTATTGTTCATTGATTGGTTCATTTAGCCTTGGTTGCTACTTGAAGTATTGGTTCTCTTTGAGACAATCTCTGTTTGCAAACAGCGACGAATAGGAACGTTCCTCTCTCTTTGCAAATGGTGAAGGATAGGTAATGCGGACTTTTGTCCCCCGTTGTAATCCGTCATGCCTATTTTTCTCCTCACTGATTGATTGGTTGCTCTGTTGCTCTTTGAGACATTCGCTGTCTGCAAATGGGGAAGAATAGGAATATTCTGTCTCCCTTTGCAGATAGTGAAGGGTAGGTAATGCAGACTTTTGTCCCCCATTGTAATCCGTCATGCCTATCTTTCTCCCCACTGATTGTTTGTTATCGATTTTTATCGATTATCGCTCTTTTGAGATATTCCCTGTCTACAAACAGAGAAGAATAGGAATATTCTGTCTCCCTTTGCAGATAGCGAAGGATAGGTAATGCGGACTTTTGTCCCCCGTTGTAATCCGTCATGCCTGTTTTTCTCCCCACTGATTGATTGATTGTCTGGACATTTATTGTTCAAGGAATAGTTCTTTTGAGGTATTCTCTGTTTGCAAATAACGTGGAATAGAAATATTCTGTCTAGTCTTTGCAAGTAGTGAAGGGTAGGTAATGCGGACCTTTGTCCCCCGTTGTAATCTGTCATGCCTATCTACTCCCCACTGATTGGTAAACTAGTTCCACCCGGACCATTTATTAGAGGTAGATCATCTGGCTCAACCGGAGGGCGCCCCTAATAAAAAGGACATATGTAAAATACGAAGTAATCACCGTATCCTGTTAACAGACACTTTAGCACGAAACACACTAGAAAAGGAAGGAAAAAGAAATGGAGCAAAATCAGTAGGCCACTGATGAGTTTTTTGACTTCGCTAGAAATAAGAAACGTTAGAAATAGCCCGCAATAAGAAACATGAAAGTGGTGAGAGAAGCCAAGATTGACATCACGGCAGCCACGAGGTAGCTAGGCTCCGCCGCCCCTCACTGCTCCAAACATGTCTGTCCCACCGCCCGCCACGCCCAATAACGGTAACATAAGATAGATACAAGTCAGCAGATACCTACCCCCATTCCGGAAGCTCCCGAAGTGCAACAGGTCCACGGTTACGCCCATCCGGAAGACGAGGCCTCGACACGTGCAGGGCGGGGCCCGGCTGGCCGCCATCGGCCGGAGAGGTCGTGGGGTGTATGGCCCGGAATGTACTGGTCCTCCCATCCTCTTCTTCTGGCGCCTTGCAAGCCACTGGGGGGGGATGTCTTGCTTATGCCTCCGACCCCCCCCTCTCATCGCCTGGTCCGGCCATCACGAATGTCAGCGCCAGGAGACGGCGTGGGGTGCAATGGGAGGGAGAGGCGGCGCGGACGAGCCTCTCCCACCTCCCCAGGTGGAGGCCCCTCAGCTGCACCCCTAACGCTCCACTCACCCGACAAGGGTTCGTCCACTCTTGCGGTGCAGCGACGCTCCACTCACCCAGCGGGGTCTCGTCCACTGTTGCGATACAACGGCGCTTCGCCCGAACCAGCTGAGTTCCTCCCACTCTTGGGACACAGCGCTACACCCCTGCGCCTCACTCACCAAGATGAGTTGCGTCCGCTCCTGCGGTACAGCCACCCAGCTGAGTTGCGCCCACACCTCTTACGGTGCAACGCCACGCCCGACAGGCTGGAGTCCGTCTGCTCTTGCGATCCAGCGACTGCCGGTTGCCGCGGAACTCATAAAATGGCGGTCGACTCTGCAGGATTGGGCCTGGCGTGCAAAGATAGCCTGGTCGCCTGTCAGCTAGAAAATGAGTTCCCCGTCCAGAAGCGTTCTCCTCAGCTTTGAAGATTCTACGAGAACTGCAGGGGCCCCCGACCCCCGCGGGCCCCCCCGATGGGGAATGACTGCCATGATTGCCCGCGGAACGACCAAGACGTAGCCACGAGACGTTGGCGCTCTCATGCTGGCACCAGCCTCAGTTTGAATGACCAAAATCCTGCAGACTACCAATTTGATCAGTTCCGGTGGAACACCAGTATGACCCGGTAGGAAAGATTGTTGCCTCCCTCCCCCCTTTGACTGATGGTTCATATCGCCGGTCCCTTCTGTTGCCCTTTACCGAAACTTTTTGACTGCCGAAAGAGGCTCTGGTCCAACCACGAGTTGGTGGAGACATTTTGACTATACTTGGACCTGCCTGACCTCACCCAACATGGCGCCGGTACAAATGAAACTCGCAACTCCCTGTTGTGTTCCGGTTGCTCAGCCTTGATATCATGAGATATGTATGCAGTTCTTGAAGCGCATGGCGGGAGGGGATGGGTACTGATTGAACATTCGGACAATGAATTGATATTAAGTTCTGACGCGTCATTGATCACCGTATTATTGAAAGTTCGAATTTTCGACACTTATGGTACTTGCCCACAATGAATTTTCGATATGATTTTATTGCACTTGTCGCACCTTTATGAAATCAACGATCCCCTCATGTACAGTTCCAGTCTGCTCCGTGGCCGGCCCACGTGGTTGTAGGCCCATATTTGTACGCCAACATTTTTAAATAAAGGTTTTTTTGAAAAGCAAATATAGTTGTAGCGCTTAGATTGGTAAGTTTCGAATAAATGCCCACTGTTTCCGATATAAGTAAAACACAGGTGAAATGAAGCAACTCGATTACTTAAAGGTTAAAAAGCAAAGTACACAGAAATATTGCAAATGTGAATGGTCCAGGTTTGTTGTGTGTGTGTTTTTTTTATTTTTTTATTTTTATTTTTGTGCAACGTAAAGCAATCGATAAAGATCCCGGTATTTAGCCTTTACTTTATATGCCACATGTATCAGGGAAGTTGTTTCAGATGCCCCTAAGCCACTCCGAAGGAATGCCACCTAGCCCCTCTAGTTTCCGTGCCTGATGAACAAAAACGACCCTGTACCACTGTAGACCATCCCTCCTCCTCGAAGGAGAGCACGAGTTCACCCCCCACTTTACACTGACTGCCCTTTGTTTTGACCCTTCCCTACACACGATCCGTAATACCACACTTGGGCGATCTATGCAATACACAGTCCATCAATGATTATCTCTCCTGCACTACCGGTCCCTCTGGGCTTAAACGCCGAGATGAAAGGGACTGCATCCCGCGGAGATAGGTCGAGTATGTGGTGAGTAAGAGCGTTTTCGGGTTTATGCGCGCTGATGTGTTTTAAAACGCTGCCCCCACCCCTTCTTTTTCCCTTCTTTTCTGCAGGTCACATCGGAACGTCGACTAAAGTATGGAGAAGACCTAAGCAACACGCCATGGTTCCGCGCGGAAAAATTGTATATTATCTATGGGGACTGCCCCTGAGAACGTGACAAATTTGTGTGATATGAATGCACGCGTGTATGCCCTGATGTGTATAGCTCGACTGAATACACGTTGCACACGTTTGGATTGATAAGAGAAATGTTTTATGTATGACTTAAGTGATGATCGAACGGCCGATGGAATGGGGAAAAGGGGTCTGAACATGGTGCCTATACACGACGAACAAACAAAGATATAGCACTCCCTTACTTAGAAACGGCTGTCTCTCTCTCTGAACCCAGCGACTGGGAGGGTGGCCTGAAGCAGAAACTTGGCGGGTTATTGCAGTATGACAAAATATGACTCCAACCGGCACCCCAAATAATGCAACCAAGAATGACGTGCACCCATGAGTAAATTCATACGGTAACTAAATAGGGAAAGGTTCAGGAATATTCCGGGGTGAGGTTTACCCAAGTACCCTCCTCCTGGAAGACTAGGAATATTGTCAATGTTTAAGATTTACCACCTCCTTCTTGCACCCTCATAGACATGAAACTCAAAGCTGCCCCATTGTTCTCCCGACTGACACCCTCCGTTGCCTCAGCCTGGATACCCATTCGCTAAAAATGATTCGAAGATCCCACCGTGAGTATTAGCCCGACCAGGTTAGGTCCCGAACAATTGACAAAGGTGTAAGTATTTGCAACCGAGGCCACCAGCAAAGGCAGCCAGATGGATTAAGTAGGATACTAAGGATGCGCAGCATGCAGGAAGAAAACTTTTTGGCCAAGTACTGTTCTATGTTTTGTCTTGGATTTTTGTATATAATACATGTACTATCCCCCCCCGCCTGAATTCATGTGTACGTAATGTATGGATCTACGTCGTCCCTCAGCCTGTGTTTCTATATAACTTGACCCCTGCTGTTCTGTGTTGTGTGCGCACTAAATGGCCTATTATTGTACACGTTTTCCTCTCTCTCTTTCTCTCTCTCTCCATGTCGTACGTGTACCGAATAGTTCATTTAAAATGCGGACGACTCTCTCTCTGAGGGTCCCCCTGTTCCCTCTTCCTTTGTGTGGTAACGTTGTGCCCCGCCGGCACAAGCCTAATTGGTTTTTTAACACAAAGGTGTTCGGCAAAATTGACAGAAACTAAAACAATTGTAATTTGCCATATTACTACCTCTCCTTTCTGTAAAATGATGGAACTTGAATTGGCTAAGAAGGAAAGGACAGGTAAGACGACTGATGTCCCCTAATCTGGCCTTTTTTATAGGGGGACTATATGTCAGTGGCCTTCTGTTCTCAGTTCGTTAGAAACACAATCCCCAATGCCCAGATTGCCCCACCTCTCTGCACCCAAGTACGGATGTCCAAAGCGTCCTCTTTTCTCCCGATTGACCCCAGCTCCATATCCCGAAGTATAACTGATGACCCTGATTAACTGTTGCTCCCCGAGAAAAGAATGTTTAGCCTCTGTCCCTCTCTCATGATGATAGAAGACTGCCAGGGCTCGGGTTAGAAAGACGAGTCTCTACCGAAGGATCCGATTTCGAGTTTGATGGAATACGCAGTTGATAGGAGTCTGACTTCCATCCATATACGTCATGAATGAACGCCAAATAGACTTAGTACAAACTCAGTAGAAATGCCCGCATACATACTCCATAGTGATAACTTCTGACCGTGACCGATGAACGTATCCCCAACTACTTAAGATTGGGCGGAATTGAAATGTATAAATGTCTTCTCCTGCCAGTTCTCTAAAGCTTGTTTTGTACCCATTCAAAGATACACAATCACCGGAGGAGAGGGGCCGGACGTGACGCACAGCCTGGCCGCAGATCATGAATCACATGTGACCTCGACCAAAGGTGGAGCCGCAGAGCAACGAGACGCGGGACGAGGCACCACTCTCAAACACGGAAAATGAAAGGATGGAGGGCTGCCTTGAAGCCCTCCGCTTGCTGACCCACGCGTGCCAGAAGTCCCCGCCCCTTTGAGCCCGATTGATGGGCCTGCCTGCTCGTTATCCTTTGCTCCCTTGGTTTGTCTCAAAGATCTGATCCCACTCCGCCCTCTCTTCCCTCGATTATCCGACAACCCCCCCTTTTTTCACATGGATTTTGACTCAGAGAAGAAGAACAGCATTAAGGTAGAATAGGGTTTGCCACGGAAGGAGAAAGAAATGCAGGTGCCCAGCATGAGGCACCCTTAAAAAGATTAGTTAGGAAACAGGACTGTGGTCTAACAGCAGAGGACAGATGGCACCCTGCGACGTGTAAGGATGGATCCGAGCTGGACCTATAGCTCCACCGCCGGTGCTCAACAGCGCCAACGGAAGAAAACAAACTACTAGAGCCTACCAGTGATGGCTCGCTGCTAAAAAGACACTGTGGCGAAGACCCCCCTCCCCTTTCTGAACTTTCTACCCCACCCCCACTGACTAATTGCTTGTATTGAACTGAATTCCTCCCTCAACCACTTTGTATTGCTTTCAAAATGTTTCATCGGTCACTTTTAACTGTACATTGATACCGCCGGAGAGAGAGTCAGAACATGGTTCCATAATGTGTCGGAACATTTCCTTGATTGACTCCGACTGAGTAGTATACCGATCTCTAGACTCGTATATATAACACAACAAATGTAAATTCATATGTATTGCACCTCGTCTATCGCATCGACTGCACATGGTTATATGCAATCCGCCAGTATTGACAAACGCTATTTCATTGACCACACATGGCTATATGTACACCCCGTCAGTTATGATAAACACGGAAATTAACTAACTTATGTTAAAAAGCGGCGACTTTGGAAAATGACAATGTATATGTACATAAGCGGCGTTCATTTGTGTTCACCACAGCCACTGTTGAAAGTAAAGCGAAAATCACGAAGCAGTGGCCACGCCATCTTGTCCCTTTTAGGCCCCATCACGAACGTAGGTGGCAGCCATTTTGTGTGTCATGACCTCTCTGCCCACTGCCAATAGCCTGCACGTCTCTCCCCCTCACTCCCCAGCCTCGCAAGCATTCCCCCGGGCGCCGACAGCCCCCGGTCTCTCCTGCTTGGGCCATAAACGCACCTCTAACGCGACCCTGTCTCCGAGCCATATCCCGTGCTGAACCCCCTCGCTCTTTCATCCCATTCATGGAACACCCCCCCTTTCTGACAACCTCTTCCTCCCTGCCCGATTGTCCAGCCTCATCCCAGGCCATCACCTAGCCCGACAGATGCAGTTTATTGCCCCCTACAGTAGGACCTCGCCTCACATCAAAGGAGCGGTGGTTAATCAATACCCTCACACCTCCAGATCCGACCGATCACCCACTTTCCCGTTCCCAGCGGAATGTCCAGCTGCGCGACAACCACCACATGCTGAGATTGGGGTGGGAACTCTACTGTAGATGTGTGTGGGAACGGGCCTGGACCGGGGATTCCGGGGATGCCTTTCCGTACTTCAAAGTATTGGCAAGAACATGTTTCATACAATAAAGCCATAAACCTGTGTATAAGAGGCCAGGCCTCAGAGATGCGGTTAGAGCACCTCTTGAAGACATTGTGCGCGTGTCCGAAATGACAGGCTCTCCTCATGAGAAATAAAAATCTGTTCTTGCACTCCCGCTTCCAGCGCCCGTCTCTTCATTTGGTAACTGTTCAAAATGGGAACTAAGAGGCGTCTTGTGCCAGCAGCCTGGGCATCGGTTGTAATTTGGGCTGTTTTTCCTCACTTTGGCGCCAAAGACAACTTCTTGTCCCCGAGATGGTGGCCTGAAGAAATGGGAACCCTGCCCACCCCTGTGACAAAAGTGAAAAATCTTGGCATTCTGGTGGATGATCTACTGTCTTTTAAGCCTCAGATTAACGCCCTGGTATCATCCACCCATTTTGCTCTCAAAACAATTAGGAAGGTGCTTCCATTTTTGGAGGAAGAACATAGAAAAACAGTGGTTACCGGTCTAGTTCTATCCGGGCTAGACTATTGCAATAGCCTTATGCTGAATGCCCAAGCTGGCATACTAAATAAACTTCCAACATTACAGAATGCGGCCGCACGCCTGATAACAGATACACCCAAGTTCGCTTCTGTGGCACAAGACCTGGCAAAACTTCACTGGTTGCCAGTGCGGAAACTAATCACTTTCAAGTCACTCTGTGTGGTCTTCAAAGCACTCCATGATCAGGGCCCCAGATGCATGAAGGAACTTTTCTTCTGGTACAAACCGGCAAGATCTCTTAGATCCGGTCAGCAGGCACTGGTATCAGTCCCCAGAGTTAAGAGAGCTAGATGGGGAGGCAGGAGCTTTTCCTTAGGAGCAGCAGTAGCCTGGAATGGGCTTCCCCTCCACATCAGACAACTGCCCAATCTTTTATCCTTCAGAAAGGCACTGAAGACATGGCTCTTTACCCATTAACTCACCTTTCCACACTCACCAGTTTTAATCTGTAAGCGCCAGGACACCTCCGGGTAACAGAGCGCTCTAAAAATGCAAAAAATAAATAAATAAATAAATAAATAAGGTTGGATCTCAAGAAAAGGCAATTCTTTTTTTTTAAATGCTGGTTTAGGAATTATGCCCTGCCTGTGAGGACTTAGGCAATGTGTGCACATGATCTTCAGTTTTCATATTTTCAGACTAGGGCATTGAAAGAGAAGTAAAATAAACTTGATTATTTACACATTTTTTGCATGTTTTGTTTCTAAGTGTCCTTTACTGACAGGACAACCTAAACTCTGCAAACTAGGTGATGGTCAGTTAACGGGAACTGAACAGATCAACGCTAGCATAAGAAAGGTTTGCACACAGCTGCACCGGAAAGGGGCGTTTTCTGCAGGACAACGTGCCTGCCCAATGATGAGGTTGGGAAGATGTTCCTACTTTTCGGTGTCACTTTGATAGCGGGCCTGCAGTGAAGACCCATTATACACATTTTGCACTGTTGATAGTGAGGCACGTTTGAGATGCTGATGTGAAGCACATTAGCTTAGATCTTAAATGAAAGCGAATTGTGCCCTGGGTGCAGTGCCCAAAAAAGCCTGATTCTAAAACGGCAAGAGCGAGTGACTCACTAATTACGGAGCTCAGAGGTGGGGCAGAGGCAGTGCATTCCAATACTGATACAGTCCAGTGCACTTCCACACTGCGGAAACCCACAAGGTAATCCCTGGCGGTGTGCTTGTGGGAAAAAAACATGGTCTAGAGACTCTACCCGAAGCCTGTTATCAACACTTGTTACCATATAGGATTTGACATTCCTATAAGCAAAGGTTCAAATGGAGGGAACCTCGGGTTGGGGTTCTGAAAGGAGGGGCTCACCTAACGGCCGGAACTGCCTTGTAAGGTGTGGGGAATGTGACGAAGGCAGTGGAACTACAACTCAGTGCTTGATAAATTCCGTAATAGAACGCTCCCTTACAGGGAGAATGAATTAATTCACAAAATATCGTTGTGGATGCTGAGTGTCTTACCATCTCGGAGTGTTTTGTATATTGTAATTTTTTTTTTTTTGCAAGATGCTCAAACATTTAATCACTTCCTTGTAACAAGTAACAAGGCACGGGGCAAAATGTAAGCATTTGGTGACAAAATTTAAGCATTTGTTGGACAATGTTTCAAATGTACGACATTGTCGATTTGGTTTAAATTTCCAGATTGGCAGTTTAAATCTTTCCTATTTTCACTTACTCGAATGGACGAAAGGAAACGAACCTATTGGCGTACACAGATATGGGGTAGGGCATACTGAGAGATGGATTATTCACTACCAGGGCCCTTCCTGAAAATCTCCAAATGAATGCAAAGTAGCTAGTCTGCATTAGGAGAAATGATAAGATTTAAGTATATCTCATCTAGAATATTCTACGGATACAGTCACTTAAAAATACGGAACATAGCAGGCCAGCGCAACATATATTTTTCAAAATGTAAAGCAACTTAGGGCCTTATTTAGTGGCAGATGTCCAGCACCTCTTATTAGAGGCAGAGAGGGCCTATATACTTCAAATAGTGCAGAGTGGACATGCGCCACTTTTTGGTGGCTGGCCCTATTTGCCAAACTCTAAGAAACACCATGATTTGGTTAGGTTCTCATATTTTGGATCATATAGTAATTTTCTTAGTTGATTATATGTAGAGTGACCAGAATTTTAAAGCCAAAAACAGGGACATTTAACAAAAATAGAAAAAGGACTACAAATTTACTTCAAGCGTGCCCACGGAATGAGAGAGCTCCTCAGCAGAGAATTACAGAACAGGCAGGAAGAACATACATAAAATGCTATTTTTAAACTCAGTAGCTTACCTATTAATTAAATTGCTTTCTTGAAACAACTGCTAACTATCCCTGCTTTGTAAAACAAAAAAGCACCTCCCACCGTTTTTAGTCGACCCTCTTTAAAAACTGAGACATGAGCTACATTTCTTGAAATCTGCCGGACAGCTGGTGAAAAACCGTGACCGTCCTGCCAAATCCCGGACGCCTGGTCACCCTATCATATGGGCTATGTTTGTCAGAGGTGTATGTAAACTTTTTTTTTACAAAATCATAATTCGGATGGCCATCAATATTGAAAATCAAACATTTTGGTGATAGGTTCGAGATTCAAATGTTGAACTAATATGATTGTAGTTAAAAGGAGTTTAATATGATCTGTAGAAGTGTGTTTATTATTGTCGTTTATTTGTGTTACATTTTTCAAAAATTGTGATATTAGTTAACATGAATGCTGTTTTCTTTTTTTTTTTTTTTTATTTAAAAAGCTTTTATTGGCATCCGCACTCATTTCACTCCTGCTTTTCCTCCCTTCTCGTTCCGTCTTCTCTTGCTACAGGATCCGCAGAGCAAGAGACATGCTGAGGTAATTGTATTTTTCCTTTGTATTAATAAATATTAATATTACCAGTAATAAAATGATTTCAGCAAAATATATTTTAAGATATGTACTGAATCGGGAATCCCCTACTATCATGGACGTCATTCAGTGGTCGCAGCTGCCCCTTGCAATCCCCAACACTGGCTTTGCGACCCCTGACCTCAGAGGGGGAAAAATCAGTGCCAGGAGCACAGGGACAGCTCGTCATTATAGACGTCGGTTGGGGCTCAACTTGCTTTGTTTTCTCTCATGTTTTTATTACACTAATAGTGTATATTATTTAAGCATGTGTGTGCTAATGAAAGTGATGGTCAAAGGGCATGTGATGTCACATTGGCGTTCATGCCTACTACGTCGGCTGTTTTTTCACATGTTGCGTGAAACTTGATTTTCTTTTTAATTATGTTGTTTAAAAATGTATGTGTGTGTGTGTGTGTGTGTGTGTGTGTATATATATATATATATATATATATATATACATATATATGTATGAGGTTAGCTCATTTCTATTATTTACCTGCACACTACCGTGCTTGTATATGGGAAGTACAACGAGACTTGCCAGCAGTGTGTGGGAGAAGAGATAGGCTGAGGGAAGAGGTCTTGTGGAGTGGTTTTCTGGACAGTATTCACAATTTTTAGCAGCATTAACCAATAACCCTACGTAGCAACATACACACGTGCAGGACTCATTACACATGTTATATTTGCAAAGTGCCATACGCCACAGTTAAACGTGTAATTGTGTTTTATTTTAAGACTGTAGGTTGTTGTAATTTCAACCATGTTGCAATACAGCCATCCTCAGATATTTGCAAGGTGCTCACATGAACCACTATACCTATCTGCATTATGCACTGGTAGCTCACACCGAGACAGTCATCAGACATTCACACAATGCACCTCTGTACCTACCTGCATCATGCACTAATAGTCCCCTCCTGAGACATTCACAAGATGCTCACAATGCACCTCTACACCTGCCTGCATCATGCACTGATAACTCATCTTGAGACATTCTCAAGATTCTCAAATTGAATCTAAATGCCTGCACTGCTAGTCCATACTGAGACATTCACAAGGTTCTGACATTGCACCTTCATAGCTCATCCTGAGACGTTTACTAGATTTGCACAATGCGCCTTTATGTCCACCCTCATCCCGCACTGATAGCCTACACTGAGACATTCTCAGGATTCTAACACTGCACCTCTGTACCTACCAGCATCATGCACTGATCGATCCTCCGAGGCATTCACAAAGTACTCACAACGCAAATCTATACCCCCCATGAAGTACTGATAGCCCATTCCGAGATCTTCACAAAATGCTCATAATTCACCACTATACCTACCGTCTTCATGCACTGTTAGCTCGTCTCGAGACATTCGCCATATTCGTGCAAAGCATCTCTTTAGCTACCTGCATCATGCACTGATGGCGTGTCCCGAGACATTCACCAGATTCACACAGTGCAGATCTGTACCTACCTGCATCATGCACTGATGGCTTGTCCCGAGACATTCACCAGATTCACACAGTGCAGATCTGTACCTACCTGCATCATGCACTGATGGCTTGTCCCGAGACATTCACCAGATTCACACAGTGCAGATATGTACCTACCTGCATCATGCACTGATGGCCTATCCCGAGACATTCACCAGATTCACACAGTGCAGATCTGTACCTACCTGCATCATGCACTGATGGCTTGTCCCGCGACATTCACCAGATTCACACAGTGCAGATCTGTACCTACCTGCATCATGCACTGATGGCTTGTCCCGCGACATTCACCAGATTCACACAGTGCAGATCTGTACTGTACCTACCTGCATCATGCACTGATGGCTTATTCCGAGTCATTCACCAGATTCACACAGTGCACATCTGTACTGTACCTACCTGCATCATGCACTGATGGCCTATCCCGAGACATTCACCAGATTCACACAGTGCAGATCTGTACCTACCTGCATCATGCACTGATGGCTTGTCCCGCGACATTCACCAGATTCACACAGTGTAGATCTGTACCTACCTGCATCATGCACTGATGGCTTGTCCCGAGACATTCACCAGATTCACACAGTGCAGATATGTACCTACCTGCATCATGCACTGATGGCCTATCCCGAGACATTAACCAGATTCACACAGTGCAGATCTGTACCTACCTGCATCATGCACTGATGGCTTGTTCCGAGACATTCACCAGATTCACACAGTGCAGATCTGTACCTACCTGCATCATGCACTGATGGCTTGTCCCGAGACATTCACCAGATTCACACAGTGCAGATCTGTACTGTACCTACCTGCATCATGCACTGATGGACTATCCCGAGACATTCACCAGATTCACACAGTGCAGATATATACCTACCTGCATCATGCACTGATGGCCTATCCCGAGACATTCACCAGATTGACACAGTGCAGATCTGTACCTACCTGCATCATGCACTGATGGCTTGTCCCGAGACATTCACCTGATTCACACAGTGCAGATCTGTACCTACCTGCATCATGCACTAGTAGTCGTTACCAAGACATTCACCAGATTCACACAGTGCAGATCTGTACCTACCTGCATCATGCACTGATGTCTTATCCCGAGTCATTCATCAGATTCACACAGTGCAGATCCGTACCTACCTGCATCATGCACTAGTAGTCGTTACCAAGACATTCACCAGATTCACACAGTGCAGATCTGTACCTACCTGCATCATGCACTGGTGGCTTATCCCAAGACATTCACCAGATTCACACAGTGCACATCTGTACTGTACCTACCTGCATCATGCACTGATGGCTTATCCCGAGTCATTCATCAGATTCACACAGTGCAGATCTGTACCTACCTGCATCATGCACTGGTGGCTTATCCCAAGACATTCACCAGATTCACACAGTGCAGATCTGTACCTACCTGCATCATGCACTGATGGCTTATCCCGAGTCATTCATCAGATTCACACAGTGCAGATCTGTACCTACCTGCATCATACACTGGTGGCTTATCCCAAGACATTCACCAGATTCCCACAGTGCACATCTGTACTGTACCTACCTGCATCATGCACTGATGTCTTATCCCGAGTCATTCATCAGATTCACACAGTGCAGATCTGTACCTACCTGCATCATGCACTGGTGGCTTATCCCGAGTCATTCATCAGATTCACACAGTGCAGATCTGTACCTACCTGCATCATGCACCGGTGGCTTATCCCAAGACATTCACCAGATTCACACAGTGCAGATCTGTACCTACCTGCATCATGCACTGATGGCTTATCCCGAGTCATTCATCAGATTCACACAGTGCAGATCTGTACCTACCTGCATCATGCACTGATGGCTTATCCTGAGTCATTCACCAGATTCACACAGTGCACATCTGTACCTACCTGCATCATGCACTGATGATTCATCCCAAGACATTCACCAGATTCACACAGTGCAGATCTGTACCTACCTGCATCATGCACTGGGGGTTTATCCCAAGACATTCACCAGATTCACACAGTGCTGATCTGTACCTACCTGCATCATGCACTGATGGCTTATCCCGAGTCATTCACCAGATTCACACAGTGCAGATCTGTACCTACCTGCATCATGCACTGGTGGTTTATCCTAAGACATTCACCAGATTCACACAGTGCAGATCTGTACCTACCTGCATCATGCACTGATCGCTTATCACGAGTCATTCAGCAGATTCACACAGTGCACATCTGTACCTACCTGCATCATGCACTGGTGGTTTATCCCAAGACATTCACCAGATTCACACAGTGCACATCTGTACCTACCTGCATCATGCACTGATGGCTTATCCCGAGTCATTCACCAGATTCACACTTATCAATTCCCAGTTACCACGGCCCCCCTAACTTATATGAGCCAGATTATCCCTGGCACATAGTAAGACAACGCCATCAGGGTGGACGATGGGACGACAGAAGGCCCTATACTCAACGGCCCCCTCACAGAGACCAATCTCGGTGGGATCCATGGTACAACATCCCGCTACACAATAGGTACAGTGGCCTAGAAATGGTCGACTGACCATCAATAGAAACTTCTTTAAGTGAGCTTCATGCATCTCCCTCTTCACAACTTCTCATAACCTCTTCAGTTCCCAGAAATAATGAACTTACAATCCCAATAAAAGAATCTAATGATGACTCCTCAATAATCACACTACTTTCTTGGAACACCGCAGGCCTCCGAAATAAAATCGAGGATGGTTCCGCGCAGGAGTTCCTAAATTCATACCAAGTAATTTGTCTCCAGGAGACATGGTCTGTAGATGAACTACACCTACAAGGTTACAAAACCTATTCTGTTCCAGCACTAACCAGCCCAATGGGCAGACCAAAAGGTGGGCTATCAACCTATATCTCAAATACTTTACCTCTTAATAAAGTGGCCACACTTTCTCAGGATCCTAATCATCAAATCCTTTCACTAACCCTCGCAAATAAAGAAATAATTATTCTGACTAATATTTATAATAACCTATCGGAAGAAAACTTCATAATTCTTCTTACCACCCTATGTGATAAATTAAAACAGATTCATCACCGGAGATCCGTAAATAAGGCAACCCATCTAATCTGGGGCGGAGACTTCAATCTCCACCCCTGCACAGCCTCCAACCCACTGTGTTGTGGGATAGTGGACGAATTTAACGCCCCAGTAGCGCATTTTGCCCACAATAAACTAGGAAATCTTACTAACACAGTCCTATCGGATTTGGATCTCCATATCGTAAACCACCAGGAGGCAGACCCAAATAAATTTACTCCGACATACGTGGGAAGAGGGCATCAAACCACAGTAGACTTCATATTCCTCTCTCCAAGTCTCATGAATAAAGTTAAAGATTTTAGGGTCATTGTCACTCCCCTCAGTGATCATTCCGCTCTAACAATAAAAATAACTATGCCATCCAACTCTTCTCATAAGTTGGAGATGGCGACCACTCTCACACAAAACAAGATCCAGGTTGGTAAACACAATGGCTTCACAATCAAGTGGGCAAAAATTAATCCATCTGAGATACTGAAAAAATTAATAACTCGGACCTACCCTAATATTGTGAAGTGCCTGGACCTTGCATCAAGTCATAAGGAAGTCCTGACAAACTTTAAATTAATTCTGGACTCTATAAAGGACCTACTTACCTCAAAACCTAGCCGAAATCGTTCGACAAAACCGAAATGGTTCAACCATAATTGCACTGCTGCTTTAACAAAACTAAAATCCGCACTTCAAAAGAAACCGCGGGATGCAGCCCAGATCCAACTTTTGAGGCGCCAATACATAGGGGAAAGAAAGCTGAGAACTGCCCAACTCAAGCAAAAACTATGGGAAGATCTTCACAAAGGTGCAGTCTTAAAAAACAGCTAGCTTTTCTGGCGTACAGTCAGAACCCCTTATCTTACTCCCAAAGGCACCCCAAAAATAGAAGTTGCAATTGACGAACACACATGGGTCTCCCACTTCGAAGAGATCTTTAAAAACACATCATTAACAGAACCTTTGTCTCCAAAGCCCCATTATCCCATTTTGGTTCCTTTTGATATTCCAGATCTCATGGACGCACTCCAGAGTAGTAAATCAGGCAAGGCACCAGGACCGGACGGGGTCCCAGTGGACTTCTTTAAAAACAACCTAGACCTCTGGGCCCCCATCCTAACTAGAGTTTGCACAGCGGCAGTGAATGAGGGAATCCTGACCTCCTGGACTAAATCAATAATGGTCCCCATCTTTAAAAAGGGGGACCGTCAAGATGCAAAATGCTACCGGCCCATATCACTGCTGGATTCGCTCGGGAAAGTAGTGGGGAGAGTGATCCTAGAGCGTCTCCAGCAGTGGAGTGAGAACCGGGGCATAATCTCCGATATTCAATTCGGCTTCCGCGAGGGCTTTGGCACTCTAGAGCAAGCCCTAAATCTCACCTTAATAATGGGTAAATACACCCAGGCTACCCCCACTAAGATATACATGGTCTTTGTCGACCTATCCGCAGCCTTTGATTGCGTTTCGCACGCAAAGCTGTGGAAGGTCCTAGCTCAACTGGGAATAGATCTGCCCCTTTTAGACCTTCTAAGAGAGCTCTATACCGGAGCAACAGCCAGAGTGCGTTTTGGTGTAAACGGAGAGCTGACGTCGCCGTTTGGGGTAGGGCGTGGGGTCAGGCAGGGATGTGTCCTGGCCCCCTTCCTCTTCTCACTCTACACTAACGGCTTGGAGGAGGAGATGTTGAGGGGGGCCCAGGACCTCCCACGCATAAACCGCCGCCTGATCCCAGCCCTGCTCTACGCGGACGACGCTGTAATCCTCGCAAGAACTCCCCGAGAACTCCAGAAAGCACTAACCAGGTACACTTCATTCATGGGCAATCTTGACTTAAAGGTGAACGTAAAAAAAACTTTTGTAATGATAGTTGGCAGAGGCCAAAAAAGAATTAATCCCATATTCCTCAATAATCAAAAGCTTGAAGCTACCCCTCAGTACCCTTATCTAGGGGTTATGATAGATGATCAACTTAGCTGGAAGCCAGCAGTGAACACAAGGGCACATCTATTCAGGAGGGCAATTGCCGCCCTAACAACTTTTTCTCAGAGACTAGGCAAAAGACCACCAGTAGAGCTCCTCAAGATTTACAATGCCAAATGCCAGGCAATCGCAACATATGGCGCGGGAGTCTGGGGCTATACTGATACTAGTCCCATCCAGAAAGCTGAAAACGCCTTTTTAAGATTTTTGCTAGCCACCCCCAAAGGCACCTCTACCTATGCAATGCATCTAGAATTAGCCATACCTTATATAGAGGACCTAATCAAAATAGAACCGCTGATGCTGTGGCGCCGCATTTGGAACTCAGACAAAAATGCCCTCACACAAGCCATTATCTCAGATACAATGAATTTGGACAACTCTACAAAAATAAAATGGCTTCTTTATGTTAGGAATTTTTTTAACGACCTAGGCGCTGAGAACTACTATTTGGACCCGGTGTCAATAACAGACATTTCGAAAAAAGATCTTAAACAGAAAGCATTAAGACACCTGGAAACTTTAAGACTTGCATCCATTTCCTCAAAAACGGCAGTTATCCACGCAAATATGATACAAGTAGCCTTTGACATTCACCCGTATTTGGCACTTCAAATATCAACCTACGAGAGAATGCTGATCACAAGATTCAGGCTAAATACCTTTTTTAGAATGGTTACTTTTCCATCACAAAACTGTTGGAATCCTACACTCCCCCCCTGCCCATGTGACGGTCTGTCAACGCAGTCTAACTTGCATGTGATCCTGCTTTGTAAATACCATCAAGCCCACAGAAAGATCTGGCTTTTACCGATATTAAGAACGTGGGGGCTGAGACAATGCAGACCCGCTCTCTTAAGATTGCAAATGCTGGAAACGGAAAATGTCTGTTATTTTGTTAGTAGTTTTCTAAAATGTATTATGAAACATAGAAAGAATCTCTAAAATCCCCGTCTGTCCTAATTTGAGCGGCTCTCTGTACATTCATGTACATTTTTGATTATTTTTTTTACTGTGAAATGAATTTTATATGAAATTTTATGTAATATATGTATTTTTGCATTGTACGATATTTTCTGCTCTTTTATGGTTTTTCCACTGCGAATAAGCCGAATAAAGAATTTATTATTATTATTATTATTATTATCCCGAGTCATTCATCAGATTCACACAGTGCAGATCTGTACCTACCTGCATCATGCACTGATGGCTTATCCTGAGTCATTCACCAGATTCACACAGTGCACATCTGTACCTACCTGCATCATGCACTGGGGGTTTATCCCAAGACATTCACCAGATTCACACAGTGCTGATCTGTACCTACCTGCATCATGCACTGATGGCTTATCCCGAGTCATTCACCAGATTCACACAGTGCAGATCTGTACCTACCTGCATCATGCACTGGTGGTTTATCCTAAGACATTCACCAGATTCACACAGTGCAGATCTGTACCTACCTGCATCATGCACTGATGGCTTATCACGAGTCATTCAGCAGATTCACACAGTGCACATCTGTACCTACCTGCATCATGCACTGGTGGTTTATCCCAAGACATTCACCAGATTCACACAGTGCACATCTGTACCTACCTGCATCATGCACTGATGGCTTATCCCGAGTCATTCACCAGATTCACACAGTGCACATCTGTACTGTACCTACTTGCATCATGCACTGATGGCTTATCCCGAGTCATTCACCAGATTCACACAGTGCACATCTGTACTGTACCTACTTGCATCATGCACTGATGGCTTATCCCAAGTCATTCACCAGATTCACACAGTGCACATCTGTACTGTACCTACCTGCATCATGCACTGATGGCTTATCCCGAGTCATTCACCAGATTCACACAGTGCACATCTGTACTGTACCTACTTGCATCATGCACTGATGGCTTATTCCGAGACATTCACCAGATTCACACAGTGCACATCTGTACCTACCTGCATCATGCACTGGTGGTTTATCCCAAGACATTCACCAGATTCACACAGTGCACATCTGTACCTACCTGCATCATGCACTGATGGCTTATCCCGAGTCATTCACCAGATTCACACAGTGCACATCTGTACTGTACCTACTTGCATCATGCACTGATGGCTTATTCCGAGACATTCACCAGATTCACACAGTGCACATCTGTACCTACCTGCATCATGCACTGGTGGTTTATCCCAAGACATTCACCAGATTCACACAGTGCACATCTGTACCTACCTGCATCATGCACTGATGGCTTATTCCGAGACATTCACCAGATTCACACAGTGCACATCTGTACCTACCTGCATCATGCACTGGTGGTTTATCCCAAGACATTCACCAGATTCACACAGTGCACATCTGTACCTACCTGCATCATGCACTGATGGTTTATCCCAAGACATTCACCAGATTCACACAGTGCACATCTGTACTGTACCTACTTGCATCATGCACTGATGGCTTATCCCAAGTCATTCACCAGATTCACACAGTGCACATCTGTACTGTACCTACCTGCATCATGCACTGATGGCTTATCCCGAGACATTCACCAGATTCACACAGTGCACATCTGTACCTACCTGCATCATGCACTAGTAGTCGGTACCAAGACATTCACAGAATACTCACAATGCATCCCTGTATGGACTCCCTGCATCATGTATTGATAGCCCATTCTGAGACATTCACCTCATACTGACAGTGCTCCTTGCATGTTGGGCTGATAACAAAGTACTCGGATAATTAAAGTCTCAGCTCTCAGGATCCTCCTCAGTTCTCGCCTGCCCCACTCGCCCACCACTGGGATATTATGCACAGGTTTCTCACAGCTCATTTCCTTTAGAGTTTAAGCATACACTCATGTCCCTGTGTTGTTACATGTGTAGAGCTCTCCTAATGAACGTATGTTCTGATCTGATCTGCATAATGCACAGCTATCCCGCCAATGAGACCGTAACACCTTGCATAGCGCCTCTCCATACTGACATGCACTACACTCTAATATTGAATTACAGACAGTTTTGCAGGGCTTTAACTGTACCATATTCTAATATTCATCCGCTGAGAAATGTTTGACTCACTGCGCACTTCTTTACAGAGCTGCTCCATGCAATGCTGCCCCCGCACAGAGCGCATAAGCTAAGCTGCTGACCGCTCAGTGGGTTGAACATGCTGCAGAGAGTCGTGCGTCCTGCAGGCTCCTTGGTGATTACTAATAATTTAGCTCAGTCAGTTCAGTATCTGGCACACAGGAAGGTGGCTGTATTTATATATAATGTGTGTGTTTAAGACTGAGTATTTGTGGCATCAATTCCAGTAAGATGTAGGTTAAGGCAACTACAGAACCTTCAGATCACACTTTCCAGTGCCAGCAAGATAGGTAAACGGGTTATTCATCCGCTGCCGAAGTTTCCGTGGACAGTGGCGCTGAGAGTGGGGGGAGCTAGTGGGGGCTGTTTACTGTTACAGTGTGCCTGGTGATGATTAGCAGTGTAGGCAAGAGGGAGTACACCCACTGCACGTGAACATGCAATCCACTGTGCAGATATCATCAGAAGTGCACATTTACATACACATTGTAAGGGAAGCTTGATTGCTGCTTCATGTGCTATTTCTTTTATGCGTTTATAAGGGCAGCTTGCACTACTGTTGCACATGCTGTGTCTAGTGCAGGAGTCTCCAACCTTTCCAATAGCGAGAGCAATTTCTGATTACTGAAAACCACCCGAAGCTACTGCCTAATAAAGGCATTCAATAAGGACACCCCAGAGCGACCCGAGTCAAGGAATTCATTTTGATGTGGTTCCTCAGGCAAACACAGGAGTACGGTTCTTAGGCTCATGTATTACGGTTTTGGCACTATCTTTACGTTCTTTCTAAATTGGGGCGAGTAGTGCACGCCCTACAGAATCTCTAACCATCTCAGTATTATTCATCCTTTCCAGGATTGATTGTCAGTGACTGCTGTCTAGGCATGAAAACATGTTGTACGGATTTGAACTGATCCACAACACAGCCGTAAGACTGCTGGAGTGCGGGATATTCCGTCCCATCAATGAGGCCAGGAATACATTGCACTGGCTTCATGTTAAGCAAAGGGTATTTTTCAAAGCTTTATGTCTGGCTCATAAAGTAGTAAGCTGTTCCGGGGTCCCAGCTCTCATGGCCTTTGTTCTCAAATATATTTGTGGGCATGGTTTGCAATCTGCTGTGCAAATCAGGGAAATCTTTCCCGTTTCAAAAAGCCAGACTAGGCAGAATTTCTCTTTCAATTTGAGCCTGTAAGCTAAGGCATGGAACCAACAGCCCTCCAATCAATTGCTAATCATGGAGTCTTTCACAAGAAATTAAAAACTTATATTTTGCTCTCAATATAAAAACAATTGTCCGGAATAATTTACAAGACACTGCTGGTATGTCGCTCCCTATTTTCTTTTCTCATTTTCCAAGTGCCAAGATGCCCCAGTGGCGAATGTTTGCAGTTAATACGTATTTCATTCATTTATTCATTAATTAGCTCTGCACGATAATAGGGAAAGCCCTGCTTCCACACAAATTTACTATCCAGCACTACTTCTTCAAACCTGCTGAAACCTCAAATTCCCAAATCACAGCAGAAAAGGCATCAGCAAGACAAAAACACACACTTTGCCATTGCCTGCTGAACGTATCCTTTTAATCCAGCTTTCCTCTTTAATTATCAAACTTTTTTAACCCCACTAACCTCTCGAAAACTTATCACTCAAATCACTGTTTCACCAACATGCAAAGCTGCTATCTACTTTTCCATGTTTTGAATAGTATTCTCTTGTTCTTCATTGTCAAATTTAGAGTCCTGGACATTTTCCCCTCTTTCATAATAACTACTCACTGAAGGTTGGAGGCCGAAAGGTTTAAACAAACCTGAATTGAGGGTAGGGGTGGGGGGCATAACTCTTTTTTAAGTGCAAGCCCACCTGTGCCCTAAACTGCTTCATTCATCCACGAGAGATGTGCTGTACGCAGTCCTGTGTTGTCAAGCCAGACCCTGACAGGAAATACAGAGCTCCACTCCCGTTCTTGCATAATATGGAGATCAAAGAACTGTGACCGAATAGCATTGGAGTCAGCTCCCCTGAAGCCAGATCTGGCAAGAAACAGAATTGGACTCTGAGATACACATTGGCATCTGGAAAATAGGAGAAATTCTTTTTTTTTTTTTTAGGAGGGACTGTGAGTCCGTTTCAGTGTAGGAAGTGTGCAATCGGTAAATGTCTCTAAAATGTTCTGCAAATGTGTCAACAGTAGCTTTTGGATCTGATATGGAACGCCCATCTCCATCCCTCAACACCAGTACCAGGCAGGATGCTAGCTCTCTCTTGTCCAGACACGCTAGAAGTTTACCTGCCTTGTTCCCAAGGTCGTATACCCTACCTGCCTGTTCTCTTCCCATGGATTTGGCCCTGTTAGTTGCTATGGCCTTATATTGGTCCTGTTTGAGTTGCAGTGTATGAAGTGTTTCTTGTGTACTTCCTCCACTAGATCCTCCTCCAACGTAAGGACTGCCTCCTCAATTTCGACTAAGGCTTTCATTTTCTCCTTCCGGGTGCCAGCTATTAGAGAAACCGATTTTCCCCTTATAACCGCTTTGAAGGCTTCCCACAGTGTTTTTATGGGAGTCAACTGTGCCTTTGTTGTCCTGATAATAATGGTCCAGTGCCTGAAGCCGGGCCTTACGTATCTTTGGGTCGAGAAGATGCCATGGGTTGATGGAGCCACTCTACCCATCCCTCCCTGTCCCAGTGTCCGATGGGCCCATAGTTGAGAGTGATCTGAAATGCCTCTTGCCATGTGTCTGACCACATTGATGTGTGTGATCTGGGAGGCTGGGATAATCAGGTAGTCTATACAGGAGAGACTGTTGTGCGCCCCAGAATAAAACGTGCGTTGTAAAGAGTCCAGGTGGCATGTTCGCCATGTGTCGATGAGGCCCATAGCCTCCAGGAATCCAGGCAGCCATCTGGCCGAGGCCCCAATGTCTCGAGGAGGGTGTCTGTCCATTGATCCGGAGACCACTGCTTTAAAGTCCCCCCATCAGCAATAAACCCTCTGCAAGAGAGAGCAGCACGCCCCCCCAGGTCTTTAAACATGCGACTCTGTAAGCCCGGTGGCACATAAATGGACATGAAAGTGATTGTGCGTCCCTCCCACTGCCCGGTAGATCCGATGTACCTCCCAAGGTCGTCTGTCCACACGGATTGGATCATAAAGGCAAAGGAGTTTTGTATCATGATCCCCACCCCCCGGGAGCCAGAGGTAAGTCCTGTGTGTGCGAACAATTTGTATCCCCACCTATTCAGCGCCTTACAGGTGTTCCCAATCAAGTGTGTTTCCTGGAGAGGGACCACATCCGGAACATGCCTCCTAATATATTGCAAGACCATACATCTTTTGATCTAATCTCCAAGCCCATTAATGTTCCAGTTCAACCGTTTTATGGAGCTACCTCTTTGCTCTCCCATAGTTAAGTGAATGAACAATTTCTCCCATGTTACAACATTTTCGTGTGCTGAGTCATCGAGAACAAATCAAAACTCCAAAACCCAAACCCAACAACCCCCCTCCCTGCTCCCCTGCACTCTGGGCAATAACCAGCCCAAAAACACAACCATGCAGAGTGCCTGTCGCCCTAACGTTAACTAAAAGTAGAACTGTGGGGTTAAGACAGAAGTCCCACCCCCCCCTCCACCCCGAGGCAGTCAATCATATACTGTCCCATACTCAAATACCGTGTATCAGAAGTTATATCCGCAACCGATTTTACAAGTTTAGGTGGCCAGAAGCTATAGTTGAAGTCTGGTGCCCTCAGCAATTCCTAAGTCCGGCCACCGGTCCCAAAACAAGGAGGTTGCACTGCATCTCCACGGGATCAGGTCCACAGTACATTGCCAAAAGGGTTGTTTTGTTGTCTCAGCGTGGGTTATGGTCTCTGACCTCACACCAGCCCTCCAGCCACTCCGCAGCAGCCTCAGGGGTGTCTCTCGTCTTTTTCAACCCGGAGTTGTGCAGGAAAGAGCATGGCGTACTTACTTCACTCCTTTGTCATGTAACAACTTTTTATCGTCCAGAAAGGATCTATGCTGCCTTTGAACTGTTTGCGTAAATTCAGGGAAAAAGGAAGTCTCGGCATTCTCAAGCCGAAGCGGGGAGCTCATCCTGGCATATCGCAAAAGTTCAGTATCATTGCGAGTAGCGGTCGTGGGGGAGCCCCAGGCTTTGGGTGCCCCCCAGGGACTCTGAGTGCCCTCTCTATCACAAAGAATTTTGATAGGCCCTTTGGCTGCAGGTATTTGATGATAAGATCTTCAACAAAGAGGTCTGGGGTCTGCCCCTCCCCCTGCTCCGGCACCCCCAGGATTCTAACATTGTTGCGGTGTGATCGGCCTTCGTAGTCGTCTAGCTTGCTTTCCGCTAGCTTCCTGAAATGTTGAAGCTCACAGACCTCCCCCTGCAGTTGCGAAGTGTCCTCCACTAGGCTCACCGTTTTGACCTCTAGTTGTTTGACTTTCTCGCTGATTTTATGAAGGTCTGCCCTGATAAGTGTCACATCTGTGGAGATAGTTTCCATCCTCTGCTCCAGAGAGGATCGGACCCCTGAAATGGCTTCCATGATGTCTTTGAGGGTCACTTCTGGGAGACCCTCCTCCGCATTGTCCGTCGTCTTGTCCCTCGCTGGTGAGTCCTGGGCCATAGTTTTTGATACTGCCAAGCGGTCCAGTTTACTCTGCTGGGCCACTCTGGACCCTTTTGCCCCCAACATGGCGGTCAGCGTCCGTGCCTTTTCACTTCTGACTGTGAGTCTGTAGGGCCTGCTCACCACAGTGTCCGGTGGGGTCAGTTCCGTCACCGCTACCAGGTTGCAGTGTCCAGGATAGTGTTGATAGCCCTCAGTGTTTTGTGCCCAGCCAGTAGTACCACTGCCGTTTCCTCCTCCGGACCCTTGTCAGTGTGGACAGATCTCCCCCATGCAGGCAGATAGCTTCAGAGGTGTTGAGCTGAGGTCTCTGCAGGAGGTCCCCAAGTCCGTCACCTGCAAGGCTGTGAATCTTCCAATGGAGCTGCGCAAGGTGGGGGGAGGGGTACAGGCACGTGCAGGAGCAAGTGGGTCAATCTACAGATGGGTTGCGGGATATACAGGCCCCTCCTGGTACAGTAAGTCGCAGGCATCCGCAGGGCGTGCAAGCGGGCCGGCCCGTGGGTCCCCGGGCAGTGCTACTAATTGCCCGATGTCAGGGCGTGGGGTAGACGCAGTGTCAATAAAGTCAGTAATTGGGCAGCATATCTGGCCCTCTTACACATTGTTAACTGGCTGTCACTCACCGCGCCAGTCTCTGCAGCAGTCTTGGCGGGCTCCCGGCAGCCAAAGTTCCGCTCCTGGCCGAAATTCCTACTGCCTTACGTCTTTACGTCGGCGGCAGCTTAGGGGCACGTCACCGCCCGGTCTCGATCTTCGTGCAGGTATCGGGTCTCGGCACAGGAAAACTCCGGTTCCCAGTCGATTTATGTTGCGGTTTTGATATCTGCGTGGTCAGCCGCTTCTCCTCTAGCTTGCCGCAAACGTAGGGACTGGATCAATGTAGCGGATTTACGTGGACGGGAGAGGTAGGACGGAGCTACTCTGTCAGGCGGCCATCTCGCTATGCAGCATAGTCTCGGCCCCCCAATAGGAGAAATTCTGAGGAGAAATCCCAAGTCAGTGTACCAAGATTGCTCATTGAATAGCCCAGTGGATGCCAATAAGGACTTCTATCCTCCAGGGTTTGGGTCTTTGGCTGCCAGCTATCCTTTACCAAGTTTGGGAGCTAAAACCTGGAAATCATGAATTCTACTGTGAGGGGCTGTCATAAACCACCTTAAAGGAAGTAGCCCTAGACCTTCTATGAAGGGGTACTTCAGGTATCTCTGCACAAGGAAAGGCTACCTAGAAAATGACGGCCATGAGGAGCTGTGCAGTATGAACTAGATATTGGCCTGCTGTAGCCCAGGAAAGAATATGCACTGCAAGGCCACGTGCTGAGGCCTTGTGATCCCACCACCCGGCAGTGAGGCAACCTGGTCCCAAAATCAGTGCAAGTGTTTGGGTACTTTGATCGCCTCCTGATCAGTCTGCAGACAGCTCTGGAAGGCCGTCAGAGAAGGCAAAAGTGGCTAGTGGTCACGTCAGAGGACATTGTTGGAGTCAGACGTGGCAAGGTAAAGTCAGCAGTACCACGGTCTGTGTCCTGTGTGTGAATTCACACACCAAGGAGCTGTGCCCCCAGCCCCTGGCCATCAGAGTGAAGCAGGAGAGTCCTGTGCTCAAGTAGTAGGAATGAAGCAGTAAAAAAAAACTCGTTCCTGACTGAATCTTATGGGTCAGTATGTTTCACTCCATTGTTTTTAATCCTATCCCCGGTAGACAAGAATAAAGTTGCAGGGTCTGACCAGTGGAACGTTTTTTCTGACAGCATTTCACTCTTTTACACTCTGCACAGTTCACCCGCACCTCTGACTCTCACAGGGTAGGGTAAAACATCTAAGAGCTCCTTCCACTTTAGGACGTGTAGCCCTGGTGTGAGGAGGAACCCTATGATGACGCATTCTATCTTAGGATGGGTGAGGGGTCTCGTCCTTAAGAAAGCTTTCTTTTCTTTTTGTCAGAAACAGTGACTTTCAGCAAATCCTGCAACATAAAAAAAACGTTATTTATCATTTCTCAACAAACAACAAGTCCAATTTTTGTAATGACAATAAATTAAAAAGTTTCATAGATGAGGTACAGAGGGTTACCCAAAATAAGAAAATAACAATAAATAAAGACATTCAAGCGAAGGAGACACAGGCAAAGGGAGGGAGACAAATAACTGAGCATGGAACACAAAAGAAAAATAAGTGCAGTCACACAGCAACACAGGAGGGTGTCACATACGATAATGGCAGAGGGCATATAACTATTCTGTTGACATATCATCTGCAGAATCAACCATGGTTAACAAATAATTATGCAATGGTTTCCCAAATATCTTTAGGCCTTGATGTAATTGGCTGTGGTGATATATCGGATGTAGTATCACAATAAGATGAGTCTTTCAACTAAGCTACCACTGTGGGGGATGAGAGGGGGCCACCCCAATGGAGTGAAATTTGCCGTTTGGTTATCGGGTGAGATTTAGGTCACCACCCAGCAAAATGTAATCGGCCTGGAGATGACTGATCTGTGATAATAAATCGGGAAAGTCGGGGGAGTTGGTGTTAGGCGCAGACACATTTACCAATAACACTGTACGACTCAGCAACTCACCCATCACGATCAAGTACCGACCAGCAGGGTACGTGACAGACTGTGTCAGCTGAAAGTGGACACCGCTGTGTATTAAAATGCACACCCCACGTGACGCGAGTAGGAACTGTAGTGGGAAAAGTAGCAGTGTGTACCTGAAATCTGAACTGGGAGGAGCCAAATGCATCTCCTGAAGAAAGGCTACCTGGATTTCAGCACGGTGCAAATAAGCAAGAACCTGCTTTCCCTGACGGGGGTTGTTCACACACCTACCATAACGCCAGGAATCTATACCATACTGCTTGCACGAAAGCGCGAGCCTCCTTTGTTTAAAATATCATCATGGAAGCAACAAATAAACCCAAAACATTGTTTAACAAGGTCAAGGAACTGGCTGGTGCACAAACCACAGCCACTGTCCCCCCACTTAATACACAACAATGCCAAGATCTGGCCTGCTTCTTCTCGGATAAAATCGACAAGATAATTAGGGACATAAACAGTAACAATTATAATCCCTCCCCACAGGCTGACTTGGACCATGCCCCTTCTATTGAGAATATCTTGGAATCTTGGCCTCCCATCACGGTCAACACACTAAAGACCATCTTTAAGACCATTAAATCTGGCTCCCCTCGGGACCCAATCCCCATTAAAATTCTCAAACAAATGGACGATCTCTCCCTGGAAGTTATCGTTGATACGCTAAATTGTTCCTTTGAACTTTCCACAGTTCCGGCCCTCTGAAAACACGCCATGATAACTCCACTGCTAAAAAACCCCACAGCAAATCCGGAAATTTTAGCAAATTACAGACCTATATCCCTGCTCCCTGTCTTCTCTAAATGTTTAGAGAGACACGTCCATTCGGTCCTATCCAATTTTGCCGAAACCAACTCTCTCCTTCATCCTTCTCAATCGGGTTTCCATGCTGGCTTCTCGACAGAAACAACTCTTCTGGGAGTCACCGAAAACAACCGAAAACTCCTTGACGACGGTCAAACGGTCGCGCTCGTGCTTTTAGACCTGAGCGCGGTCTTCAACACCATATCCCATGAAACACTCATTATGGCGTTAAACAGTAATGTATCCGTGGGAAGGCACTCGAATGGATCAAGTCCTTCCTGACTCAACGGACGTTCCAAATCACATTCTCTTCGGCATGTTCCGAAACCTTCAAAGCCCCACACGGAGTACCCCAGGGATCTATTTTAAGTCCCCTTTTTTTAACCTGTATCTCAGACCCCTGGCTGACCTAGCGGACAGATCTGGACTCACCCTCATGACCTATGCTGACGACTCTCAGATCACTTTCTCCCTATCCGAGTCTCTCCTCAAATTAGGGCTTCAAAACATTTTCAACTGGATGACAAAAAATCAACTAAAGCTTAATGGAGAAAAAATAGAGATCCTTCTCCTGGGGAAACAACAAGATCTTTGGAACCCCTCCCACTGGCCTAACCAGATGGGAAATTTCCCCACTCCAGTTACCCAAGTACGTAATCTGGGAGTCACCATGGATAGCTCCCTCTCCAAGAAACAACAGGCCAGCAAAGTTGTCGGCATATGCCTTACTATCATCAAATGGTTGAGGAAAATCCTCTGGATGCTGCCCACCTCTACTCAAAAAACAGTAGTCAATGCCCTCATAACATCACGGCTTGACTACGGAAATATTCTGTACCTTGGTTCCAACAAAGCTGTAGTCCGGCGGCTGCAGCTTGGCCAAAACTCAGCTGTGAGACTACTGTGTAGAATTCCTAAACACTCCGGAGTCTCGAGCTACCGTCGTGAGCTTCATTGGCTTACGGTCGAAAACAGAATTAGATTCAAAGCCCTGAACTACATGTTTAGAATCAAAGCTGCCACTGCTTCCAAATACCTTCTAGCCCTTGCCCAACCCTACACTCCAAAGCGTAACCTTCGGTCACAATCAGATGCTAACTTCTGTGTACCAAGGTTCAAACTTGCAAGAATGGGAGGCAGATCCTTTGCCCATTTAGGACCAGCCCTTTGGAACTCGCTTCCTCTTTACATTCGCAAAGAGGAAAACCATGCCAGATTCAGAAGGAATATTAAGACTTGGCTGTTCCAATAATAACACACTGAGCAACCTTAATCCCCTGCTACTTTTATGCTGTGTCTCGGCGCCGGGAAACCCTTCTTGGGTAGCTGTTGCGCCTTACAAATTGAAAAAATAATAATACCTAATATTCAATGACATGCAAGTAAATGAGAATTCTCAGTCTCTAATAGCCATTGGGGACTTGGTAATGCAAGCTGATAAGAAACATGTGCAGGGGCGAGCCTAACATTTACTGCAGACAAGATAAAATACAAAAAAACAAGAAACCCCCCATCCACTCCAGCCGAAACATACGCTGGAACACCCAAATAGCCCAAAAGTAAAATACAAAGGCAGTGGTATACACCATAGGGGGGTGACTAAGTCCACAAGAGCATACCTGGAAAAAAAAGTAAATGGATAATGGAAGAACTGTTGAACAAATGAGCAGTATAAACTGAAACTGCATAGCACAGCACAGTAGTATGCATAGGTCAATGATATAATCCATCGGAGAAACAATATGTTATGTTATGTTATGTTACCTCTTTTTATATAGGCACAGGGTCAGACTGATTTGAACTGGGGTGGCCGAGTGAGCTAAAGAATGGTGATGGATTAAACCCAGATCAGTTGACTGGGGGTGAGTGTTTGATTTGCTCAAACGCTCCGTCCATCATCCCCTTTTGTATCGCTTTGTTCGCCCTAAGTGTGGCAGGGTATGCTCAGACGTGAGTCCCTTGCTCACTTGGCCACTGGATTCAAGATAGCCTGGCTGATGAGGATTATGAATGCGAAACCGGTCCCAGGATGCTTGTTTCCGGTCCAGGGAAGACATGGCTTTGCAGTTCGGGCTGGACTGTTCCCATGAGGCACAGGGTCAGACTGATTTGCATATGGCCATGTCTGAACTGGGGTGGCCGAGTGAGCTAAAGAATGGTGATGGATTAAACCCAGATCAGTTGACTGGGGGTGAGTGTTTGATTTGCTCAAACGCTCCGTCCATCATCCCCTTTTGTATCGCTTTGTTCGCCCTAAGTGTGGCAGGGTATGCTCAGACGTGAGTCCCTTGCTCACTTGGCCACTGGATTCAAGATAGCCTGGCTGTTTCCGGTCCAGGGAAGACATGGCTTTGCAGTTCGGGCTGGACTGTTCCCATGAGGCACAGGGTCAGACTGATTTGCATATGGCCATGTCTGAGCTGGGGTGGCCGAGTGAGCTAAAGAATGGTGATGGATTAAACCCAGATCAGTTGACTGGGGGAGAGTGTTTGATTTGCTCAAACGCTCCGTCCATCATCCCCTTTTGTATCGCTTTGTTCGCTCTAAGTGTGGCAGGGTATGCTCAGACGTGAGTCCCTTGCTCACTTGGCCACTGGATGCAAGATAGCCTGGCTGATGAGGATTATGAATCCGAAACCGGTCCCAGGATGCTTGTTTCTGGTCCTGGGAAGACATGGCTTTGCAGTTCGGGCTGGACTGTTCCCATGAGGCACAGGGTCAGACTGATTTGCATATGGCCATGTCTGAACTGGGGTGGCCGAGTGAGCTAAAGAATGGTGATGGATTAAACCCAGATCAGTTGACTGGGGGTGAGTGTTTGATTTGCTCAAACGCTCCGTCCATCATCCCCTTTTGTATCGCTTTGTTCACCCTAAGTGTGGCAGGGTATGCTCAGACGTGAGTCCCTTGCTCACTTGGCCACTTGATTCAAGATAGCCTGGTTGATGAGGATTATGAATCCGAAACCGGTCCCAGGATGCTTGTTTCCGGTCCAGGGAAGACATGGCTTTGCAGTTCGGGCTGGACTGTTCCCATGAGGCACAGGGTCAGACTGATTTGCATATGGCCATGTCTGAACTGGGGTGGCCGAGTAAGCTAAAGAATGGTGATGGATTAAACCCAGATCAGTTGACTGGGGGTGAGTGTTTGATTTGCTCAAACGCTCCGTCCATCAACCCCTTTTGTATCACCTCTTTTTATATAGCGCACAGCTGCCTCAGATAAGGGGCGTCCCGGCGCTGGTAGCAGTGTCAGTAAGGAAACTAGGGACTAAGCCACAGGAAAAAGATCTGATAAGTCAGGGAGTTCCACAATTTAGCCGCTAAAAAGTAAAAGAACCGTCCCCCAGCTCGGAGACGCTTCACTCGAGGGACCGTAACCAGATATTGCCCCGCAGAGCGTAACTGGCGTGTAGGTATATACGGTACCAACAAATTAGACAGAATCTCAGGGGATGAAAGTTTTAGAATTTTAAAAGTCAGACAAAGGGTTTTAAATTCGATCCTTTTGGTCATGGGCAACCAATGTAAATGTCGGATAACCCCCGTCGCAGAACAGCTTCTGGGAAGCCTAAGCAAGACCCGAGCTGCCGCATTCTGAACTCGCTGCAGACGAGTCACCTCTGCCTTATTTGCTCCTAAAAGGAGCGAATTTGCATAGTCCAATCTGGACAGAATAGCCGCCTGGGCTATCATCTGGCGGGTAGATGGTTCAACGAACCCTCAGCAAGGGCCTTTGTCCCCGGAGTAGGCCAAAGCAAGTGCCTGCTACTTTCTTAGTGTGATCCTGAAACCTAAGAGTGGAATCCAACCATACCCCAAGATTTTTTACTACCAACTTAGGGGTGGGAGCGCTAACCAAAGTATTGGGCCACCATTGCTCACTCCATAGTCCCTTATCTCTCCCCACCAACAACACCTCGGACTTATTGGCGTTGAGCTGAAAGCAGTTGATAGTCATCAAC
Source organism: Lissotriton helveticus (assembly GCF_964261635.1). Taxonomy (NCBI): domain Eukaryota; kingdom Metazoa; phylum Chordata; class Amphibia; order Caudata; family Salamandridae; genus Lissotriton; species Lissotriton helveticus. The sequence goes on along the minus strand of NC_136068.1, from coordinate 1,492,036,220 downwards.
TCCGCGACCGCCACCAGTCCGCTCCGAAATCTGGAGGCGCCCTGCGTAGGGTCATCGGAGAGGGCCACCACCAACTGCATATCATCGGCATACGAGACCATGGTAAAACAATTGTCTCTGGCCACTGCAGCTAGGGGTTGCACGTACAGATTAAATATTACGGGGCTCAGGGCCGAGCCCTGAGAAACACCCTGCACAATGGACTGGGCGCGGGAAAGAAAGGGCGGGGCAGATACTTGGAATGTTCTGTCCGACAGGAAAGATCTAAACCATTCCAAGGCTAGGCCTACAACCCCGTCCTCCTCCAGACGATGTAAACGGATCCGGTGGGAGACTGTGTCAAACGTGGCACTTAGGTCAAACAGTATCAAGGCTGCGGTGTGCCCATTATCCAGAATGGTCCGCAGATGTTCGGTCACAGCTAGGAGAGCAGTCTCCTTGCTGTGACCAGGGCAGAAGCCATTCTCGGACAGATCCAAGAGACCGCTATTATTCAGAATACACGTGAGGATGATATTGGTGTGTGCCTCAACGATTTTAGCTACCCATGTCAATAACAATATAGGGCGGGAAGTTTATAATTTAGCCAGGTCCAATGAGGGTTTCTTAAGTAGAGGGTCTTCCCTTGCCTGCTTCCACAGCCTATGGACAACTGCTGTGGTGAGGGAGGTGTTAATTACCTGGCACAATGGTGCAAGAAGCACAGGTAGGGAGTCCCTAAACTGGGCCGGCTTCAGAGGGTCTGTAGGAGAGCCAGATTTAACTTTCCTACTTAACAAGAGAAACTCATCCTGAGAGATAGGAGGAATGGCTGCCAGGGTATGAATGGGAGGAGGACCGTGCAAAACAACAGGGTCAGTAGTGTCCACCGGAAAAGACCTATAAATGGCTTCTACCTTCTTAGTAGCCAGGTCCTCGCACTGCTGCGCAGACGTAATCACAGAAGTAGAGGAATCTTTCCTGCTTTTAAGGTTGTTCAGTATTTTAAAGATACTCTTAGCTGGATTATTGCTGGACTTAATTTCATTGGTGAAGTAGGCCGCCCGTGCAGAAAGTATGGCCTTGTGATAGCTCTTGATCGCACCTTGGTAACATTTCTTGGCCATAGGGTCATAGTCCCTTCTCCAGGCCCGTTCCAGTTTTTTACAGGATTTGCTCATGGTGGCCAGAGAATCATTGAACCACAGGTTGGAGTTAGAGCAACGGCCCTTGGACCATTTAGCTGGAATGAGGGAGACTAACGCATGTAGAATCCAATCACAGAGTGTTTTATGTGCCAAATCAGGGCCACTAGTCAGAGTAGGATGACTAAGTGACAGTAGGGCATGTAGATCCTCCAAATTCAACCTGTGCCAACAGCGTCTTAAAGAAGCCTTTGGATCAGCTCTATACATAGGCTCAGACAGTGGAAGAGACATGGAGACCAGAAAATGGTCAGACCAGCAGACCGGACTAAGGGCCAGATGTAGGTGGCCAAATACCGGTCGGTAATGGCCGAAATTATAGAATTTCGGCTGTTACCGACCGGTATTGGGCATTTGGAATGTAGGGGAGGATTCGGTAAATAACGAATCGGTATTTAACCAATTCGGTATTTACCGAATCATCATTTACCTATTCGGTATTTACCAAATCGGTAAATGACATGTAGGAAGCACTTTGAAGAGTGCTTCTGTTCTTTAAGGATTCGTTATTTACCACCAACTATTAGTTGGTGGTAAATAATGAATACCTCTGTAAATGCAAATCTGTGCATTTACACCTGTGCCCTGTGACAGACATACATGCCCTTAGGGCATGTATGTGTGCCACATGTGCACACAAGCACTATTCAGGGTTGCAACAGGGTGTCAAAGTGACACCCTACCACCCATGACTCTTTCCTTATTTTACCGAATCGGTAATTAACGATTCGGTAATTGACATTCATTCCTATGGGCCTCCAGGCGGGAAGACGGGATCAAGCAGGTGGCCAGCAATATGTTTAGGGCCAACAACAAGCTGACTTAATTGGCACGCGGCAAAATCTGCAAGTAAGCTGCAGAGTCAGAGGGGCAGTCAAAATGTAGATTCAGATCTCCTACAATGCTGAAGCTAGCTGCAGTCAATGCCAGGGAGCCAATGACCTCGATGAGTGCGGATTTAAACTCCATGGTTGGCCCAGGGGGGCGATATACTAACAGTCCTGTCATGGTAGAGTGAGCGCTAAAGGAAATTCCGAAGCGAGCGCATTCGCAGCCAGCCACATCCTCCTTAACAAATGAACAGCGGTAGCAAGATTTAAAAATAAGAGCGATGCCACCACCTCTGGATTCCCTATTTAAAGTCAGAATACTGAAACCTGGCAGAATCGCTAAACCAGGTTCAGCCACCATAGCATCGGAAAGCCAGGTTTCATTTAGGCATAAGACATCAGGTAATTCATCCTGTACTAGGTCATAGATCTCCATATAGTGTTTGGCCAGAGATCGGACGTTAAGAGCAACATTTTCATAGAGGGTCTAGACGTGGACACGGGACGATAAGGGAGCTGCCCAGGATGAGAATCGAAGACACAGCAGGAACAGCAAAACAGCCCTTCCATGAAACCCACCAAGGGCTGGCTGCATGGGCTTACCAGCATGCTGATGGACAACAATTCCTCTCTGGTATAAGATGGAACACAAAACTCGACTCCGCCAGCATTTCTGGTGTCTGGTGGCGTCCAGGCATGGACGGGCGCAGACGGGCTTGCCTATGGCGTGCCGCTGGCGCGCGTCCGCTGCGCTCCCGGCCCATGGGCAGTATAAATATTGTGTCAGAGAAGAATAGCAGATAGACTAGACCACCTCCCACAAAAATATGTGAAGACTCATTGAATGGGATGTTCTCAAACAGACATCAGCATAAACATTTGAATCAGGTCACAATGTGTGAGTCCCGGGGGAGGCAGATGCCAGGTCTCCATGAGCTTCTGTACCAAGACCTGCACCAAAATTGTTCGGCATCTTCAGGGGTGTTAAAAATGTGATGTCTTTCGGATTATGGCATGCGGTAGGAAATCGGGGAACTACCCCTCAAGAAGCAGTCTCAATATCTATGGCCTAGGCCACAATGTAAATGTGCATATAATCCTTTAATGACTCCTCCCAAGACATGCGTATTGTGAGCTCTGAACGGAGTTTAGTTATTGGGTACAGATGGACTATAACCTATTGCTTTGTTGCTTGTATTGTGATGATGGAAAACTGATTATACTAATAAACAGATTTACAGAAAAAAATAAAAAATGCGATGTCTGCCGTCAAGCTCCACCCAGAGCTGTGCAGGATAGAGCATCCCATATTTGAGGCCCAACCTTTAGAGAGTATGTTTAACATCACTAAATTTGCAGCATGCCTCCTGCACTACTAGGGTGTACTCTGAATATAGCGAAATAGTAGACCCCTGATATTGTAAGGACCCCTTGTCATGGGCCATATGGAGCGCAGTATCACAGTCTCTGAAATGTAAGAGTCCTGCTATAATCTGCTTGGGCGGTGCCCCCGGAACTGGCCAGGGGCCAAGTGTCCTGTGTACCCTCTCAACTATAAAATAATCCATGAAGGACTTCCTTTCAAAAAGATCCGCCAGTAGTTGTTTCACGAAGGTGTGCATTCATCCCGTGTTGGTGAATTCCGGCATGCCAGCTCTGCGAATGTTATTTCGACAGGACCTCGCCTCTAAATCTTCATTCCTTACTGCAATGGTTTTGAGGATGTGCCCCACACGTTTAAGTTGTTTCGTTGTATCCGCATTGCCACCTTCAATTTCCGAAATCCCACACTGTTAAGAGGTACTGTGTTATTAGCCCGGCAAACCTCTAGGCACTTGTATGAGCTGCGCATTTTGAAAAGTGTTGAGCTCTGCAAACAATTCTTCCATCAATGGGAAATTCTACCCACCGGGGTGCAGAGCACCTGCTCAGGGTAGGATTAAAGTTCAACTCTTCCCCATCCGTTCATGAGTTTCGCTGCTGGGGATGTAAGGCTTCGGTGGCACGACACCATCCATGAATATATAAATACATAATTAATAAATGAACAACCCTCCTTTGGTGGTCGTTTTTTCCTGCTTGGATGAACGTGCGTTGAACAGGATAATTGATATAAAATGTGGGCAAAAGGCCCAATTCCAATAAAACGTCTTAAATCTCCATTGAATAGACTTACACCTCCAAAATATGGAAAGTAACAATATTTCTTGATTCACAAGTGCAAGACTGGATCATACAAATGTGTAGGTGTGGGAGTAAGTTACATTCAAAATTACGCTTTTTTCATTTTTCATTACCATTCAAGGTCAATGTTTCCTTCCACTCCATAACTTTCTAAACAAGCATTTGCAATGCAACAGGTCTCGCATTTACGCGAGTTTGAGCTATTGGCATTGTAAATGACAATGCCTTTTATTTATGTTTTGGTTTTTGAAACATCATTAAAACACATTGTCATTTGCAATGCCAATAGCTTAAACTCACGTAAATGCGAGACCTATTGCATTGCAAATGCTTGCTAAACATGTCTCAAGCCTCCCATCGCAGGCCTAAGGGTGCACACTTGCACACATTATGTTATTGCATCATGTCTCCTGCCTGCCATTGCACGGCTGTGTGTGCACACTTGTTCCTAGGGTGTGTTTAAACATGTCAAGCCTGCCATTGCGGGACTGCATGTGCGCAGTTAAACTTATGATCAGGTTGAATTTTCTGAACCACTGGCCAATCCTAAGGGGACCTTTCACTACCACTGGGGCACCCCTGAGGTAAGTCTTAAGGGGTGAAGCAAGTATTAGTTGAAAGGCAGGGCAGGTAACCATGTGTGTTCCCTGCCCAGGTAGTGAAGAATAACCATTGGTGTTTTCACTACCTATGAATTTTGCTCTTTCCATAGGTTAACATGGGGAATGGTTGAAATTACTTCAAGCTGCAATAGTGGCTTACAGTGGAGCAGCCTCATAATGCTTCCTATCGTTGGATTCACACTGACAAACCTTGTCATGTGGTAAAGAGGGATTTCATTAATAGCTTAGAAATGCTACTTTTAGAAAGTGGGCATTTCTTTGCTCTAAAACCCTTTACATGCATTTCAGTTTGACTCCAGTCCACACTTGAGGATGGTGGAGCACATCTGTGAATTCCCCAGAGACAGCTATAAACATTGGGCATGCAACAGGACCAACATATCTTTGTCATTTGAGGGACTGGCTGATAGATTGGAGGAAGTGCTTTTGACACCTGGCCTCTGGGAGTTAGATCATGGCCCCTCTAAAGATTAGGATCTGCATTCTACGGTCCCATGGCAGACAGGACTGAAATTTAGGGGAGACATCTATGGTTCAAAGGGAAACCCTCTGCACCATCCTCAACTTCAAAGGCACACTACAGTATAACTACAGGTTCTCTTCCAGGGGATACTCATTAAAGTCATAAGCACTGAATAATCTCCGCCCATGAGCGGGATCCCGGAACACATAACTAAATACATATATATGTGTAAATATATAATAAGAGTACATAGTACTAAACAAATTATACACATATACCTGTATACAGTAATAATATGCAGCCCAACCATAACCTATAAGCTAATAAAGCCATAAATACATATTTTCTGCAGAATGAAAATAAACCATAGAAACAATGCAAGAAAAAGGCAGGAGCCTAAAATGCATTCCACAGACAGAAAAAACCTTTTATTTTCATCAAAGAAACTGTAATAAAAGGCAATTAGCCTATGTAGGCTGCATAAAGAAATAACATCCCTGTACAGAAAATCAGACTGGCACCTCGCCTTTAAGGCCTCAGAGAATCTGAACACTTTGTCTTTAAGGCCTCCAGGCGAACTCTGCTCCCATCATGCCCCACAGGTGACAGTTAGGTCAGTTCTTTCTTCCGGCTTGTTCTGTGAGGAACCTGGAACTTGAGCTCTGCTGAATTTTCCGTCAGAATTTGTTTTTTTCCTGTCTTATTTGACAGTATTTGTTGCTGGTGGTAATATTCTACTTTTTCTGACTAATTCTTCTAGAATTGTTTGGTCAGTTATGCCACCTTTATTCTACAAATGTCCTTCCTGTGGGAAGAAGATGTCAAAAATATATCCCCATTCTGTTTGTGTGGTTTGTTTACCTTCCACACATGATGTGGAAAAATTTTATCATTGCCTCAAGCTTTCCAGAAGAACTTTAAAGGAAAGGGAGAAGATTCGACCTCTGGGACTTCTGGAGAGGGAAAGGCAGCAAGAAAAGGGGGCAAGAAGTGAGTTGTCATCTGGAAGACCCCCCTCTTCGTCAAAACGTCGAAGATCTGCTTCTCCGTAAGGTAAAAGCAAGAAAAAACGACATCAAGAAGCGTCAACGTCGAAAAAAGTGAGTTCGACGTCGAAACCTAGATCATCGACGTCGAAGTTAGGCACAAGTCGGCATCAAAGCGGAGATCGAGGTCGCCGTCGAGAAGCTTGTCGATGTTGAGGCGTTTGGTGTCGGTTGCTTTGAGGACGACGTCGAGAGTGAGACGTTCGACGTCGAGAGAGAGAGTGAGGTCGACGTCGAGAGGAAGAGTGAGATCAACGCCAAGAGGAAGAGTGAGATCGATGTCAAGAGAGGAAGCGAGATCGACGTCGAGAGATAGAGCTACGATGTTGAGACCTGAAAAAAGAAGAAGATCAAGGTCTCCGTCGAGACATGCCTCGGGCTCGAGGCTGACAGGGCTCTGTCGACATCGAAGAAGCAAACGACGTCGAGGAAGTCGACGTCGAGGTCTCCGCCACCTGCCTCACGGTCGGCGTCGAGGCACTCTTTCGGACCTCTCATAGGTCTTTGTCGAGGTCGGAGTCGGCGTCGAGGGCTTTGGCTGACCCTCCAAGGTCTACATCGAAAGACCTGACGTCGAGAACATCTGTGGACAGGTCTTCAGTAGTCAGAGCCTCTCCGCATAAAGAATCCTCTATTGTGGCACATTCTGGTTCGACGTCGAGGAATTCAACGTCAAAGGACAGACAATTGGTTCCCAGAGAGGCGACTTCAAGATCTCTGCAGTCTATTCGGAGTTCTTCTTCAGCGTCTTCTTCCTCAATGGGAATTCAGATTGTGCAGGTTATCCTGGAGGGCTCTCTGATGCGTAAAATACCGCCTGTGAACATGTCTCCTAGATGGCTAGTAAGCATACGCCATTGGAAGATGCAGCCAGGGCCCAATGACTCTTACTTTGGCAGCTTCAAAGACACCGACTGGTGTTTCTCCAAGAAGATCTAGATCTCCGGTGCGGAGGCGTTCGCATTCTAGGGAGCGCAGTAAGTCTCATCGGTCTCCTACTCTTAGGAGAAGGTATAGATCTCCTGCGTCTTCCTCTTCATCGAGATCGTCTTACAGAGACTATTCGCCCACGATCTCATCAACACCACCTTCCAGGATATCTCCAGTGGATGATCTGGGAACTTTCATTGAGGTATTATGCCGTGGGGCTAGCAAATTCAATATAACGATGGCAGTGCCTCCTGTGAAGTCTTCTGTCATATTTGAAACGCTACATCATAAGTCGTCTGCTAGACCTCTTTTTCCGTTGGTGCTTGGTTTGTTGGAACCGGCAATGAAGACCTTCTTGACTCCAGTTACGGTGGGCTCCGGGCCTTCAAGAATTGCAAAAAAGTATAAAGCACCGGATCAGGATCCTCTTTTCCTGCGTACGGATCCACCTCCAGATTCTCTAATAGTGGCGGCAGCCAGGAAGGCCCACTCGGCTACGTCTGTCTCATCTGCTCCGCCAGACAAAGACAGTAAAAACATGGACTCCTTGGGGCGGAGGATGTGTAATACAGCTGGATCAGTCATGAGAGTGGCCAGTGCTGCGGCTTTGCTGGGTCGCTATGATCGTCTCTTATGGGACTCTATGTCTAGATTTGCGGAGAAGCTACCTAAGGAAGATCAGAAGGATTTCCTTGAGATTGTGGGAGAAGGTGGTGTGGTTGCAAACCAAAGTATAAGTGCGGCAGCTGATTATGCGGATCTTGCAGCGCATGGGTATGCCCACGGCATATGCTCCAGGAGGTCGGCATGGCTGCGCCTCACGGGCCTTAAGCCAAATGCCCAAAGGAAAATAGTTAATCTGCCATTCAATGGGTCAACATTATTTGGATCTCATGCGGATGATGAGATAGCCAAAATGAAAACAGAGCTTGATACTCTAAAGGCGGTTGGCCTAGAGAAAAAGAAGGAGTTCCGACGTCGTTTTCGCCCCTACGACAAGAGGTCGTTCCAACAACGTGGTCAAATATCAAACTGGTCGTCGCAAAACCAGGGGGTGTCTCAGCAGAGGTCACAATTTCAACAGCGCAGGCCTGGGTGAGGCAGAGGAGGAAATAGACAGCAGTCCTCTGCGGGGAAACAACCTCAGAAGCAAGAGAAAGAACTTCCTCCACAGCTGTGGTCCACTCCGGTAGGAGGAAGCATTGCTCTATACTTGGACAAGTGGAGAAAATTGACAAAGGATAGATGGGTCATCGGCATAATCCAAAATTGTTATCTCCTCAAATTCAAATCAGCTCCTCCTGCCATACGTCCAAAGAAAGTTTTTCATCAAAGTCAAAAGCTCCTACAAAAAGAAGTAAACATCCTTTTGGGCAAAAAAGCCATAGAGGAAGTTCCTCTTTCACAGAGAAATCAAAGTCTGTACTCCCGCTTATTCTTGGTGAGAAAGAAAGGTCCCAATGCAGAATTCAGACCTATACTGGATTTAAGGTTGTTAAACAGATTTATTCGAAGGGAGAAATTTCGGATGTTAGCGCTCCATCAAATATTTCCCGAGTTACATCAGGGGGACTAGATGTGTTCCATCGACCTGAAGGATGCATATTTTCATGTTCCAATCTCAAAGAGGCATCGCAAATTTCTCAGATTTCAAGTGTCTGTTCATCACTACCAGTATGCAGTACTTCCGTTCGGACTAAAGTCAGCTCCCCGAACATTTTCGAAGTGTATGGCGGTGGTAGCTGCCTTCCTTCGGGGACAGAGGATTTTCATATATCCCTACTTAGACGACTGGCTCTTGAAAGGTTTGTCCCCATCTCTTCTGGAAGTTCATCTTTCAAGGTGCCTTAACCTCATGCACAAATTGGGTCTTCAGCTCAATTTCAAGAAATCGATAATGAACCCAACCCAGCAAATCCACTATCTGGGAGCTCTTTTGGACACAGAAAAAGAAAACGTGTATCCTTCGGAGGAGAGGTGGCTATCAATCATGATAAAATGTCAGCTTCTCGTTCAAACCGCGTTCCCGACAGTTCGCCAAGTATCCTCTCTTCTGGGGTCGATGGCGTTGTGCATCTTCATAGTTCCAAACGCAAGATTGCACATGCGTCCTCTGCAACAGTATTTAGAGGATCAGTGGAGATCAGTCTGCCAAAGACTCCATCCGGTGGTGGATGAAGAGGTCCCACTTAACGCCCTAAGTTGGCAGGGTATGCCCATACGTGGGTCCCTTGCTCACTTTGCCACTGGATTCAAACTAGCCTGGCTGATGACGGCTGATTAGCCAGAGACCGGTCCCAGGATGCTTGTTTGCGGGCCAGGGAAGACATGGCTTTGCATTTCGGGCTGGACCGCTCCCATGAGGCACAGGGGCAGACTGATTTGCATATGGCCATGTCTGAACTGGGGTGGCGGAATGAGCTAAAGAATGATGATGGATTACACCCAGATCTGTGACTGGGGGTGAGTGCTTGCATTGTTCAACACTCCGTCCATCATCTCCTTTGGTTTTGCTTTGTTCGCCCTAAGTTGGCAGGGTATGCCCAGACGTGGGTCCCTTGCTCACTTTGCCACTGGATTCAAGCTAACCTGGCTGATGACGGTTGATTAGCCAGAAACCAGTCCCAGGATACTTGTTTCCAGTCCAGGGAACACATGGCTTGGCAGTTCGGACTGGGCTGTTCCCAGGAGGCACAGGGTCAGACTGATTTGCCTATGGCCATGTCTGAACTGGGGTGGCGAGTGAGCTAAAGAATGATGATGGATTATACCCAGATCTGTGACTGGGGGTGAGTGCTTGCATTGTTCAACCCTCCGTCCATCATCCCTTTTGGTTTTGCGTTTGGCGGCGTGGTCTGTTGGTGTGCGGAGTGGGTCTGAGTTTGATGGGCCACCGGGTGTTATTCCAAGGAGAGGTGTTGTTACCAAAGATCATCAGTTCAGTCTCGTCGGTATTGAGCTTTAGACAGTTGGTCTCCATCCAGTAGGTGACATTCTTTTTTTTTTTTTTTGATTTAACATTTTATTGAAAAACAACAGCAGAGTCATCATACAGTTGAGCAATCAATACAAAGCAGAATAAGATATATCAGGCATGTACAGGAAACAATCATTTAAGGGTCAGTACGTCGTCTCGGTCCTGACTCATCTATTGCCATTTCCACAGTGTGGGAGGTACAGATCTCCCCTCTAAACACGTTCCAATGTCCCCACTTTTTATCCCACTTTTTGGGGCACCCTCTGACCTTAAATACCGATTTCTCGGCTAGCATGCATCTATCCATTTCGGCCACCCAGCCCACAAGGAGAGGCCTCTGGGGGGCACCCCAGTGCATTGCTATTGCGCGTTTCACCAATAGGAAGCCCAGGGCTACCCACTGTAACTCCACCTCTGTAAGGTTGATAGGACCCCATATATTAAGAATCCCTTCCCTAGGGGAGAGAGGGATGGGCTTTCCCATCGCCTCAGTCATTTTGCGAACCGCCCTGTCCCAAAACTGTTGGATAACTGGACATGCCCATAGGACATGGTAAAAGGAGCCAGGTAGGCCGCAGCCGCGGAGACATAACTCATCTGGGCTTCTACCCAACTTGGCCAGGAGGGGGGCAGACATATATGTTCTGTGTAGGATTTTTAGTTGGATCAGTCTAAAACGATGGTTAATGGCTGTTTCTCTGGGGGACATCAGTGCTGACCTCCAGTCGTCATCGTCTAAGTCACCCACATCTCCCTCCCACTTGTCCCGTAGGGCCTGGAATGAGTTGGGCAGATTGTTGCAAAGTTTGCGATATGTGCAGGATATCGCCTTTGTCTGGAGTGGTTCTGAGAGCACCTGTCCTCTAGGGGAGAGGCCTCCGGAAGGGAGGAGAGGTCCGGCACTGAGGTAGTGATAGCATGCGTAATTTGGAGGTATCTGAATGCCTCGGAATGAGCAAGATCAAATTTCTGTTGAAGTTCGGGAAAAGGCAACAATTTTCCCTTGTGGATCAAGTCTCCGAGGGTGGAGATGCCTATCGTATCCCATCTGTCAAACCCCTTCAGGTGACAGAGGGAACCCAGTTTGTGGGAGGCCCAGAGCGGGTTAGCTTGGGTGAACACGTCAGACCAACCGAGGCTCTTAGTAGCCCGGTTTGTGTCATGGGTCCCACGTAGTGGTGTAGGGGAAATTTGCCATAGAGGGCTCCTAGATATCCTTCACGTCCTGTCTGGTAGCGCTCAAAGTGATAGGCCGGGTTGGTAGGCGAACCATGTATCCAGGAGTTAGTGGCCACTAGTTGGAAGGCCCAGTAATAGAGTCGCATGTTTGGCAAGGCGATACCCCCATCGTACCATCCTTGAGTCAGTTTATGCAGAGCACTTCGAGGTGCCTTACCATCCCATAGGAGGAGTCGCAAATCGCCCTCCAGTGTATGGAAGAAGGAGTCAGCAATCGGGAAAGGCCAATTTTGAAGGACATACAAAAAGCGCGGGAGTGCCAACATTTTGAAGAGTGCCGCTCTGCCCGGGAGGGACAGGGGAAGCGTACGCCAGTGGGAAATGTCGCTGTGGAGCCGCTGAAGCGGGCCCCGTAAGTTGCGGTCGTAGAGAGTTTAGGATCCGGAGTTACCAAAATACCCAGATATTTGAAGCCGTCCTTGGCTATCGCAATGGTGAATTCTTTCGGGAGTGTGGTGTAGGGCCATGGAGACAGAACAAAGCTGACTTGGACGAATTAATCGAGAAACTAGAGTATTTTCCAAAGTTCCTAATGACATGGAACAGACTATTGATGGAGGATTTAGGGGAGGAAACCAGTAGGTGACATTCTTAATGCAGTTTTGGAAGTTGGTCTTTGTGGTGGTTGGGTCTGCTAAAGGTTGCTGACGGTTGTATGTCCTGAAGCAGAAAGTGTTGGACAGCACATAACCTCAGGGCAAATTAGCAACAAGTAGGTGAGCACAGAGCAAATCAATGACATGCAGGTGGAGGACAAGAAGCACAAGTGTAAAGGTGACAACAGAGGGCAGCAAGTACATCCTCGCTAATTGGGTGTTAATCATAACAGAGTGTCATTTGATGGCTGTGAGGTTCAGTTCTTGGAGCATAGTCTTATATTTGTAACAGTCACTACTTGGAGGACAGCCATGGAGCCTAAGAGCTATCAGCCCATCTTTTCTCCCATTTCCAGCAAAGATACTTGAGAAAGCGATCAACCAGCAGCTTACCCACTAATTGGAGCACCTCAACCTCCTGGACCCCTCCCAATCCAGATTTTGAGCAAACCATAGTACGAGACGGCCCAGATAGCAGCCACCAATGACATCAGGGCACTCCTGGACCGCGGTGAAATGGCCGCCTTTATCCTCCTGGTTCTATCAGTCGCGTTGGTCACAATCCCCCATCATACACTGATCAACTGAATCCACCCTATTGGGATCCAGGGAAACACCCTCAAATAGATAGTATCATTCCTCTCCCGAAGGACCCACAGAATCCGCCTCCCACCGTTCACGTCAGAACCCAAGAAGATCATCTGTGGAGTTCCCCAAGGGTAATTTCTCAGGCCCACCCTCTTCAACACCTACGTGACTCCCTTGGTTCACACCATTAGATCACACTGACTCAACATCATCTCATATGCTGATGAAAACCCAGCTCATCCTCTCACTGACCGAAGACCCTTCCAGAGCCAGCTTCCACTCCTGCATGATGGATGTTACTGACTGAATGAGAGTCAACTATCTGAAGCTCAACACCGACAAGACAGAAGTCCTCATCTTATGGAAGAGCACCTCGATCTGGAACGACGAATGGTGGCCAGCTAGTCTCAGTACCCCCACCGGCCCAAACACATCATGACTGCAACCTCAGCATCATCCTGGACAGCAAACTCTCGATAGAAAAACAAGTCAACACAGTCTCATCAGCCTGCTTTCACATTCTCCGCATTCTTTACAAGACCTTCAGGTGGTTCCCAGTGAACACCAGAAGGAACGTCACACCGGCCCTCGTCACCAGCAGGCTGGACTACGGAAACACTGTTTATGTAGGAATCAAGGCATGCCTCCTGAAGAGACTGCAGACAATACAGAACGCAGCACCAAGACTAATCCTTGACCTACCCAGATGGACGCTCATCACACCCCACCTCAAGAACTACACTGGCTCCAGATACAGAAGAGATACCAGTTCAAGATGGCCCATGCCTACAAAGCCCTGCACAACAAAGGTCCAGCATACCTTAACAAACAACTGACCTTTCACCAACCAACCAGACACCTTCAATTTGCCACCCGATTCCTCGCAGACACCCCCTGGATCCACTGTGCCAACAGCAGGGGATGCTTCCTCTCGCACCTGGCAGCCAAGACATGGAACTCCCTTCCCCTGCACGTAAGGACTGCCCCATCACTCCAGCAATTCAGAAGAGACCTCAAGACATGGTAGTTCGAATGAGATTTAACCTGCAGTCGCCACAAGCGCACAAGCGCCTTGAGACCCTAACAGTTGAGTTACCATGCTCTATAAATGATTGACTGATTGATTTATAGGCGTGTCTACTTAAATCCATAATGTGTGTGATTAGAGCTGGTGTTCCAATCATAAGCATGTTGGTTGGATTAGGCCTTTATGATGTGGTCAAGCTTTCGTTGTTCGTGGCCTGTCCCATATTCCACCTCTGGCACTGAATGACAGTGGTCCATGGAACCAAATTTTGTTCCTGGGTGCAGTGTATTTTTCAGCCAAAGTATGCATCAAATGCTATGCTTACCAACTCTTGGGAGTATTGGGTGCGTGGGTCAGCGTCTGTACATTTTAACTATGTATTTTGCCTTTGGTGCTGTCATTTTATGCTTCCATGTTGATGAATATTGTAGTTTAGAATAGTTATTTCAGGCCTAACACTATTATTATTAGTTTCTTTTCAAGGTATGTTAGTGATTTGTGAATGTTGCCGATGTGCTTTATCTGTGACCATCTTTGCGAAGTGAATGGTATTGGCCGTTTGTGATGACTTAACCCTGGATTGTGTATAGGAGTATTTTGTCATATTTCACCTGGTTCTGTCTACTATAGTTCATACACTAAGTGGGACTTCACCTGCGGTTTTCACCTGTACTATTGCCTGCTTTTGTGTTGTAAAAAGATATTCATGAAGTGCCCTCTTTCGATTTGACCTGTGAAGTCACTTTTTGTCTTTTATATGACATCTACTTTGGCCTTTTACTTGTACTCCCAAATTCAACTCTGCTTTATCCACCTCTATTCTGGTCATGTCGAAATGATGATAGACACTCTGCTCTGAGGGTACAAGCTACAATGCTATGCTTCAGTAGGTTGCACTGTGAATCTTGATACAGACATTCCGTATGCCACATGTATTTCCACCTTTGCTTAGATACTTGATGCTCCCGGAACCGGCGGCAGTGGTTAAGAACCTGGGCATCCATGTGGACGGTAAACTGTCCATGAAAAAACAAGTCACAGCTGTGGTGGGCACCTGCGTCGGCCTCCTCCGACAACTCAGGAAAGTTTCCTCGTTGCTGTCCTTTTCTACCCTGAGGAGTGCGGGCTCTGCTATGATTCTATCCAGGTTGGACTATGGCAACTCGTTGTACATAGGACTACCACAAAGACTCCTAAACAGAATGCAGATTGTTATGAACGATGCCGCGAGACTCATTTTTAAAAAGCCGAGGAACACTCATGCATCCCCCCTCTTGCGTGAACTACATTGGTTGCCAGTTAAGCAGAGGCAAATGTTTAAGGGGCTATGTATTGTCCACAAAGCTCTTTATGGCAGGGCACCTAACTACATGAAATCACGTCTGCTTCCCTACAGACCGGGAAGGTTGCTTAGATCTGCAGAAGCTGTCCGGCCACGTTGCAGACTGGCTACTGTGGGAGGTCGTGCTTTCTCACATACTCTCCCAGCTCTGTGGAAATAATTGCCATTGGAACTGCGGAAAGACACTAAGCTAATGTCTTTTCGAAAGAAATTAAAAACGGTGCTCTTCCAGCAAGCGTGGGACTGTCTTTAATTTGTAACCAGCTGTATCCTTCCGAATCGCCTAGCGGACCCTGTCAAAGCGCTTAGAGACCTCTGGGTTATAGTGCGCTATATAAATCAAATAAATAAATAAATAAAATTGATGACTGTGGGAGGCTCTAGCGACAGCATTTATTTTCCTGGTAATGGAGGCTCAAACAAGCATTTACTGATGTGTTTGCCATCTGCACCACTGCATCTAAATGCCCAAGCAGCTTCCATGTCACATCCTAACTCAGAATATCTTCCCTTTCACTGAACGTAACTTTCTAGAGTCTGTCCTTCATGTTAGTTGTTTTAATATTTGTGGTCTTCCATTTGCTCTGTGGTTGTTTGTGAAATATAGCTACAGATGGGAGTAAAGGACCAGAAGCTATACACGTGGAAGTACTTATCTGTTATTTATGCATATGCGCTGAACGGTATGCTGTTAACACATACTAAATGAACCATTTTGTTGCTTGTAGCAATTATAGAAGTGCTGATTACGTGCTTGTTCTTGTGCCGCATGATTACATTTCCTAATCCGTATAGTAAGAACGCCATTTTACTGAGCGCAAGTGGTACTTGGTGTGTGAGCCCTTGATGTTGACCATCATCTAATAGTCTAATTTCAACAGTTAATGACAACGCACTCTAAATGAGGGCGATGAACTCTCAATAACTGATGCAGATTCTCCCATAGCTGTACACTACCTCATAAGGAATACTTGTGTGTCACCACATCATTGTATTTTAGAAGAATTTTATATATCTTTGTCAGACTGACAAAATATAGGGTTCTGATTGGTTGACATGTTCTGATCCGAATCAGCAAATACCTGGTAGATAAAGATCTAAAGGATGGGTTTAGAGTTGGATGTTTAGGTGAGGGCAGTTCTAAGGCAGTAGCCTGTGAAGAGCTTTATGTCTCTCAAGAGATGCGTAGGATTTTTAGCAAGGTCGGGATTTTAGGCATGTCCCAAGAAGAACTGGACATCTAGTTCTAAGTCTATTTTTAAAAACACTAAATTAGCACTCCTAAAGTTAGATGGGAAACTGGAGGTCAGTATTAAAGGCTCTAAAATGGAATACTTATGGTACAATAGTAAAATACTCTATAATGGCAAAAGTCTAACTTTTAACTCCTTGATTAAGAAAGGTGTCTTCTTCCCTTATCAGCTGGAAAACAACTCATACCCAGTTACGTTTTTAGATCTTCAAACTAGATTTAATTTAGCTGATACTGAATTCTATAACTATTTGAAAGTAAGAGCTGCTCTGTCGAAAGCCAGACTATCCATTGAACAACCATCGTTACTAATGATGGTGACAAAAATAAACAAACTGGGCCATCAGGTTTCTCAGATATACAAACTTCTTCGCCCAAATACCTCTAATCTCAATAATAAGACAGTAGCTTTTTGGGACTCGCAGTCCTCTTACCCGATATCCGAACCCCTATGGGCTACACTGTGGAGCTCGGTATCGTGCAATAAAATATCTCCGGTACTCTCTCAAACCAAATTTTGGCTACTACATAAAGCTTTTTGGACTCCTGCTCGATTATGCTTTCTAGGGATTTGTGGCGATGCATTATGTTGGAATTGCAATCAAGAAACGGGCGACTTAGCCCATCTTATCTTTCACTGTACGTCAGTGAAGTCTTTTTGGGATAAGATTTTCGATTTTTTTAATGTAGTGTTTAACCATGCATTGGATAAAGAATTTTCTACCTTACAAATGGCATTTTTGAGGGTGAATTTGGGTTCCGATTATGATAAAGCTCTGCTTGATCTTCTGCTAACGTCTGCTGTGAAAACGGTTCTTAATACCTGGAAAGACACAAGTAAAACATCCTACAAAGTTTGGATCAACTGGATTACACACCTTACAGGTGCAGATAACATTTCCTTCCACAACTCTCCTTGGAAACTTTCATACAGATCGATGTGGAATACTTCGGACAATTATTTCGACTCTCATAAACCTCTGTGAGCCCCAAAATAACTTTATTGTATGGCTATGTTGTATCTCATAAGTTCCGACAGTATTTTTTGCTTGAATTTATATTTATATATAATGTCACTCTGGATATTTGATGTTTGTGACAATCTCTGTGATTCTTATATGGTACATATGTCTCTATTGGGTTACTCTTGTGACTACATGTGCATAGAATGTTTTCAGTATCTTCCTCTTGCTCTTCTCTTCCTTTCCTTTTTTCCTTTTCTCTTTCTCTCTCTCATTTTCATTATTGATTATTAGGGGTTAGTTCTTTGTGAGAGACGTTGTTTTATCTATATGTTGCTCTAACCTTGATATAATGTCTATTTCCTAGTATTTGAAAAAAAAAGTACTGGCCAGACTGGAGATCTTCCGTTAGGGTCCTTAGTGAGCATTAGAGGAGCAAGGGCTAAAACTCCTTTTCAAAATGGGTCTGTTTAAACACAGAGAAGAATACGAAATCTGCACCTTTAAGAGGTGCATAGGCCCGCTTCAGGTCAACAACTGTAATTGTTGTTGCAATTGTTACTGTACTCATTTGTTGTAAATGAAGAGCAGTAGGCTGAATCCCTTCCTTGAAACATCTTCATAGGTTTCTACTAATTCAACATCTGGATTAATGGGGTTGACCTCCATTAATTACATGGTTTATTATAAACATGCGCAGTGCTATGTTGTATTTCTGCTTTTGTTTACGATATGTAAGCAAATGGAGTGGGAGAAATCCAAATACTCACCACCATGAAAAAAAACACTCACACACTTTGGTCTGATAGAGGTTTCTAAAACGATTCAAAAGGGGGTGGTGATGGACAGAGTATCTGAATTAAGCAGAACACTCCTACCCAGTCAAAAGATCAGGGCTTGATCCATCACCGTTTTTTAGCTCACTGCACCATCCCAGTTCAGAACCTGGCTACATGCAAATTAGTCTGACCCTGGCCCAGTGCATCATGGGAACAGGGCAGACCAAACTACCAAGCCAATTCTTTACTGGAAAGGAAACAAGCTTCCGGGGACCGGTTTCTGGCATTACAGCCGTCTTCGGCCCGGCTTGCTTGAATCCTGATGGTGCAGTGAGCAAGGGACTCACATCTGAGCATACCCTTCCACACTTGTGGTGGCCAAAACGATTCAAAAGGGGGTGGTGATGGACAGAGTATCTGAATTAAGCAGAACACTCCTACCCAGTCAAAAGATCAGGGCTTGATCCATCACCGTTTTTTAGCTCACTGCACCATCCCAGTTCAGAACCTGGCTACATGCAAATTAGTCTGACCCTGGCCCAGTGCATCATGGGAACAGGGCAGACCAAACTACCAAGCCAATTCTTTACTGGAAAGGAAACAAGCTTCCGGGGACCGGTTTCTGGCATTACAGCCGTCTTCGGCCCGGCTTGCTTGAATCCTGATGGTGCAGTGAGCAAGGGACTCACATCTGAGCATACCCTTCCACACTTGTGGTGGCCAAAACGATTCAAAAGGGGGTGGTGATGGACAGAGTATCTGAATTTACGATATGTAAGCAAATGGAGTGGGAGAAATCCAAATACTCACCACCATGAAAAAAAACACTCACACACTTTGGTCTGATAGAGGTTTCTAGCCATAAATTCCTCTCCTTTTGATTATTTCCCCAGGCATCAGACAGGATCTAGACTAGAAAATCTTCATCAGTACTCCTGCATGCTGGCAGGTGGGTGCTGGAGGCTCCACATCAATGACATTCTGCGCCAGACATGATGTGCCCGGGGCTGTATAGGCACCATCCATGTGCACTGGCATCAGTTCTTTTCTTTATGCACCAACAGATGCAGATCCAGAGCTACCACTCATCTGAGACCACTTTTTGTCAAAAAAGGTTACAGTCTGCAAGGGAAAATATTGCCTTCCAAATCTACAGGGTTCACACCCAGAGGGGAATATTGCAAGAAGATGTCTGTGACTGACTCACACGTGGTAGGCCTGTTGTGCCTGCAGTCGGGCCATGACTTGAAGGCCTTAAGTGACTTTTCCTTGATGCACCTCAAGGCTTCCCGAGACTTCATGACAAAACACCACAATACTCCAAATCTTGATCGTCGAAAACCAAGGAGAGGTCCCGTTTCTGTTCCTGAAGCTGTTCATGATCTGTTTCATCATTGCGGTCCAAATCCTTGGGCAAGTCCAAGAAAAAATACAAGAAGTCCAAGCTGAAAACTCCTACAACTTTTGTTCTGCGGAGAAGGGTGAGAGTGTTGTGATGTATTCCTATAGGTTCTGTATCGATCCCCCTATTCCTGACCCTGTTCTGGTTAATAATTAACTAGCAGCCATCCCACGGTGCAAAAAACGTTATCTGATTAAGCCACACCACGGCACAGGAACGCGTTATCTGATTAGGTCATAACGCTTGCCATCTAATTAGGCAAACACTATTCCTCCAGCCCCTGATAAGGCATACGGAGTTCTCAAAACAAATCAAACCTATGACAACCTGGGAAAATCCCTACAGCCATTGTTTTGATTTCACCGAGAACTTCAGTAAAGAATGTGCTAACGACCAGTTCGTATGACATCCTTATTGACGTATCTATGTCCATCCTTACGTCAATCTCGGCACCTTACAGGTATAAATATTACCGACATTGCCTTAAGCAAACACACGCGGTGGTGACGAGATCGGAGCAGCGAGACTTGCCGAGGAGCCCAGCAGAGAGCGAAGCCCACTGGCGCTGCCCCGCCTTCCCGACGCGCTGAGAAGGACACGCTGCCTTTCTCCTGCCGAGAAATCCAGCTCCGGCGCTTCCAAGCAGCCCTTGCAGGCAGCTGGAATATCAAGACCAAAGACGAGAGATACCAGCCCTCAACCATTCTAGATCTCAGGTACAGAACTGAACAACCCCTTACAGAGAATTCTTGAGTCAGTCACTTGGCAAAACAAACTTAACTTAAACTGCTACTTATCTACTCTATCTTATCTACTCTATCTTACTACTCTATCTTATCTTATCTACTCTACTTATCTACTTATCGCCGAAGGCGCGCCTAAGGCAAGCCCGTCTGCGCCCGTCCGCGACCGACCGGGGCCAGGGGCCACCCCCCCTGCTCATCCAACATGCCAGCCCATCACCTACCACCCACAGCTCCTACACCAATTAAACCAGACAGTTAGTTCACCCTGCCTACACACGTGGGACCCGGCTATCCAGCACCCCGCTCGTAATCAGTGTGGATTTCATTTTACCCACAGTACAAAGAAACCCACATCAATTCTGATGTTACTGCTCAACTGCCGCTCACTCCCCAAACACTCCACGGAAATCGCTTTATTGTTGGAGGAGAAGAGCCCAGATGTTCTTTTCGCCACAGAAACGTGGCTTCAGGAACACTCTGAACCTGATCTGGTTCAAGCGCTCCCACCCGGTTATCAACTACTTCGCCTAGACCGTAAAAAGGGTATTGGCGGTGGCCTGGCAGTAATCCATAAATCAGATTACGTTGTTACTAGCACCCCTATAAACTTTCCGGACTGTGAATGCCTTCCGTTTTTTATAAAATTCAGCGCCACACATACCTTCTCGGGTATACTTATATATCGTCCGCCAGGACCACAAGGACAGTTTCTTTCGGATCTCGCCTCAATAGCGCCTCTATAGCCAGAGAACTTTCCTCTAGCCTAATCGCCCTCGAATTACACCAACACGTTACTGGGCCCACCCACCAAAAAGGACACCTTTTAGACCCGGTCTTTAGCAACTGCAAAAACCTCCATGTTGGAATTCCCTCCCCCCTTCCTTGGTCTGACCACTTCCTCATCCCACTCACCTGGACCCTGCCCCTTCACCTCCTCCCCAAACCCCCGACAACTCAACGCTCCCGCAACTGGTCCAAACTCCCTTTAACTGAGTGGCAGGATCTCCTTCAAGGCACTAAACCCATTAACACCTCCGCTCCCACTCTAGACAATAAGAACTACAACAACTGGATCAGCAGTGCCCTAGACACAGTACTACCACTAGAAAACTCCCATCCTAAAAGGGGCAATCCTACAGCCCCGTGGTATACGAGTGATCTACGTGAGGCCAAACGTGTCTGTAAACGACTCGAGAGGAAGTGGCGCCTCAGTTACCTTCCAGCAGACAAAGCAAGCTATCGAACGGCAATCAAAAACTACAAAGCAAATATCCATCTAGCTCAGGCTAAATACTTTGAACTCAAGATCGAGAAGGCAGCCTCCAAACCTAGGGAGATTTATCAGATAGCAAAATCCCTTTTGCAACTTCCTGAGGCCCCAAAACATCACAATAACACTCAGACCCACTGCGAGGAAATCGCTGAGTATTTCCACCAAAAGATAGAAACCATCAACTCCTCTTTTCCCCCCACCGTTACCCTGATCTCAGACTCCGTCAACATAGACCACATGACGGCTCCCTCCTGCGTTCTCAATAGCTTTCCCCCACTAGAACTTACCAAACTGGAAAAACTCATGAGCCAGATTAAATCTGGATCACCCATCGACCCAGCTCCTCCCAGCGCTCTCACCCAGATAACCCATCTGATCTCGCCCACCATACAAGACCTGCTCAACTCATCCCTCCAGACTGGTACTGTTCCACCTCCATGGAAAAGGGCAATGGTTAGAGCTCTATTAAAAAAGCCCAATCTGGATCAATCCAACCCCGCTAACTATAGACCTATATCCCTTCTGCCATGGCTTAGCAAACTTCTCGAGAAGCATGTAAACATCATTCTCACTGACTTCCTGGAAGCCAACAACATACTAGACCTCTCTCAGACCGGCTTCAGGCCCCGTCATGGTACGGAGACTGCACTTATTGCAGTGACGGAGGAGGCACGGAGGATCTTGGACGATGGCGGGTCCACAGCCATCGTCCTACTCGACCTAAGTGCCACCTTCGACACTGTCAATCATAACATCCTACTTCACCAGCTTAACAAAATAGGAGTGTCAGGCACAGCACTCATTTGGCTGAGGTCTTTCCTTACGGATAGATCCTTCCAGGTCTTTGAAAGGGACTTCACCTCAGCCAGTAAACCCCTCACTTGTGGAGTGCCTCAGGGCTCCTCCCTGAGCCCTACCCTTTTTAATGTCTACCTACGCCCCCTAGCTGATGTCGTCCGCCCATTCGGGGTGAAAATTGTCACCTACGCGGACGACACGCAGCTAGTGGTAGCACTGGACCCCCCCCTGAACTCTCATCACAGATTACATATCTGCCTTGAAGCCGTCGCTGCTTGGATGTCTAGCTCTTGTCTCAAACTTAACGGGGACAAAACAGAGATAATGCTCCTTGGAAATAACATCTCGAAATCCATCAATCCCATCTGGCCTCTCTGCTTAGGAAGCCCCCCGCAACCCAAGGAGCAAATCAAGAGCTTAGGCATCTGGCTCGACCACACTCTAACCTTCAACTACCAAGCCACCAAGCTTGCTGCCACCTGCTTCGGGCTGATGAGACTTCTCCGCAAAATCCTCCCCCTCCTTCCGTTCCATATAAGACGGATTATGGTTCAAGGCCTGATCCTCTCCCGTCTCGATTGTGGAAACGCCCTATATCTGGGGGCCCCACAATCTACACTTAACAGACTCCAGGTCATTCAAAACTGTGCGGCAAGAATCCTCCTGGATATTCCCCGCCGAACTTCAGTCAGAGCCAGACTGAAGGATCTTCACTGGCTCCTGGTGAGATCCAGAATTGAATTTAAGAGCATGTGCATCGCACACCGATCCTACTGGGGTACAGGCCCCTCTATTAACTCCCCCCTGATGAAAGCCTATCTACCCTCCCGCCCACTCAGGTCTACAACCTCCCACCTCGCCTCAGTACCACGCATTAGGAAGGCCAGATGTGGAGGCCGCTCGCTTTCTTACAACCTGGCTAGGATCTGGAACTCCCTTCCCCTCCCTATCAGATCAGAACCTAACCTTCTCACCTTCCGTAAACTATTAAAAACTTGGCTCTTCAGCAAAATTCCAATCTAACTTTTCACTCAGCTTCTCTTACTCCAGCCTCTCCAGCCCAACTCACTCTTTTCTATAGCGCTGGGACGCCCCTGGGTAGCCAACGCGCTTTACAAATCATCAATACAATACAATTCAATACAATACTCCCGCCCACGTATTAGGCTTAGGTCAGGTACACCGGGGTAGGCGTAGTTAGAAGCACCAGTTGAGTACGATTAGTCAAATGTATATATGTATGTATCTATTTTATCCATTTTAAATATCTTATGGCTTAGAAACCATATCAATGTTTTTACAGTATTATTTTATAATTCTGCTTTTATTGTATGCACTTTACTTAACCATAAGTATTGCAATAATATCGATTCATTTCTCTTGTACGAGAAAAGAGACTAATAAATAAATAACATCTTTTATTGAACACGCCCGTCTCTTCCTTTTCTCTACAATCTGGTGAAACTAAGAATGCACTGAACTGACTGAGTAAAATAAGTTGTCTTTTGTTTTCACACGACTCTAGAGATACACTCTTGATTAGGGGAGAGCAAAGTTGTCATGTTCTATGGTTGTCAGAAACTAAATCCCTTCTTGTCTATCCAGGGAGGTTAAAATCCTCCTTGCCTATTCGAGAAAGTTTCTAGTGAACTCTGAGCTAGCTGGCAAACACAAAACCTTAAGTCTAATATCGTCAGTAGAAGACCTAGTTAACCTCCGTCCTAGGTCTATACTATTGAAGGTATTATTCCAATGCGCAGAGCCTATTGGGATAATAGGAACTACACTACATGGCGCCCAACGTTTGGTAAGGCGATAAATCTAACGCAAGGCATTAGAGTAACTCAGTCGTGCTTTTTCACACAGAACCCCTTTTTTCCCATAATACTCCAAAGACGTCTGGAGTGGGTGAAAGGTCATATCCGCCAAACCTCGCAGGAGGAGACTCCTATGTATGGTTCTTGGTTTAGTCAACGTTGAAGGATACACTGTTCCAAAATATTGTGCATCTAATCTTTGTTTCCATAAGAAACCTGATCTGCAAACAAACGGAATAACCTTCCTGTCGGTAAAATGGTAGACAGTGAAGAAGAAAGAGAGACAGCTAGAATAACAGCTGAACTAATAGCAGCTGATACTACTCTGCAGGAAAATGACCCGGATATAATACTCATCCCGGTCAACATAAGAAAATCTATAACTTTAAAACTTATAGAAAATGGACTGACATCGAGAGGTGGTACAGTCATATTCGTAATTGAGGCACACGAACATCGGCAGACAGAGGTATTCTATTCATGGATACACTTTCCAGCAGCAAACGCTGTAACAAAGGACTTCCACTATTACAAAACAGAGGAACCTCCTAATGAGTACACTCCTTTCGAGGAGGTGGAAGTACCACTCAAATTCCAAGAGCACCTGCTCTTGTTTAATGGCGCCCTAAAACATAATAATCACATCACCAGGCTCGGTCCACTAGGTAGACCAGGAGCAACGTGGCCGGTCCTAGCCGGATACACACCACATCCAGACATTGAAGAAATGCCTGAACCAGAACTTTTAATACAACTAAAACAGTTAATCAAAATACATAGACAATTAGTCCAATATGTAATGCGGACTTCAACAGTCCAACCAGCAATTAAAATTCCACAGCTGACCCCTCATCAGGGGAACACAAATAAAATTACACCACAGAACATACAGTCCTGTCTAGGTAAAGTACCCACAAAACGGGAACAAATACCTTTCTGGCTAGCACAAAAAATCACTCAAATAGAGGCGGTGTTTCCAGACACCACTCCTCTTGAGAAACACAGGATTCTGACTATCTGTCTTCCAATGGGAATCGCACCACACGTGGAGGACTGTGACACTTGGGGTACAGTCTTTGCTTCCATTTACACAAAAACACATGGTGTACCATCCATGTCAGTAATACCAGATGTGCTAAAACAAATTCAAGATGAATACGGTCCAGAACCCGCTTTAACTCTTGGTATGAAATTACTGAAAGACTTCAAGCAGGTCTCGGCAATATTACTAGCCAACATAAAGGGAGAAGCAGCGAATGTGGCGATCCGCCAGAGGTTAAAAGAGACAAATATAGCAGACCAACCAGCTGAAATTGCCAGAATTATAGAAAAATCCTATGAAGAACTAGGTAGAGATAGTTTGGGTGGAATACCGGTAAAACCCCAACTAATTGAAAGTCCGGAAAAAATATTTATTAAAAATAATTTGAACACTCAAAAAAAGAGCTGGGATGGAAACAAACAATCCAATCCTAAAGAAAAAAGATTCCAGACCAGAGGAATGTCTCCTCGGCGGAGAGAAAGATCTCCTGACCAAGGACGCAAGTCTCCCCAAAGGGAGCCCTCTGTGAAAAAATACAACCTTAGAAATAGGGATAATATAAAGAAACCTGATAGATATCAAGATAATGATACACGTCCCTCTCAATCTTTTCAGACTTCCTTGCAGAAATCGGAAAGAAGAGGACGATCAGAACACAGGGAAGAGCACGTCAAGTCCAAAGACAAGGATCCTGCTCATCCAAATAAAAAGTTACAATTTCCAAAAAAGAAGGTAGCCAGTATTAAAGTAATCAACAATGCCGAGAATACTGAGGACACAGCTGAAAAACGGAAAATGGGCTCAGACAATGCTAGACAGCGCAGCAGAAGTGAGCATAGCTCGCAAAGTCCTTATGAATCATCTGGAGACAGTGGACACGAATGAATACATTCAGGTGGAAACTGCCGATACCAGAGTTAGCAAACCTCACAAAATATATAAAATAACATTACGTATAGAGGGGGATAAGACTAGAAAAATAAGGGGTCTATTTTGGGATAATCTCTCCAAGGGCTATGACATCCTTCTAGCTGAACGAGACTGGCCACCCGAGTTTGTCAGGGAGTGCCCTCATGGCGAAGAAATAATTATGCCTGCCTTCTCAAATCATATTCCAATTCATAAAAAATATACACTTGCAAGAAAGTGGGCAGTAGCTCTAGCTCCCGCTTTATATAAAAATCATGTAGGATGGGATAAGGACTCTCCTCCTCATAAAATCCAGTTAAAATCACAACCTACTGCACAGAGACAGTACACAATTAAGCAAGAAGCAAAAAAACAGGTAAAAGAGATCCTAGATCAACTTGAATACCAGGGGGTGATTGAAACTTGCACCTCACAAATGAACAACCCTTTGTTTCCTGTCGCCAAACCAGACAATTCATATCGTCTTGTTTTGGATTACAGACACCTTAACTCATGTTGCAAAACTTTTGCAGTGCAAAACTCGCATAGTGCTGCACTAATGAATAACATAGTGCGCAAAAAATACAAAACAACATTAGACATCTCTAATGGATTCTTTTGTCAGAACATAGCACCAGATAGCAGATATTTGACTGCGTTCTCGGTAAATGGCTCGCAAAAAAGTTTCTGCCGTTTACCCCAGGGGCACAAGAACAGCCCAGGATTATTCTCAGCGAGAGTAACAGAGTTACTACAAACATATGATGACGAGGCATTATCCTATGTCGACGACATTTACCTAACAGATGATGACTTGGATACTCACTTGAAGAGAGTGAACACCATAATACTTGGGTTCGCAGCAGAGGGTTACAAATTCAACTTTAAAAAGTCAAGAATTGCCCATCTGACAGTCCTGTTTTTAGGATATGAATTATCAAGTGAAGGCAAAAGCCTGGCTGACAATTTCCTAGAGAAATGTGCTGTACTCCAAGCACCTAGAACACTAAAAAACCTACAATCAATTCTAGGCTTCCTAAATTTCGGAAGAACTTACATTATAAATTACGCAGAAAGGGTCAAACCCCTTTATGATCTAATAAAACCAGATTTTAAAAGAATCAATTGGACTCAAAAACACACAGAAATTTTGAGATCTTTACAGACAGACATGTTAATTAAAACAAAATTACAAACACGTGATAACACACGCAACCTTGTGATTCGAGTCATCCCAGGAAGATGCGGTTTCACATACCTGACCTCTAATGAGGGAGAAAAGGTACCAATTGCATACAAATCACACTTGTACACAGAAGCTGAAAAGAAGTTCAGTATTAAAGAAAACATTGTTCATGCAGTTCAAACGGCTATAGCAAGAGAAAAAGACAAAGCTGACGGTAGACGTATCACAGTCAGAACAGCAGAATCAGCCTTTGAGGCATTAACAACACCATGTAATTTACCAACAACAGCGTTGAATCCAGAATGGATACAATGGGTGAATTCAATTACAACGGACAGAGTAAAATACTACTTTGATCCAGAATTAAAGGAATTAAAATATCTAGAATATGAAATGACATACCCTCTGCCAATCGACATTCTGCCCTTACGACAGTACGCCTGTGTAATCTATACAGATGGCCATGCTCAACCACCAGGGTGGGGGGACCAAGCATACAACCCCACATGTGAGATTACAAAAGAAGTGTGGCGCGGAGGTAAACTAAGACCTCTATTAACGAAAACACACTCAGTAGAGAATAATTCAGAACAACAGACTGAAATAATAGCATTAAAGATGGCGCTAGATAATGCGGATTGCGAATTCCCGACACTTATAGTGTCCGATTCATATTACTGCGTCAAATCATATAACAACGATTTGCAGAAATGGATTCAAAATGGTTACAAAGATGACACAGGTGCAACAATAAAGCAAAAAGTGCTTTGGAAACAAATAGTTCTTTTGCAGAAAGAACTACCAAAGACTCACGTGATACACTCACTGAGTCATCAGCGTGATGGCGTTCACGTTGCAGGGAATTCATTGGCTGAGACAGCCACAACGGTAGCAACTGAATCGGCTTCCGTAGTTAGAAAAAAGCGTGCAGTAAAATACATTGACGGTGAAACAGTGCTGGCGGTGAAAACGTCATCAAAAGGTGACTGCTCAGCGCTACCGATCAACTATCCACTCAATTATACATACATAATCGATGCAAACTCCGTCCCTTTTGCTCGAATCCCTGGAGTGGGGGATAGAGTAATTCCAAACACGGACAGGAGAGGCTTGTTAATAGCAGACGCACATATGGGTGAGGGTTTCAGACACCTCAAACTAAAAGATTCCCTGGAAGAATTACAATCAGTGTACTGGTGGCCAGGCATGAGCCTGCATCACCATTCTTTGTAAAGAACTGCCCAGACTGCAATAGAGATCGCAGTGGCGAGAGAAACGGTATATTACCATGGCGTTTCACTCCAGAATGAATCAACAATAAAAAATAATGCGTCCAATTAACATATAAAGACTAGTTTCCACTTATAATGTAGACCCCAGCACTCGGCTGACGTCTGGACTGTTATAAAAAGATTTGCGAGTCTATAATGGCATATACGCTAGAAGCATGCTACGTTTGGCTAGTGTTTTTTCCTCTTGCCCTAAAGCGTGTGGAAAAACATGGCCAAATGAGCATAGCATAGCGGGACTCTTCTCACTTCCTACCTGAGGGATACGGGATGGTGTAAAGAAAAAACCAAAGGCATAGAGCAATCTATAACAGCGATGGTATTAGGTTCGGGAGCTGGGTGGGTCAAACATCTAATAAGTGTCCAACGTAGTCTAAACAACCTGCCAAGAAATTCTCTGAGGGGATTCAGTCCGTACGAATTATTGTTTGGGACTAGAATGATGATCTTAGATCTTGACAGTCAGACTTCAGTGGTTAAAGAAAAAAGCAATGATATCAAAGATCGTTTGGCTATTTTGCAGGACTTAAACGAAACAAGGAAAGACCTGAGCAACATAAAGTTGAAACAACAGCCAACAACCACTGAAGAAAAACCACCTGTCCCAGCAAGACCTGTCTGGATTCCAAAAGTCGGGGATCTAGTCAGAGAAAAGATCGCGGTAAAGAAGGAATTTGGGCCTTCTTACAGAAAAGCAGTTCCTGTCTTGTCTATCAACGGGACAAGATCAGTAGTACTACCACCTCTTGCTGGTAAAAAGGATAACAGAGTTGTATCCATCGACCTGGTAAAACCACAATCATGTGGCCAATAACAAACAGTAGGCCAAGTGGACTCCCGATAAGTAGTAGAACACCAAGGTTTGCTACAAATACAGAGGTTCAAACTAAGAGGCTAATCACATTCGAAATGCCTACAGAACATCAACAAGGACTATGCAACAAAGCAATTGAACTTAAACCTCTAAAAACCCAAATAAAAACATTTAGTCGAGACACACCAACCTACAATGAAGTACCATATGACTATGCTGATGAAACGAAGGAAACTTCTAGAACAAAAACTAATCCAGAAGCAATTGGAACAATAGACAGAACGGCATCCGGCTACTTCATCAACTTCAATGATTCATCTGAAGATCTGAGTGAATCAAAGAAACAGACATCAACAAAAACTTTTAAAGATAAAGCTAAGGAACTTTTTCAACATCTGAAAGAAACCTATCTAATTTCTCCATGGATTGAATTTTGGGTGGCCTTAGGTGCATTTATCCTCATACTTTGGCTCATCATGGTACTATGTTTGGGACATTTCATTGAGGGAAAATATGTTAAAATGGACACAGCAAGCCAGAAAATCAACTTGGTCCTCAAACCACAAACATCTTCACACGTCGAGAAAAGAGAACTTTCTTCAGTCAACTTCACAGCCAATCCTATACCCGGTGGGGTAGCATGGGACAAAACCGATTATGAAATCTATGGTCCGGTTGAAATCCTGAAGTATCCACATCAAATTAAGATCTCATTGAGTGACTTTGTAAAACCAAGCTCAGTTGCTGATGATTGGGACTTTGAAAGTATTAATGATATGATGTCTGACCTAGTGATGTCTGCTAAATTTACAAAACATGATTATTTGCAGGGTTCGTCTAATTATGATAAGATGTTCTGCTATAATCACTTTGGTAACCATTATCTGCATAAATCTGCACAACCTAGAAATGTTTTAAATTATAATCAATGGGAACACTGTGCAACCGCTCCAAAAGGTAGCTCAAGAACTTTTTATGACAAATACTCATATTTTTCAGGGATCAACACAAGTAATGCAGAAACATTTTATTTCAAATTGTCAAACAGGACAGGTACGAAGACCATGCTTACAAACACTAAATTGATATATTCAGACTCATTTTTTGAACAAATGAATACATTTGGTTTTGATTACTGGGACAAAAATGTTGAAGTAAAAAGTGTTTGGGGTACAAAAGAATGGCAAGTACAAGGTATGGAATCATTGTTTAGAGCCTGCATGATCCCAGAACAAATTATATTTTTGAATGACACTATTCAACAAACTACCTGTCTTGGGCTAGCCAAAATCAAAGATTTAAACAAACCGTCTATTCCAAAGCCAACAATGAACAGTAATAGCTCTATAGATGAGGAGATAGACGTAAACCATGTATTAAGCCAAAACAGAACACATCCTGACTGGAAACAATGGTTGATCTGGCCCACAGATACTAATAACTGTCAAGACAGATTCCTGAACAAAATACAGGGGTTCACATTGACCAGGCCAGACCCTAGATATTCCCAAAGACAACACCCAGGGATAATTACCACGTACAGTGTGGGCAAGCTCTGCCTTCAATGGCTACAAACATCCACACTGGCAGAAATTAAGCAACACCTAACTTTACTTACTGATGGTGCTGACTTGCGTGATTTCATTATGGGACCGCGCAAACAGCGTCAAAAATGCTTCATAGCAGCCTCTGTATATGCAGCTTATAACGAAGCCTGGAAAATAACTCAAATTGAGACAGCAGAGAGAATACGGGAAATTGACCGTATTAATTTGGAAAAATCACTTTCTGTAGTGGACAATGGGTTAATGACTCTGTCCTCCAGAATATACTCTTTGGACAGCATTGTGTCTTCAGCAATCGACATAATATCGCAAGACTTACTGTTGTTACAACACGGTCAGTCCCAATTGCGTTCTATTGTACAGCTTGGCTGGACGTTACAAAATCTGCGTTCAGGCTATGTGCCTTGGCGTTTAATCAACACAACGTCACTATTCAATATCTTTAACCTTACTGATAAACAAATCAGTATGGCACAGAAGGGTGCTGATTATACAATCCTGAGCATTGAGAAACTCGAGAGATTACCATTGACAATGTCAGAACGACCTGTCATTGAATGGATAATACATGGGATAATTAATATTCCAATATCTACTTTCAGGTTTCAATACTGCCAAAAATATATACAGGCTGGCATGTACGAACAATTGGGAAAAGGGTACATTAAGTCAACATGGAACCTGCCCTATTCACATGCATGTGTCAGTAATAAAGGCCAGAAAGTGTTTCTAAGTGGCAATAATTGTGCGATGTCACTAAGCGGTACACTTCTGTGTAATGGTATTAGTCTACACGGAGCCTGTGAAGGGTCCTCAAATAACCTTTCATGTCACCAGCTAGGCACACCTGCAACACAAATAGAACCATTCTTTAGGAGACTATCGAACGGGAGTTACATTATAATTGTAGACCGCAGATGTTGTAGTTTGCTGCCCGGAATACCTTATCTCATAACTACGACTGCGAAGGTCATGTGCTGTGAACGGGTATTGTTCCACAGCGCTTCACCAGACAGGGAGGCAAGGTTATGGCCCGAATTGAAAATTACTTCTATTCGAATTGATACTTTAAGCAGAATGAAGACAGTGCTCCTTCAGACGCCTACCAGGCTAACGTCATCAAAAGAAACGTATGATCTCCAAGTTGCAAGGACAACGGCAGAGATTCATTCTTTGTTATCAACTAATTCCCCCATACATTTCGCAGAAATCCTGAACGAAATCTTAAATATTTCTGATACCAGTGGAGTCTCAAATGTATTTAAGACAGTGTTTTCGGGGGCTTTAACACCATTCAAAGCCATTCTGGGTATTTTTCCAGACTTTGTCCATTCCATCTTTGGCGGACTTCCTCTCCTTTTGGGACTAGTGGCAGGAATCCTATTTTTGATCCTGGTATTTCGCTATGGCAAACCGTGTCACAGACAAAACACCTGCGACAAGGGAAGAAACAATCCTAGCCATTGGATACCGGGACCGGATATCTAAAATCCTTGGACTATCCCGGCTTAGAGACCTAAACATGACTTGGTTTCTTTTATTTAGACCGATGTGGCAACGATGTGTTTTACCTGTATTAAGGTGCTTGCTATGCGGAGAAGAATGCGTGTTGGACACCTGTCTGACACTACAATCGGATGTGCCAATGGACGCAGAAACCTTGTTGGGTCCGGTAACGGCTCATGCATTGTGCTGTCCCCAGCGGCTACCAATCCTGATGACGGCATTCGTGGAGACTTCACCACTACGATTGAGGGGTAGTGAAGTTCAAGATGAAAGCAGCATCGATCAGGTACGACCTTCTGTCAGCTATGCTGATCAAAACATCAATGAAGGCAATCATGCTCATGAATGCATGGTAACCACCTTTTCCGAGTTAGTGGAACTTTCACAGGAAGCTGTTGACAGCTTTTTCGACAGTCTAAATGATATGATGTTCTCACCAGAGCAGAAATAATGACTTTTGTGCAAGCTAGCACACGGCGTTCCCAACACCCTGAATTTGGCCTTCAACTTTGATAATAAAGTATCATGAACAATTTTTCTCCAGTTTACGGACAGCGAAACATAATTTTTTCAGCGGCCCCAAAATATTTTGCAATTTTTCGGGACACTTATCTTCTGCTTAAAGTAGAAACTATTCTTAGAGAACTAAAATTCTATTTTAGGAACTTTAGAGACATTAGCTGCCCTCTGGCATGTTCATAAATATTTTATTTTTGTGATGAAATGGACTCGCACCTTTTCTTCTGTATTAAGAGCCATTTCATGTGTTATTTTCATATCTTATTAATAATGATGTATGAATATGCGTAATTGATTTAGCATTACTATACTGCTTGAGTGCATATGGTGCATATAATTATCTTTTCCTATATTTCATGGTTTCAAAATGCATATGAATGTATTTTGGGGTGGTACGGTATACACGTGCTCTACTAGTATATTTACTATGCCTAGATTTGTAAATATGGACATAGTCTGCGTGGAGTGGGTGTGATGTATTCCTATAGGTTCTGTATCGATCCCCCTATTCCTGACCCTGTTCTGGTTAATAATTAACTAGCAGCCATCCCACGGTGCAAAAACCGTTATCTGATTAAGCCACACCACGGCACAGGAACGCGTTATCTGATTAGGTCATAACGCTTGCCATCTAATTAGGCAAACACTATTCCTCCAGCCCCTGATAAGGCATACGGAGTTCTCAAAACAAATCAAACCTATGACAACCTGGGAAAATCCCTACAGCCATTGTTTTGATTTCACCGAGAACTTCAGTAAAGAATGTGCTAACGACCAGTTCGTATGACATCCTTATTGACGTATCTATGTCCATCCTTACGTCAATCTCGGCACCTTACAGGTATAAATATTACCGACATTGCCTTAAGCAAACACACGTGGTGGTGACGAGATCGGAGCAGCGAGACTTGCCGAGGAGCCCAGCAGAGAGCGAAGCCCACTGGCGCTGCCCCGCCTTCCTGACGCGCTGAGAAGGACACGCTGCCTTTCTCCTGCCGAGAAATCCAGCTCCGGCGCTTCCAAGTAGCCCTTGCAGGCAGCTGGAATATCAAGACCAAAGACGAGAGATACCAGCCCTCAACCATTCTAGATCTCAGGTACAGAACTGAACAACCCCTTACAGAGAATTCTTGAGTCAGTCACTTGGCAAAACAAACTTAACTTAAACTGCTACTTATCTACTCCCGCCCACGTATTAGGCTTAGGTCAGGTACACCGGGGTAGGCGTAGTTAGAAGCACCAGTTGAGTACGATTAGTCAAATGTATATATGTATGTATCTATTTTATCCATTTTAAATATCTTATGGCTTAGAAACCATATCAATGTTTTTACAGTATTATTTTATAATTCTGCTTTTATTGTATGCACTTTACTTAACCATAAGTATTGCAATAATATCGATTCATTTCTCTTGTACGAGAAAAGAGACTGATCAATAAATAACATCTTTTATTGAACACGCCCGTCTCTTCCTTTTCTCTACAATCTGGTGAAACTAAGAATGCACTGAACTGACTGAGTAAAATAAGTTGTCTTTTGTTTTCACACGACTCTAGAGATACACTCTTGATTAGGGGAGAGCAAAGTTGTCATGTTCTATGGTTGTCAGAAACTAAATCCCTTCTTGTCTATCCAGGGAGGTTAAAATCCTCCTTGCCTATTCGAGAAAGTTTCTAGTGAACTCTGAGCTAGCTGGCAAACACAAAACCTTAAGTCTAATATCGTCAGTAGAAGACCTAGTTAACCTCCGTCCTAGGTCTATACTATTGAAGGTATTATTCCAATGCGCAGAGCCTATTGGGATAATAGGAACTACACTACAGTGTCACTGTGCCTCGAGGTCACACTCCCACAGTCATTCCACTTCAGAGCAGAGTCTGACCCTTGTTTTGTGGCAACCTGAGTTCCCCAGGCCGTCAGCAACACTGCAGTAAATTGAAGAATTTTGTGAAGCCATGCTGCGGCCTTGTGGCACATTACCAGCTCCCTCTAGCACGCCTTCGGGCCACAAGGAGCCGAGAGGCCTCCCAACTAGGCTTCTGCTGGCGGGTCTGACTTAAGCACCAGCTGGGTTCTCTGGCTTTGCTTTGGGTTCTAAACCGAATTTGGTGCTATTTTTATCTTTGGCCCCACAACCTAAACTAGTATACTACCCCCGATGCCGGTGCCATCAACTCCACAATGATGGCCAACCTATTGTGCTGTCTGACGGCTATACTAGGCCGCCCTGACCTCGAACGCCGCTGCCTGTGGCTTTAACTGAGCTGCAGTCATTCAGCCACCATTTTGACTCTTACATAGTGCCTTTGCGTTCGAACAGTTGGTTGGGGTAGTCATATATTGTAAAAGGAATTCAAAAGAACAGGAAAACAATTCACCACTGAGAAAACAAGGTAAATTCCGAAACAGAAATTTAATTCACAAATGTAGCACCAGCATTAAATGATCAGTATTATCATGATTAATTTTGTTCTATGAGCATGTGGGTGTTCTGATAGGACGTTCTACGTTTCGGCCCCAGTGGATTGGAGGGTGAGTGATGTCCTCAAAAACTTTGATCGAGTGAAGGAGTTACACGAAGCAGAGCTTTGGATTGGTTCCATCATTACTGGGAAATTGATTCCCCATGCTAGAAAATACCTGTAGCCCTTTGTGAGCCCAACAAGGACCGCACGCAGCTTGGGCCCTGATGAAGGCCCCAACGTGAGGACATCACTCACCCTCAAATCCACTGGGGTCAAAACGTAGACCGTCCTATCAGAACACCTACTTGCTCATAGAACAAAATTAATCATTTATGCTTGACTTGAACTCTGCAATAAAATTGTTTTACAAAAAAAAAAAAAAAAAAATTAATCATTTATGATAATACTGATGAGCAATGTATGAATAGGGACCTATTGACCTGTAATAGGCTGGAAAGGACAATTTGTATATATTGTGTATTCTATATATGTCACAAACACCTTTACCTTGTCCTTTACCCACCTATTCAGTACCACTTCCCCATTTTCCTCTGTCTTTCCCTTCACTGTGAACAGATTTGATATTACCAATGTTTGGAAAAATCAACAAATTGAGGCCCATTAATGCTCTGATTAACAATCGCATTTAATGCTGGTGCTACATTTGTGAATTAAATTTCTGGTTCGGAATTTACCTTTGCTTTCTCAGTGGTGAATTGATTTCCTGTTTTACTGTTCTTTTGAATTCCTTTTACAATATATCACTACCCCGACCAACTGTTCGAACGTACCGCTTTGATGACCCAGCCGGGTTGTTTTTACTTGGGCATAACCCCGTAAAAACTCGACACTTTGCCCTAAAGAAGGCCATGTCCTCCAGGAAATGCTTGGCCTAGACTCTGACAATGATGGCTATGATGCTGGAGATGAATATGCCCAGCCATATCTGGATGATAACAAATATGAAGATTTCCAGGATGCCAGTGGTCACCAACCCTCTCCAAACATTGGATTGGGTTCACCTCCGGCTGTGCCATGGAAGACAGCTCCTCCTTTGCTATGGTTATATTTAGGTTGGTGGAGGCTTTCAGTCTTTCACTTCCTACTCAGGAAGTCAAAACCTATGTCTTGATGGAGGTTATGCAGCCTGGCCAAAGGAGTACGGAGCCCCTCCTTCTATTCAATGAGGCTCTCATATTGAGACGCTTGTAGGGTCCCGGGCCAAACCCTGCTTAGGCCCACCTGTTAATCGGTGGATTGGCAAGCAAGATAGACCTGCTCTGGGCGGCCCGGACATCTTCACTGAGCA
Organism: Lissotriton helveticus; assembly: GCF_964261635.1. Taxonomy (NCBI): domain Eukaryota; kingdom Metazoa; phylum Chordata; class Amphibia; order Caudata; family Salamandridae; genus Lissotriton; species Lissotriton helveticus. The sequence continues at coordinate 1,491,999,556 of NC_136068.1, read as the reverse complement.
CCCCAATCCTGATAGCCTTGTGATGCAGGGTTCGGCTAGCAGAGTGAGCCAAACCTACTCCCCCTGATAGGGGATCAAAATGAATGGAAACATCTGGTAAGCAGGTCTTCTCCTCTACAAGGCTGTCCCTTTGCATGGTGAATGCTAGCTGTCTCTTAGGTCACTATGCTTTGTGGGACTCAGTGGATCAGGTATTGACTATAGTCCCAGAAAAGGCGTGTGCCATACTTTTTCAGACCATGCAGGATGGTGGTTGTGATGCAGCCAAGTTCACATTCTTTGTGAGGTGGACATCACTTATTCCTTTGGTAGAGATGATGGCACTGGAGTGGCCCTTCGCAAGGCATGCCTGGATGCGGTGTACTGGCTTTTTGGCAGATGACCATGCCAGTCTTATGGATATGTAATTTTATGGTTCTCAACTTTATGGGGATAAAGCAGACTCAGCCCTGAAGTGCTTTAAAGCTAGCAGGACCACAGTGTTCACCCTGGTCCTCTCTGATCCTACCTGCCAGCCTGATTAGCAATTTCGCCCCATCAGTGGCTATGTTAGGGGACTGCCGTACAGCCAACAACCTCAGCCAGTAAACAATCACCCCAGCCCTTCCGTGGTTGCAGTGCCCACAGTAGAGGTTAACAGGGTCAGCGTGCATCACAGTATTCAGCCTTTCCCAGCTTCTGCACTCCTTAAGCCGCTTTAGTGTGCCCTGTAAGAGGCAGAATCCAAAACTGTTTGCCAAGGTGATTCCACTGACTTCGGACAAGATGGCTGTAACACTTTTCGCCCTAAGTGGGATGGGTATGCCCAGACGTGGGTCCCTTGCTCACAGTGCCACTGGATTCAAGATAGCTTGGCTGAAGAAGGGTGACATACCCTGAAACCGGTCCCAGGATGCTTGTTTCCTTTCCAGGGAGGACCTGGCTTGGCAGTTTGGCCTGGACTGTTTCGATGAGGCGCAGGGTCAATACTGATTTGCATATGGCTGGGTCCAAATTGGAGTGGCGTAGTGGGCAAATGAACAATGGATTTAACCCAGATCTTTTGACTGGGGAGAATATTTGCATTGTCAGCATTCCGTTCATCATTTGTTTGCTGTAACAAGGCTTGGGGACCAGTCTTCACTTCACTGGTACTTCAAGCTTAGCCTACGGTGATTGACAAACGATAAAAGAAAGATGATGCCAACCATTGAAAACACGTTAAAATCTTTAACTGGCAGTATTGCCCAGAAGTTAAGACATGCAAATCAGTAGTGATGCTATATTTACTAGGGAGTTGCTATCAGCATTCATTCCAGCAACACAACGCCGGGAAGTGCTCACAACTTTTTAGCCACGCATCCCCTGTAGGTAATCACAGTAGCCGCCCGTCAATCTGTGGTTATATATACACACATGCATATTAATTAATGCGTGTTAGTCCAATCTCCTGGATGTTTCCCAAATTTCTCATTCTGTGCGAGATTGCATACCACACCTCCATCCATCCACCCTGTTCAGTAGAGTCATACATCTGTGTCTTTACCACCTAACAGAACCCCCATTTCTGTGCTGTTTGAAGTTGTTTGTATCTCGCGGGTGCCCCCACTCGACATATCATGTGTACCTGTCGGCTCATTCAGCCTTTTTATGATTGCTAGACCAGCCCTCATTATTCATATCACCAGTCGTGATGTGTTTCCTCAAGGGGACAACATATGTGTTCTCTCCCTTTATTATACCCCATTGATAATTACATTTGGTCCTCATATTCCTCATGTGTGCACCCATTGAGACTCTCCACAATTTGGCTCCTTATCCTAAGACTGTCTTTCTTGTTGCCAGTTACAGGCCCTGTCTGTTTACCGGCCTTACACCTCTTTCTACCCAGACAAACCAGTTCTGCGGACTTAAGCCTCCTTTCTTCGGAAAGTAGGGACTATTTATTTCATGTCGGCCAGAGCATCACTCTTTTAGCATTCTTTCGCTGCCTCACCCCTCAAAGGGGAAAGAGAGACTTCTCTGGCTGAATCTGGAAAAAGGTCTCAGCTTCTTCATTGATGGAACAAAAGAACGCAGGGTGGACAATCAGTTCTTTATCGGATTCTCCGGGGGAAAGAAAGGCAACGCTGTGCAGAAAAAGACCATCTTCTGCTGTTTCGTACTTTACATTACAATGTGCTACACATTCGACCAAAAGCATCACTCTGAAGGTTTGCAGGCTCATTCTATCATAGACAAAGCTGATACCACAGCGTTGGTGTGTGAGGTTTCTGTTCTGGACATTTGTCAGACTGCTAATTGAGCATCACTCCATACATTCGTACGGTACTCTTGTCTAGATAACAAGGTCCGCCAGGCAGGGTCGGATTACGATCGCAATTCTGCCCGGGCACTGACGAAAAAAGTGGCCCACATTCAAGAGGTGTGGCCCATATTTAAGGGGCGCGGCCCACATTCAAGGGGCGTGCTCTTTCATGAAACACCATTTGCACAGACAAGGAATGAAAGTGGGAGGATACTGTTCTTGCACAGGACACAGGGCCAAAGTGACAATGGCCTACATGCTGAGCAACTAAAAAAAATAGCAAGGCCCCTTTCTGTCACAAAATTATTCCAGCCCTCCAGCACAGGAGCACCTGAAAAGCAGCAAAGCCCCTGCTATTACTAACCTACTTAGCCCTCCCCAGACCTTCAGCTCAGGAGCACCTGAACAGAGGTAAGGCCCCTGCAATTAGTAAATTAATCAGCCCTCCAGGCCTCGGGAAAATGTCCTGGCAGGGGAGCACAAAAAACTGCTTTCTGGGTCATCCAAGGAAGCCAGGGGGGAGGCTGAGGTGAAGCTGGAGCATGGGAAGTGCCTTCCCAGTGAGTTCCGGCAGTTTGAGTGTTTACCATTTACTGTAGTATTACCCTTGTACCTGTGTATGGTACCCTTTTGTAACTTGCACACGTCACTTTTCTCTGGTATCACACTGTATGCTACCTCTCACTTTTGTTTGCTTTAGATACTTGCACAAGTGCCATCATTGCCTACGTAACGTTTGTTCTTGTGCTGGAGTGTCTGCCATTTATTGCAGTATTATACCTCTACTTGTACTTTGTACACTTTTGTAACCTGCACACATGTCACTTTTTCCTCCTGTAATGTACCGATTGCTACCTCATGTATTTTGGTTGCTCACTATTGTCACTTTTGATTCATGTAAATTAACGTTTGCTTTTGTAATTTGTCCACTTGTAATTTTTCTCCTCATGTATTATTGCTGTTCCTAGTGTGAAGCGTTCTGACACCTTCGGGTAAAGTCCGCGCTATATAAAATTGCATAAATAAATAAATAAAATAAAAAAATTCCAAATATCACCTGGCCCCCACAGCAAGACCCATTCTTCCTCGCCCACTATGCCCTGAATGTGAAGGGCTGTGGGCGAGGTGTTAAGACTAACACCGTTTCTGGGCTGCATGTGCCCCAGGGGGGCCGAGGTGAAAATGGCTCAAAGGCCTGAGAAACACCTGGCCCCCAGGGAGGCCGATTCTTGCAAACAATCACCCCTCCCCAGCCCAGCCTCAGCGTGATTGCTTGGCAGGGCAGGGTGAAGGAGAGGCCACAACTGACAATCGCTGTCCGGCCGCACAGCGAGGCTGCTTTCATTTTCTCTGTCTATCTCCGTGCACTCTGTGGGCCGTTTTTTTTTCTCCCCTTTCCTAGTCCACTCTCTGTGGACTGGGACAGGGGAGAAAAAAACGGCCCACAGAGGGCACTGAGGCACCGGCACTTCGGCCCATGCCCGAATGCCCGCCTTGCCAATCCGCCCCTGCCGCCAGGAAGTGCAGCCCGCTCGGTCCATCAGGACTTTTTGGTTTGAGGCAGTTCACAGACCCACCTCTTGAAAAATACTGCTCTCGTATCTCTTCAAAAGGTGAGCAATCTGCAATTAGAAGCTGCTATCAGCAAAACCTTTTACTTGCGTTTGTTAACTGTCTTTTTGGTAGAAACTAACTGCACATTCCTCGCCGACCATCCACCTCCCCTTTCTGTGAACTGGGCTCTTTCATCTAATAACATTCCAACTTAGAGATCTGTACACTTGCCACGATTGAACTGATGTCAAGATGTGTGGGTGGCACCTATATAGGCCTGCACACATCACGTATAGAAACGATGTTGCCGTGGAGTTGCTGGCGCCACCTGCCAGTGCGCAGGGGTACTACTGAAGAGTTTACTGATCCAATCTGATGCCAGTGGAAAATTCAAAAGGTGAGGAATCTGTAGTTTTATAGGGTCTTTAACAGAAAGAGTGTTACCAAATGTAAGTAACTTGTTCAACACAACATAACACATACATCCAACACCGCATAACTATACCCTATAGTTGGTGCTACAGGTGACTTCTACATTGCCAAAATCACGCTACTGTAGCTTGTGGAACATGACACTGCCACCATACCAGATCACAATATACATAAGCTATCATTACTTGCTCATTACTGGATGACTGAGATTGGTCTGCAATGAAACTTCAGTAATATGTGGTGAGGCACCCACAGACAGTTGGCAGCACTAAGAGACCATGTTAATGGCATGATCGGTGCTCTACAAATGACATTACAATACATTTACAGGTTTAGATTTTATAACATTGTACTCATTTCAGCTGTATCTGCTGCAATTATTTAGTACCTTTTTTTGGGCCTACAAATCGTTTAAAATGTGGGGGCATATTATCAAGGGGGGGCGATAGGCAATTTTCGCCGCTTTAGCGGCCGTTTTCGGCCGCTAAGTGGCGATAATACTATCGCCCTATTAGCAAGTTGTCGCTAACAGCCGTTAGCGACAGCTTGTAGGCGATAGCGAGCGGTTTGGGGCCCGCTTTGCATGTCAGCGATATTTATCGGTAATGGCATGCAAAGTGGGCGTACCCAACCTGTTAGCGACTGAAAGCAGTCGCTAACATCGCTATCGGCTATTACCAACACAGGCGTAGCATGGAAATATTCGCGCTAAGCGCGAATATCTCCAAAAACTAACACATGCTTAGACATGTTCTAAGCCATTATATCCAATGGAAGGTGGATATAATGGCTAAGACCCTGTTAGCGATAATGTGTGAATATCGCGGTATTCTCAGCGATATTCACGGATTTTGCCGCTATCGCCGGGAATTTTATCGCTTCTTTTTCAGAACAAAATTTTATTGGAGTTTGGCAGTTGACAGAATACAAACGGAGCACTGCTCCCATAGTAACAGAGAGACAATGTGCATATAAAAGTAATAAAGTGCAAGATATTCAATCAACATTCCCCTATTTTCACCCCCCCCGTGTCCCAACCAGGTTCCCACCCTCCACCCCGCACGGTGTCTACATTGTCCAGATACAGGAGTCTAACCATCATAACAACAGCGTGTACTTCAGTTCACCGAGGGGCAGTATGTATGCGGTCCTTATCGGCGGCCCGTGGCGCTGGAGGGTCCAGTAGAAGGCCCCTGTAGTCCGCCCATCTCTTCCAGATCCGATAATGTTTTCTGGGGCAGCCCCTGGCCTCAAATACCGGGCGTTCTAGTCCCATGTTAAAGTCCATGCCCGTTTCCACACCCCCACCAATGGAGCTTTGGGGGCCTTCCAGGCTCGGGCTATATCCCTTTTGGCCACCGTGAGGCCCAGGAGAAGCAAATGACGTTTGTGTATATTCCCCCCCACCTGTTCCATGACATGAGGGAGGCCCAACTTCGGTGTGCACGGGAGTTCCCAGTCCAGCACTTCCTCCAGACAGTCCCACACTCCGGTCCAGAATCTCTGTAACCGCACACATTCCCATACCGTATGTAAAAAGGAGCCTATTGCACCTCCACACCTCAGGCAATCTGGGGAGGCTATTAGCCCCGCCTTCCACAGTCGTTCCCTCGTATAATACGCCCTATGTAGGTATTTAAATTGGATGAAGCGCAAGCGCACCGCTATCGCTGCTCCCCTAGGGGCCTCCAGGGCTTCTCTCCAGTCTTCTTCTTCCAAATCCCCCAGCTCTCCCTCCCAGACCGCCCGCAATTTATCAAGAGAAGGGGATCAGTGGGTAACTAATGTTTGATATATGTTTGAAATTTTCTTTGATTCCAATTCCCCCATAAAAATCTTAGCCTCTAGGGGGCTGAATTCCGGCAAGGACGTTAAGTCCGCTATTGCGGGGGTTAGGGCGTGTCGGAGCTGTAAATACCTGAAGAATTGGGATTGGGGCATGTCGTATTCATCCCGCAATGCCTGAAAGGACTTGAGGACCGAGCCCTTCATAACGTGGCCCAGCGCCGAGATGCCGATAGCGTCCCAGCCCTCGAAGCCCCGCAGGGAAGCTAAATCCGGTAACCTCCCATTGTGCCATAGTAGGGTTTCCCCCGTCAGTCTGTTCCACCAGCCCATGCGGCGGAGAGCGTCACGCCACACTCTGAAGACTACTTGAGTGACCATCGTGAGTCTTTTCCGGATACCCGCCGAGTACAAGATAGTATGGAGCGTGTCCGGGTCCATCATATACCTCTCCAGGGCATATGCCGGGTCGCCCTGGTCCCCGTACCACCATTCATTGAGAACTAGTAGGTGTGACGCTTGATAATAGGATTGGACATCAGATGCGGCCAGCCCCCCGCAGTAGGTCGAGAGGAAGCAGGTGCGGAGTGCCACTCTCACTGCTCCCCCAGTCCACAAGAACCGACCCAAAGCAGAGTTCACCTGCCGAAACCACTGCGTTGGAATAGGGTACGGGTGATTCTGTAATTGGTACAGAATACGGGGCAGAGCTACCATCTTAAAGATGGCCGAACGGCCATAGACATTCAATGGCATCCTGGACCACATCTGCATATCCGACCGTATCCTGTCCCAAACCGGTACTATATTGCGGGACCACGAGACTCCCGGCACATCCGTTACAAATACGCCTAAGCATTAAAGGCCTCCCGCCGCCTCCTGAAGGGCCGAGGCCCAAGGACCCAAGACTCCACCGTCGCCTAGAACCCACAATTTCGATTTCTGCACATTGAGCGTAAGGCCGGAGACCTCACCAAAGATGCGCATTATAAATATTATTTCTTACGCCCCCGATTTATTGAGGTCCGTAAGAAAGAAAAGCACGTCGTCGGCATAAAGCGCAATTCTGTTGGACGGGCCCCCAACCCATTCCACTCCTCTCAACTGGGCGTCCATCCTCACCCAAGCCGCCAGCGGCTCCATTGCCAAGGCGAACAGGTAAGGTGAAAGAGGGCATCCCTGCCGGGTGCCTCGACCTATAAGGAACGAGCCGGAGACCGCCCCCGCTACCCTCACCGCCGCTGTCAGGTCTGTATATAGTAAGTGAATGTAAGACAGAAAACGTGGGCCCAGATTGAGTCGAAGAAGGAGCGCTCAAAGATACGACCAACTCAGAGAATCGAACGCTCTATCTATATCCGCTAGCAGGAGGGCCGCGGGGATGCCCGCCGCCCGCACCGCCTCTACTACCAAGTGCGCGCGCCGTATGTTATGTCTCGTTGCCCTGTGGGGCATGAAGCCGGCCTGGTCCGGATGGACTAGGTCCGCAATGTATGGGAGAAGGCGGTTATCCAAGGCCTTAGCCAGTATTTTCGCCTCAAAATTCAGCAACGAAATTGGACAATAGGACTCCGGGCGATCCGGGGGCCTCCCCGGCTTGCAAAAGACCACGACCTCAGCGTGCCGCCAGTCCGCCGGCAGACGTCCACAGTCCCTAGCCGCCTCCAGGGCCTTTCTATAGCGCATCCCCAGTTGGAGATGAAACATCTTCATAAATTCACATGGGAAACCGTTAGGCCCAGGGGCCTTGCCTGCATTCAGTTCACCCAGAGCTTCTCCTAGTTCCTCAGCTGACAGCGGGAGGTCCAGCCGGTCTCGAGCGTCATCCGAGAGCGCCCGGGGCGTAAGATCCGCTGGGAATTTGTCGATCTCTGCCGCCGGGAGGGACTCCCGGGGGGCGTATTGTGTCGCATAGTATTGAGCAAATGTCTGGGCCAGGGCCTCGGGGGCTATTATAGGGTCACCCGTAGCATCTCGGAGTCCCGGCAGGGACTGAGCCTGAAAAGTACCCTGACATAACCTATAAAGCAATGTGCTAGATTTGTCCCCCCATTGATAAATTCTACTCTGTGTAGCAAGCCAGACCTGCCGGGCCTCGTCCAGCAATAAGGAGGTGTACGACTGCTGAAGGTACAGTAACTTCTCCACTGCGTCTCCACTCCCCCCCGACGTGCATTCCACCTCTTGGCTTTGCACCTGGTCCGCTGCTTCCGTTATAGCCAGCCCACGGGTCTTTCGATTCGCAGCGCACCACGCGATGTCCACGCCCGAAGCACTGGTTTCAGGGCCTCCCACAGGGTCATGGCATCCACATCCGGGCCCTCATTCTCCGTCCAGTAATGCGCTATCGCCTCCCTCATGTGTGACTGATAGTCGTCACGCTGCAAGTGCCATGTGGAAAGACGCCAGCGAAACGGTTGTCGCCTCGCACTGAGGCTTAGCGTCAACGTGATCGGGGAGTGGTCTGACCGACCCCTCGGAAGTATGGAGGTAGAGTCGACCCTCCCTATCCAGGGCTGCGGGACGAATAGGTAATCTAGGCGAGAAAAGGATTTGTGGACTGCAGAGACAAATGTAAATTCGCGACTACATGCATGTTGGTATCGCCAGGTGTCAATCCATCCCATACCCGCACCATTCTGCTCAATTTTGTGGTGGCATCAGACAGCTGACCCCCCCCCAGGCCTACAGCGGTCCAGTATCCCATTCATCACGTCATTCCAATCACCGCCTACTATCGTCAACACATGTGGGACTTCAGCCCATACATCAAACAGTCGTTCTATCAGGGCTTCTTGCAGCGGGGGTGGAGCATACACACTGCCAAAGACTATGGGCTCATTCCCCAGCCTCCCCTTGATAAAGGCGAACCTCCCATGCGCATCCAGCCATTGTGTGTCGTGTGTATATGGTACCCTACGATGTATCAAGATTGCAACTCCTCTGGACCCCCTCGTAAACCCAGCATGAAACACCTGTTCATACCCGTACCTACGTAGGCTAAGGACTTTAGTGCCCATAAGGTGCGTCTCTTTTAAGAGTAAAACATCCGCTTTTTCATTCTTCCCCAGCCGTAAAACCGCACCTCGTTTAATTTTGTCGAGCATCCCTCTCACATTCCAACTCAAGATGCGTATCGAGGCTCGCGCGAGGTCTGCCCCCTGTCCATCAGCCGCCATCAATTGACCAGAGCTTCAAATTGTCGGGCCTCAGAGGCCACACACGCATACATATCAGCCACCAGGTTCCTGTAAACACCGTGCATAAACGAGTCCCAACTACCCCCAACACTCCCCGATCCCCCCAACCCCTTCCCCCCACCCTGCACACCCCCTCCTGCCCCAAACTGTACCAACGACCCCCCCTCCAACCCTCCCCCCATACCTCAGCAACATTGAAGTACCTGTCGCGGTGCAGGCGATCTCAACCCTCCAACGGGAGGCCCAAGACCCACTACGCCAATGGATCCCACCCAACTACCCACCAGGTATCAAACAACCCCCCACCCAACACGTGGGGACGAACTCCGGGAGTAGGCCCGCTCTCTTGCGAGCGTCTCCCGACCCATGATCCACCCACTAACAAGTACTCATGCAGTCAAATTGCAAGTGGCATGTCCAAGAGCAGCGCCAGCTCTCCTTCAGCCTTCAAGTCGCCTCATCGACCCTTCGGGCCCGCTACAAGAACCAATATCAATGCGAGAGAAGGTCTCAAGACTTCAAGGGGGAAGAGTCCGTCGCCTCAGCTTCTCCGGCCGTCTCGTCTCGGGGAGGCGGGCGCTTTTGGGAGCGCGACCTCCAGTTGCTTCCGCTACGAGATCTTCTAGGCGTCTTTTGGGGCCCCGCCGTGGACGACGAATCCGAGCCCCTCCTCGGGGGGGTATTCACCTTGACTCGCACCGTTTCGTCCGTCCATGCAAACACTTCCTCCGGAGAATTGAAAAACTGGGTGCGAGATTGAAAGACCACCCGCAGGCGGGCTGGGAAGAGCAGAGCATATGGAATTTTAAGCTCTCGCAGGCGTGCTTTTTCCGCAGTGAACGACTGTCTCTGCTGCTGGACCAGTTTGGTGTAGTCCGGGAATACGAGGATTTTGTGATTCTCAAACATTAGGGGGTCCTTGGCGCGAGCTTGTCGTAGGATAACGTCCCTGTCATGATAATTGAGCAGCTTGGCAATCACTGAGCGGGGACGAGCCCCCGTGGGCGGCTTGGGAAGAAGTGCACGATGCGCCCGCTCTACAACAAAGCAGCGCGATAGGGAGTCCGGGGGGAGCCATCCCTCCAGCCACTGGGTCAGGAAGGCCTCCATGTTCCCCTTCTCACAGTCCTCCGGAAAGCCCACAAAGCACAGGTTGTTCCTTCTGGCCCGCCCTTCCGCGTCTTCCACCAGCAGCGCAAGTCCCTTTTGGAACCCTCCCATGGCGGCAACCTACTTTTTAAGACTCACTACGTCATCTTCCACCTCCGTGATCCTGGATTCTGTTTCGGTGATGCGGGCAACCGCATTGCGGAGATCCTGTCTGAGCAGGGTCACATCAGCTCCGACCGCTCCAATTTTCGCGTCCAGCATGTCCCTCGATTGCGTTATCGCCGCCATCAGCGCTGCATTATCTGGTCCAGAGCCCTGATGACCTCAAGGAGCCCCGGCACCCCCACTGGGCCCCGCGAATTTATCCATCGGGCCCTGCTTTGAGGTGCCTCCGCTGTTGCCCCCTCTCGTCATATCGTGCGCGGGGTACTAATATCGATCGTAGGGGAACCGGTGGCCCAGGAGTATTCCTCACTGTCGACGTATTTTCAAATGATGAGTGCCCCCAGTCTGCCTGTATAGTCCGCGGCCCTGCTCACTCTCAGACGTGGCTCACTCCCCGGTGGAGTAGCATCCAACCACCATACGCCCAGAGGTCAGGGAAAGGCGCTGGAGTAACGTGGTTGAACCCGCGTGCCAATAGGGGTCACTCTCTATCCCACTGGAGGCGACACAAATCCTGTACCGCGTCTCCCTGTGCCAAGGCCAGCATGCCCTGGGGGTCCTTCGGCCAGCCAGAAAACGTGCAGGCGCCTGCGGGGATCTCCTCCCAGTCGACACCCCTCACCGCGGTCCGTTGTGACCGCCGAGTGAAAGTGCACTGACTGTCCGGCGCCCCGGCCACAGAGAAATCTCAGCTAAGTCACCAGTGGAATGAGGGGGGAGGGGGGGGGGGGGAAGAGAGACGGTAAGGCAGCCGTCTCCCCATTGCTCCAGCACCACAGCGCCCCGCGGCTCGATCCCGCCGCCGAATGGGGCCAGGCACGATCTCGGGATCGCCCCCTCCCCCACTAGGCCATACGCCTCACAGCCACTCCTTACCCCACCTCAACCGTCTTCTGGGCGCCGACGTCGTCACCCTCCGGCCGTCGTTCTCGTCACTGCCCCGGCCGTCCAGTCGCAGGCAGGGTCAGCTTGTCTCCCGCAGCAGTTCCGCAATGCCCCGCAGTAGGGGCGGCACCTTCCGCTATCGCGCCCCGGCTCCTCCTCACTTCCTGGCGGGCTGCCCGGCAATCGAGCTCCCGGCTGCTGTGCGCGGCGAAGGCCTCTCCGCTGTCTGGGCGCCTCGCGGCTGATGTACGCTAATCCCAAGTCGCCGGGACACCAAAATTGCTGTCGAGGTGCCCCCTCCGGGTCTGCAAGCAGCCACTCGAGTTAGGGCGAAATCTGGTCGGGGCAACGCAGGATTTTGTTCAGGATAGTGAAGCGGCGGGACGGAGCTCGCTCAGGCTACGTCCGCCATGCTCGCCTTCTTGGCCACGCCCCCCGAATGTTATCGCTTTTGAGATAAACATTGCTAATAGCACGTTATCTCAGCGATGAAATCCCGTGATGAGCGGCGATAAAAAAATTGCCGCTAACCCTACTTAGCGATAAATATCGCTATTTGTTGATAATATGCCCCGTAGTTTTGTATTTTTCTGAAAATCATGAAATATGCTTGTTTGGGGCAGAAAACGGAAATACTACAGTTGCAGATTACATTGAAACCACAACTTTACATTACACATTGTTAATCAACGAAAACAAATACCTATGCGCATTTTAAAAGTTGATAAGAAGCATATTTCATACATAACCCTTATACTTTGCAATCCTACAGAGATGTCCATACATTTTTTCGAAATGATTCAAAAACGATCCACCAGTCACGAAAGGAGTATGTCGAAATGCTGAATTGTACTTGTTTTAGCCACACTGTTCCAGAGCGGCTTGTGTCTTGATTCCAAAAGTAAAGATGATTACTTGAATCAATATTAGTACAATAAGCCAACACTTGGTTGGTGGGCCAGCAGTTCTGCTTCCCAAGTCTATCAAGGAATCTAATAACAAAATTCAAGTTACTTTTGTCAGAAAAAACTATAAAAATTATTCGCAGCATCAGCTGTATTTATAAAGGAGATCACATTAATAATAATTTTATTATAAAAACTGCACACCTATATTTTAGTGTTAATATACTAACATAATTCCACATTCGCTAATTGCATAAATTCCATATGCAAATTCTTATATACATTACTAATTTAATTTCTTTTATTTATTTATTTATTTTGAAGGTTTTATATAGCGCGAACAAGACTCTTGCGAGTATCAGAGCGCTTTACAGGTCATAGTTAGAAGGCACAAAATGTACAAAGAACAGCACAAAAAAAGAATTTACAGTGAATAGACAGAGTTCAAGTGGTGCTTCTTTTTATAACATAAATACCATGCCAGTCTTTATCACCACACAATCTCCGACAGAGACCCGAGTAAAAGGGTTCATCGGAAATTATCTCATGAAAAACCAAAACAGAAATAAAAACAAGAGGACAAAACCTTATGATGAAAATGCAAACCTTTCAGGAGGACGAATACAATGAGTTTGTGTGACGTAATTGAAGATTGGAAGATGGATTATCAAATTGTGGGTCCAGTATAGAGATAACACAGATTGATGTTCAGACACATATAATGAGAGGTGCAATGTTCTCAAAAAATTCTAACTTGTTCACCTTCATAAGAGTTTGATAAAAGAAAAACAGTAACAGATGCAAGTTCAAAGTGCAATGTGCCACAAACCAGCACAAAACACTGTCTAGGCGGGTGTTAACAGTTACAAGGATTGATTTAAAAGCGTGTTGATGAGACCTTTTTAAATGACATCCTAAGCAGATGAACGCTCTTACGTTTCCTCACATCAAAGACATCCAAGCAGGTAAGTGACATGAAGTTTATAAAGAGTTAGAGGTCACCAACCGTCCCAGGGCAGCTCCAGGTCTCAACTGTCCAAACCTGGAATCTTCCCTGGCTGCATTCAAGAACTCACAATTCTAATGCATAACCATAACACATACCACTCCCTCCAATGAAATAATCATAAAAACAACAAAGGGAACTGTAATATCAATAATGACAAAAACGAAGTTAGCCAAGAATGCAAGCATAACATTAAAAAAGGAAAAAAACAAAAATGGACAACATTACTCCAGGAATAGTGAAAATAAAGCTTAAGTTAAACAACAATTCAAGCATAAGAGAAATCATACCCAATTCCCTTTAGCCCACACATGACCTTCACATGGCATACTCCTTCCACCACACCGATCTCCCACAATGGCGCTGACCATTTATGTCTTCATCATGATCACAGTTGGAAACATCATAGCCTGAATTTCTTGGTCTTTTACCGCATCTTTAACTGCTTCTGCAATCTTCCTGACCAATGTTATGAACACCAGGGTTGAAACTCCCATTAATATTTCCTCCATCCCGCTTCAACAGTCTTGATATTCTCCAGACATCTCCAGAGTCCTACCTAACACCATTTCTTATAAGTGCTCCCATTAATATTTCCTCCATCCCGCTTCAACAGTCTTGATATTCTCCAGACATCTCCAGAGTCCAACCTAACACCATTTCTTATAAGTGCTTGGATCAAATATGGACCCATAAACAACAGAGTACCCTTCTTGCCAAGCCTGTTTTTTTTTTAACTAACACAACGTCTCTCATATTCCACCTCACATGTTTAACACCATACTTCCTATCGTACCGTTGCTTATATTTGAACTGACATTTCTTCCACAATCCTGGCAGGTCACGTTTTTCAGTTTCAAATCTCTTTTCGGGCAACCAACTATTCATCCAGGCTGGGTTGAGTTTAGTACTTCCAACCCTCTCCCTCAAACTATATAAGGGGGTCGTGCCAATCTCCCCATTAGGAGGGCTACGATGCACCCACCACATCTCATGAAGCACATTTGCTAGTGGCCCTCTAACCTCAAGTGCCCTTTGAAAATTTAACTTGACCATTCTGTTCATGCGCTCAGCTAAGCGAGAGGCCACTCAGGAAATCTTGCATCTCTTTGAAGATGAACTGAACACCGTTGTCGGTGACTAATTGATTGGGAATACCCTCCCGGGAGAACTCCTTAAGAAAATAAATTACAACTCTAGTGTTTAAGGAGCTGTCACACTTGGTCATCACCTACTTTGACAAGTAATCGACCAACAATATCACATAATGTTCCTTGGACAGTAGCAAATAGAAAGGACCCATAAAGTCCAAACTCAGTTTTCTCCAGGGTTCCTCCGGTATTTCAAAAGGAGATAAAGGGACCTTATATTCTACCTTAATTTTGTCATTCCTTGCACATAGGTCACAGTATTTGACCTCTTCCTCCATTTTCCTGTCTAGAATTGGCCACCAGTACACCTTCCGTACTCTGGTTTTAGTCAAATTTCTCCCACGGTCACCCTCATGTTCCAGGTTTATCACCTTGTCTCTAAACTCTCTTGGAGGAATCACTCTCATCCCTTTGAAAAGTTCATCACCAGACCAGCTTAACCCTTCTCTCACATTCCAATAACCTCCCAGATTTTCAGGAATACTTTTGTATTCAGGCCATTCCTTTACAATGAATTAATTCAGTTCCTTTATTTCAACATCTCTGGCCCTTGCTGACTTACATTTATTCTCACTGATAGCACCTTCACAGACCCAATGCACTCTCCAACTTTGGTTTTTTACTCCAGATAGATGCTCAACAACAAAATTGAACTCAGCCAATCCCTCCATACATCCTATGATTCTTGGAGTGACTTCTTCATGTTTTTTAGTGGAAAATATCTGTACCAGTGGTCTATGATCTGTCTTGACCACAAAAGGTAAACCCGACGGGTAAAATTTGAAGTGTCTAATCGCACCGACATATGTCTCTCTCTCTCGACAACTGGGTACTGAATTTGTGCACCCTTAAGTGAGCGTGAAGCGAAGACTACCACTTTTTCCTCCCCTCCTCCTACTTGTGGATCAACAGCACCAAATCCTCTGAGTCTGGCATCCGTAATAACTATGGTCTTTTTCCTCGCATCAAAATGTCCTAACGTTGATATCTCACTTATACCGTTTTTGTCTCTGCAAAATTGCTGCCTCACACTCCTCTGTTCATACAAACTTGGCCCCTTTTTTAAAATTTTCCCTAGTGAGTTGAACAACCCTTGCAAAGTTAGCAGTGAACTTCGAGTAAAATTCTGCTAAGCCTAAAAAGGATCATACCTGATCTTGTTGGGGCCTAAATTATAGACTCAGACAGTTCCAACTTAGGTTTTATACCTTCCCATGAAATAGTATGACCTAAGTATGAGCCTTCGAAATTCAAAACCTGCACTTCTCTTTCTTGAGGGTAAGTCAGGCTTTAGCCAGCCTACCCAGAACTACTCTCAAAGTATCGTCATGCTCCTCAAGGTTCTTTCCATAAATCAGAATATCATCTTGTCTTGAAAAAGAGTACACAAGGAGCATCTTTTATTCATTATCCTGTGGAAGGATGCTTCTGCACATGTCAATCCGAACGGCATTCTTACAAAGTAATTGGCACCAAGCAGTGTCAGAAAGGACTTGAGATGCTTGGACGATTCTTGCAACTTGGGCTGATGGTAGGCGGAAGAAACATCTAGTACACTGTACAGCTCTGCATTAGCCAACAACGACAATGATTCTGAAATATTTGGCCTGGATTGCCTATCCATCCGGATGTTTTTATTTAAACCCATTAGATCATCGTATATCCTTATGCGTTGCCCCACCCTTAGGTGCCTACTCTGAGGATTCTATTTCCTCTATGACACCTTCCTCACACAAGTGTTTGATTTCCAACATGAGGGGTTCATTCATCAGGTTGCAAAGCTTCCTTTTTTGTATCTTTATTTATCAGTTTTGAAAAGATACAAAAAACACAACTTAAAACAACCCACAGTGTGAGTATACTGAGAGGAAGCTGCTAGAAAGGTCAATCAGAAAGGTAGACACATTGGCATACACAGGACAGAGGTAACTTGTGAAGTACATACCCAGTCAGTCTGAATCCTGGCATTCCTTGGTATTTAAAAGATATTCATGGAGTAGTTGCCAGATGTCTTTGGACCTGAATATGAGGGGTTGTAGCATAGCATATATCCCGCTGCTGGTGTCGCAGTATGTCATGCTTTTCAGCCAGTCGGGAACAGAAGGACATCACCGGCTACCGCAGTACTGGGTAGTCTCACGCTTCGCTAGAAGTTGTGTTATAGCAGTGAATCTGTGAACTCCATGTGGTATATTTGCCACATATACCAGCAAGGCAAGAAGCGGGTGAAGCGGGTCAGGCTCTAGGTCCGCCCCAATCATTAAAGAGAGTTGAGTGAAAAATATGCTCCAAAAACTTCCCACAGGACCACAGTCTCATGTCAAATGTGCAAAGTCAGCACCAGCGGCATGGCACTTCTGGCAATTAGAGGACTTCCATGGGTCTGTTTTAGTCAGGGCGCTGGGCGTGGTGTATGTGTGCAGTAGGAATTTGTAATGTATAAGTTTGTTTCCGTAGTTAGGCAATATGAGCTTGGTTTGATTTTCTCGGGTAGTGTCGGCCCAGGTTGGCCTCCGAGACCCCCCTGAGCTTCGCATCTCGGCTCGACAGCAGTGCTACACAAGAGTGGTAGAGTATGGACACCAAGCATCCTCCTTCAGGGTCAGTTATTACCAACATCAAGGGAGTGAACTCCTCAGGAGCTAGTGGATATTAGGGGATTTGCACGTGCAGGGTACTGTGGATACACCACAGTATAAAATGGTGCATGGAGTAGCGTTGGTAAATCGAACATCATTGGCTTGCAAAAGGATATGTCCATCTGGAAAGAGATGCCTAAAGGTGTGTAAAGCATAGTGTGACAATGTTTGTTGGACCAATCTCTCCTGCGTGGGCGGTAGCCATTGGTTATCTGCTAGTGGCAGAGCAGGGGAATAAAAGAGGACCCCCCCCAAGCAGATGAAGGAGCTTCCTCCACGCCCAGCTGGTGGTAGAGATTGTCTGTATGTGGATGGTAGCGGGATATCCTGTGGAAGGGTCGTGGGGAGTGGTGTGGGTTCTGTCTGGTCACGTTCTGGTATGGCATACAGGAGTCCGGCATCTCAGTGGTAACAATGGTATGCGAAATAACATTGAGCAGCTAAATAGTAAAGTTGGAAATGTGGTTCACCAAGCCCCCCACTGTCTTATGGGAGCACCAAAGTGTCCCAGCCAACCCTGGGCCTACGACGCACCCAGACTAGCCGCTAGAGGAAACTCCGCAGCGTGTAGAAGAATGCATTGGTAAGGGGAATTAGAATGTTTAGAAAAAGATACAAAAATCTGTGAAAAACAACCATTTTGATAATTGCTATTCAGCCTGCCATTGACAGTAAAAGCCGAAGATACTCTTCAATTTGTGTTGTTAGTCAGTCTATAGCTGGGCCATAATTCAGGCGAATTACCTGCTCTTTGTCCCGATGTTGCAAAGTGCAGAGGTATTGGATGGGGCCATCACACCACTTCAGGGGGAACTTGCATGTTATCGGTAAGGTGGAGCTGGTGAGTGGAAAAAGTTTGGTTTTGATCCAGTTTATGGTGAGGCTGGAGAACCCGCCAGAGCGAACCACCTCCTGAATTATGGGGCCTAAATTCTCAGCTGGGTGACGGACAACAAATAATATGTTGTCTGCATATAGGACACTTTAAATTGTAATCCGTGGTTGAGATTTTTTTCTTATGTCGGACTGGGGGTCTACATCTACTATAATCAATAGGAAAGGGGATAGTGGGCAGCCCGTCTAGTCCCTTCAGTGATGTCAGAAGCGGCAGTGAGAGAGCCATTGGCCCGTGTATGAGCCATAGGCTGGGAATATAGTAACTTGACAAGTGCAATGAACCTGCGAGGCAATCCTCCTTTCTGTAATGGCGCCCGTAAGAAAGGCCACTCTATAGAGTCGAACGCTTTTGTCTGCGTCCAGTATGGCAACAGTGAGGGAGATCCTGTTCAGCACCGAAAACACTGTACACACGTTAAGAGAAGTAGAACGCTGCTGGACGAACCCCAACTGCCAGGGTGATGTGATCTGATCTAGCAGGAGTGATATCCAGGTAGCCAACACTTTAGCTAATATCTTGTTATCAAAATTAGGCCGCGACAAGGGCCGATATGTGGTGCAGTGCAGTGGATCCTTCCCAGGTTTCACTAATAACATGATGACCATTTCGCACAACTTTGGGGGAAAAACACGTACATCTAGAGACTCTTCATACATTTCAAGGAAATGCGGTGGCTAGTAAATGTTTACAAGCCTTATAAAAGTCCATGTAAGCCCATCCAGACGAGGGGACTTGGACCCCTTGAGGGTGTTGATCGCTTGTATGATCTCTTCACTGGAGATCAGCTCACTAAGGAAATCACGGTGGGCATCCGTGTTCCAGACCCTGGCTATCTCAGTTAAGTAGTCGGTCCTGGCCATGTCTTCGGTGGAAGTACAGGCATTATATCAGTGTGAGTAATCCCTGAGTAACTCTGCCAGAATGTCAGCATTGTTCGTCACCTTAGCCCCATCGAACAGCTGCAACTCAGGGATGTTTGCACTGACCCTGGGTGGGCAAAGCTGTTGTGCCAAGGTGCGGCCGGGACGCTCGTTTTCCCCATATCGTTGGGCTCTGACTTGTTTTCCCGGGAATGCAACCTCCCGCTCAGCCAGCTCCCGGAATTCATCCAGTAGCACCGTCTGCTGCGACAGCTGTGGGCCATGCCATTGTTGAGTTTCTAAGTTATCAATATCAAGAAGTTCAGTTTCTATGCAGGCTAGATTATTGCGTATGTCGCACAGCACACCCGAGTTTTTAGAGATGGATATTCCCTTAAAGAGGGCCTTCAATGCCTCCCAGAGGGTGGCCTGTGTGGAGACTGAACGTTTTTTCAGTTTGAAGAAAGAGTACGCAGGAAGTAGGTCATACTGTCTAGCCACGAAGTAGCTGTGGCCGAGAGTAGCCAAAAATCTATGTGGGTCCATGCGTTATGGGGGACAGAATAAAACATATAACCAGGGGTCTTGGCATAACCCAAGCGCCAGGTATGCTTCAGCACATACGTGTCACAAAGGTTACAAATGACCTACAGCAATCTCAGTTTGCCACTGAGGGTAGTGGAGTCAAGGAGCGGGTCTACTATGAGGTTAAAGTCTCCCCCCTATATGATATGATCCGTATCTACGTGCCCCAGTAGTGAGACCAGGGTGTGGAAAACATCAAAGGAGTCCGTTTTTGGAGCGTCAATATTAATAAGCAGTATGCGTTGGCCTGCTAGGATACCTGCAAATGCAACGTACCTGCTATTGTCGTTGGTGAAGTGGGCTGACGGAGTGGAACGGGATGAATCTGTGCATCAGAATACATACGCCCCGTGAATAGGTGCTGTAGTTGGAGAAATATCGAAGTAGACCCCATGAGTGGGCAAAAGTGTGTGTGCGTTCCCAGGGGGGAGATGGGTCTCCTGTAAGAATGCAATTTTAATGCCACGGCGTGTGAGATAATGCAATACCTATTTGCCCTTGTGTGGATTCTTTATACCTCTGATATTCCAGGATAGGAATGGGAATTCAGTTACTGGGCCTTGGCCATCATGTGTTACCATCATGAAGCTCATGTAAGTGAACATACCCCTGTACTTCCCCAGAGGATGGGACCTTCCCATGAGATAAACAAATAAACTTAAATTAAACTTCCAAGAACCACAACCCCCCACCCACACTGTTCACTTAGATACCCAGTGGATCCCTGTGCCCATTACCAAAGACTGAAAAACAAATACCCCAATAGTCCGCAGTGTGGTGTACACCTCAGTCAGCGAACACCACTCTGACTACTGAGCCCCAGTTACTGATCATAAGTGAAACAGCAGGGGTCAAAACTGGTTGCTAAGTTTAGTAGGGATATGGACCTATCTGGTGGCCGAAACAATGAAGCGGTACCATACCCCAGATGGAAATGACCTGAAATGTTCTAGAGGTGAGCAGTTTAAGGCAGTTCATAGCACTGATCAGTCAGGTGAAAATAGATCAGTGCTGGCCGTAGTGTGTCGGTCCGTGGGTGAGCAGGTGTAGCGCTACGGGAGGGCAACATTTCCTTGCTGTACTGGTCATAGTAGGCCAGGAGATCCATGGGGATATCCAAGAAGCAGGCTTTCTCATTGACATCCACCCGCAAAAGAGCAGTGTTAGATTTGGGGGTCTCTAGTTGGCAGAGGTAGGTACCTTTGACCAAATTGGGACCCTTGCGTCTAGTCAGGGTAAGGGGGTACACTACTAAAATAACCCCTACTCACTCCCTTGGTAGCTTGGCACGAGCAGACAGGTTTATCTCAGAGGCAGTGTGTAAAGCATTTGTGAACACATACAGTAACCCAGTGACAACACTACAGATGGACACCACACAAGGTGTAGTATAAAAATAAGTATTTTTATATAGCCTTAACACAAGACCACAAACAACAAAAATCCACAATACTGTACTTCAAAAATGGTAGAATTAGCTTAGTTCCCTTAGATGTAAAATGCGACACTTTGAGTGCAATGTACCTTTGGATGCGTAATGCTATACAACGAAAGTGTTGCAGGGAAGGTGATGCATCGGTTCCTTACACGCATGAATGGTGATGCATTGGGTCTCTACTGATGCGTAGGAGATGCGTTGGTTCTTCTCGGCGTGGGGAGGTGAGGCGTCGGTTTCTTACTGCGCTTCCGTGGCGATGCGGCCAGCAGCGCCATAATGCGATGAAGATCCGGTGCAATGAAACAAAAATGGCGTCTTCTTCTTGATGCAACACAATGCGTGCAACCCCGACGGCAGTGCGGCAACTCAACGATTCTTCTGAGCCGCGACAGGCCCTGCAACACGCTTCCCGGTGATGCGGCGGCATCTGATGCGACGTCGATCCTCTTCTCCGGCGATGCGAGGCGCTTCGGCGATGCAATGCGACAGCTGCAGCGGCAACACCATTCTCCAGCGATGCGCCGATAGCAGCTGCGGCCGCAACACGCTCCGATGATGCGCCAGCGCCTGATACAACGTCGATCCTCTTTTCCAGTGATGCGAGGCGCTTCTGCGTTGCGAAGCGACAGCAGCGACACCCTTCTTCAGAGATGCGATGACAGCGGCTGCGACACACAGGGGCATATTACCAAGCAATCGCGATAATTATCGCTATTGCTTGGTTAGAGACAACATTTTACCGCTGAGCTGCGGCGACTTTTATCTCAGATAATCCTTGGTATTACCAAGGTTTATCGCAATTGCGATAAAAAACGTCCGCAATGCATGAATATCGCTGAAAAGTCAGCGATATTCATGCATTACCGAGCTAATGCTCTTAGCCATGTTATCCACCTCCCATTGGATAACATGGCTAAGAACTGCTCCGGGCAGGTGTTAGCTTTTGGAGATATTCGCGCTTAGCGCGAATATCTCCAAAAGTTGATAATAGGAGATAGCGACGTTAGCGACTGTTTCCAGTCATTAACATCTTGGCATGCCCACTTTGTATGTCATTAGTGATAAATATCACTGACATGCAAAGTGGGGCCCAAGATGGTCGCTATCTCCTATTAGCTGTTGCTAACTGGTGTTAGCGACAGCTAGGTAATAGGGAGATCATTTTATCTCCGCTTTCTTGGCTGTTAAAGCCAAAAAATCGTAGATAAACCCCCTTGAAAATATGTCCCACAGTCCCTTAGAAAGCCCAACACAACAGCAGGCACTTCAAAAGAACTCTTGGGGAGCTGGTTGGTGAAGTCAGTTGTCCCTGAGACTTCAGCAGGAGGCAAGCTCTATCTCAAGCCCTTGGAGATCCTTCACAAGTTGAATAAAAGTAGCACAAAGTCCTTCCTCCTTTCTTTGACAGTCAGGCAACCACTGCAGGCCAATCCCCCAAACAGCACTCAGCTTAGGGACCGTCTCTTCCTTAGTTCCTCTGGTTCCTCTCCTCAGCAAAGGTTTCTTCTTGTTTCCCAAAAGTGATCTAAAGTTCTGGGGTATGGGTCCCCTCTTTTATACTAATGTTCCCTTTGTTCTCTGAAGGCAGAGAGGCCTTTGTCTAGTCCAAACAAGTTCTGGTCAGTCCTGGGGCACTTTGTTGACAAGATTACTTCTTTCCTTTCACAGTGTAGGCCAGGGACATCAGACGCACCACAGGAGGTGGAGCCAGCATTATGGAGGGAAGGCACAGGTCCCAGGTACAACTCCTCCCACCAATCTACATGCAGATCTCTCTATTCAGCCCTGTGTTGACTCACCCTGTCTCCTGGAATCCCCCAGCCCCTGTCACTCAAACTCCAGACAAGGAATACACAACCTAGCAGAGGCAGGCTTGGATGATTAGACAAGAAAATACCTACTTTCTAAAAGTGGTATTTTCAAACACGGAATGTTAAAATCAACTTCACTAAAAGATATATTTTATCATTCAGTTCAGGCATACTAAACTCGAATTTCTACCTAGTTCCCTGAGTCAGTTAGGATTATAAGATGTTATAATCAAACTGCCCATTCTGGCCTATGGGGAACAGGTAGCCTTGCAATAGGGAAAAACGAAAATGGCTGTAATTCACTATTAGGACATGCCAAACACATCAGGGCTTGTCCTACCTTCTACCTACAATGCACCCTGCCCTTGGGCCTACCATAGGGGTGACTAATATGCAGAAAAGGGAAGGTTTAGCGACTGGCAAGTGGGTGCACTTGCCCAGTCAACATAGCCGTACCAGACTGCACAAAGGCTCTGCAATGGCAGACCTGAGACACACTTTAACAGGCTGCTTCTATGGGTGGCACAACCAGTGCTGTAAGCCCACCAGCAGCATTTGATTTACCAGCCCTGGGTACCCGTTGTGCACTGCCCTAGGGCCTGCCAGTAAATCAAATAAGCCAATCATGGAGTCACTAAGCCATACATCAATTTACAATAGGGAGAACATATGCACTTTAGCACTGATCAGCAGTGGTAAAGTGCCCAGAGTCATAAAACCAACAAAAACATGTCAGAGAAAATACAGGAGGTAGGCAAAAAGTTCTGGGATGACCCTGCAAAAAGGACCAAGTCCAACAGGCAGGGTAAAGCATGCAGGATGTCAATCCCAGTTTCTTTACCATTATCTTGGCCTGATCTTATTTGCAATGAGGGTCCTGCACTGCCATGGTGAAGTCAGGGAAGAAGGATAGCTACTTAATGTTTTTCTTGCTCCATCTCATGCACCAATCAGAGTGCAAAGTACCAATCCCAAAAATTGAGGAGACAGGCAATAATTGGACGAGGTGGAGCACCAGGAGATAGCTGTGGACCAAGTGACCGGTGGGCATACTCAACTATAAATGTGGGTGTAAACTTCTGGTGACCTAATAAGTCTTTGATGAGGCTCTCGACAAAGAGATCCATTCCTATTGTGTCCCTGGATTCTGAGACTCCCAAGATGCACAGATTGTTGCATCGGGATCTGGCCTCGAGGTCCTCATTCTTGATGGTCACAGACGTGAGGATCGGTTCAATTTTCTCTAGCCGCTTATTCACTATCGTTGACTCCAGGGTCAAGATACACTCCTCTGCACCATACAAAAGGACATTTTGGCAGTCCTGGCGCTCTCCCATGCGGTCGATTTGGATTGTAAGGGTGTAAAACTGAGCTTCTATGGAGCGGAACCCCTAGTGGAGTTCTGCCACAATTGTTGTTGTGCCAGATGCGTGTTCCTGGTCTGCAGTGCACGCCGTTCCGCCCTCCATGTCGTTATGGCCCCCGATCTCTATGTTTCCACAGTCAGTGAGGACCTGGAGGTCACTGTGTCTTGTGAGCCAGATGAGAGTGGTTGTAGGTGCAGTGGTCCCTTCGGATCAGATGCGATCACCAAAAGTCTCCCTCAGTGCCGGGAGTGATCAGCACAGTCCTTTGGCAGCACAAGATAGCACTGGACTAGGTGGATATCCGCAGGGGGGAGGGGATTGTCAGGGGCATGGGTGGCAGCAGCAGCGCCCCACTCCACCAGCCACCCACGTCTATGGAACCAGCAAAGGGGGAACTAGGATCCGGATGCTCCAGGCAAGTCTAAAGTGTTGGCTCAAATAGGATGTGCAGTAATGTCTCCTTAGGCCTTTCCAAATAAATAAGTGGGGCCCCTGCTCCCGAAGTTGGAAAATACTGCTGTGGATCAAGCTCTGTGCTGGGGGCTGAAGGGTACCAGCAGCTGGTCAGGTGGGGCCAATGCAGGGGTTTTCAAGTGCCGTCTGCCTCTCCCTATCCAGCTGACTGCCGCGGCATGGCAGCAGTGCTAAATGGTGGTGCGCAGAGGCCCTTTGCTGGGATGGCACGCTAGTGTCTGTGGCGTGCAATGATGGAGCCCACCAGGTCTCCCCTAGGCATCGCCAATTAGGAAGCGCCACCCCAGGACGAGATATGCAGCATGGAGAACTGATGCTCACTGGAGCATGTTAGGTGTAGGGCGGCATTATCCTGTGCACCCCAGCGTCAGCACTCCTCTTCTCAGCCCAGGCAGCCGCAGTGCTGTCTTTGGGTTTCCAATATTCAGGCCCGACCCGGCACCGGTGTTGAAGCAGTGTCCTTGGGCGACCGCTGAACCAAGCAGCAGGCATCTGAGGTGCTATTGGCTCAGGGGGCTGCACGGGCAAGCCAGCGGGGCTTGGTAACCCAGGTCCTCAGGCTCACCCACTGCCCCTGTCATTGCGGGACCTCCAAGGCATGGGCCAGGCTGCCAGCCAAGTGGTTTGGTTTCGCGCAACCCAGTTGTACAATTTCACATAGCAGCTCGGTCCAGGTCCGCTCTCTACGGTTCACTATAGTTCAGCCATCTTGGTCACCGGCATGGACACACCAACAGGTTGGGAACCTTTCTAACCTGATGGACGCTAGGAGTTGCCCTGTCTTTCAGAATAATCGTGATGGACGCTAGGAGTTACCCTGTCTTTCAGAATAATCCTATGTTCAAATTCCTTCAAGGCACCCAATTTGTCGCAAAACACCATAGGGAACTCATACAAATTTCTGTGCTCATTACCACTGGATACAACCATGACTTGTCGTGCTTCATGTGGATTCAGCATGATTCCCATAACACCCCTCTGGGCTATGTAAGCTTTTCCTACAGTCAACTTTTCACCAATTTCAATTCTCATGATCACAAACCCAATCACATCAATATTAGTCCCTCCATAACTCACAGGGTTAATGTCAGAAGGTTGTAATATAATGGATTAATTACTAAGATCTTTTTCCTAGTTCTCTCCCACAATATTATACGCTGAGCATGAATCCGCCAAAACGTTCACACTCCTACCGTCCAACTTTATGCAGCATTCAAGCATGACAACGGAACCAGAGCCTACACCATTCACTTAAGGGGTTACAATGAACACAAATTTGCTTACACCTTCTGTGATATCTTCAACATTTAGAAATGTGTCACTCTTGTAGACCCAAGCATAGTGTCCTTTCTTCCCACATTTCCTACAAGTTGCATTTTTGGAATTACAATTAGCACTGTTTAAGGAGTGACAAGGATTATCACACCTTATCACAGCTTCTCTCATCTTGCCCCAAAAAATTTTGGAACTCTCTGCCTCTGGCACTCCAAAGCTGTAAAGATCTTATCAGCTTCAGAAAATCCTTGAAAACCCGGCTATTCGTGCAAGTGGCTGGCTAAGCGCTTCTGTTTCATCTGCCTTCTTCACTCAGCGCCATGAAACCCACGGGTGTACGCGCGCTCAATAAATGCATGCTAACATAACATAACATAACACCTGTAACACTTGAACTTTGTGGGGGATATTCCCAAGAACGTGTGATAATTACCGCAAAGTTAGCTTAACGCAACTCACCATATCGCAGCCTATTGCGTGAAAACAATGCCGTGTTAACTCAGTATTCACAACACGGCAGTACCATGCAATATGCCTACGACAACACATCAAATGTCCTAAAAAAACTCAACGCAACATCGCGAAAATGCGAAACACGAACGCAAAAAAAGTTGCGATGAGGCCAATCGGGATACAAAATGCAGCAAAAACAAGCGACAGGCCAGCAAATCCCACACGTCATGTGGGAATATGCACTATAAAAGCTACAAAAAGAACACACCAAAAGCAATTCAAAGTGCGTCGCACCATTAATGCCCCCGGACCGAGTGCAAAGGTCAACGCGAACCCAGCAAGCCCCACAGACCACCAGCAAGGAACAATGGGGTCGGGGAAGGCCAAGGAGAAGAGGGAGAAGAAGACGGGGTGCGGTCCGCAGGCAAACCAGATCAGCGCCATGGAGGTGACAGAACACTACTATCCACTGACCCACAATTAGACTCACGTGAATGCAGTCGGAGTGTCAAGGAGGTCAACGGAGGAGGCCAAGAGGCGCTGGCATGATGTGAAAAGCAAAACCAAGCACAAACCCGCTGCCAACAGAAAGGCAGCAACGGCAACAGGAGGTGGGAGTCTGGTGCCATAGGAGGAGCTGGAGGACATGGAGGCCACAGTCATCAGTTTGGAGACGGTGCAAGGAGTTGGGAGTCCGGACAGAGCTCAAGAGCCCCTGACACAACATCAACAGGGCGAGTAACGACCAGGGAATGGGGAGACAGGGGAAGATGGGCACAAGGACACACATGCACAACGATGTGTAGCACACTGACACCCACAATGACCCTGGATCATGTCCCTGATCCCTGTGGCACACTGCAGTACACATACATAGCAATCACAGCACATCCCACGACAAAGTGGTACAAAGTGCAACACCGACACCGCAGAACAGGGGACACAACTGGGTCCGCTCATGCAAAGAAACAGGCCAATCACATCGAACAGAGCAGGAAACTGTGAAATTGAAATGTACGTGTACAACCTCACATCCCTCACGTAGTCCAAATGTCCACTGCCCTGCATCTAATTGCCAGCACCTCCCAAACAGTCACAATGTACATTGTCATACAGTCTGCATGTCACCAAGAACAATGCGCCAACAAACATGTCAACACAATAAAGTCCACATTTGTAAAGCGCACAATCACCCGTAAGGGTCTCTAGGCGCTGGGGGGCCGTCGGGAAGATTAAGCGAGCTATTGCCCAGAGTCACATGGTGCTGGGCTAACCTGCCGCCGGAGCCGGGGATCGAACCGTGGTCCCCAGATTCCAGCGTCAGTCGCCCTGGCCGCGGCGCCACACCTCTCCCTGATGTCAATGTCAACGTGCATCTCCCCTTCACATTGCAGAGGGACAAACAATACCTCCAGCAGAGCAGACCAGACAACTCATTAGTGATGCTGGAGAGGACCACCACACCTTCGACACCGATGCACTACAACAGCTCATGGACATTTTAGGCAACATACCACCAGGACCAGGGCAGCCAAGCTACATAGAGGAGAACCCAACCCCTGCACAGACCACACAGCAGGAAGCAGCCGCCATCACGGCTGGCTCCCAACACTCCACCGAGGCACACATCGCATTCAGAAGCCAGGTGTCAGAATGCCAACAGGAGGTGTCCGAACAGGTGCGGGTGGAGTCAGAGCTCATGGACGCCGAACTACATTACATACAGGGTATCTAAGTCCCATCAGGGACCACCTACACCACACAAAGGAGACCCACCCTGTGGAAAAATTAGCCTTTTTAGGGGCTCACTGGTGCAGGGGTTTACCATTATCTGTTTACTGGTCCTTAAACCAACAAAATAGAGATTGGCACGGAAACTGGAATATCAAAATAATACGTTTATTAATCACTCATGAGTGGGACTACATCAATACAACACCCTCGGGCACTGTATGAGATCGTACAAAGAATACAGAAACCAGGGGCCTTTTATACTCACTTTGTTGTATAGTAAGCATGGAGACTCAAATAGAAGGTACGGGCCTACACAGGAATAGATACTGACTAACATGGACAGGTAGAAACCACTTTGTCAGCAGAGTGGGAGGGGAGTCAGAACTGCTTATGTCAGTTGAAACAGCCTGACAGTTACATTCTAAAACAGGTGCATTCAAGCAGCTACAGGTCTTTCTGAGCATGCACAGTGCTCTGGCTCAGTACTGACGGAGTTGACTACAGTTGATGACTCATGCAGAATAGGAAGGCAAGCAACAGTGAAGACTGAAGAATCACATGGCAAACACATGGCTAACGAAAATGGATGCCACAAACAAAATGGCTTCAGCTTATGCTAACAATAATTTCTACAATTTCCACAACACTGCGACAGAGACACATGCATCTGCACATTTTCTGTACTGAACCACGCCCAGAGCCCCGGAATTACCATTCACACACGACAGAGACACATGCATCTGCACATTTCCTGTACTGAACCACGCCCAGAGCCCCGGAGTTACCATTCACACACCCACGCTGGACCTCCGTACGATGGCCCAGTCCACTCCTCTTACGTATTGAGTGGCTGACGACAAAGATACATGTCCAAGGTCGTACCCACTGCCAGCGGGGCATGGTTGTGTCCGCTGTACACAGCACAATGTAATGATGTAGGACCTGGGTCCTCATGCATACATCATGACCACACAGACACACTTATATAGTTGGTGGGACTGGCTACGGGCACGTGCGCCGGCCCCTTTATTGGAAGGCTCACATGAACAGTGACACCTGCATTGGATGTGTGTGAGGTGAGTGTAAGCCAGCACTCACGGAGTTCTTGGTGCTGGCAACAACTACAACAGTGAACACTATTAAAACGGAAACAGAAAACACCAGCATTACAGAGACAACAGCAGAGCATCATGGTGGTAGCCTGTGCAAGTACAGAGGTCACCCAATAAGCAAACAGAAGTGTCCATGAGTTGCAGTGCACTGAGGTTGGCACACGAGAGCTGAGCGCGCTCATGTGAAGAAAATATCTAGGATTGTGCATCAGGAATATCCCTTTGGGATATTCCTGTTGCAGCTTCAGTGGGGGGTGTCACACCTGCATCATCTTCCTTATCATCGTCACAGGTCTCCCACACTGCCTGAGGTGACATTGCTACGTAACCTCTCCACAACACATGACTAAAACAGAAATGGACGATGACTCGTGGGTGCACTAAGTTAGTGGCACCTGGAGTGCTAAGCAGGGTATCAGGCAGATGATGGCATCCACGACAGGTGTGAATAACTCCGTTAGTCTGCCAGTACGGCTGTTTCAACTCTGGCAGTTGGCGTTTGGAGGTGGTTCCGGCGGTGGTGGTGTGTGCCTTCTGAGGCGATATGACGTCAAGGCCGGTCAGTACTCGATTTGATGTGTGAGTCCTGGTGGACCGCAGTGTAGGCCGGAGGCAGCGGACAGCACAGGGCCACAGACACATGGCGTTGTGTAGTGTAGTTCCTATAGTCCCAATAGGCTCTGCACATTGGAATAATATATTCAGCAGTCTAGACGTAGGACTGAGGTTAACTAGGTCTCTAATGACTATATTAGACTTAAGTTTTTGCCAGCTAGCTCAGAGGTCACTAGAAACTGTCTCGAATAAGCGAGGAGGAGTTTAACCTCCCTGGATAGACAAGAAGGGATTAGCTTCTGACAACCATAAAACATGACAACTTTGCTCTCCCTGATTATAGCACACATGGGATTAGGTCGTGTGAAAACAAAAGACAGCTATTTCACTCAGTCAATGGTGCGTACTTAGTTTCACTAGATTGCAGAGAAAAGAGAGACGGGCGTTTTCAATAAAAGGTATTATTTATTGAGCAGTCTTCTTCCTCATGCAAGAGAAATGAATTGCTACAATTGCAATACTTATAGTAAAGTAAAGTGCGTACAGTAAAAGCAGGATTATAAAATAATACTGTAAAAGCATTGATATGGTTTCTTAGCTATATGATACTTTAAAATAGATAAAATAGATACATACATATATACATTGACTAATCGTACTCAACTGGTGCTTCTAACTACGCCTACCCCGGTGTACCTGACCTAAGCCTAATACGTGGGAAGGAGTAAGTAAGTAGCAGTTTAAGTTAAGTTTGTTTTGCCAAGAATCTGACTCAAGAATTCTCTGTAAGGGTTTAGTCAGCTCAGTACCTGGGTAATAGAAAGCAGGAGGTCTGGTATCTCTCTCTCAGGACTCTATATCCCAGCAACCCGCAAGGGTAGGCTGGAAACGCCAGAGCTGGATTTTCTCGGCAGGAGAAAAGACAGCGTCTTTCTCAGCGCGTCAATAGGGAGGGGCAGCGTCCGTGGGCTCTCGCATCAGCTGGGCTCTTCGGGAGTAGATAGCTGCTCTGCTCCAGGATTACCACCGTGTGTTTGCTTAAGGCAGCGTTGGTATATTTATACCTGAAAGGGGCCTGGGTTTGACGTAAGGTTGGACATAAGACGTCAATAAAGATGTCACTAAGAACTGGCCGTTCTTACAGTGCTTTGCTGGAGTTCTAGGACGAAATCAAAACAATAGCAAACGGGGGTTTCCCAGGTTGCTGGAGGCTTGGTTTTGTTTAGAGAACTCGGTGTGCTTACTAGGGGGCCGGAGAAGTAGCCTTGCTTAATGTGACAGCATGTGCTACGACTGAATTATGGATATGATTATTATGCCGTTGTATGGATATGATTGATTATAGCCGGACAAGGGCATAAAATAGGAATATCGATTCAGGTTTCCTAGATAACACACTACAGTTGATGACCTAAGGCCAGCAGCCAGCACAGGCACACCACCACAGGACGGTGACTTGGGGTGCACTGAGGTAGGGCCACGCAGACTGAGCGGGTCCTCGTCGATGTCCATGGTGAATGTGGCGGAGGGCTGCGGGGGACAGTGGAAGGTGTCCTCCAGGGCATGATACAGAGGGCAGAAGCCATGCAGAAGCGAAAAATTGAGGAGTGGAATGCTACTGCCTAGTTACTACCACCAAGTCTGTATCAGATACATGAGAATGAAGACAACCCGCATTCCATAGACTCAGACGCCACCAAAGTTCAACCTGAGAGTGTCCATGAATGTCGGGAAACAGACTTATTGGCACCGGGGCTGAGAGGGGATGCAGACTGGGATGAGGCTGGTACAATGATATGGCCTCTGCCATTCCTAAATCAAGACTCAGTTCCAAATGTGTCACCTACTCAAGCTTAGTGTGGCCCGAAGGCAGTAGTCCGCGTGGGTCCACAGACACATGTGGTTGTAATGCTATGGACAGACTTGGTGGCACCACATCGAAGGGAGTATAGTGACATACAATTAGCCATAAATAAATGTTCTCTGCCATAGTGTAATCAAGACTCAGTTCCAAATGTGTGACCTACTAGTCTGCTGTGTATGCCGGGAGAGTATGTCAAAGAGAAAGGAGAACTGCACGTCTTGCTTGCGGAGGCCGTGATGGTCGTACCAGGTTGCCAGTGTCGCGGGCCTCGGACTTGGAGCTTGCACCGGCATGTGGTGGGCCCTCTTCAACACACGCCGGTGTCGGCAGGTGAGCAGTGAGGCCTGGGTGCGCAGGGGGGCCAAGATGGGTTTGCGGACCAGCACCTGGGGTGCAGCAGGCGGAGAGGATCGCAGGCAACAACGCTCATGGCTACGGCGGCCTTGTGGCAGGGTGTGGGGCGCCGCCCTGGCAGAGACGTTGTGCATTCCGGAAGAGAACCACGCCCAGAGTTACGTGCTTTTTATTCACACCCATACGCTGGCCAGGCGTACGCCGGGACAGTCGACTCCGCTGACAGGGGGGGGGGCCTAACAAGCTACATTTCCGCGAGCTTCCCCACTGGCTGGGGTTCACATGGTTACGTTCACTGTCCACTACACTCCAAACACCAGCGGTGTATGTCGACATGGATATGTGTGTGGTCTGCATACTGCAGTCTGTCCATCACATCCACGGCACTTTTGGCATAGTGTAAATTTTCATTCATCGGTCACTTGCCTCCTTCGTACGTGCCTGGTCCCCACCTCTTCCCACACTCTGCTATTGTGTGGCTGAGGTGCCATGCTGTAGATGGCTTATGTGCATGGCTGGCCCAGGTTCCCACAGTAAGTTGTGCTGTCGTGTCTGGTGGGTGGGCATGTTGTTTGGCATGTTGTATGTGAATTTGTAACATGTGCATTCCCAGTGTTGTGAGTTGCATGATTGTGGAGTTGAGGTGTGTTCATTTGGTACTTGCCAACGAGCAGTGCATTTCCTTAGGTGCCTTCCTGGTAGTGCTGGTTGATGATGGACTGTCGGTAGATGTAGGAATCATGCACACTGCCTGGGTGGTTGGTGTCGACGTTGGTGGTGATTCCCCGGTGGTCCACTATTGCCTGCACATTGAATGGAATTGAATGGAATTGAATGGAATATGTGTGCTTTCTGTTGCGATTATTGTGTGCAGTGTTGCCAGGGGGCACAAGTAGCACACGTGTGCTGTCAATTGCCCCCAACACCTGCGGGAAGCCAGCTATGGCATAGACGCCTTGCTTGGTCTCCTGCTCTTCCTGTGCAGTGTGGGGGAAGTATAGATAGTGGGGTACCAAGCTGCTTATGTCATCCACGACCGTTGTGAGGAACTTAGATTGGGCTGGCTGTGAAACTCCTCCGACTCTGGCAGTTGTTGGATGGAAGGTACCAGAGGCCAACAGGTGCAGCACGGCCATTAGATTTGTCTGAGGTGAGATGTTGGTTGTCGGCTGTGTTCGTACCATCAGCCTGTGGCTAATGGTGGTCAGGATGCGGAGGATGGTTGTCCCTTTTGATCCAGTAGTGGGCAATGACATTCTCTGGTGTTGGGTCTGTTAGGTTTGTGAGTTTTTTGAAGGTCGCTGTCTTTGTCTGTTTTGCCTCAGTGTCGGTCTGGGGGGGCAGTGGGGATCAGGGGGGGGTCCTGACGGTGGTGGCGGTGGGTGTTGTGGCCCTCTTAGGTGTCCAGGCTGCATGATCAGTGGCTCCATGGCATCTGCTGTTCTTCAGGTGTGGCTCTGGGCTGGGCTCCCTTTTCTGGTGCAGGCTGTCGTCCGACTTTACACCAGGTCAGAGCAGGTGTTAATTTCCTGCTGCTAACACACCTTACCGACTGTTTGGGGATCTCCTATCGCCGATCTGACTGGTCGTTGAGAATGTTGCGAAGTGGTGTTGTTGCAGCTTTTGGCACAGGAAAACCTACTCTGCATCTCACTAGCGATAGTTGCCAGGGTCATCTGTGGCAATATTTTTGCGCCTGCTATCGCAGGTAAACTGGTGAAATGGGCTGTTATCGCCAGCTTGTGAATGGGGCGTTATTTTTATCGCAACTTTGGCTGCGATAAAGTGCCGATAACGCGTCAATAGTTCCTTGAGAATTTGTCCCAGTGTCTTTAATTTCCCTCTTATTTCCTGAAATCTTCCCTTTTTTGGTCACTTTACACACACATGCTTTCTCACCATTTTCACTAATGGCTCCCGTAACTGAGGTGTCATATGCTACAGTTCTCTTGTCCCTCATTTCCCGCACTAAGCTGTTTATACTAACGTCCCCCGTTTCAGAAGGAAAAAACACGGTGGCATGAGTTTTTCTTTTCTGGCCCCTTCTCTTTGGATCACTCTACCCCTCAGCATTAGGACAACTGCCTCCTATATGGACTTCCGTAGAGCCTGGAAGACTCAGCTTTTCTCACGAGCATTTGCTGAATAAGCGCCACCTCTGCCTCCTCCCCCCCTGTACCTCCGTCCTCAGCACCAAGAAACCATCTGGTCTACGAGCGCTTTATAAAACCTTTAACTTTAACTTTATGATT
This sequence comes from Lissotriton helveticus, assembly GCF_964261635.1. Taxonomy (NCBI): domain Eukaryota; kingdom Metazoa; phylum Chordata; class Amphibia; order Caudata; family Salamandridae; genus Lissotriton; species Lissotriton helveticus. Next base: position 1,491,965,405 of record NC_136068.1, on the reverse strand, counting down.
TCAATAATAGCAATTGCCTCTTTTAGATCTGGATTTTTCGCTAACAGTTTTTTTCTGGACTCTAGTGTTGTTTATGCGCCTCACCAGTTGATCTCTAATCAAGGAGTCTCCACAGTACCAAAGTCACAAGTGCGTGCTAATGTCCTAAGACACTCTACATACAACCTATTCTTTCGGATTTTCCTTATGTTCTTGAAAGAACTTGTAACATTCAAAGACAACATTCATCTTGGTGTCAGACATTAAGACCAAGATGTCAAAATTATCATTGGGTACTTCGTCTGCATCACCCACAGGTATAGGTTTCAAACTGTGATATATGGTGAAACCTTCCACACCAAGATTGTGTAACAGAACTCCCTGAGAATTTTTCCCAACTAATCGCGAATAAGTAGGAATCAGAAAGTTTTTTCCAGCGTTTCCACAATAGTATTGATTCACCACTCTCTGAGAGAAAAGCTGGTGGTTGAGACATACTACCAGTTGCCATGTCTGTAAATGTCTTATTACACTTAGGGATTTGTTATAATGCTGCGCAGCTGCCTTTCAGAAATATGGAAAATTATGATGTGCAGTCACCATAGCTACCAAGGTTTCAGATTGCTATGTGTGACATTTGCATAATTTCCGTGTAATTATGAGTGATATTTCAATGACTATGAGTGACACTGATTCGCAGCAAAATCAAGCAATGAAGACGATTGAAACATAAATATTAGAAGTTAAACCCATCTGAGCAACAAGAAACTCCAAATAGATCTTAAAACTTCTGCTATAGACCAGACATGGAAGGACACTAACCAACGTGACACATAGAGAGTCCTGCCCCCAAACAGGCCACTTGTTTCTGGTAGGAAGTATCAGCTTCCATGCTCGCAACAATACCAAAGTGCACATTAGTGTTATTAAATACGTCAACTGAAAGTACAGAGAAACGCCACTAAGAAGAGGGCACTCTGCAGCCAGTCAGCACTTGACTGTAGCTCACGTAACACTACACAACATTCGGAATGACATAATATTGCAGATGTAAAACAAAATAAAAAACAAAAGATAATGCTAATTTTCTTTGAACTCTTCTATGTAGTATGGTGGATGTGATGAAAAAAATTCGTAATGGGAAAGGTCAAGAGTTCGTAATGTAAAAAATACATTTCCTGATTATTTAAGTTTCACTTGCCTTTCATTTTAAAGTGTGTGCGCTATAATTTAAATGCAGTTTAAAGTGAACTGTGCCTATACCCTACACTTGGGCACTGCGGACACCGATGCTGACCAGACATGACAGCCAGGATGGGTTGAGCCAGGCGATAGCTGTAATATTCTTCAAACTGGGACCATACTGGGGGATCACAGGGGTGCAGACTGAGGAAGGTCTGCTCTTAAGCTTGGACGGATGGTGTTCAGACACATTGTATTGTATTGTAATTGCATTTATATAGCGCTTACTACCCCTGACGAGGCATCAAAGCGCTTTTTCGGCGGGTAGCACGCTACTCTGGGACCCGTAGAGGATTAGTGTTGAATTAGTATAGTGAAACATGCCAGTACATTTTAAGTGGTGGATAGGTTAGTCAGTTATTTGGATTTGGAACGATAGCAGAAGGATAGAGGAGGACAAAGGTTTATATTTATTTATCGCTCGCTTGTTGACGCATGCTATTCAGGAAGCCTATAAAGAATTAGTGGTGAATTAATATGGTGAAATATGAGGTAATTTCAGTGGTGGATATTAATCTGTTTCTTGGAGTGAGAAGGATAGCGGATGGATAAAAGGGGAAGAAAGATTTGCATTCATATAGCACTTGTTACCACTGATGGGTGTTGAAGGGCTTTTCTGGCGAGTAGCACGCCACTCCGGAACCCATAAAGGATTAGTGTTGAAAATTATTTTAGTATAAATATGAAGTAATTTGAGTAGTAGATATGTTATTCAGTTATTTGGGCAGTATATTAGTATAGTTGAATGTGGAATATGGAATATGAGAAGTGAACATGTTAGTCTGTTAATTTTGATTGAAAAAGGATAGTGGAGGGATAAAAGAGTGAAGCATTTTTTTTTAAGTCTTAGCAGTAGGAAGAGGCTTTTGGATGAGTAAAAATGAGTTTTGGAGGGAAGGAGTCAGAGGGGAGAGTTTAGAAATGTTTGTTTTAGGGGATTGGTGTAGTAAAAAGAGGTGTCAGATGATGCAAGGAGGGGTAGAGCAGGAGAGAGTCTAGAAAGGCTTATTTTGGCGATCATAGTAGTGGTATGGGGTTTGGGATAAATGAGAGAGTGGATGTAGAGGATATATTGATATATCTATAGGATGAGAGATAGGGTAGTGCATTAAAAGGAGTAGTAGAAAGAAGTTTGAGATGAGTCAGAAGGTTGAGCTAGAAGATATATTGGGCGAAATATTGGCTGAGAAATAGGCTAGTGCATTGGAAATGCTAAATTAGAAGAAAGTGATAAATATATAGATCCATAAGTACATTGAAAGTATATAGATACATAAAGGAAGTAAGTATATTTAGATTAAATATATTGATAGAGGCACAGGATGAGAAATAGGGTAGTGCATTGAATATGCTTTTTCAGGAGAAAAGTAACAGACACACAGATCCAAGTGCATGGAAGGTACATAGATGCACAATTGAAGTATGTACATGTAGACCAAAGATGATTTTTATTTATTGATGAATATTATTATTATTATTTTTTTTTTCTCTTAATAACATAATTGTTTTACATGTTTTATAAAGTAATACACAAAGATAGGTACATATCTATAGTGAAAACAAATGCTTATAAACAGAGGAATATGCTGTAAATTTCTATTTCCGTATGGTGCTTATGTGGGGAAGTGCCAGATCTTGAGTAGTTTTCTGAAGATAAGGTGGTTGTTGGTGGATCTTATGTTGGGGGTAAAGAGTTCCATTGTTTGGCTGCTTGAACAGAGAAGGATGTGCCACCCATGGTTTTTTTCTTGTATGGTGGGATTTTGAGGCGAGAGGCTCCTTTAGAGCGGAGGTTCCTTTGTTGAATGTGTTTGGTGATTTTATTCCTGATGAAGAGTGGTCCTATTCCATGTATTGCTTTGTGGGTAATACAAAGCAGCTTGAACGTGGATCTTCTGGCAACCAGTAACCAATGCAGGGCTTTCAAGGCAGGGGAGATGTGGTCTCGTGGTTTGATATGCAAGAGTAGTCTGGCAGCCGAGTTCTGAATCCGTTGTAGTCTTTTCATGGTCGTTAAAGGTGATTCGTGGTAGAGGCTATTGGCGTAATCGAGTTTGGATAGAACAAGGGAGATGGTAGCTTGGACCTTGTGTGGAAATCCCAAATGAGGGAAAATTTGTCGCAGCGTTTTAATAGTAGCAAAGCTTGATCTTGCTAGTTTATTCACTTGGACATTCATCGACAGCTTGGAGTCCATGGTCATTCCGAGGTTTCTTACTTCCTTCGATACTTTAGGCAGTGATCCCAGTTCATCAGGCCATGCGGCAAGCGGGTTGTAATTTTTCCAATCGCCACACGTGAGTATTTCAGTTTTTGAAGCATTCAATATGAGATGGCTCCAAGTCATCCACTGATCCACGGCTCTGAGACAGCTGAAAATTGGTGATTTTCCAATGTCTTTGGGGCATTCCAGTTGAAGGAGTATTTGCGTGTCATCTGCATAGTTGTAGCACGTGAGGTGAAATTTATTGATTAGTACTGGTAAAGACTTCATGTAGATGTTGAAAAGCATGAGCGAGATGATAGAACCTTGAGGGACCCCTGCTTTTGTGGCGTACGGTTTGGACGAGAAAGGTGGGGTGTGGATGACATTAGTTCTGTTTCGAAGGTAGGACGCGATCCAGTCTAGAGCAGTTCCCTCTATGCCGGCTTCATAAAGTCTTTGTTTCAGAGTGTCATGGTCAACCGTGTCAAAGGCAGCTGAGAGGTCCAAGAGGAGTAGCGCAGCAACCCCGTTGCGGTCAACTGTATTCTTTAGGTCATCCCAGATGGCAAGGAGGGCAGATTCAGTGCCTCTTCCCGGACGGAATCCTGTTTGGAAATCTGAAAGTATGTCATTCTCTTCAATGAATTGTGACATCTGGGCGAACGCTGCTCTTTCTATCAGTTTGCCCAGGAAAGGTCCATTTGTAATGGGTCTGTAGTTGTCGGGGTTCAGCGGGTCCAAGTTTGTTTTCTTCAGTAAAGGGCGTATGTATGACTTTTTGAGTTCTTCTGGGAATATTCCAGTAGTTAGGAATCGTTGATGATTCTTCTTACTGGACTGGCAGCAGAGGTTGTTAAAAGAATTGTCTTGAGAGTTTGTGACGGACAGGGGTCAGAAGGGCTGCCGGCAGGCCTGCTTGCTTTGACCAGGTCCATAAATTTATTGTGTGAGATGTGTTGGAAGGAACGGAGAGGCTTGATTAGAGCATTCTTGGATAGTTGTTTTGTACAAGGGTTAGTTCTGGTGCTTTGTTTCTGTTGTAAGTACGAGTCCAACGTGTCTGCTTTGTCCGTGTAATGATTTGCCAGTTTGTCTGTGAAATCTTGAATAACAGGATGAGTTCCTTCTAGGCAATTTGGTTTTCGAAATTCATTGAGTATTTTATAGAATTCTTTATATGCACATTTAGCGTTTTGAATTCTGTTTGAATAGTCACTTTTCTTAGCTTTTTTCATAGCCGACTTATATAATCTGTTAATTTTTTGTAGGTGAAGTTTGTCTTGTTTGGCGTTTGTTTTGAGCCAGGTACGTTGCAGCTTTCTAATTTGTTGTTTTATGTCTTTTATTTCTATGTTTCTCCAAGGCGCTTTTTTTCTTTTGTTCTGTTGTGTGGTTTTGAGTGGTATCAGGATGTCAAAAGCTTCCTGTAGCCACTCATATAGATTCTGAACAGAATATATGGTTTCCAGATTTATACTGGATGTTAGTTGTGTTTCCAAGTGTTCCAAATTGAGTTTGTTCCACGGCCGATAGGTGGATGAATGTAAGGTAGTTTTAGGTGAGTCGCTTAGTGTTGTTTTATGTTGGAAAGCAAGCAAGTGGTGGTCTGACCATGTGACTGGAGTTATAGTTTGAAAGGTAACTAGTTCAGTATTAGCAAAAATGACATCTAGGATATGTCCAGCGATGTGTGTCGGATTGGGGACAATCTGATGCAGGTTCAATGCGTCTAGGCCGGTGATTATTGTTTTTGGATGGGTCATATTGGTTTTATCAAACCAAATGTTAAGGTCACCCAGAACGCATAGGTTGGAGTGTATTGTTATCAGGTTTGAAACTGTGTCTAGAAGTGCATCTGGGAATGTTGCCTTGCTAGGCGGAGGTCTGTAAATGAGCAGGAAGTTACAGGTGGAAGATGGTGTAGGATTGCATCTTCTTAGAAGAGCCTCACAATTCTTTATGGAGATGTTGTCAACTTTAGTCATATGTATTGTTTGCCTGAATACAACAGCTAGACCACCTCCTTTTTTGGCTATACGATTTTGGGTGATTATTTGATAGCCTAGAGGAATGGCTTCATGCAGGACTGGAGCCATATTCTCTCCAAACCATGATTCGGTTATGAATAGTATGTCCGGTTTTGCATCGGTGAGAAGGTCGTAGATGTGATGCTTGTTTTTAGAGAGGGATCGAGTATTTATTGGTAGACAGTGTAGAGAGTGGCCTTTGGTGATAGTGGGACTTTGTTTTGTAGAAGAGTGATCAGTATTGTGTGGGTGTGTAGCAGGTGTGTTTTTAGTGCTGGTATTAGCTGAATTAGGATAGCAATCGTGTAGCTGTTCTTTATTGTGTTCCTTATCCAGCATTCTAAGAAGACATTTTGATGGGTCTGCATGTGTATGTGATGGAGATGGTGTTTGAGAATGAGTTGGAGTTCTGTGTTGCTTTTGTGGTATAACATTGTTGCGCGGTAGACTTGGGAAAGCAAAGTTGTGAGGTGTGACATGTTGATTGTATTTTTTGCGTGTGTTAAAGGCGGAAGGTGTATGAGTCAGGGGAGGTGGTGCGGCATGTGGGTCATGTCGTAATGTTCTAATTCGTCCAATGGATGAGAGGCGGTTAGAAGAGAGGTGCTGTATTGCTGTATCTGTGTTAGGTGTGGTGGAAGAGTAAAAGCTTGGCATTGGAGTTTGTTCCTTTGTGTGCTTTGAAAGGTGGGTATATGTATGTATTTTGTGATGGTAAGTATTATGAGGTGTTGCGCTCTGAAGATCTTGTTGTGCTCGTGTGTGTGATATGTTTTGTTTTTGTGGTGTGGTGAAAAGGGGTGCTGATGTATATGTTTCATGCACCTGATTTGGTTGTGTAGTATTGTTTGTGAGAGGAGGTTGTGACGTAGCGGGGGTGGTGATGTGTTTATGAGTAAAGTGTATGTTGTGTGTAGGAGGGAATGAAGTAGAGGTGGGAGTGTTTATCTTAGACTGGTTTGTTTCAAGCGTTACAAAGTGTGGTGGTGTGCAGTGTGTGTGTTGTGTGTTAGTGTTATTATGGTAGAAGGGAGAGGAGGGTGTTTGTTGGACAACTGATGGAAGGATCATTATATATTTGTTAGTGATAAAAGGTGGACTGTTAGGTGTAATTACTGCAGGGAGAGTGTGTCTGAGTGGGATGTAGTTATGTATGGTGTTGATTGGCGTTGTGTTAGTAATGAGTGGTATAGGATAGAGTTCTGTACTGTTTGTGGGTGATGGTGGATATGTGTGGTAGTTGTGGTTTGGTTGGGTTGGTGGTGCATGCTGGTACATTAATCTGTGCATAGTGTTGTGCGTGGTGTATATTTGGTGTGAGTGTGTTGCTCTGTTTGTGTTTGTGGATGGTGTGGGCTGGGTATTGTTAAATGAGAAAAAGGGAAGCATTTCTGGCCCTAGTCCCGACCAGTTTTGAACAGGCTCAAACAGGCAACTACCCTTGTCCTCTCCGCCCTTAACAGGCTCAAACTGGCAACTACCCTTGTCCTCTCCGCCCTTAGCCTCGACACCCGGGCTGAGACGCCCTAAGCCTGGCCTTTTTTGTAGCCCTAGTAATCAGGTGACCCCTTCAGCCAATGGGAACCCTAGCCCTAACACTATCCAATCACAACACTAGCCCTAACATCTAGAACCAATAGGAAACCAGGACCTTGCAGCCAATCTTAACCCTAGTCCAAGCACCCAATCAGTTCAAAAACCCTGATCTCTATGTCCAATAAAGGCCTTAGCCCTACCACTAGTCCCAACCCAAGTCCAAGCAGCCAATGGTACAGGTAGCCCTAGTCCCTACTTCCAATAGAAAGCCTAACCCTACTCTTAGTCCCACAACTGGTCCAACAACCAATCACACCAGAAGCCCTATATAGCTACTTCCAATTAAAGGTCTAACCCTAGCCCTAGTCCCACCCTACTCCCAACAACCAATAACATAGGAAGCCCTAGTCCCTACTTCCAATAGAAATCCTAACCCTAGCCCTAGTCCCAACCCTACAATGATTGAATCACAGACCGAGAAACCAATCAGAACCCTCAAATACCCAACCAATGAGGACATTAACCCTAACCCAATAGAAACACCAGATACAACCACCAATCAGTGTACACATGTGCCAACCACTAGCACACCATATAAGGTCCCAGCAACCTCAGAGAAGGTTTGCTGGCCAGGGAGTTGGAAGCTGCTTCTCCTGTTCAGAATCTCCTAGGAGACAGAGGTTGGACTGCAAATCCCCCAATTCAACACACTAAATGGAGGCAATCATGGGCAGGGAAAACCACAAATTTAAAACACAACACAGGTGATAAAATATGCAATTACAGGCAGGCTAAAACTACAATTTTTAACTGTAGCAACCACAGGCATAGACAGTAAACACAGAAATTGAAAATCGTTTTTTAAACAACTTTTGTCTTGGGAAGAGACAGCACTAGTCTGTCTCCTTACCACTTCCTGGACTCTGCTCACTGCAATCTGGGGCACATGTAGGCTGCAACTCACAAGATGGAGGAGAATGATTTGGGGTGCACCCAGCAAGGCCTTAAGGGGCCTGGGCAGGTGTGGGAGGAGGGCTCAGACTTGCCTGGTAGCTGAATAGCCAATGGTCTGCTGGCCTGGGGGTGGGGTCTGGGCAGCTGCTTGCTCCTGTTCAGAATCTCCTAGGAGACAGACATGCTCAATCCACAACTTTGGACTTCTGCAGGTAAAGGCTTCACTAACTCGAAATCTAACAATACTGTTTGAATAAAGCTCTACTCCCCCTGCTGGCCAAGAAACGAAGTGCACAGGCCCCAGTAAATACAGTTTAAACAGCTCACAGAAGCACCCTCTGATGTAGAAAATCCCTGTTGCTGGGGGGTGGGGGGGACGGGAGGCAGGGGGGCTGGCCTCACTGGCTTGTGAACACAAAATGGTGGCTGGGATTGACAGGCACATTAGCAGTACACAGCAGAACATGTCCCAACGTTACCTAGGATCACTGTTCTGCCTGATGATGAGGACCCCCCTGTAAACGGTGATATTTGAGGGCATCAAATGTGTCTTACAAATCAGAAGTGGCTTGTCACTTACGCAAACGATTTTCAAGCAGGTGCAGTGCCTTGCCGCTGCCCCAGCCCCACAACCGGTGCGGCACCAGCCGCAGCTTGATTATCCTCAGCCCATCATGGTCATTGTCACAGTGGTGCTACAGGCTTTGAGGCCCCAGGTTCAGCTGCTGCAACTTTAGTTTGCTCAGTATGAGACGTGCTAATAGTAATTGAATTGGAGAGGAGCTATTGACAGACACTTACTAGTAAGTACTCTGTGTAGCAGACAGCTCCATCAGCGGAAAGGGCCAGCCCGTTGCAACAATGTTCTGCAGCCCAACATAGGCTACTGGCAGCGGCCGCAGAGTGCATTACTCGCTCCGGCCCTGTCATTCACATGCTAGACTGTAGTACAGCACCCCTCCGGGCACTGTGTGTGTCCGGTCGCGGCAGGTTCTCGCATAATTAGGCCGCGCGGCCGGCCCTCCACGCGGAGTGTGAGGCTGCTAACATCACTGTCTGCCATCCGCCCGCACTAAATACAGCCGTGCGGCCCGTCTATTGGTTAAACTTGTCAAATCCTGACGTCAGTGAATGCCTCGGCGCCGCGGGTAAGAATATTGCCACATTTTTTGCAACAAACTGCCTAAGAAAAGACAAGCTGAGCCAGCCCCAAAGCCTGCTTGCAAGCAGCCCAGAGCCAGACAGTTTTTTATCACTGGTTCATACATGCCAACAATTTAGGACAGGGACGTGGGAAATTTAAAATAATAAATTGGGAGAATGAAAATTCCCCATTGACTTCTATTGTAAAAAATGAAATTTCAGGCAGGAGGCAGCTGAAATAAAGCCATTTTTGGCTTGAAAAATCGGTAGTCTCCCGCCTGAATCGGGTCTATTGGCATGTATGCTGGTTGTACAGGTGCTCTAGCTTCACAGCTGAGGCGGCGCTAGGCGCTATTACACGTGACTTTGCATTTCAGTGCGGTGATGCAGATCACCTCACTGAAATGCGTTAGTGTAACGCCTGAAGCGTGGTACTTGGCAGGGCTGCAGTCACAATATAAATGTCCATGAGTAAAAGTACTTCGGGTAAAGCTGTACTGCCGTAGGTAAATTCTGTAACATTAAAAATATTTTTTACCTTAATTTGTTATGCTTTTCTGAATGCTGGAAATATTCCTTTATTTGTAGATCTGACAGTGTGCATTGTTATGGCACTTTATAGTCTCAAGTAACCGATCATAATAAGGGCTTCTGAACATCACAGCAAGTCTATGTAAAACACACTGTTCCCCGATTTAAAATGGCCACTGCATGTAGGGTGTTTTGTGTTTCTGAACCATGCGTCACTTGTCGTCCTACGTAATCCTGAGAGGTCTGTGTTCCCCCCAATGGTCAGAATGGCCATGATTTTTTAAATTTAATTATTTTATTTTATGTAATGCATTCTTATAAAGCGCGGACTTTACCTGAAGGTGTCAGAGCACTGTACAATAGAACCAGTTACGTTACATGAGAGAACTGTTACAGGAATGGAACAAATAAAAATAGCATGCCATAGAATCAAAGTGACGTAAGCATAAGGCACACAATCTCAATCACAGCAAGCTCAGACTGTACAAGCAAAAGTATGAGTATAAATGACACATTTTACAATGAATAAAAAACTTCCTGGCGAAAAATAGATGGCCATAGAATCAAAACAAGGACAGGTTGGTCAGGGGTGCCTGTCTCCTCCCAGTCAGCTCAATATACAAATGAAAACAAACCCTGCCTGGTAATCGAAAATAAACTGACTAAAGGATAATCTATAAAAATAAGCAGCCTATCATAGTGCAGCCCACCAAAAATGGATCCCCGTGGATCTCATGATACAATAATTCTCATTGAGATGGATGTTTTGTATTTATTAATGTTTGTTGTTCACATATAAAGATGTTTCCTTTTTGTCAATAAAGACAGTAAAACAATTCCAAAATATATACATTACTGTATAATGAGAGCTTACTCAATCAAAAGTCACACTCAGGCAGAACAGTCAATACCACACTTCAACCATTCAGACATCAAAGTCACAAATCAATAAAAACAACCAAAGATATTAGTTTATCGACCTGGAGAGAACTCAGTTGTAAAAAAGCATATCCCTATTTAACATTCTCCAAGAGTACAAACAATATATAACACAGCACTTAAATAGATGTCCTTGTGTAAATGGTTGTTGAGCAGTGCCGATGTGCGTTTCGATATGGACCTCTCTCGGAGGTCTTCCTTCTTCTGAGCGTAAATGGAGTGGATCACGATGGAACCACCCGAAGGCGGGGGGGGGGGGGTAATGGGGGGATGTTCAAGATGATAACCAGGTGAAACAACAAATGGGGCAGTGGAACTACTGCCAGTCCGTTGCCGTAAGACGAAAATGATGGAATAATCACACCAAATAAATTGGGTATGTAAACGGAGCAAAGAGTCTCCCAATGGGAGACAAAAATTCCAAAAGCTGAAAGCCTTAAAACAGTTGTGCAGGAAGCCGTCTCCTCATCTTATAAGTGTGCCTGGTAGGAAATGTGTCCTTCTAGCCACCCTGTATGTGTGGTCTAAATGGAGCGTAAACATTGATTCGCCGGTCCGCGCATAGCTGTCCAGGGCTGGATCCTCCGAGGCAGCTCGTCGCCAATGAGAGTTCACCAACTGACCTGGGGCATCTCCAGGTCTCAGCTGAACAAACCTGGAATCTCCATTGGGTGCACTCCAGAACTCCCAATTGTAATGCATGACCATAACAAAAGTTAGACAGTGATTATGACAAGTGCAGGACATGTACAAAGGCTGATAGATTCAAATGGACTATAAGAATGTAGCGGTCAATTATGTGCAAAAGTGGGCATTTTCTATGTGTGTACTACTACATGTAGTAGTGGGAGCACACAGAAAATATAATAAATTGTTTTCTAAGTATGCAATATGGTTTGTAGTATGCAAAATATTCAGTTTCCAAAAGAAAAATACTGATTAGGAGACACTGAAAGATGCATTAGAGTTGCACCCTTACAAGTGCACTAGCAAGGTAGTTCACACACCAAATAGCTGACGGCAGAGCAAAAAAGTAAATCATTTTAAAAATATCAAATGTATATTTACAGTTTCGTACTTCCTGTAATTTGTAAATGTTTTTCCAGGGAGTGCTAAAAACACTACTTTACAAAAAAAAGATCAGGACCTTGTCTAATTTATTCAACTGACAGTAAACTGTCTATACCATGTATGTTACTTATGGTTCAAAAGGCATTTCACTATCGAATATAGTACTGTAATAGTATCGATGGCAGTTGGTGTCATTACAGTGGAGATGGGCCTCATGGATCCACTGGCCCATGCAGGGCCTTACAAAGACAGTGTGACATCTCTGCCAAGAGTTGAGGTCTTAGTAAAGGATGTGCCACAAAGCACTCATTCACATATTTTATTTGAGATCTTTGGCCACTTGCTACCATTTTGCCTCTGAGTGTTGCTCCTTGCAGCTGTAACTTTCTACTGGATTCTACGTTTGGAACCTGGCCTGGGTCTTTTTTCCTTCTGGTCCGTCTGGAGTAGTTTGGTGCCTTGCTCAATAATAATCTCTATGTTCATGCAAGATTCATAAAATTGCCAAGGATGTTTTTCCACTTTGCAGGTTTTTTCTTCTTTTCGGGATCCTCGTAATGAGCCACTTGAACTTTTCTCATATACTATTGTTGAACCTGTCAGCCTTTGGGTGGTCTTCCCCCAAACATTTTGCCTTCTCCTTTCCTGGTTTGCTGAATTAGTTCTTGTTGGCCTTAGTACTTTGTGCACTTTACCTCTTCTAACCAGTGCTAAATTGATTGTTTTTACTCCCTAAACGTTGTAAAATTAGTTTACACCTGATTCGCATATTTAATTTCCCAATAAGCTCCAAGTAAAGTGGTGTACCATATACACAGGGCTGGTAAATTAAATGTTACAAGTGGGTCAAAGGCCTTATTTTTCCACCTGCTTAAGTAGCCCTTTAATAAATATATCAGGAGTGCCATTGCAGCCTGTGTGCAGTTTTGAACTGCGCATTCGACTTGGCAAAATACACCTTTTGCCAAGCCTACAACCCACTTTTTAATACATATGTCAATCCTAGTGTAGGCACTAACCAGCCCATAGGGCAGAGTGCATTGTATTTAAAAGGATGGACATATACTTTTAAGTTTTGCATGTCCTAGTACTGAAAAACTCACACTTTCTTCTTTTACTACTGTGAGGCTACCTCTCCCATATGATAATGTTGGGTTGCCTTAATTTATAATTTATACATTTAATAATTCATAATGCTTGTTTCAGAACAAGGTGGGAATGTTGTGTTGGTGTCTAAGGAATTGTAATTTAAAACTCCTTTAATGGTTAAGTCGGATTTTAAGTCTCAATTGTGAAAATGCCACTTTTAGAAAGTTGTAACTGCAACAAATGATGGACGAAATGCTGAATGATTCAAACACTCTCCCCCAGTCAAGAGATCTGGGTTAAATCCATTGTTCTTTTGCCCACTACGCCACCCCAGTTTGGAACCAGCCATATGCAATTCAGTCTTGGTCCTGTGATTCATGGGAACAGTCCAGACCGGACTGCCAAGCCAGGTCCTCCCTGGACCGGAAACAAGCATCTTGGGAACGGTTTCGGGGTATGTCACCCTTCGTCAGCGGGGCTAGCTTGAATCCAGTGGCACAGGACCCACGTCTGGGCACACTCATCCCACTTAGGGCAAAAATTGTAACTGCAACAAATGATGGATGGAATGCAGAATGATTCAAACATTCTCACCCAGTCAAGAGATCTAGATTAAATTCATTGTTCTTTTGCCCACTACGCAACCCCAGTTTGGACCCAGCCATATGCAAATCAGTCTTGACCCTGTGCCTCATGCGATTAGTCCAGAACAAACTGCCAAGCCAGGCCCTGCCTAGATCAAAAACCAGAATCCTTGGACGGGTTTGGGGATATGTCACCCTTCATCAGCGAGGCTAGCTTGAATCCAGTGGCACAAGACCCACGTCTGGGCACACCCATCCCACTTAGGGCGAAAAGTGTAACTGCAACAAATGATGGATGGAATGCAGAATGATTCAGACCTTCTCCCCCAGTCAAGAGATCTGGGTTAAATCCATTGTTCTTTTGCCCACTACGCCACCCCAGTTTGGATCCAGCCGTGTGCAAATCAGTCTTGACCATGTGCCTCATGGGAACAGTCCAGAACGAACTGCCAAGCCAGGTCCACCCTGCACTGGAAACAAGCACCCTGGGACCGGTTTTGCGGTATGTCACCATTCATCAGCCAGGTTAGCTTGAATCCAGTAGCACAGCGAACAAGGGACCCACGTCTGGACATACCCATTGCACTTAGGCCAAAAAGTTTAACTGCAACAAATGGTGGACGGAATGCTGAATGATTCAAACATTCTCCCCCAGTCAAGAGATCTGGGTTAAATCCATCGTTCTTTTCCCCACTAGGCCACCCCAGTTTGGACCCAGCTATATGCAAATCAGTCATCACCCTGTGCCTCATGGGAACAGTCCAAACCGAACCGCCAAGCCTGGTCCTCCCTGGACCGGAAACAAGCATCCTGTGACCAGTTTTGGGGTATGTCACCCTTCATCAGCCAGGCTAGCTTGAATCCAGTGGCACAGTGAGCAAGGGACCCACGTCTGGGTGTATCCATACCACTTAGGGCGAAAAGTGTAACTGCAACAAATGATGGACGGAATGCTGAATGATTCAAACATTCTCCCCAGTCAAGAGATCTGGGTTAAATCCATCGTCCTTTTGCCCACTATGCCATCCCAGTTTGGACCCAGCCATATGCAAATCAGTCTTCACACTGTGCCTCATGGGAACAGTCCAGACTGAACTGCCAAGCCTGGTCTCCCCTGGCCCGGAAACAAGAATCCTTGGACCGGTTACGGGGTATGTCACCCTTCATCAGCAAGGCTAGCTTGAATCCAGTGGCACAGTGAGCAAGGGACCTACGTCCGGTCATACCCATCCCACTTAGGGTGAAAAGTGTGACTGCAACAAATGATGGACGGAATGCTGAATGATTCAAACTTTCTCCCCCAGTCAAGAGATCTGGTTTAAATCCATTGTTCTTTTGCCCACTATGCCACCCCAGTTTGGACCAAGCCATATGCAAATCAGTCTTGATGCTGTGCCTCATGGGAACAGTCCAGACCGAACTGCCAAGCAAGGTCCTTCTTGGACCGGAAATAAGCATCTTGGGATCGGTTTCAGGGTATGTTTCACTTCATCAGCCAAGCTAGCTTGAATCCAGTTGCACAGTGAGCAAGGGACCCATGTCTTGGCACACCCATCCCACTTAGGGCGAAAAGTGTAACTGCAACAAATGATGGACGGAATGCTGAATGATTCAAACTTTCTCCCCCGTCAAGAGACCTGGTTTAAATCCATTGTTCCTTCACCCACTACACCACCCCAGTTTGGACCCAGCCATATGCAAATCAGTCTTGACCCTGTGCCCCAGGCAATCAGTTCAGAACGAACTGCCAAGCCAGGTCCTCCCTGGATCGGAAACAAGAATCCTTGGACCGGTTTCGGGGTATGTCACCCTTCATCAGCGATGCTAGCTTGAATCCAGTGGCACAGTGAGCAAGGGACCCACGTCTTCCCCAGTCAAGAGATCTGGTTTAAATCCATTGTTCCTTCACCCACTACACCACCCCAGTTTGGACCCAGCCATATGCAAATCAGTCTTGACCCTGTGCCTCATGCGAACAGTCCAGACCAAAGTGCCAATGCCAGGTCCTTCCTGGACCGGAAATAAGAATGCTGGTACCGGTTTCAGGGTATGTCACCCTACATCAGCAAGGCTAGCTTGAATCCAGTGGCCCAGTGAGCAAGGGACCCACGTCTGAGCATCCCCATCCCACTTAGGGTAAAAAGTGTAACCGCAACAATTGATGGATAGAATGTTGAATGATTCAAACATTCTCCCCAAGTCAAGAGATCTGGGATAAATCCATTGTTCTTTTGCCCACTACGCCACCCCAGTTTGGACCAAGCCATATGTAAATCAGTCTTGACCCTGTGCCTCATGGGAACAGTCCAAACCGAACCGCCAAGCCTGGTCCTCCCTGGACCGGAAACAAGCATCCTGTGACCAGTTTTGGGGTATGTCACCCTTCATCAGCCAGGCTAGCTTGAATCCAGTGGCACAGTGAGCAAGGGACCCACGTCTGGGTGTATCCATACCACTTAGGGCGAAAAGTGTAACTGCAACAAATGATGGACGGAATGCTGAATGATTCAAACATTCTCCCCAGTCAAGAGATCTGGGTTAAATCCATCGTCCTTTTGCCCACTATGCCATCCCAGTTTGGACCCAGCCATATGCAAATCAGTCTTCACACTGTGCCTCATGGGAACAGTCCAGACTGAACTGCCAAGCCTGGTCTCCCCTGGACCGGAAACAAGAATCCTTGGACCGGTTACGGGGTATGTCACCCTTCATCAGCAAGGCTAGCTTGAATCCAGTGGCACAGTGAGCAAGGGACCTACGTCCGGTCATACCCATCCCACTTAGGGTGAAAAGTGTGACTGCAACAAATGATGGACGGAATGCTGAATGATTCAAACTTTCTCCCCCAGTCAAGAGATCTGGTTTAAATCCATTGTTCTTTTGCCCACTATGCCACCCCAGTTTGGACCAAGCCATATGCAAATCAGTCTTGATGCTGTGCCTCATGGGAACAGTCCAGACCGAACTGCCAAGCAAGGTCCTTCTTGGACCGGAAATAAGCATCTTGGGATCGGTTTCAGGGTATGTTTCACTTCATCAGCCAAGCTAGCTTGAATCCAGTTGCACAGTGAGCAAGGGACCCATGTCTTGGCACACCCATCCCACTTAGGGCGAAAAGTGTAACTGCAACAAATGATGGACGGAATGCTGAATGATTCAAACATTCACCCCATTCAAGAGATCTAGGTTAAATCCTTTGTTCTATTGCCCATTACCTGTCAGACAAAGTCTTCCTCAGAATCTGATGTGATGATATAAGGGCCCACCTCTCGATACCTCCAATTCTGACTGTAATAATTACACAGAATATTGATGTGATCAAGCGGGGGGAAAAGGGAGTTGGGAAAGGAACAGCAGGGAGGGAGATCTGAAAAGGAAAAGTTAAGAATACACAAAATGCTTTGCTACTTATTTATTCAGTAGTTTTTTTACTTAAGACTAAGTAACCAAACTGGTTCTTTTAACCTCAAAAAGATTGTTCACTAATTACTAGTTAGTTCTTGTAAATTAAATCTCTTTACTTCTCTTATAACTTTCACTCAGAAAAGATACTGTTCGTGCTATAAACCTATGGATAATTCTCCACAAGTGACCATCAATGACTCTTAGCACTTCTTGCAAATCAAACATGTGTGCATGTAATGTTTTTGAAACATTCTCATGAATTTCCTATAGAATATCAACTAGAATCAAATTGCGCTGTTTTAAACATGACAAGGATTAACTCTCCATTATATTCTCAAACAATAAAACTCAACACAAAATCAAATGCAAGATTAACTTTCAATTATATTGCACAGAATATTCTGGAATCCCTTCAAAAAACGAAAACAGAAATCTGTACTGAAATCTTCAATTTGTATAAAGGATTCTTTAATTCAAAACCCTAATTTTCATTGAATTATTCCCATACCTTTAGAGTACGACCTACTCTATGACCTTAGAAGATTAACTGATCCACTGGAACCAGAAAGAGGGAAACTCACGAAGAAATTCGGCTCAAGACTGCTTTTAAATCTGCTGCCGATGAAACTGCAACCTCAGGATACTCCCCGGGAAAGGTCTGCTGAAACGCTGAAATAACGACCTGCAGGAAGATATGAAAACAGCCTCCACAAGAAGAGAGCCTGCCAAGGAACAACCTTCCTCTCCAAACCCAAGAGAATAGTGAGCACAGACCCCTGGGTGTGGTCGCGTACGTCGACGTAACCACACCCGCGTATTTACCCAGTTTGCGGCTTCACCGGTAAACCCTACGCATCTCCCGGATGCGACAGCATGCCAAATTACACGCATCTCGCAGACGCGGTTGCCAAAGTGCACGCATCTCGCGGACGCGATCACCCTGCCAAACCTCACGCATCTCGCGGACTATGTTAAACCTAAAGGGGATTTTATGCATTATTACATACTAGGTTTTAAACTTGTTTGGGCCCTTGAGCAGAGCAACCATCTATGCCCAAATGAAAGAGACCAGTGCACCTTCCCACAAAGGTGCTTCGGACATGGCCGGAGACTGCGCCAGCTGAAGTTGCTGAGTGGGGCGGGCCCTAGACCGCAAGCCACCCTGGGCCTGACAGTACTCCCCTCTCCCTGGAGCGGTCTAGGGCCCGGCTTCGAAGGATGAAGGAGGTGGAAACGTCGCACCTAGCGAGAGGCATGAATGTTCTCCGCCGGCTCCCATGAATCATTCTCAGATCCATATCCTTTCCAGGAGACAAGATACCACAGTTTGCTTCTTCTCAGCTTAGAGTCTATTATGTCTTGTACCTCGTATTCCCAATTACCGTGAACCAAGACTGGAGCTGGTCTAGTCTCACATTCTGCCTAGCCGGTTTTAACAGGGAAGTATGGAATACTGGATGGATCCTCAAAGTTTTAGGAAGCAACAATTTGTACGTTACCGGATTGACTTGGCGAAGCACTGGATATGGTCCGATAAACTTGGGATGAAACATATTTTTATGCTTGAAAGTTAAATTTTTGGTGGACAACCATACTTTGTCTCCAGTAACATACTGTGGTCCAGGCCTATGATGTTTATCATATTGCTGTTTGTATTTTTCTTTACTTTGTAGTAAACGTTTGTGAGTTTGTTGATGAACAGTTTGCATGTGTTGTATGGTATCTTGCACAGCTGGTGTATCACTCACATGTCTGGGCAAAACTAGAGGAATTGTATTTGGTAGATATCCATAAAGAGCCTCAAACGGAGAGGATCCCGTTGAAGAATGCGGTGATGTGTTATAAGCCATTTCCGCAATCCAAAGCAAATCATACCAAGACCTTTTGGAATCTTCTACGTAACATCTCAAATATTGTTTTAATGTCTGATTCAATCGTTCCGTTTGACCATCTGTTTGAGGATGGTAACTAGTAGACATATTGGATGTGATTTGTAGACTGAGACACCATTGTTGCCAGAATTTAGATGAAAACTGAGAACCACGATCAGATAGCAGCACTGAAGGCAAACCATGTAAACGCACTATGTTCGTTAGAATTATTTGTGCTAATTGTCCTGCTGTTGGCAATCGTTTACAGGCAATAAAATGGGCATACTTTGTTAAACTATCCACAACTACCAGAATACCCGAATGAAGATTCACTTGTGGCAAATTCGTGATGAAATCTAAAGAAACATGTTCCCACGGTTTAATTGGTGTTGGTAAGACTTGTAATAATCCTTTTGGTTTGCTATGATCAGTTTTGAATCTGGCACATATTTCACAATTTTGAACCATCAAAGAAACATCCTTCTGGAGAGTTGGCCACTAGAACAAGTTTTGTATCTTTTCTACTGTCTTTTTTGGACCTGGATGTCCTGCCATAGGATGGGAATGTAACCAACCAAAAACTGTTTCTTGTAGTTCTTTAGTTGGAAGAAAGACTTGTTTTCCATGAAACGGTATTCCTTCTTTGATTGTTTGATTTTCTTTCTTGTTGTTCCAATTTTTCCATTGAGATGGAGGAAAATTTTCATGGATATTGTCCAAAAACTGGTCCGCATCCAACAAACAGATCACTTTGTCTGGTTCTATAATTGCTTGAGGAGTTCCTTCGAATGTATGCAATGTAGAGTCTTTTCTGGACAGAGCATCTGCTTTTTTGTTGTCTTGTCCTGGTCGATAGGTTACTATGAAATCATATTCTGCAAAGAACATCATCCATCTCAATTGACGTGGGGTTAACATTCTAGCTGAACTCATGAATTGTAAGTTTCTATGATCTGTATACACTGTCACAGTGAATTTTGCTCCCATAATATAATGTCTCCATTCTTTAAAAGCTTCAAGTATAGCTAGCAACTCTTTTTCAGCGATGATGTAATTTTGTTTTGCTGCATTCAATTTTCGAGACATATAAGCTACAGGATGCATTTGGCCAGTCTTGTGATGTCTCTGAGATAAAATGGCTGCTATCGCTACATCAGAAGCATCTGCTTCAATTATGAAAGGTTCATTCACATCAGGATGCATTAGAATTGGGGCTACTGTAAAAGCCTTTTTCAAACTTTGGAACGCTTCATTTGCTTCTGTAGTCCATTCAAACTTTACCTTTTTTCTTAGCAGTTGAGTTATGGGAGCTACCACTGCTGAAAAGTGATCAATAAATCGTCGATAGAAATTCGCAAAGCCCAAAAAACATTGCACATCTCGAACAGATTTTGGAATGGGCCATTCAGCTACTGCTTTTATTTTTCTATCAGTCATTTTCATGCCGGTTGGCGTGAGCAGTACTCCCAGAAACTCAACTTCAAAAACATGGAAATCGCATTTGGATAATTTGCAATACAGGTTGTGAGATTATAAAGTCTTTAAAACTTGTTTGACATGACCTTCGTGTTTTTCTTCTGAATCAGAATAAATTAAAATATCATCTATGTAGACAATAACAAATAAATCTAGAAATTTCCTTAAAACATCATTGAGAAAAAACTGAAAGGCTGCTGGTGCATTACGGAGACCAAATGGCATTACCAAATATTCAAACAGTCCATATCTAGTTTTGAACGCAGTTTTCCATTCATCTCCTTGTCTAATGCGCACCAGATGATATGCTCCTCTTAGATCAAGTTTTGTGTATATAACTGCTGTTTTTACTTGGTCTAAAAGAACTGGGATTAGTGGTAATGGATACTTGTTCTTAATTGTGATTTTATTCAAAGCCCTATAATCGATGCACATTCTTAATTCTCCATTTGCTTTTGGGATGAAAAACAAAGGAGAGGCGGCAGGAGACTTGGAGGGGCGAATGAACCCATTTTCTAAATACTGATTCAAGTATTCTCTCAAATGTTGATTTTCTTTTTCAGACAGAGCATATATCCTGCAATTCGGTACACAAGAACCTGGCATGAGATCGATCTGGCAATCATAGCTGCGATGAGGAGGAAGGACTGCTGCTTTCTCTTCGCTGAATACCTCCTGAAACATTTTGTAACAATTAGGTAGAATTGTTTCTTTTTCCTCAGCTGTTGCAATTTGACTAATTGTTGCTGTAATAGTTTCCATACAAGAGGATCTACAAAAATCAGAAAGAAATACAAGTTCTCTTTTTTGCCAATCAATTATTGGATTATGTAGACAGAGCCATGGCATTCCTAAAATAAATCCATACTGAGGTGCTTGGATTACATCGAATTGCACCTCCTCTCTATGATGTTGTCTTTTGGAGTCTTCACAACACATTATTACCTTTGAAGTTTGCATGGTAACTGGACCTCCAGACAAAACTTTTCCATCTACGGCTTGGACTATTTCAGGAGTGTCTTTCTTCTCACAGATTATACTTAATCGCTGCGCGGTTTCTAAATCGACAAAATTTCCTGTGGCCCCAGAGTCAATTAACACTTCCATTTGCCAGATTTTATGAATTAGTTGTATCTGTACAGCCAGTCGGAAATGAGCTTTGTAATTACTTACACAAGAATTTACTGAAGGGTAAGCAATGGTTCCCAAGAGATCCCCTTCTACATATCTTGGACATGCTAGTTTTCCGACTTAAGGTCTTGTGTTTCTAGAACTGACACTTTACCAGTGCTTGGAGACTTACTCTTAGGTTTCAGCATACAGTCTTTCACAAAATGTCCTTTACGTCCACAGTAAAGACACTGTCCATTCTTGCGTCTACTATCTTTTTCATCTTTTGACAACGGCTGTCTGAGGGTTCCAATTTCCATTGGCTCTGAGCTAGATTCAGAATGTGTAAACTGTGTTCGAGGTTTGCTTTCATTTTTCCAAATAATTTTCTCTCCTCTTTTTTTATCAGATCTTCGTTCTGTTAGTCTATGATCCAATCTTAGGGTCAGATTTATCAAATCCGAACAAGCAGTAGGTTGTGGGTCAATTTGGGCTAACACATCTTTTAAATCGTCTTTCAGCCCTTGATAGAAAAGAGCTGCTCTCTTTTCTTCCGGCCAAGAGGTTTCTGCAACTAGCCTATTAAAATGTGACAAGTAAGCAATAAGGTCTCGGTTTCCTTGTCTTAACTGTAACAATTCCCGGTCTGCAGATAAAGTTACAGTTTGTCTATCGAATACTTTCTCAAACTCTTCAACAAAGCGCCGCCAGTTATACAATAAAGCGCTATCTTGACGTACTAACGGGACTGCCCAATTTGCAGCATCTCCAGACAGATAAGAAATTAGGAATGCTATCCTGGACTGGGGGGTGGGAAAAGCTGAAGGCCTACAAGAGAAATGCAAGTCTATTTGTGTTAAAAAAATCTGCACTTTAGAAGGGTCTCCAGAAAAACGCTCTGGAGCAGCCAGAGGTATTTGTGGTGGAACAGTTACTGAGATATTTGTGGATGCTCTAGTGTCTTGAGCGTCCTCTGGAAGGGGAGTGTTCATAAGCTGTATATTATCTACTATGTCGGACAACAATGCAGTTGCAGCCATAGTTTCATTTAAATCGGCCTGCATTCTAACTATTGCCGCCAATAAATCATCCATGGTGGCCATTATGTCAGCACAGTCAGATCGGGAGGAAAATAATTCGTGGGCTCACTATTCTGTCAGACGAAGTCTTCCTCAGAATCTGATGTGATGATATAAGGGCCCACCTCTCGATACCTCCAATTCTGACTGTAATAATTACACAGAATATTGAAGTGATCAAGCGGGGGGAAAAGGGAGTTGGGAAAGGAACAGCAGGGAGGGAGATCTGAAAAGGAAAAGTTAAGAATACACAAAATGCTTTGCTACTTATTTATTCAGTAGTTTTTTTACTTAAGACTAAGTAACCAAACTGGTTCTTTTAACCTCAAAAAGATTGTTCACTAATTACTAGTTAGTTCTTGTAAATTAAATCTCTTTACTTCTCTTATAACTTTCACTCAGAAAAGATACTGTTCGTGCTATAAACCTATGGATAATTCTCCACAAGTGACCATCAATGACTCTTAGCACTTCTTGCAAATCAAACATGTGTGCATGTAATGTTTTTGAAACATTCTCATGAATTTCCTATAGAAAATCAACTAGAATCAAATTGCGCTGTTTTAAACATGACAAGGATTAACTCTCCATTATATTCTCAAACAATAAAACTCAACACAAAATCAAATGCAAGATTAACTTTCAATTATATTGCACAGAATATTCTGGAATCCCTTCAAAAAACGAAAACAGAAATCTGTACTGAAATCTTCAATTTGTATAAAGGATTCTTTAATTCAAAACCCTAATTTTCATTGAATTATTCCCATACCTTTAGAGTACGACCTACTCTATGACCTTAGAAGATTAACTGATCCACTGGAACCAAAAAGAGGGAAACTCACGAAGAAATTCGGCTCAAGACTGCTTTTAAATCTGCTGCCGATGAAACTGCAACCTCAGGATACTCCCCGGGAAAGGTCTGCTGAAACGCTGAAATAACGACCTGCAGGAAGATATGAAAACAGCCTCCACAAGAAGAGAGCCTGCCAAGGAACAACCTTCCTTTCCAAACCCAAGAGAATAGTGAGCACAGACCCCTGGGTGTGGTCGCGTACGTCGACGTAACCACACCCGCGTATTTACCCAGTTTGCGGCTGCACCGGTAAACCCTACGCATCTCGCGGATGCGACAGCATGCCAAATTACACGCATCTCGCGGACGCGGTTGCCAAAGTGCACGCATCTCACGGACGCGATCACCCTGCCAAACTTCACGCATCTCGCGGACTATGTTAAACCTAAAGGGCATTTTATGCATTATTACATACTAGGTTTTAAACTTGTTTGGGCCCTTGAGCAGAGCAACCATCTATGCCCAAATGAAAGAGACCAGTGCACCTTCCCACAAAGGTGCTTCGGACATGGCCGGAGACTGCGCCAGCTGAAGTTGCTGAGTGGGGCGGGCCCTAGACCGCAAGCCACCCTGGGCCTGACATTACCCCACCCCGGTTTGGACCAAGCCATATGCAAATCAGTCTTGACCCTGTGCCTCATGGGAACAGTCCAGACCGAACTGCCAAGCAAGGTCCTCCCTGGACCGGAAACAAGAATCCTGGGACCGGTTTCGGGGTATGTCACCCTTCATCAGCGATGCTAGCTTGAATCCAGTGGCACAGTGAGCAAGGGACCCACGTCTGGGCACACCCATCCCACTTAGGGCGAAAAGTGTAACTGCAACAAATGATGGATGGAATGCAGAATGATTCAAACCTTCTCCCCCATTCAAAAGATCTAGGTTAAATCCCTTGTTCTTTTGTCTACTATGCCACCCTAGTTTGGACCCAGCCATATGCAAATCAGTCTTGACCCTGTGCCTCATGGGAACAGCGCAGACCGAACTGCCAAGCCAGGTCCTCCCTGGACCGGAAAGAAGCATTTTGGGACCGGTATGTCTCACTTCATCAGCCAAGCTAGCTTGAATCCAGTTGCACAGTGAGCAAGGGACCCACGTCTGGGCATACCCATACCACTTAGGGCGAAAAGTGTAACTGCAACAATTGATAGACGGAATGCTGAATGATTCAAACATTCTCCCCCAGTCACTAGATCTGGGTTAAATCCATTGTTCTTTTGCCCACTATGCAATCCCAGTTTGGACCTAGCCATATGCAAATCAGTCTTGACCCTGTGTCTCATTTGAACAGTCCAGACCGAACGGAAACAAGCAATCTGGGACCGGTTTCAGGGTATGTCACCCTTCAACAGCTAGGCTAGCTGGAATCCGGTCCCACAATGCATGCTTCCGGTCCTGGGAGGATTGGGCTTGGCAGTGCGGCCTGCACTGTTCCCAAGAGGCACAGGATCAAGACTGATTTGCATATGGCTGGGTCTAAACTGGGGTGGCATGGTGAGCAAAAGAACAATGGATTTAACCCAGATCTCTTGACTGGGGGTGAATGTATGATTTATTCAGCATTCCGTCCATCATTTGTTTGCGTAGCACTTTCCACCCTAAGTGGGATGGATATGCCCAGACCTGGGCCCCTGGTTCACTGTATCACTGGATTCAAGCTAGCCTGGCTGGTGAAGGGTACTAGCCAGAAACCTGTCCTAGGATGCTTGTTTCCAGTCCAGGGAGGACCTGGCTTGGCAGTTCGGTCTGGACTGTTCCCATGAGGCACAGGGTCAAGACTGATTTGCTTATGGCTGGGTCTAAACTGGGGTGGCAAGGTGAGCAAAAGAATGATGGATTTAACCCAGATCTCTTGACTGGGGGAGAATGTATGATTTATTCAGCATTCTGTCCATCATTTGTTTGCGTAGCACTTTGAGAAAGTTGCCGTTTTCTTCTCCTACTCCCACAGACCACTCCAGCAACCTCAGCATCATACTCGAATCCTGCCTCACCCCAGATCCGTCAGATCAATGCTGTATCCTCCACCTGCTTCAAGACCCTCCGCTTATTCCGCAAGACTTTGAAATGGACCCCCCCCCCCGAATCCAGGAAGACCTTCACCCACGCACTCATCACCAGCAGGCTGGACTACGGGAATGCCCTCTACGCCGGAATCAACAAATCTCTAGTCCACAAACTACAGACCGTCCAGAAGGCCGCAGCTAGACTCGTCCTCAGCATCCCACCCAACACCTACGAGACCTTCACTGGCTCCCCCTCGAAAAAAAAGTGACCTTCAGCTACTCATTCACTCCTATAAAGCCCTCCACAACTGCGGACCCCAATACCTCCATGAAAGAATCTCCTTCTACGCCCCCAAGAGAAATCTCCAATCCGTTGACCTAGCCTTGGCCGAAATCCCCAGCATCCAGCATCCACAGAAGCCAGAACGGGAGGCAGATCCTTCTCCTACATCGTGGCCAAGACCTGAAACGAACTCCCCCTCAGCATCAGACGAAGCCCCACACTGCAAGCATTCAGGAAGAGCCTCAAAACCGGCTTTTCGGATGATCGTGGACCTTGGTCAGCGGACTCGATAATTCTCGCTTCGGTGCTTACTCTAATCAGGGGTTACACTCGGCAACTCTGGGCATTAGCTTGCCTAATCTCCACAACGGCCCCACCAATTCCGGGGATGCCTGGCTCCACCTTGGGGACTCCCAGCAAGGGACCATCCCACAGGGAAAGCCAGGACGGGTTCCCCAGAGTTATACAGCGCCGGGACGCCCCGTTGCTGGGGCAGCTGTGCGCTTTACAAGTATACTACATTTACATTTACCTGCGCCTTGAGACCCTAACGGGTGAGTAGTGCACTGTAGAAATCTCTGATTGATTGATTGATTTAGTGCCTGTTTCCTGGGTCACATGACTAAGTGTAGCTGACAGTTGGCCGTTGTGTATTCCTCCCATGGAGTAACACATAAGGGGACTAGGTGTAGGCAGAATTGGCCACCCTGACAGGGTGGGATGAGAGGGCTCCCAGCCCCACCTATGTTTCAAAGGAGCTGCCTCAGCAAGCACACAAAGAACTTTGGTCCAGCTCCTGGTGGCCATTGGCTCCTGACCGAACCCTGTTACCAGGGTCAGGAATCTAGGCATTATATTTGACGACAAACTGACTTTTGCACCCCATGCTAATGCAGTCGTCTCAGCCTCGTTCCATAAACTCTGAATAATTAAAAAGATCTTACTGTATCTTCCTTTGAATGCAGGAAGAACCTTGGTCAGTGCACTGGTTATGTCATCTTTAAATTATTGTAATGGACTCTTTGCCAATGCACAGAACAGGGTTATTAAAAAACTGCAATCTATTCAGAATGCGGCAGCCAGAATGCTGTCAGGAACCCCTAAATTCAAGTCCATCTCACATGTCATCAAGAGATATCATTGGCTGCCGGTGAGGAACCGAATCAAATTTAACCTCTTCGATGCTCATGACGGCTCCCGGCCAGGAGCAGTCATGAGTCACGGTGGGCGTGTGCTGATGGAATGTTCAGTACTGTGGCGGAATTCGCGCCACAGTGATGAGGTTAAGGCATTATGCATTGCCTATAAAGCCTCCCGTAATTTAGGTTTCCAGTCCTTAATAAAATGCCTAACCATCCACATTCCCAACAGGCCACTACGATCCTCCAATGCATTTCATCTGACAGTACCTCGTACTAAAACTGTCTCTTGGGGCGATCGGCGCTTTGTTGTCACGGTCGCAAAATTCTGGAATTCTCTCCCGGTGGAGATCAGATCCTGTCAATGTCTGTTAGCCTTCAGAAGGAAAATAAAGACTTGGTTGTTTAACCAATAACTTGCTCATCACCCTGCGACTGTCCGCAGCGCCGACACGCCCTTGGGCATTTGCACGCTTTACAAGTTTAAAAAATAAATAAATAAATAACTTCACACTAGACTTTAATGACTCCAGACCCAGTGGAACCTAGGCATGGAGGAAGGACATTTCTGGACCACCTGTGTGGGGTAAAGTCTAGTTGTTACTTCTACTTCAAAGCTGGCAGCAGGTATAAACATTGGACCATCAGACCAACTCTTCAGTTCACTTTTGGACGTGCGAACGACTCTCAGAGGACTGCCTTGCTGCCTGTGGTCTGGTGTGACCTTCAGAGGCCTGTCCCATGGCCTGAAGCCTGCCCTGTGCCCTCAGAGGTCTGCCCTGTTGCTTGAAACCTGCTTCTCTGCTTGAACCCTGGACTACCAGTGTGACTCCAATGCAGGCCTCTTGAGCAGTGCCTCAGGGGCAGAAAAGGCTTCAGCCATCCTGAACCCGCACCATGAGCCAGCCTGAGTGAGTCCCGACCCTCCAAATAGTGTCCAAGGGAAGGTGTGTAAAGGTACCTAAATTGACCAAATACAAAACGTAGAACTTAAAAAAAGATTCTGCCAGCAAGTGTCATTAGAACCAGAAGAGACCGGCACCTACCTGCTTGCCGATCCGCCCAAGGTGCATCTCCGGTCGGCCTAACTTTGTGGTAGCTCCCGGTACATCTCTGCAGCTGCAAATCCTGTTCAACCGATCTTCACAGAAGGGGGTATCTGGCCTTGTGCGGGCCTTTTTGGCTACAGCCTGCAGCTTCTTCCCACTGGACATTTTTGACTTCCTGTTACGGGCCCCCCAAAGTCCCTTTATGTCTGCCTTTCTAAGGCGGTTGCACCGACACAGAAAGGCAGTCAGAAAGGGCCATCAGAATCTCCACTGCAGTGACTGAGCATGCCCCGCCCTTATTGTTGGGATTACATTCCGACCGCTGCCTATGTGGTCAGACCGACCAGATCGTAATGTGGCAGTTTGACTGCTAATTCAGATGTCGGACATACCAACATCGCAATGAGGTCCGAAGGTAGAAATCTTCACCACACAACTTCGTCCACCGGCTCCCTGATGCCGATGCATCCTCCTCGTACATCGCTGGCTGCCTGGGTCCACTGTACTTTACCTTCTGAGGCATTTTTCTTCAAAAATTCTTCCTAGTTCGAAGGTAAGCGGAGACAGTTTCAAATCTACTTTGTGTCTGACCTGCGCTCCTTCACAGCTGGCCATAAGTTTCAACTTTGCCCGGTCTCCCACGACTAGATGTCCGCAGTTGGCACTTTGATCTTTTAGGTGCTATTTTTTAACTTTACATTTTAACAATTCAGAACTCCTTTTTTTACTGATTGGATTTTTGCTGTCAAATACTTTAACTCAGGCGTTTTCCAGAGGTCCTGCTTACCTAGCCCAGCACAGAGATCCCTTATGCGGATAAGCCATGTTTTTTTCTTATTAGTTAGGTTTGATTGGAGCTCCCTGAGCTCTGCTCTGTAGCACGACAACTCCGGCGTCACCCATAGCCTACGCCAGAATGTAATGGGCCTTAGGGCAATCTCTTCATCAATGGGTTGCAGACCCAGATCCAGATCCATATGGAGGGGGACTAAGAGGGTGCTACGAGGGAGGCCCAATAATTGCCTCATGAAATTGTGCTCTATTTTCATGAGGTTAGAGGGCCTACAGTGCCCCCACAGTTCAGCCCCGTATAGGGTGGTCCCCCTGGCTTGGACTTTATATATTTCAATAACAGGGGCAGCTGGCTTGAACGCGGAGGTTCTATGCATTTGCATGATCCCCCCACCGTATGCGTTAATTTGAGACCTGTCTTGGCCAATTGGGTTTCCCACTCAAGATGTTCCGATAGTGTAATACCCAGGTACTCAAATGTCCTTACTCTTTCCAGAGGTATGCCCTCTAGGAAGGGATTTGGGCGGGTGGTTTTGGGAGGGTTAAAGATCATGAATTTGGTCTTAGTTAAATTGATCTCCAATCCCCTCAAATTGCAAAACTTCGCAAAACCATCCAGGATGTGTTGTATGCCCATTGGTATTTTGGACAACAATAGGGTGTCGTCCGCGAACATCAACGCAGGAACTTTCCCCGAGACTAACCTTGGTGCATCGCTGTCTTTGATACTATTTAGATGGTCGATAAGCCCATTTATGTAAAGACAAAATAGGGTAGGGGCAAGGACATATCCCTGGCGTACCCCTTTTTTACAGGGAAGCGTGCAGAGAGTTCCCCATACTTTCCACATCTTACTTGCGCATAATTCCCTGCATTTAGCCTCACTAGCACGTCAAGGAGGTAGGGTGGAATCCTGAGGTCGCTTAGTACTTCCCAGAGTTTTTCCCTGGGAACTAAGTCGAAGGCCGACTTCAGGTCGACGAATATGAGATTGAGGCTGCCACCCTCTATACTCACTGTCTTCCAGTAAAGTAACTGCAGTCTAAATATCTGGTTGACGGTTGATGTACTCGCCCTGAAACCGGCCTGGTATGGACTTAGTATCTCCATCTCCTCTATACAACCCTGTGTTCGGTCCAAAATCACCCGTCCCATGAGTTTTTGAGTAGTGTCTATTAGACTGATGGGCCTATAGTTTGAGGGTAGGAGAGGGCAACCTTTTTTGTGTATAGGGACTATCTCAGCCCCACGCCAAGTGTCTGGGGGATCCATGCTCTTCAGGATGGCATTAAACAGAACACACAAGTAGGGGCCCCAGATTTTAGGTTCCATCCGGAAGAGATCCCCGGGTAATTTATCTAGGCCAGGTGCTTTATTGGGCTGCAAATTGATAATAGCATGTTCCACTTCACTGAGGGTATAATCTCACACGCACCTTCCAGTTGGGACTCCTGGGAAGGCGTTGGGGAACCATTAAAAAAGGTCACTTCATTCTGCTCACCATATAGTGCCCCAAAATGTGTTTCCCAGGTTTCGGGCGCTATATTAGGTTCTAGGGCGGGTCGCCCTCCCCTATCCCCAGAACTTACTATTGCCCAAAATGATTTCAGATCTTTATCATTCACTTCTCCAATTCCCAGTTTTTACTTTTCTGTTTGGGTAATCCACTTATACCTTGCCCTAAGCTGTATGATTGATGGCCTATACTTTGCCTTCACTGCATTTAGAAGGTCCTGTTTACCTTTGCGGCAACTTGCTTTAAACCAAGGACATTTGGAGAGATTATTTTCCCTTGGATTTGTCACTGGATAAAAAGCGTCCAGCAATTTTGCCATTAGCTGCTCATTGATTTTTAGGGGCCTGTCCTGTAAGCCTGTTTGAGACTCACCTCTCCCGTCCTCCCCCATTTCGATTAGCAGTGGTAATGCATGCTGGTATATGTTGGCTGATTTGGGTAGGGATTGCTGGATGTGGCTCCATCTCACTCTCCGTCTATTATTAGATAATGTTAGTGCATTAGGCTCTCTATTAAGCACTGGTGGGGGATTTGACAGACCCATACTCCCTACTTTTAGCCATTGCTAGGGCATTATGGTCGCTATCCTGCCTCTGGTGGACATAGAAGTCTAGGACCCTATCCCAAATTCTAGTCTCAACCAGGATATAGTGAAGCAGGGAAGCCTGCCCCTCTCTATTAAACGTGAGCTGGCCCGGTCTATCAGATTTGGTCCTCCCATTGCAAGCCCTCAATGAGAAGGCCAGGGTGAGCGAGTTGAGTTGCATGACCAGTGGTGTCCAGGCTTTAACCGGGGGAATTTGTGGGTCGAGTATTGTCCAATACTGGTCCTCCTCAGTTGGCACATCTAGGGATGGATCAATAAGAGGCTTGAATTGGCAATTACAATCGCCTCCTATGATCAGCAAAACTGCTGGGTCCAGAGTTGATATGAGATATCCCAGCTCCTCTTTGGCACCCCATTCCTGTATGTTGCTCACAGGTCTGGAGTAGACATTAATTAGGGCTATTTGACAAGGCAAGGCAGCGGAGCGCATAGCGGTACTGAGCGTCTCGCGCGCTCGTGTCTTAATTTTAACTTTGACTTGTTTTGCGAGGGAATTGACCTCGGGGCTGTCCGTTTTTTAAAAAACCCACTTACTTGCATTTTAATTTGTGCCCCCACCGCCGTTTGGCGGGCTTGATTCCCGGGTGGTCGCCATCTTGGCCTGGGCAAGGGGAGGCTCCACTGACCAGCGCGTGACTGCGCATGCGCGGAGACAGGACGCCTACTTAAGGCGAGTCCTGACTATTACTTTCAGACAAGGCAGCGGAGCGCATAGCGGTACTGAGCGTCTCGCGCGCTCGTGTCTTAATTTTAACTTTGACTTGTTTTGCGAGGGAATTGACCTCGGGGCTGTCCGTTTTTTAAAAAACCCACTTACTTGCATTTTAATTTGTGCCCCCACCGCCGTTTGGCGGGCTTGATTCCCGGGTGGTCGCCATCTTGGCCTGGGCAAGGGGAGGCTCCACTGACCAGCGCGTGACTGCGCATGCGCGGAGACAGGACGCCTACTTAATGCTCCTCCTCTAGCGTAGCGGGATCGCGTAGCGGGCGCGTCCTCGCGTAGCCGGAGTCGTGCCAGAGTCCTGCCCGTCTGCGCCCGTCCGCGACAGGACGCGCTGGACGTGGCTGGGCTCTGACTCTGCTCTCGGCTATCCATCATGCTGTGCTATTCAAGAGAGAATCTTGTAGCCATTAATCAGTCACGGGGGGTCTGTGGCACGTCTCGGGTTGATCCCCTATGCGGCCCTCATTCCTGTGGGCGTGGGAGCTTTATTCTCCCCGCCCCCGTGTGCGGGGGCGGTAGGGATGACTTTGCGGTAGTTGGTAGTTTACTGCCTCCTATCCGCATGTGGAATCTCAACGTTAGGTCACTTGTCAAGCATCATCTAGACATTTATGACCTATTAGGCAATGACTCCCCAGACTTGTTCTGCCTAACCGAGACTTGGCTGCAGGATGCTGACACAGCCGTTGTCAACTTGGCTTTCCCGCCGGAATATTCTGTATTCGCTCTTAATCGAGCGTCTAGAGGCGGAGGGATAGCTCTTGCTGTTAAGTCGTGTTACACGTGTACCTGGCAGCCACAAAAAATCTCTGGCTGTGAAAGCGCTATGTTTAAAGTTGCCATCACGCCTAACTTCACCCTGTCGGGGCTACTGATCTACCGGCCCCCAGGGAGCGAAGTAACTTTTAGAGCGGCGCTTCCAGATGCCATTAGCGTACTGG
This sequence comes from Lissotriton helveticus, assembly GCF_964261635.1. NCBI lineage: Eukaryota > Metazoa > Chordata > Amphibia > Caudata > Salamandridae > Lissotriton > Lissotriton helveticus. The sequence goes on along the minus strand of NC_136068.1, from coordinate 1,491,933,250 downwards.
CTGTAGGGTGTTCTAATTTCTCCATTATTGGGGACTTAAATATGCATTTTGACAATCTTGCTAGCCCGACGGTGTCCAGTTTCCTGGCAGATCTTGAGGCGCTCCAGCTGACTCAGCTGGTGTCACAGCCCACCCATTCGGGGGGCCACATCCTCGATCCGCTTTTTACTAACCTCCCGGAAGCCTGTATCTCCAGCTATACATCATTGGCGTGGACTGATCATTATTTGATCCAGATCCATTGCCCTACATCGGCTATACAATCCAAGCCTGTGGTGTGTTCTATCCCGAGGCGACGATGGAACAAATTAAAGCTGGATGAGTTTTTTCATCTGCTATCGATCGACCCATTTGACATCAGTGGGTCAGTTGATCAGGTCTACGACAGGTTCTGTAACTGGGTCACCAGGGCTTTAGACACCCTTATTCCAATGGTACGCTGTAAGGTGGGAACTGGTAAATCCAGTGCTTGGTATGATGACTCGCTGCGGGTTTTAAAGGTTTCTTGCAGGCGTGCAGAGCGGGCCTGGCGAAAAGCCTATGATAGCGGGAAGAAAATCTTGTACCTGACTACGGTGAAATTGTATCACCGGGCAGTGTGCAGAACCCGTGCCGCCTTCTATGCCGATCAATTCAGGACAAGCTCCAATCCATCTAAGGCTATTTTTAAGGTGTTGAAAGATCTTACCACCAAAAAGGTAACGACGAGCCACCAGAGCTCTGTTGAGCACTGTGAAAATCTAGCTGGTTTCTTTCTGGAGAAGGTTAACGCCATTTATCGAGCCTTTCCTTTGGTGACTCCCTCGGCTACTCCACCTCTTAAGCCATTAACATCTGAGGGGCTACATTCTTTTCCCATGTTAACATCTGAAAGCCTCGGTAAACTGGCTTATCAAGTGAAGTCGGGGTCCCCTGTGGATCCGCTTTGCTCAGCGGTGTTTAAAGATCTAGCGGTATGCAACATCTCACCGCTATGTTCTGTGATTAATACGTCGCTCTCCTCCGGTGTAGTTCCACTAAAGTGGAAACAAGCTGTGGTTCGTCCCATCCTCAAAAAGCCTAATCTGGATGGCAGCAAGCCTGAGAGTTATCGGCCAATCTCTCTCCTACCGTGGCCTGCTAAGGTGACTGAGGCGCATGTCAACGCGGTCCTCTCGGAACATCTTCGTCATGCCGACATTCTCGATGTGACGCAGAATGGATTTAGGGCTGGCCACAGCACGGAGACGGCTCTGCTGTATATGGTGGAGCATCTCCGCTCCGTGCTCGATGCGGGTCAAACGGCGGCGCTGGTGTTACTAGATCTGAGCGCCGCCTTCGATACCGTATCGCACCCGATCCTTCTGCGTCGCTTAGAGGAAGTCGGTGTCACCGGCATGGCCCTCCAGTGGTTCCGGTCTTTTTTAGCCAATCGGGCCTTTAGCGTGACCGTCCCGCCGCACCAGTCCAAATACCATCCTTTGGATCTGGGGGTTCCACAAGGCTCCTCGCTGAGCCCTACGTTGTTTAATCTTTACGTAAGGCCGCTAGCTGAGGTTGTCAGGCAATGGGGTTTGACAATGGTGTCGTATGCCGATGACACCCAGCTGGCGGTCACGATCAGCGGGGATGCCGATGTTGACGCCCCCAGATTCCAACAAGGACTGCGGGCGGTCGCTAGCTGGATGACGTCCAACTGTCTCCAGTTGAACGCTAGTAAGACCGAGGTCATGATTTTTGGCAAACAACCGGAACTCTGGGGAGAGAGATGGTGGCCAGGGGAGTTGGGTCCGGCTCCCATCCCAGTCGCCGAGCTTAAAAACCTCGGGGTCTGGTTGGACCCGTCCCTTACGTTCGCTTGTCACACCAAGCGTACGGCGGCCTGTTGTTTTGGTATCCTGCGCGGGTTGCGTCCAGTGCTCAAGTTCTTTGACGCCTCCACTAGGCAGCTCATGATCCAAGCCACCGTCATCTCTAGGCTGGATTATGCGAGCTCCCTGTTGGTAGGTTTGAACCAAGTTGAGATTGGACGTCTGCAACGGATTCAGAACGCCGCTGCAAGATCGGTGGTAGGACTACCAAGATCTTGCCCTACCTCCAGCACGCTGCGCTCATTGCACTGGCTCCCGGTGGCCCAGCGGATTCAGTTCAAGGTCCTCTGTGTCGCCTTTAGGATTCTGAAGGGGTCCCCGGCGGAGATTCTGTTGACACTCTTGACCCACTATATTCCAGCCCGAGCGTTAAGATCCGCGGATCTGGAATTGGCTGTGGTCCCGCGTTTCAAGCGGAGTAGAGCTGGGGGGCGTTCCTTTAGAGTCCGGGCTGCGGTGCTCTGGAATTCCCTCCCCCCGGCGATTCGCGCCCTTGGGGATTTGCTGTCTTTTCGCCGTGCGGTGAAAACCTTTTTATTTCCTTAGTTTAATTTTGTCTGTTTATTCTTTCGTTGTGTTGTGCAGCTGCCTTGTCGGGCGCCAGGACGCTCCTTGGCTGGAGCATCTGTGCGCCTAATAAAAAACGCATAACATAACATAACATATTTGTGTGTTTGTGGCGAGTTTTAATAGTACACATTGAACGTCATTGGTGGAAGATGAAATCTGCTCGGCTTTAACGCCAAGATGTATACCCACCCAAATAGATAAACCGCCTGACGATCTCCCCCTCCCCTTCGTGGTTGCTAGAATGTTAAAGGAAGTGAAGCCTACTCTGTGATGTTCTTCCCTGGCCCATGTCTCTTGAAATATGCAGATATCATGGTTATCTACAAAACATCCCCAGTCTGGACAGGGTAATTTGTTCTTAAGTCCAGCCAGATTCCAGGACAGGATCCGGATACTATCATCCTGTGCTCTGGCTCTATTCTGAACCTCAGTGCCGGTATCACACAAGGCCAGCAGATCACTGGGATGGGGTTCGTGTGAGTTGCCAGGTGTCCCGCCCGATTCTCCACTAGGGCCCCTCTGGACTACTAGAGGTAATACAACCATGGCCCCCCCTTTCTGGGTAATTACTGATGATAAACCAGAGCACGGTACGCCAACTGCACAGCTCCCCCCCAACCAAGTAAGACCCACTAAACTCCAGTGCTGCCCTTTGTGCCTGCTGCAGGATTGCGGGGTTTTCCCCTCCCTGGTGCTCCCCTCCCAGTGAGTCCACTTCCTCAAGACCTTCAAACCTGTTATTCACCCTGATGTTGAATTGGGGATACCTGCTATACAAGTCCCATCTTCTCTCCTTTGCAATCTCGGGGCCTATTTTTTGGATTATAGGTGCTACACTCTCTGTAAATTTTGTGTGTTGTTGGGGATAGAAGAAGTCTAGGGAACGAAGACTGATACCTGTTGGGGCATTCTGATGGTTAGTTGGAGTGTGGAGCAAATTTCTAACAGAAATAGGTTTTTTAAAATTAATAACGACACACTCCCCTGAGTCTGTTTTCCAACGGGTTCCCACCCACCGTACTCTTTGCACCATGATTATTTCCCCTGCTCTGGTGTGCTCGAAATGTTTGTATCTTGCGAGCCAAAACAGGCATTTATTTCGAGTGGGGTCTCTTTTACATTGGGTGCAATTGATGGAGTTCCTGTCAATATGACAACATATGGGGCACATGCAGGGGGGAGATTTATATGAGGGAGATCGGTTCCACCAGACACGCTCCTAGCAGCTTAATGAACATGCTCTTGTTGCCCACTCTTGTTGCTATTGGTAACCAGTATTGGGAGGGTAGGACTAATACTACATCTTGTGGCAGGGTGGCTGGGCCCTGCTCTTGGGGCCTGGCTCGGGTTACTATTACTCTTCACATGTCTACTTCTCTCTACCCCTCCATCGCGTGGAGTAAGCCTGCCCTCCATAGTGCATTCTCCCCCTACTGTGTGTATTAACGGTGGGGTGACTCCATCACTGACACTTTCCATCCCTCCCCTTGCATTCTTAGCGGTGGAATTCGATTGTGCGGCAATTCCTGCATCCCCCATTGCCATCGCCTTCTCAAGTTTATCTAATCTAGTGATTAGAGGGGCCAATTCACCTTTGAGCGTAGCCCTCACTTTGTCATGTAAAGCGTCCATTAGGTTACATGCCCATGGTGGATAGGGAATATCTCCACAAACAGATTGATGGGCAACCTGTTCGGGATCGTGCCCTGTGCTCTTATCCTCAATGGCCACAGTCTCCCCACAGTTTTTTTCCCTAGGGCCAACCTCAGTGGTTGACTTGCGTTTGTCATTTTTGGGGGCGGTTGTACCTGGTCTACTCTTACTCAGGACCTTTTTTGGTCGAAAGTCCCGGGTGGGCGTTTTATTTTGTTCGACCTCTGGTGATTGGGGCGTAACTTTTAATGTGGGTGAATCCAGTGTTTGGGTGAAAATATCTGGAGTGAGTGACAACCTCCGCTCTGTTAACTCAATTTCAGTGTTAACCACCCCAATAGCCCTCTGTAGCATTTTATCTATTGGCGTTTGTGGTGGTGGGGGAGCACAGCTCGTTTTATTTCTACTAGTATCCACCCTTTTCCCCATTTTTCCACTACCTAACTCTTGGTACATAAACCCAATTAGAACCTTGGGGTAAACAAAAGGAATACACCATCCAGGACAACTTATGGCTTTTTTTTCTCCCTATTTGCAACACAACAGTCCCCAGTTTTGACAAGGATCCTCACAGTCCAAAGTTTTACTTTATGGCCCAGATCAGTCAAGATGTGTTTGGAACAATACCGTAATTGTCTTATGCCATCTCAATTACACTGCACTTTGTCGGGCCCGGAAGTTACTTGCCTCATGATCTCCAAGTCCATGGGGGGTGATGGAAGGTTTACCCACTCTTGTCTTCACTTTCCAGGCGCAAATAGGAACTGCCCAGGGTGTGGCCCAGCCCAGCCTCCTCCGGCCTGTGACGGTCAAGGACGGGCCCGCCCTTGGCCCGGGAGCTACCCGCGGGCGTCCCAGGGTGCGGGAGTCCGCTCAGGAATTTAAAGGTGGCGCTGGGGCTGACGCTGGCGCAAGGCTCCCTGGGACACTGAGTCCTGGCCCCCTCCGATAATGCTGCTGCCAAGGCGGGAGTCCGCTCAGGAATTTAAAGGTGGCGCTGGGGCTGAAGCTGGCGCAAGTCTCCCTGGGGCACTGAGTCCTAGCCCCCTCCGGTAATGCTGCAGGATTAATGTGTATTACGTAGCCTCACAGCTGCTCCTCCCTCCCCGAGCCTATTTACTTGTGTGCGCTGCCCGGTTGCATCACCGGCACCCCTACGGCACACCATTGTCATGCCTGTCTGCGCACGTCCGCAAGCCTGACAACAACACTGTAATGTTGGCCGTTGAAGGGGTAAACAGCGTTTACAACGCAACTTTTACCACACACTACCTTTACCACGCAACTTTTACAACGCAATTCATTACAACGAATTGCGCTGGGGGTCGCTGTAGGATAGGTAATAGTTTAATTTACTATCCACCACCTTCCCTACTATCCACGGGGACTGGAGTTGGAATAGTAAATTATGCCGTTTGGGCATACCCATTCCACTTAGGGCAAAAAGTGTTACAGCAAACAAATGATGGATGGAATGCTGACAATGCAAACATTCTCCCCCAATCAAAAGGTCTGGGTTAAATCCATCGTTCTTTTGCCCACTACGCCACACCAGTTTGGACTCAGCCAGACAACAGACACGCATGCCATAATTACTTTTGTGGCCAAGCCCGGAACTTAACCATGCCCAGAGCCCAGAACTGAACCACGCCCAGAGGCCCGGGCCATTTCTTCACACTCCTCACACGCCACAGCGCTGGGCTGTCGTGCACTTCGGAGTACGTCTCCAGACGTTTCACCCACGCTATGCAGCGGCCTGCCTGGGACGGGGGTGGCCCCGTGACTGTGATGCGTTCCAGTGTTGTTACCGAGGCTGCTGGAGGCGGACTTGTGGAGTAGCCCCACAGGATGATGACTTGTGTTGTACAGAGGTAGTGGCACCTGAGGCACTGCGTCCGGCACTGGTCTACCGCCACGTGGCAATGACCTGCGGTGCATTGAGGTAGGCCCATCTGAAGAGCTGAGCGGGTGTGCAGCCTGCGATGATGCTGTAGGCCTGGAGGCTGGATGGTGACTTGTGGTGCACAGAGGTAGTGCCCCCTGAGGCACTACGTCCGGCACGGGCCTACCGCCACGTGGTGATGACTTGCGGTGCACTGAGGTAGGCCCACCTGAAGAGCTGAGCAACTGTGCAGCCTGCAATGATGCTGTAGGCCTGGAGGTCCGGACTGTATTTACTTTGTGTGAGACCAGCTGAACCGCAGTGTAGGCCAGATGGAGCAGTCAGCACACACATAACTCCACGGTGCGGTGCCGCGGGGTGTGCTGGAGGCCTGTTGCGTGGAAGCCAGTGATCGGCTGAGAAGGCTGGCAAGCTCACGGGCCTCTGGCTTGAAGATTGCACCGGCACGTGGTGGGCCCTCTTGGAGACACGCTGGTGGCGGCACGTGAGCAGTGAGGCCTGGATGCGCAGGGGTGGGCAATCACCGCTGGGAGCCGGACAGGTCTGGGGACCAGCGGGCTGGGGTGCAGCAGGTACACAGGATCACACAGGCACCACCGGTCACGGCGGTGGCCTCGTGGCAGGGAGAGGGGGGCGCCGCCCTGGCAGACACACCCCTGTAGGCGATGACGATATGTGCGCCGGGTGGCAAATGATGTAGCCACCTCGTCGCCAGTGTAAAATTGGCCATTGAAGGTGGTCGTCCACGTGTGTGTAGGCCTATGGTCAGGATACCTCAGACACAGAGACACATGCAGTAGCTACTTTGGTGGCCATCCCGGAACCACGCCCAGAGCCCCAAGATATTTATTCACACTCCTGCGCTGGACTGGAGTACGCCGACTCAGCCCACTACGCTTATGCTTACAGGGGGGGGCAACATAGCTACATGTCCATGCTCTACCCCACTGCCTGTGGTAATATAGTTGCATCCACTGTCCACAACACTACAAACACCAGCAGTATATATCCACATGGACATGTCTGTGCTCTGCATACTCAAGACTGTCCAGCACATCACCGCCATACTTGGCATTGTGTACATTCTTATTTATGGGTCACTTGCCTCCTTGACACATTTTTGGTTCCCACCTCTCCCCACATTCTGCAATTCTGTGGCAGAGGGGCTATGCCTTTGTGGATGGTTTGTCTACATGTCTGGCCCCTGTTACCACAGTTAAATGTGTTGTTGTGTCTGGCAGGTGGGCATATTGGTTGGTATGTTGTATGTGATGTTGTTACCTGTGCATTCCCACAGTTGTGAGTTGTATGATTGTGGAGTTGAGGTGTGTGGTGTGTTCCGTTTGTACTTACCAATGAGCAGTGCATTTCCAGAGGTGCCATCCTGAAAGCGCTGGTTGATGGTGGACTGCCGGAAGATGTAGGAATCATGCACAGTGCCTGGGAAGTTGGCGACGACATTGGTGAACAGTCCCCGGTGGTCCACTATTGCCTGCACATTGATGGAATGCGTGTGCTTTCTGTTGCAGTATTTGTGTGCAGTGTCGGCAGGGGGCACAAGTAGGACATGTGTGCAGTCAATTGCCCCCAACACATGCGGGAAGCCAGCTATGGCGTAGAAGCATTGCTTGGTCTCCAGCTGTTCCTGCGCAGTGTGGGGGAATTGATGGTGCTGGGGTATCAAGCTGATGGTGGCATCCAAGAGAGGTGTGAGGAACTTTGATAGGGCTGGCTGTGAGACTCCTCCGACTCTGGCAGTTGTTGGTTGGAAGGTACCAGAGGCCAACAAGTGCAGCACAGCCAGCAGCTTTGTCTGCAGAGCGATGTTGGTTGTCCGCTGTGCTGGTACCGTCAGCCTGTGGGCAATGTGGGTCAGGATGTCCTTTTGAGCCTGTAGTGGGCAATGACATCATCTGCCGTTAAGTCTCTGAGGCTGGTGCGTTTTTGGAACTTCAGATGTCTTGTTCTGCCCTGCCTCGGTGGACGCCAGGGGGGTCCTGGGGGTGGGGGTGGTCCTGGGGGTGGTGGAGGTGGGTGTTGTGGCCCTCTTGGGTCTCCAAGCTGCATGATTAGTAGTTCCATGGCATCTGTTGGTCTTCAGATGTGGCTCTGGGCTGGGCTCCCTTTATACTGCAGGTTTTCGTCCTACTAAGTCCCTGCTGCTAGCGTGCCTTATCGCCTGTTTTTGGCCCGCATCGCCAATCTGACTGGTCGTTTAGAATATCGCGAAGTGTTGTTATCATGATTTTTGCACGGGAACGCCTACTCTACATATGATTAGCGTTAGTTGTCTCTGTCAGCCATGGCGATGTTTTTAGCGGTAGCTATCGCAGGTAAACTACCGATGTTGGCTGGTAGCTTGTGAATAGGGCGATAAATCTGTTGCCATTTTTGTGGCGGAAAAGTGCAGCTAAATCGGTGATGAGTCCTTGAGAATATGCCCCAAGATGTGTTGCTAAACAAGTGGAATTCTCGCTCAGAGTAAGGATACCTTTGTGGAAGGTTGTTCAAAATTATTAATGTTTTTATTATTTTCTTGGACTTATGTTTTTTTTGAAAAAAATTCTTGACAAAGAATGATGTGCAATATCTGCCTTTTACATGACGCTCCCATGTATGATGTGGTTATGTGTTGAATATTTACTGTATTTCTCCTTGCCCAATTCCTTTCCTTTCCTCCCATTTCCTCTTCCCTTTCTTTTTCCTTCCCCCACCTTAATGTTACAGCCTCGAAATGTTAACAAGGCAAGATTCTATTATTGACCTTTAACGGTTTTGTGATGCCACTCTTCCTGAGAGAAATAAACATTTCACTTCTCTAATTTCTGAGTGGATTTAGCTGCATTACTACAGTTTTCCTTCCTGCATAAGCTGTGTCTTGTGTTTTAAAAAATACATATTTTTTATTAATTAAAACAGGTTTACGGAATTTAAAGGCTACACAGACCAGGACTCAATATTTTGTTTTCTGTCGGGAGTATAGTATCCCAGCAGTTTAGATAAGGGTATATCTTACAATAGGCGGCCTCATAGCACATTGCCCATAGTCCTGTGTACTGCTTTGTGCGGAAAAAAGCAAGGACTATTTAATTATCTTATTTAATACTTCTGCAACTGCACTATCGCCATCTGGGGTAACTTTCTTACCTCTAAAAGTGATGATTGATTGACAGAGATGCCCTTCTTAAATCCATTATCAGTCTTTGACATAATGGACGTAACATCACCCACACTTGTATCCTGTCTACTAAATACCGAAGTGCATAAAACATGATGTAGAGCATGGCTGCCAAGAGCATTGTTTCAGTGTTCTCTCGCACATATACGTATATTCCCTGTCTCCAGGCAGGGATCCACAGGAATGCCGTGGCTTGCCATTCCTTTGCAAAATCTAATATTCACAACTACTGCAGACCAATCTCAAACTATTTCTAGCAAAACTAATCAAAAGCGAACCTTTCGGTCAAATTTCAAACTTCCTAGTAGGGAAAACTCCCTACCAATGGGGCCACAAACACGAGAAATGCTGATTTCAATCTTGGGTGATCTAGAACAACAGTGTCTAGACTTATCTGCAGCCTTTGACACTGTACACCATGAGAAATTACTACATAGGTTAAAAATGGCATTGAACAGTTCTTTTCAGAGAGAACAAGCATCATATTTGTAGTCCCATTCATCTTGCAATTCATTGTTAATGCTGAGGTTCTTTAAGGGTCAGTCATCATGCCACTCCTCCTCTATATATACATCAAGTCACTTCCAGAACCCATCAGATCCTTTCATCTCACATAATATGACTGAGATCATGATATCTGGATAATCCTTAAATTGGAAAAAGCTAATTGTAATTGTATTTACTACCCCTGATGAGGCTTCAAAACACTTTTTGGCGAGTAGCACGCTACTCCTGAACACAAAAGGATTAGTGGTGGATTAGTATAGTGGAATTTGAGTTAATTTGAGCGGTGGGCTTGGATTGAAAAGGATAATGGGGGGATAGAAGACGGAAGAGTCTAGAAAACATTTATTGGGACATCATAGCAGTAAAATGAGGTTTGGGATGAGTATAAAGAGAGATTGAGGGGGGAAGAACCTCTGGAAATGGATTAGGGAGATGATAGTAGTAAAATTATTTTTGGGTGAGTCAGAGGAGGAATAGACGAGGGAAGAATTTAGAAGGGTTGTTTGGGAGATCATAGTATTACAATGAGGTGTGGGGTGATCCAAGGAGGGATAGGGGAATGAAGTGTCTAGAAAGGGTATGTTTTTGGATCATAGTAGTAGAATGAGGTTGGGGATGAATCAGAGAGTGGAGGTAGAGGATATATTGAGAGAGGTATAGGGGGAGATATAGGGTAGTGCATTGGAGAGAGTCAAAGTTTTTTTACAGCAGGAGTAAAGTAATACATATATAGATATATAAGTACATATTATTGTACACATTTATATCAAGAAATACACATATCTAGATACATACATATAATCAATTTAAATGTTTTTCATACACAGAGTTATGCTGTACATTTGTGTTTCAGGATGATGGTTATGTAGGAAAGAGCCAATTCTTGAGTAGTCTGCTTAAGATAACATAGTTATCTGTGGATCTTATGTTTGGGGATAATGAATTCCGTAGTTTGGCTGCTTGAACAGAAAAAGATGTGCCACCTATAGTTTTTTTCTTGTATGGTGTGGCCTTCAGAATTCTAAACTAAGTGATTGCTTTTGTGTTTTTGACCTGTACATGTTAAAGAATCACTTCAAACTCAACGCTTAAAAGCCAAGATGCTGCACATCATTACAACCTCAAACTGCAATATCCATACGGGAAGCAGCATTTCACTCCGTCTGAACTCACCCACTCTGGTTTTATTTTATGGCACGACACAGAGGCCATATTATGCAAATCTCCTTTATTGCCACAGCTCAGCAGCAACAATTGAAGAACACAGAACTTCAATGAACATTCCAATGTGTTATGAAGTCCCCCCATGACCAACCATCTTCCTTCGTTGTTGCAGCTGCTCACAAAGATAAGTACTCGTCTTATAAGCTTAGTACTTTTAACTCTTTTGATTACCTAGTATACTGTTTGACTAATATAATTGAATACTTGCTATTTGTTAACTGTATTTGTTAACTCTGTATGCATTTCCTGATGTTTTTAAAAGCCTCTAGCCTTTTGAACTGTTTCTGTTTCTTTTTACGAGATTGATCGTATAGCTTTCACCACTATTCAAAACTCCGGGTTAATGGGTTAATATCCCTCTCCCTACTCCCTCTTCCCCTTTTCCTCCAGTTTTATTTTGAACCAGATTAGGTTATCTGCACTCCTATTTATTTTCAAAAGCCCCTTCCGGCCTTAGCATGCGTGTGCGACCAGGCGGGTCTTCTTGACCTTCCTGTGACCTCCTCCAGCGCGGTCTGTCCCCGATCCTCCTTATTTCGGCGATCCCTGCTCCTCTCACATGGAAATGACACGCGAAGCCAAAACTCCTCGACTCGCCCCCTTCCGCGCGATTGTGCGCGCTGAGGAGGGCCGACTGCATCTTAAAGGAAAATACCTTAGCAGGCAGCCACGCATGTTTACTACATGCGTGGCGGCCATTTTAGTAGTGTTGGCTCATCTCAATACCCAGAATTAATGTGGCCATTTTCCCAAGTTGGGACAAGATCAGTTGTTTTCAACGACACATTACCAACAGTTGTAATAACTATCTTTGTTTACCGATCAGCTGCTCACTCATCACGCTCCTTTTCACGTTAGGTAGGATTTACTACCATGCACCTTTTTAAACCCTGTTTTTTCCACACAAAAAAAGGTGGGGAAGCAAAGAATAATCCGATATCTCTTTATAAGGGATTTATATAAGAGAACAAAGAAGAACCTACACAGTTCTCCTTTTTAACAAACTACTTCTTAACGTCCTAAAGTTTTATAAAATCCCATTAAAAATGTCCATACACTCACCTCAACTAAATATTGAGGAAAAATTGGAGGAACTCGCCGGGTTGCGACTACTTCTTCAGGCTCAACAGGCCTATGCATCTGTCCTGCTCGATGAGGCTAAGCAGGCGTGGCTGGCCACGCGCAGTAGAATATACCAATGGGGGGACAAGTCATGTACGAGGCTTCATAGACTCTGCCAACGCCACCTCCAGCCGCTTGCGCTGCCAGGACTCACGTCCACCGACGGTGAGGTCCTTACTGATCCAGTCGAACTAGCAGCGAGTTTTGCCGCATACTTTGCTACCCAATACGCCCCATGCGACCGCCTGTCAGCTGACGAAGTGACTACATTTATCGAGGACCTGCCCCCCAAGGTAGTGTCTGAGGAAACTAGGAAGGCCCTAGATGCGCCCCTTACGGCTGAGGAACTGGGCGATGCCCTGGGACAGCTTAATACCGGGAAAGCCCCTGGCCCGAGTGGCTACCCGAGTGAGTTCTTTAAAAAGTTTCATGTACAGCTGGGGCCCCATTATCACCGCGCGCTTGAGACTGCGCGTGAACAGGGCACACTGCCCCGAGACTGGAGACATGCCGAAATCGTGGTCTTTCAGAAACCAGGTAGACCCCCGGAGAGGCACGACTCATATCGCCCCATCTCATTACTTAATATTGAGGCTAAAGTTCTGGCTAAAGCTCTAGCGAATCGTTTGTCCCCGCATATAGCAGACCTAGTGCATCCGGATCAGGCCGGGTTCATGCCTCATAGAGCGACGCGACACAACATCAGACGCGCACAGGTGGCGATTGACGTCATGGGAGCCACAGGGGAGCGGGCGGCTTTGTTGCTAGCAGACATTAATAAAGCCTTTGACTCTGTTAGCTGGCAATACCTATTTGCACTATTGCCCCGTCTAAATCTAGGCCCGGTTTTCCTGTCCTATATCAGGCTACTATACACGGACAATACGGCCTCGGTGCGGGTTGCAGGGGCGGTATCGGAGACGTTTCAAATTGGTCGAGGGACTCGACAGGGATGCCCGCTCTCCCCCTATCTATTTGCTCTACTTATGGAGCCGTTGGCTGCCTGGGTACGTATAGATGCGCAAATGCGGGGGTTTGTATGGAACGACAGCTTAACGGATAGAATTGCGCTTTACGCGGACGATGTCCTTTTCTTTCTTACCGATCTGCAGCGCTCGGGACCGCGCGTACTGGAAATTATGCGAGTCTTTGGGGAAGTCTCAGGTCTCTATTTGAATCTGCGTAAATCTACCCTCTGGGTGCTCGATGGAGACGACGTGACGGATCCCTGGACGCTGGGGCTGCAGGTGGCTACGCACGGCCTGAAATATTTGGGGGTGTTCCTGTCGAGATCGGCGGACGTTGCTTGGGAGCGCAATGTAGTGCCAGTTTGGGATCGAGTACAGTCAGATGTCAAGACTTGGTCTCGAATGCCCCTCTCTATATTTGGCAGGTCCGCAATTTTTAAGATGGTGGCACTCCCACGTCTCCTCTACCAATTGCAGAATCATCCCTATCCGATTGCACCCCAGTGGTTCCGGCAGGTCAATTCGATCTTGGGCCGCTTTCTATGGGCTGGGGGGACGGCAAGAGTGGCACTGCGTACGTGCTTCTTGTCCACTTATTGCGGAGGCCTGGCCACCTCGGACCTGTTATCCTATTACCATGCCGCTCATCTGCTTATCCTGAACGATTGGTGGTATAGTGACAGAGGGGACCCGGCCTATGCCCTGGAACGCTCGTTGATGGGCGACAACACGCTCCACACGGTCCTTTACTCGGCCCGCTTGCGGCGGGGTCTGCCGAGGGTCACGTGCCTCGTTTTTGCCATATGGAGACAGGCCTTGCGCCGAATGGGCTGGTGGAGCCGCCTGACCGCTGAGACGCCGCTATGGCACAATGGTCTGTTACCCGAGTTGTCGGCCTTATCAGGATTTGACGGCTGGGATGCGATTGGGATTTCGCAACTGGGAAATGTGATGTCCGGAACGACGCTCAAGTCCTTTCAGGCACTTAGCGTTGAGTTCAATATGCCCCAGTCCCAATTTTTTTTTCGGTATTTACAACTTCGACACGCACTAATGCCCAGTATTGCCAACTTGGATTCACTTCCCGATTTTAGTCCCATTGAGGCAAAAGTCTTTATGGGCGATCTGGGAGATAAGAAAGTCTCCCGCATCTATCAGACTTTGGTCACTCATTGCTCCTCCACCCTTCTTCCGTTAAAGGCGACTTGGGAAGCTGATGTTGGCCCACTTGACGAAGATGACTGGAGGGAGGCTCTGGAGTCCCCTAAGGGAGCAGCCATTGCTATACGGCTTAGGCTAATCCAATTCAAAATTCTCCATAGGGCCTACTTCACCCGTGAACGACTGTGGAAGGCTGGCTTGATTGGGTCCCCGGAATGCTTGCGCTGCGGGAATGCTGTGGGCGGTTTGCTCCATACGTTATGGTCGTGCCCGAGGCTGGTTGGTTTCTGGAGGGGTGTGTGGGGCTGCCTGTCGGAAGTACTGAGTTGGACTCTTCCTCGCACCCATCGTCTAGGTCTACTCCACATCTTAGAGGGGGTTGGTGGAAACATATATAAACGACACTTGCTGCTCCTGGGACTGGTGATGGCCAAAAGAGACCTGGCCCGGGCTTGGAAGGATGTCAGGGCCCCCCCCCCTGTGTGGACTTTTGCATGGGCCTGGAACGACCGATTTTTGAAGCACGAGGTTGCCCTCGCAAACATTTCAAGATATGGAAGAGGTGGGCTGAGTATAGGGGGCTGACACTTGACCCTCCAGCCGAACTGGAGGAAGATCTCTAGAAGTATGTTATTGGCAAGTTCTTGCATTATGCTACGAATCTTATATCATGATGAGACACAACGGCGATTTATACACGCGTACAAGGGAGTAGGGTGGGACACAGGGGTAGAGTTGGGAGGAGTGGGTAGTTGGGGTTTATAAGGGTGGGAGAAGGCATAGTGATGTTCCTTTATATTTGTCTTTTCTTGACTGCTTGATTGGACGCTTGGTCCTGTGCTGCGATTGTAACATGATGCTTGGTGGTGTTCTCCTGAATGTGGGGAGCCACGCGTATTTCTTGCCTGATCCTACCAATAAAATTTATTGTGAAAAAAGAAATTGGAGGAACTAGTTAATAAGGCTCTAGAGAACGTTTTGTGCTCAATTGATGAAACCATAAAAAAAATGAGATTCCATCTCCCACGTATCCCCTCGCCCTTCTGCAAGTTAACAAGCTGGAGCAGCTAAGGCTCCCAAGAAGAGGAGAGGGCTTCTAGAGGAAATGAACGAAAGGGCGCAAAGAAAGCTAAAACCTCCATCCCCTCATCACGCTCTCAAGGTGGTGACAAGACTGGTGCCTCGGGCACCCTAGATGGGCTAGATAAAGGCCCTGAGCACCCTATCCACATTGATAGAGATGATAGCTACGAACCAGAGATCAAGCTCTCTTGCTCCTCTGAGTTCAAACAGATGTAGAATAAGTGGAACTAAGGGGAACAGGAAACACAGAGGAGTTATCCAAGGCCTCAGGATCCAACTTGGGAATCGTGGATCCATTTGGTGAGTATATGTTAGATCCTCTATTAATTAAACACCCCTTATCACCGGAATGGACCCCATCCAAACACATGGTGGATTACCTCTTCTTTTGGTTGAGGAAAGAGATCCCCAAAGAAGTTAGATCCATACTACGGTCTGAATGTCCGTGCCCTTCCTTACCCAATAAAGTGGGTATGACTCCGGAACTCGACCCTAAGGTGGGAGTCTTCATAGCAAAGAACGTTAAGGACCCTAGGAAAGGCATGGAGAAAGGGTTAAAATCCTGCCAAGACCACCTTCTCAATACTATAGGCCCACTTATCAAACATTTCAAGATGTCAGAGTCAGCCTACCTCGGGGCTACCCCAGTTGACCCTAAAGAGTGTAGGGAATAGGTTCAGAGGGCAATATGCCTTATAGGCAATGCCAATACTGCCATCTTCACAGAGAGAAGGCAAGGGGTGCTACTGAAAATCAACCCTGAGCTAATTGAATTTGCAAAAAAAGATGGAGGTCCTAGCTCCCAAGGTCTTCTCTTTGGGGAAGATTTCATTAAGGACATAGCAAAATATGTGGTGCCTTTAGCTCTATCCAAAAGTCGCAAAAAGAAATTAAAAAAGTTTTCCAGGATAGAGTTTTTACCAGGGCGGAGAGAATGCAGGGTCATTTACCCGGCCAAGGAATACCTCCCTCTTGACCCTTCCTAGGCCTTGGCGGCAGATTCAACAACTCCTACGGCATCCAACAATTCTACCCACAAAGGGAGAGGAACCGTGGACGACCTTTCAGAGGCGAGCGGAGACAACGTTCCTTTTCATCAGGTAGGAACCTTGAAAGAGCTTTCAGATACCCCTCCAAGGGTTGGAGGGAGATTACACAAATTCGCTGGCAATCGGAACTTAGTAATTCAAGACCCTTGGGTCTTGAGTACAGTCAAAGGTTAGAAGATAGACTTTTCCTATACCCCTTTCCAAACAAGATAACCCCAAGAGATTTCCTTTTCAGCCAAGACAAAAAACTGGTCTTGCAGGAGGTAAAAGACATATTCAAAAAGGGGCAATTATGGAGGGCACACAATTAGGCTTCCTCAGCAATATCTTTCTGGTAGAGAAGAAAAACAAAGAACAGAGACCAGTCATAAATCTAAAGGACTTAAATCACTGGGTAGTCTACCATCACTTCAAGATGGAGGGAATACACCTTTTAAGAGACATCTTGAGGAAAGGGGACTGGTTGACGAGACTAGCGCTGAAAGACGCCTATTTGACAATTCCGATTTGGGAACCTCATCAGAAATTCCTCCAATTCACTTGGGAGGGAATACTATACCAATTTTGCAGTCTCCCTTCCGGACTATCGTCCGCTCCTTGGTGCTTCACCAAGGTACTGCGCCCCGTGACTACTTGGCTCAGGGAAAGGGGAGTGAGACTAAATATATACCTCAATGATATTCTAATAATGGCCCAGTGAAACCAGACTGTTTCCCTCCACACTGACCTCACAATACGACTACTAGAACACCTAGGATTTTTCATAAACTCGAAAATATCCTGTACAGTACCAAGCCAACAAACACTGTTTTTGGGATTCATGGTAGACACGGTAAAAGCAGAACTGAAACTACCAGGGGAAAAAGTAAGAAAAGAACTAAGGAAAACACTCACCAAAAACACATTCCCCCTAAGAATCCTAGAAAGGATCTTGGGTCTTCTATTCTCCACAATCCAAGCTATTTTTCCAGGACCCCTACACTATCGAGCACTACAGAGACTAAAAGCAGGGGCTCTAAGATCAGCTCAAGCGTACTCCCAAATGATCTCTTTAGACCAGGAATCAAGGAGCGTACTCCTTTGGTGGTTGAAGAATGCTGAGGCATGGAATGGCAGAGACATTTTTGGGGAGGAACCAGACCTTTTAACAGATTTGGATGCAAGTTTGAAAGGATGGGGAGCGAGATGTGGGAACTTCTCAGCATTGGGACGGTGGACAACTCAAGAGAAGACATTGCATATCAACTGCTTAGAATTACTTGCAGGTTCATTTGCAGTTTGCTGCTTCACCCCAAAGTCAGTGAAATGCTGCGTAATGTTAAGCATGGACAATGTCTCAGCAGTCCGGGATGTCAACAAACTGGGTGGACCCCACTCCAAAGGCCTAACGGACCTAGCGAAAGGTTTTTGGGAATACTGTTTGAGCAAAGGAATATCAGTTATAGTGGAACACATTCCTGGGTTGGGCAATGGT
The DNA here is from genome assembly GCF_964261635.1 of Lissotriton helveticus. Taxonomy (NCBI): domain Eukaryota; kingdom Metazoa; phylum Chordata; class Amphibia; order Caudata; family Salamandridae; genus Lissotriton; species Lissotriton helveticus. The sequence continues at coordinate 1,491,915,508 of NC_136068.1, read as the reverse complement.
GTAGCAGACTGGTTCTCCAGGAATTTCAAGGACTCCAGCAACTGGAGACTAGACAGACAAATATTCTTGAGTATCCAAACCAGATGGGGTCCCTTCAAGACAGACTTGTTTGCAGACCGGTTGAACACTCAACTGAAAGAAGTCTTCAGTTGGAGACCAGATCCTCAAGCTCAGAAGGTAGAAGCCTTCCTCCAAGACTGGAAGGGTTTAGCTCCCTATGTTTTCCCGCCATTTATAATGCTACCTCGTCTTCTCCTTCACGCGCGACGTTGCAGAGAGAGCATAGTAGTGATAACTCCCCTTTGGAGATATCAAGCTTGGTTTCCAATCACCCTGGAAATGAGCATAGCCTTCCCAATCGAATCACAGGGTTTTCATCAGATGCTTTCAGGCTCATTTCTGAGTCTTGGGTATGTGGAACAAGGAAAGCATATCGACTGGCATGGAACAAATTGGTTCGCTGGTGTTTTCAACGAGTTTATGATCCTGTTTCAACTGATCTAGTGCATGTCATTAACTATCTGTCAGAACTCTTTACTCAGGCCTGCCTTACAGAACTGTGAATGTTTATAGCTCTGCTATTTCTGCAGGTCACTCCTTAGTTAACGGTGTCTCTGTCGGCCAGAATTTATGAACTAAAAAGATAATGAGAAGTATGAGAGTACTAAACCCTCCAACCGCTAAATATACCGCCCTGTGGGACGTTACACTCGTACTACGTACCCTGTCCTCATGGGGAGACAACTCCACTCTCTCTTTAGAGCGCATCTCATATAAACTTACCGTTTTGCTATGCCTAGTATCTTTCAGAAGAACTCCAGATGTTAAAACATTAGGTATTTCCAGCTGGGCCTTCCAACCAGAGGGTGTTTGCTTTTACCTCAAAAAGAGAACCAAAACCTTGTCCTCTTCTAACTTTGACCCCTTCTTTCCTCCGAATGAAAGACTCTGTGTGGTCAGTTGCTTGAAAGAGTACGAGAAAAAGAACTGTAGGTCTGAGAGTGAATGAGAGTCAATTACTAATTTCCCACAGATCCCCACATAAGGGAGTCTCTTCACCAACCTTGGCAAGATGGGTGAGAGATGTCATGTACGAAAGTGGTGTAGACATCTCTATCTTTGGAGCTCACTCCCTCAGAGGTGCTTCGGGTTCCAAAGCCTACTTTCTCGGAGGGGGCTGCAAGAAATCCTTAGGGCAGCAGACTGGTCAAATAATGCTATGTTTAAGAATTGTTATTTCAGACCAATCCCTAATCTGAATGATAACGTTCTCAATGCACTTTAAACTTGCATAATATGCCCTCCATGTCATGTATAAAATAAAGATTTTTCACAGCCTGCTGGGCAGAAAATCAGGATTTTATTAAGGACAAGGAGGCTAATATTATCCCTCCACTTTTGAAATGAAACCCACCCTGTTGTTTTTTCTGATGTTTTGGGAGATATTACGGAAATCTATTCTTTTCTTTCAGAATAAGAATCTCTTTCCCTCCGGACCGCGAGTCGGATGGCTGTCTTCGATTGGACTCTTGATTTCTACACGTTGAATTATTTTATTCGCAGTCTAAAAAACAAGTAGGATGGCTGGTCATGGGGGGACTTTATAGCACATTGGAATGTTAATTGAAGTTGTGTGTTCTTCAATTGTTGCTGCTGAGCTGTGGCAATAAAGGAGATACATAATATTAGCCTCTGTGTCCCTAATAAATCCAGATTTTCTGCCCAGCAGGCTGTGAAAAATCTAAATTTTCTTGTATGTAAGAGGCGCCTCGCTCCCGCCGATTCCTGGAATCATTTTAGTCTTTCTTTTCTTCTTATAGTTTAACTTTTTTTATTTTAAATATACCTTATTATAGTGTCTGGAGGCCTTGAAGCTTGACCTCTCACAAAGGATCTTCTGGGTTCCAGTTCTGTTTTTAGTTTTCCCCCATCTCCATATCACAAGTGGGTTGGCACTGTACTTCTCTGGCAACACCCCCGAACTCTCCCTCTTAGCAGAACAGAGGACTTCAAAAAGGATGCTGCTGTTCATCATTAAGCCTCAATCTTCAACACTCATCCAGGATGCGCCATTCTCCAGTATTAGGGGTGTCTTTCATAGATTCACATGCTTGAATATTCCCCGTTGTCGAAGTGGGAGTCCCACGGTATATAAAATAGTAGTAATATATATATCTATACATATAGAAAATTATATAATTATACATATACATAAAATGTAATACATATAAAATATATAACATAAAGTTAAAAGTACCATAGAACTGAAAAAAGGCCCATAGAAGCCTTAAAGGGAGAATTCACTTTAGTAACATATCATAGTCAGTATAATAGTCCACATTCCAGCCAATCAGGCCACAGCACCCTCTAGAACCTTCTCCTCAGAAGCTCTAGCCCTCAGATTTTCTACCGCAGGTCGTGTGAAGGGAGTCTCCCTGAGCTCTGCTTAGTTTCTTCAACTCTTTTGCTTACTTTAACTCTAAAGATGTCTACAACAAAAAAATCTTTATTTAGACCTTGTTCATCCTGTGGAAAGCTTCGCCTTTTTCATGAAGATCCTCACACGAAGTGTATTTACTGTCTTTATCCGGACCATGAAGTTAAGAACTGCAAGTTTTGTAGGACCTTCTCCTCAAAGACACTAAAGGATAGAGAGGCCCGTCTCCTTCTGTGGCTACAGAAGTTGAAGACTTCCGAAGATCCAGTTTCTGACATGGAAAGCGCGTCTTCTTTCCATTCCAAAGCCTCTCTCAAGCGTGGGTCAGAGACTGAGATGCCATCTCCTTTTCTGAAGAGAAAGAAGCTCGTCGACGCTTCTAGATCTGTCTCCCCACGGGATTTGCAAGCTTCCACGCCTACGGGACGGTGATGGTGAGCTCCAAAGATAGATGGTTCTCTGGCGTCGCAATCCCAAGCTGTGCCCTCGTCATCTAAAACGGGCGCCAGCCCATCGACGGGACCGTCGACGCGTCCGTCGACGACTACGAGATCCGTCGACGCTGTGCCAACATTGACGACGACATGTTCGATGTCTACGAAGACTACGACGACGACGTCTACCTCGTCCTCGACGCTCCCAGAGGTGAGGCCTATTTAATCTATTATTAGGATATCATCGACGGCCATTAAACCTGCCTCGTCAACGCCTGTGGCGACGAAGCACTCATCGCCGAAGACCCCGTCGCCGCGTTCTTCGTTGACGGCATCATCATCGTCGACGACCACATCCTCGTCGACGGCCAAGACCACGTCGACGGCCAGGACCTCGTCGACGGCCAGGACCTCGTCGACGGCCAAGACATCGTCGATGGCCAAGACCTCGTCGACGGCCAAGACATCGTTGACGGCTGCACCCTCGTCGATGGTTACATTGACGGCAGAATCCTCGTTGACGGTGCCGTCTACGCCGACAATTCATCCTGTGTCGATGACTTCATCTTCGTTGATGACTCCGTCGACGGCACGCAAATCTACGTCAATGACGACTAAGGAGAAGATAGTATCTCCGTCGAGGGCTCCACTGCCATCTACATTGGTTTCCACTGCCACCTCGTCGACGGTCAAGACGAAACAACATTCACTCGCTACAGCAACTACTTTCACGGTGGTTACAGCTTCAGTGGTTAAACGGCCAGTTCCTTTGAGTCCTATGACTGAAACTCTGCCAATGAAATTATTTGAGTCTGCAGAAGACGATTCTGATGACGGTTCCTATGTGAATGACGTTTTTCGTCCTGCAAACAGTCCATCTGAACTCAATATAAAGTGCCAAGAAGATGATGAGGCGTATGAAGAGGAAGGATGTACTCTCTTTCCTGTCCAGGATGCTCGTTTTGAGGCACCACATGAAGAACGAATGACTCAAATACCATCTTCTTTGGTGACCAACCTGCAGAATATGTTAGATGATTATAATCGCAGGTTCCCTCCATCTGCGCCTACTTCACCAACTCCTCAACCTGCGGTGCCAACACCCATACTTGCGGAGACGCCGCAGTCGCCGGTCCATCCGCAGCCAGATACTGATGATGACGCGGATGTCTATTAGGACACTGATCAGGATGTAGATGACGTCCTCGCGGATTGGGATGATTATGGAGCCCAAACGCCATTTACGCCACCGGCTTCGCCACTGCCTTCCCCGCCGGTGGACATTGGGAGCTTTCATAACTTAATGGTGCGTGCTGCCAAACGCTTCGATTTAACCTTAGAGATGCAGCAGACGGATTGCTTCCTCTATGACTTCAAAGATCAGCCTCTTAAACAAACTCATACCTTCCCAATTATTGATTTTATTTGGCAAGAAGGCCTTAAACTTATGGCACGACCAAACTCCATCCCAGCTGTGTCACCACATCTGGACAAGAAGTACAAGGCTCCTGCAGACTCTCCAGTATGCCTTGTTTCACACCTCAAGGCGGACTCCGTTGTAACGCAGGCTGCCCAGAAACGTTCAAGGAATCCGGCAACTCCTCTAACCTCCCCTCCAGACCAAGAGGGACGCCGGTTGGACTCTATCGGTAAGAAGTTTACCACCATGGCTGCCACAACGGTCAGAGCGGTGAACTCCCTGGCCATCCTTGGGAGATGTGAGCGCCAAATGTGGTCAGAGATCGCAGCCTTGATTAACCAGCTCCCAGATTCCGTCCGAGCCGAGGCCCAGGCGATAGTCCAGGAAGGAGATTATAGATTGCGCTGTTGGCATCTCTTCAGCAGGATTCAGACAACTTGCTGGAGCCACTGTTTTACAACACCAGGGCTGGCTCAAATCTACAGCTTTTCGGCCTGAGGTGCAAGCGAGAATTCTTGACTTGCCATATGATGGTGATTCACTTTTTGGCAAGCATGTTGACGACGCTCTTGAATCCATTAAAAAGGACACAGATACTGCTCGCTCCTTAGGAAGCCTCCAGTACAGGAAACGGCCTTTTCGAGGAGCACGTGGCAGAGGCGGCTCTTCAAATTTTCGTGGCTCCTCCCAGTATCACTCCTATGGGGACAATAAGCAAAGATACAGCTACCAGTCTCAAAATCGCCAGACCAATTCAAGACCTTATCGGAGGAAAAATAATTACAGAGGGGGAAACACCTCCAAAAAGCAGTGACTTCCCCAACAAGTGTTCTCCGGCTCTGAAAATTGGAGGTCGAATCTCCCCAAACGTCTCCAACTGGTCTCATATCACCTCGGATCGTTGGGTCCTGGATGTCATCTCGAAAGGACATGTTCTCGAGTTTACAAAATTTCCACCCACCCGTCGACCTTCTGGTCCCACCCACCTCATTTAAAAGATCTGTTGGCTCAAGTCAAGATCATGATACAAAAAGGGGCTGTCGAAGTGGTCCCTTGAGCACAACAGGGCAGGGGCTTTTATTCCTGCTTTTTTTTAATCAAGAAAAAATCTGGAGAATGGCGCCCCATTCTGGACTTACGAGCCCGCAACAAATTCATCAAATCACAAACTTTCCGAATGTTGACCCTACTAGAAATTTTGCAATACCTCAATCCCGGAGAGTTCCTCTCCACTATCGACCTCCAAGATGCATATTTTCATGTGCCAATACATCACAAACACAGGAAATATCTTTGCTTCACTGTCGGATCGAAGCACTTCCTGTTCAAGGTGTTGCCTTTCGGCCTTCGATCAGCGCCGAGAGTCTTCACGAAGATCATGGCTCCGGTCGCAGCTTTCCTTCGCCTGCAAGGCATTCAATTTTATCCTTATCTAGACGATTGTCTAATAAAAGCTCAGACACGTAAGAAAGCAAGACAGCATACTCAGACCTGTCTGTCACTTTTTCACACCTTAGGCCTTTCTGTGAATCAGGAAAAGCCCATCACAGAGAATCTTTCTAGGAGCCTTAATCGATTCTCGTCTGGCACAGGTGTTTGTGTCCCAAGAGCGCCAACTTCCCATACTCAAGATGGTCGCTTTTCTCAAATCAAAAAAGTAAATTTCTGTCCGGATCTTAAAATCTTTTCTGGGCATGGCCTCCTCTTGCATACATCTGATCCCACACTGCAGACTTCACATGAGAGTCATACAGGAGGAGGTGGACAAACAATGGAAACAAATTTCGGGGTCGTTCAACGACAAACTCTACCTGACCCCCCGCATTCAAACAGCTTTGGCATGATGGTCTCACCTTCCGAATATGGCCGCCGGGCGGCCCTTCCAGGAAACAGCTCCTACACTCATCCCCACAACGGATGCTTCCTTGGAGGGTTGGGGGGCACACCTCGACGGAATGTCAGTCAAGGGCAAGTGGACGGCAGCTCAACGCAGATGGCATATAAATCGTCTAGAACTCTTGGCCATCTTCCTTGCCCTAAAGTCTTTCCGGATACTGATACAAGGCCAATCACTGCTGGTGCGGACAGACAACACCACCAGCATGCACTACCTCAACAAGCAGGGAGGTACGAGATCTCTACTGCTTTCCAAACAGGTGCAAGAAATCTGGAATTGGGCAATTCAACATCAAGTTTACCTGATAGCAGTTCACGTGCCAGGCGTCTCCAACACCCTCGCCGACTGTCTCAGCAGATCTCTGGCAGACAATCACGAATGGGAACTCCACCAACCCATTCTGGAATACATCTTTCGCCAGTGGGGCCAACCACACCTGGATCTGTTTGCGACTCCAACCAACCGCAAATGCCTACGCTTTGCAAGTCGGCATCCCCACAGAGAGTCGAGCGGGAATGCGTTTTCGATCAACTGGTCGAGCGAATTCGTCTACGCTTTTACCCCGCTCCCTCTCATTCCGCGCCTGCTGCACAGGATGAAGCTTCAACCATGCCATGTCATTCTGATTGCGCCCAGGTGGCCACGTCGCCCGTGGTTCTCGGACCTCCTCCTATTATCCATGTGCGATCCAATACCTCTTCGTCCTCTGCCTCACCTGCTCACCATGAACCAAGGCCGCATTTGCCATCTTGATCCGGCATATCTCCAACTGCATGCCTGGAATTGAACACAATGAATTTGCAGGTCTGAATATTACTCCGGAGTGCAGGGATGTGCTAGCTCATGCACGCGCTCCACCATTAAAACATATCAACTGAAATGGAAGCGGTTTTGTGTCTGGTGTCACAAAGAAGCTCTTGATCCAATGCACGCTAAGCCGGAGCAAATCCTGCCTTTTTTCTTATCTCTAGCGAAATCAGGACTTTCTCATTCCACTCTTAAAGTCTTTCTGGCAGCGATTTCCCGCTTTCGTCATGATGGCACCACATCTTTGTATTCCTCTCGGATCATTCGACAGTTCTTCAAAGGCCTCTTTCGAATGTATCCGCCTATACGTCGTCCTCCGCCTTCGTGGCGCTTGAATCTGGTTTTATCTCAGCTCCTATTACCTCCTTTTGAGCCAATCCATTGAGCAGATTTGAAATTCCTCACGTGGAAGGTTGCACTTCTGCTCACGCTGACATCATCAAGGCGAGTAAGTGATATCTAAGCATTCACAATCCAACCTCCATTTCTTCAATTCTCCAAGGACGCTGTTACTTTGCGTACAAATCCACAATTTATTCCCAAAGTGCCCTCGGATTTCCATCTGAATGAGCCCGTAGTTCTCAGAACTTTCTTCCCAAACCCTCAGTCTCCGGCTGAGCGTTCTTTGCATTCCTTGGACTTAAACCGTTGCCTGAAATTCTACACCCAGCGCACCGCTCCTTTTCGTAAATCAGACCGGCTCTTTGTGGCTTATGGCCGAATATGCAAAGGACAACCAGTCACCAAACAATCCATTACTAGATGGATTTCTTCTGCCATCTCTTTTTGCCATTGCCGGGCCGGAGAACCTCTCTCTACTCCGGTGCGTGCACATTCAACAAGGGCTGTGGCATCATGTACCGCCCTCTTTGCTGGAGTGTCTCTGCGCCAGATCTGCAGAGCTGCAACGTGGTCGAGCAGACACACGTTTACGAGGCACTATAGTCTGGAGTCAGCGGACGCCGCGGATGCTGCTGTGGGCCAAGCTGTGCTACGAAATCTTTTTAACTAAGGTGAGCCTCTGTTGCTTCTTTCCATTCCAAAGCCTCTCTCAAGCGTGGGTCAGAGACTGAGATGCCATCTCCTTTTCTGAAGAGAAAGAAGCTCGTCGACGCTTCTAGATCTGTCTCCCCATGGAATTTGCAAGCTTCCACGCCTACGGGACCTGGTTCTCTGGCATCGCAATCTCAAGCTGTGCCCTCGTCATCTAAAATGGGCGCCAGCCCATCGACGGGACCGTCAACGCGTCCGTCGACGACTACGAGATCCGTCGACGCTGTGCCAACGTTGATGACGACATGTTCGATGTCTACGAAGACTAAGACGACGACGTCTACCTCGTCGTCGACGCTCCCAGAGGTGAGGCCTCTTTCATCTATTCTTAAGATGATATCGTCGACGGCCATTAAACCTGCCTCGTCGACACCTGTGGCGACGAAGCACTCATCGGCGAAGACCACGTCGACGCGTCCTTCATCGACGGCATCATCATCGTCGACGACCACATCCTCGTCGACGGCCAAGACCACGTTGATGGCCACAACCTCGTCGATGGCCAGGACCTCGTCGACGGCCAAGACCTCGTCGACGGCCAAGACCTCGTCGACGGCCAAGACATCGTCGATGGCCAAGACCTCGTCGACGGCCAAGACATCGTCGACGGCTGCACCCTCGTCGATGGTTACATTGACGGCCAAATCCTCGTTGACGGTGCCGTCTAAGCCGACAATTCATCCTGTGTCGACGACTTCATCTTCGTCGACGACTCCGTCGACGGCACGCAAATCTACGTCAATGACGACTAAGGAGAAGATATTATCTCCGTCGAGGGCTCCACTGCCATCTACATTGGTTTCCACTGCCACCTCGTCAAAGCCGTCGAAGTCGTAAATCAGACCAGCTCTTTGTGGCTTATGGCCGAATATGCAAAGGACAACCAGTCACCAAACAATCCATTACTAGATTTTCCACCTATGCCACCTATTTCGACAAATGCGGAAACAGGGATGATAGGCTTTGTGACAACTAACATCCCTCGCTTTGATTCATTTACGCCTATTTCCCTGGAGGATTCTCACCAGGCCATTTTAACAATAAAATCTGGTTCTCCATTTGATCCCTGCCCGCCTATGGTCCTGCGGACCCTGGTCGAGGAGATAAATCCAACTATCAACAGTATTATCAACTCTTCACTGGCCACAGCAGTAATTCCAGGTGACTGGAAGCGTGCAGCGGTTATGCCACTTCAGAAAAAAGCCCTGCCAGACCCAACCACTCTGTCCAACCTGCGTCCCATTTCCCTACTCCCTGCGGTGTTTAAGCTGACCGAAAAATTTGTCAATCACCAACTTACGAGTTTTTGGGAGGAGAATAACATCCTGCACTCCAATCAATCAGGGTTTCGATCCAAACATTCGACTGAATCTGCTTTATTGTTTTCTGCAGAGACTTTACGAATGGCACTGGACCAAGGGAAGAATGCCGTCCTTATTTTACTCGACCTATCGGCGGCCTTCGATACGGTCTCACATTCTATCCTGATTGACCGGTTGGATAACGCAGGTATAGGAGGAGCGGTGCTGGCATGGCTTACAAACTTCCTCTCCCAGAGACGTCAGGTAATAGTACTCGGTGACTTTAAGTCTGAAGAAAAGGTCATCAGCTCAGCGGTACCACAGGGCTCTAGTTTGAGCCCTCTACTATTCAATCTTTATATGGTCCCCCTGATTGAACTGATCGCCTCCTTCCAGATTGAAGTCATATCGTACGCTGACGATACACAGCTGATCCTGGTGTTGAATAGGGAGTTGCCTGGGGCTGAGGAAAATCTGATGAACTGCCTCACGGCTACATTTGAGTGGATGAATAACAATCACCTCAAGTATAACTCAGGGAAGACAGAAATATTGCCCTTTGGATCCCATAATCTGTTCTCCCCTAAACAATGGTGGCCTGAGGGTGCAGAAGCCCCCCCTAATACCATTTCCTCTGCGCGAAATCTGGGCATCAAATTTGATGACCAACTTTCCTTCAAACAGCAAGCGGTAAGTGTGGCTAGCTCATGTTTCCAGATTATTAAATCATTGAGGAAGTTTTTCGACCTTCTCCCTTTGGCAGCCAGGAAGACAGTGGCAGTAGCACTGATAACATCTAGACTGGACTACTGCAATAGCCTTTATGTAGGTACCAACAAAGCAGTGTTCTATAGGCTGCAGATGGTCCAGCATGCTGCTGCCCGCCTGGTACTTCGCTGGCCGAGAAGGTCTTCTGCCTCTGCTGCACTCAAGATCTTACACTGGATACCCATTCATAAGCGTGTCTTATTCAAGTTCCTTGTTATTACCTTCAGGGCCTTTCAGTTACAAGGACCGAGATATCTGTCAAATGGCTTCAAACGCTACCTGCCAACACGCTGTTTGAGGTCCCTCAACCAGAATTTTTTGGTAATTCCCAGATTTAGATTGGCCACCAAAGGAGGGAAATCTCTTTTTGTACTAGGCTCAAGAGCTTGGAACAAATTGCCAGCTCAGCTTCGGCGCATAGTTAAGGAGAGTGAATTCAGGAAATCTTTGAAGACATGGATCTTCTCACTCTCCAATGCGGCCTGTAGAGCACTAGTGTAAAGCCTGTAATTCGTTGAGATTGTCTTTTGTCCACCAACCTTTTCCAGCAGGGTTGGGTGCTGAGCGCCAAGATGCTCCTTGGAGTGATAGTAGCGCTTTATAAGTGTGAGTTTACATTACATTACATTACATTACATTACATCTCTTTTTGCAATTGCCGGGCCGGAAAACCTCTCTCTACTCCGGTGCGAGCACATTCAACAAGGGCTGTGGCATCATCTACCGCCCTCTTTGCTGGAGTGCCTCTGCGCCAGATCTGCAGAGCTGCAACGTGGTCGAGCAGACACACGTTTACGAGGCACTATTGTCTGGAGTCAGCGGACGCCGCGGATGCTGCTGTGGGCCAAGCTGGGCTACGAAATCTTTTTAACTAAGGTGAGCCTCTGTTGCTTCCCGCCTCCTGTCTTAAAAGGTTTTGATTTATGTCTCAATGTATGCTATATTAATAATACTATAGTGTTACTTGTCTGGTTTTGAACTGCCTTTTATGACTCATGTATTACTTTACTGCTTTCTACTCTTATTCAAGCATGTGAATCTATGAAAGACACTCCTAATACTGGCGAAGAACATTAGTTACTTACCTGTAAACTGTGGTTCTCCAGTATTGGTGCCTTTCATAGATTCACATGCGACCCACCCTTCCTCCCCTCAGAGGCTCTCTTCTCCTCATGCACTCATGGTCACCTTGGTGCTACGAAAATCTGAGGGCTTGAGCTTCTGAGGAGAAGGTTCTAGAGGGTGCTGTGGCCTGATTGGCTGGAATGTGGACTATTATAATGACTATGATATGTTACTAAAGTGAATTCTCCCTTTAAGGCTTCTATGGGCCTTTTTTCAGTTCTATGGTACTTTTAACTTTATGTTATATATTTTATATGTATTACATTTTATGTATATGTATAATTATATAATTTTCTATATGTATAGATATATATATATTTTACTACTATTTTATGTACCGTGGGACTCCCACTTCGACGACGAGGAATATTGAAGCATGTGAATCTATGAAAGACACCAATACTGGAGAACCACAGTTTACAGGTAAGTAACTAATGTTCTTTCATTCTGCCCAAACGGAGCATTCGGTGCCCAATATTGCAGGAGCGATTCCTACTGGCTTCTCCATACTACATCTTAACCTTGAGGAGAAATGGCTGCAGCATGGCCATTGCTTTCAAATATACATATTCATAATATTCTAAATGCTGATGCTTTCATTTTTTTGCTGAAACTAACCCCTAATTGCACCTTATCGGTTGCGCTCATATACAGACCTCTGGCGTTTGCAGCTTCTTTTGTCCCAGATGTCATCAATTTCTTATCACCAGATCTTATGAGAGCCTCTAATGTCATGATTCTTGGTGATTATAATTATCACATAGATAACAAGTTACATGGTCCAGCAAATCGATTTTTGGAAGAAATATCGGTCTTAAACTTATCTTAATTAGTTTCTCATACCAAACATGTAGCGGGGCACACTCTGGACCTTATTTTTACTGATGCTTGCACTTTTAGGTGCACAACTCTGATACCTCTCACTTGGAGTGATCACATGGTAGTCCTTTTTTCATTCGGATAGGCCAAAAACAGTTTCTGCACTCTAGCCACCTTGTTGCACAGAACTTGGCACCTGATAAACGAGACTGTATTTAACACAACATTAGTCACTACTCAGCCAAAGACTGACCTGCAGTATCGAGGCAGACTCTAAATTATATCATGACTGGCTCACTACTGCCCTTAACACCATAGTTCCTCTGAAAAAGACAAAATGCAAATACAGGAACAAGTCAGCTCCCTGGTTTAACTTAAATATGTTATCTGAATCAAATAAAAAATTGCATCGCGACAACTCAAAATTACTCTACCTAGCCCTTCCCAAAATAAACAGACCAATAAATTTCAGCAATACAAAATTCGCCTGCTTCATTACTACATCTTCCCTGAGATTGTTCTATCTCATCCAAATTAAAGACCTGCCCTGGCTACCTACAGAAAAGAGGATCCAATCAAGACCTTATCTCAAACTCAGTCTTCAAAAACTGCTTACGTTTCATTCATCTACATGATCATTGCTTAAAATCCAACACCAGTCCAACAATGTGCCCCTTAAAGCAAGTAGTTGTAACGACTTGCATTGAAAAGGAACACATTGTAAAGGAACACATTGTAACATTGCAGTTGGGGTAGTGACTGCGGAGCAAAAGCAGGTTGTGGTTCTGCCTGCAGGGTAAGGGGTGTTTCCTCTACACCTCCATTACCAACCAGCAATATAGGATCAATAGAAGCCTACCTGCCATACGTATAAGCAAAAGCACCTAAACTCACAACGGAGTCTGTAAGATATACCTCCAGCATCAGACATAGATGACCGAAAATCCATATGTGCTAAGGTTAATACATGACACCATCCAAGGAAGAAACAATTAAAATAACTCCAATCCAAAAACAACAGTATCACACAGGATTAACAAAAGGCACCTTACCACAAATTAAAGTGCAATGCCTTGTTGACAACAACATTAATTTACAAGTAACAAAGAAATTGTGATATCTTTATTACATATATTTACATTCTGCAAGTATCTGTATGTCCAGAGTAACCCTCGAACATGCATGAGCCATAAAATTAATAGGTCTGTCTAGCACCCTGAACCTCGGTGTACTAAACAGTCAAAAATAATTTCTATATGGCGGCTATGAACCTCCACACTCATACTAAATTAACTCCTTTGCTGCTGTGTAACAAAGTCTTAGAACAAATATTGTCATAAAGAACTCACATGTGTAGTAAGCCACCCAGCCGCTATTGACCGCCCCAATGGCTCGAAAGTGTAACACGTCAACCGTCAAGGTCTGGCGCGGCCCGGTCTAAAGTACATACCCCTGCACTGTGTGCATGTATTTTTGATGCTCTGACTAGTGTTTGTGCTTGTATCACAAGTGCTGCACTATTTGGGTGATGAGGTTGGCCCCCTCAGCCAGCTCTACTTTGTTGCGGCAACGCCGCGGCAGCAAGATTCCAACTTTCACAACTAACACCCAGTGCTGGAACTGCGGAAGGGGTGAACACCCCCTGGAATACTGCCTAGCCGAAGTCAAGATGTGCTCTAATAGTGCCAAGCGGAACCACTTCGTAAATGTACGCAGGGAAGGTCTGAAGATCCGAGACAATAGAGGCAGATGCCAGTGAGACAAGCTGTCCAACAGCTCTCACTGACTGACCCGGGAGACCAGAGCACGACCCCACGGCACCTGTAGCTGGATAATCCCAAAATGAGTCGCCCTTGGACAGCTGCAACGTCTTCCTCATCTCCTTTTCAGAGCATCTCATGACACACTGATGGCCTCAACCCACTTGCTATGTTGATGTGCCAGGCACGACCATTAGTTCCCTCACTGACACACCGGGGGGGTTCCGTCAACGTAATGTCCTACCAACAATAAAGACGCCTCCGCCCAAGGCCAACAGTCTTGCTGTCCATGGCCAGGATCTACACCTATGGGGGACACACATCCCTACGGTTCAAAGGAACTATGACTGCACCTGCTCGGTCTAAATGCAAGAAGGTTACCGCAAATTTTCACATCATCGAAGGGGAGGCAGAGGCTCTCTTTGGATGCCACACAATGGAGGACCTTGGTCTTGTGTCCTTCACCCGGAATTTGCAAGCGTTCCAGGTAGTCTAACTCCTACACCAGTTCTCCAGTCTATTCCAGGGGTTTAGATGCCTCAGAGCGCTCCCAAGCAAGATGCACATTTACCAGACTGTCAAGCCATTGGCATTACAACACTGAAGAATACGGTACCATCTACGGCCGTCGGTTAAGCAGGAGTTGGACAAGCTCAGCGAAAAGGTGTCCCAACTTAACCCGTGGGTGTCGCCAATGGTCATTGCAGAAAACCCCAATAAACCGGGCAAGGACTGCCTGTGCATAGATCTGGGCCTCCTCAACAAAGCCATCAGATGGGAGAGGCATATCACACCCACGATGGATGGTATTATGGACGATCTCAATGGGGCCCAGTGGTTCTCAAAAGCTTGACCTTAACGTCGGATACCACCAGTTACAGATCAATGAAAGCAGCAGATATATTATGACCTTCTCCACACACCAGGGCCTGTTGTAGTAAAAGTGCCTGAACTTTGGGATCTTGTCCGAAGCTAAGATGTTCCAGAACGCAATTTGGGCATTTCTTTCAGGCCTCCGGGGAGTTTTATTCACAACCTGCTGATCATTGCAGAATCTCTCAGGGCTCTAATGAAGGCCGGCACCCGGTGGACCTGGGGCCCGCTGAGGGCGATTTATTTCAATGCATCAAGCCCACACTCCTCAGCAAGTCGACAGTGGCATACCTTGACCCCATTTCATTTATATTAAACAAGGGAACCCAAAGGCGCAATAGGCTAAGGACCTTGGGTAATTACGTTTTTGCAAAGGACAGTGGTCCCTAGACAAAGGAATTATTCACATAAATAAATATAGACTAAATAAAAACTATATTCATTGTCCAGCCGGACAGTATTTAATTTTTCATAAAAGGGATTACACAAATGGTTATGGTGTGATACAAGCAGGACACCAGCCGATGCCCGACTAACACACTCAGGGGAGGGACAAAACAAGGGAATGCAGGCAGTTGAGGGTAGTCTGTGTATCATAAATCACAATCAGACAGTACAAAGTACACACTATTGCTTGCGAACATTTACTAAATAAATATGCATATAGTGTGAATAGGTCGACGACGTTTCGAACCCTATATAAATTCAGAGTTCATCTTCCGGACAAACAATGCATGCCTTTTAAAAAAGTTTCCTAGATAACCTTTTAGTACAGCCCACACTGTGGGACTGATTTAGAGTCCAAGGCGGCAGCAATTCAATAATGGGGCGATCAACCCTGAATCGGTTGAATGCCTCGAACATCCCAGCACGAAATGGGTGCAGTCCGGTAGTAGGGGGAGCGGGTCCTCAATGGGGTCCTCGTTGTCGTGAAAGATACACACGATGACCCGCTCCCCCTACTACCGGACCGCACCTATTTCGTGCTGGGCTGTTCGAGGCATTCAACCGATTCAGGGTTCAGCGGCCCATTATTGAATTGCTGCCGCCTTGGACTCTAAATCAGTCTCACAGTGTGGGCTGTACTAAAAAGTTATCTAGGAAACTTTTTTAAAAGGCATGCATTGTTTGTCCTGAAGATGAACTCTGAATTTATATAGGGTTCGAAACGTCGTCGACCTATTCACACTATATGCATATTTATTTAGTAAATGTTCGCAAGCAATAGTGTGTACTTTGTACTGTCTGATTGTGATTTATGATACACAGACTACCCTCAACTGCCTGAATTCCCTTATTTTGTCCCTCCCCTGAGTGTGTTAGTTGGGCATCGGCTGGTGTCCTGCTTGTATCACACCATAACCATTTGTGTAATCCCTTTTATGAAAAATAAATACTGTCCGGCTGGACAATGAATATAGTTTCTATTTAGTCTATATTTATGTATGTGAATGATTTCTTTGTCTAGGGACCACTGTCCTTTGCAAAAAAATACCTTGACCCCAAGCAGAAAACAGATTACCTGGTTTTGATGCCAGCCCAGTAGGACAGAGGGCCGTACTGACGCAAGAGATAGAACCGGCATGGTGGGCGCTGCTTGCCTTCGCAAGCAGAGAACTCACTCCAACGGAAACCAGATACGCTTAAATAGAAGCAGAAGCCCTTACCATCAAGTGGGCGTGTAGCCATTTCCACCTATACCTCAGTGGACAGCTGTTCCTTGTGGTCGCCGACCATCAGCCACTGGTGCAGCTATTCTAGGGCACAGTGCCCCACCCTCAACCCAGGATTGAACAGTGGACGATACAACTCCAGCAGTATCAGTTTGAAGTTGTGTACCGACAAGACTCCCGGAACCAAGTTTACTTCCTCACCTGGCACCGGGGAACGTTAAGGTGAAGAAAGTGAGAGGAGTCGGCCTAACGGCCAGGGCGCTCGACCTCGGACCTGGGGATCTGGGTTCGAGTCTCGGTAACGACGCCAAAACCTCCTGTGATTCTGGGCAAATCACTTAATCTCCCCGTGCCTAAAATGAATGTGTGTCCTCATGTAACGTAACTGGAAAATATGTAAAGCGCTCTGATACCTGATTCGGTTCGGGTCTAGTTCGCGCTATATACAACTCTGCAAAAAAAAAAAAAAGATGAATATATCCGAACCTTGAGTAGAGGAGAATGCCCGAGAACAGTGAGCCTCCAGGAAATCCTCCAAGGCACCACAGAGGATGTAGTACTTGGTAAAGTCACAGCAATTTTACAAAAATGGGACTGGATCATATATCTGCAGGACGCTAACCAATGGGGAGGCCCAGACAAGGAGAAGATGACTTAACTTTGGTGGGTCAGACATGAGCTATGTTCCACCCGGGACAGCTTTGTGTTATGAGAGTGCCTCATAGTCATACCAAAGGGGTTAACACTCCAAATAATGGAGGAGCTAGCCCAAGGAGGACACCAAGGGGGTGCCAAGACTAACAACCGTCTGAAACAAAAGGTGTGGTTCCCTGGGTTGCTAGCAGCTGTGGATGATGACCTTGTACAAGAAAGTGAGGTTTGCCAAGTGGCCAGTAGCATGGAAGCCCGAAGACCAGTTATTACAGAGCACAGATGTAAGGTTCTATGGAGGAAAGTCAGCCTCGACTTCGGTAGCTTCCCAGATGGACGCACCACCCTGGGCATGGTAGAAAGTCATTCTGAATACCCCAAGGTACAACTAGTGGAATGAGTGGTATTCCCCAACGTTGGCCCTGCATTAGACAAGGTCCTGCCCATATTTGACCTCCCAGAGGAGATCAGGGCAGACAATGGCCCGCCGTTCCAGAATATTGAGTTTCAAAGTTTACTATAATGTCTTGGCATACGACACCAATGAATCACCCATCAGTGGCCGCAAGTTAGTGGCGATGTTGAGTGCTTTATGTGAACTTGGATGGCGCTCTAAGCTAAGGAATAGTATGATTTACTATTCCAACACCTTCCCTACTGTAACGTAGGCAGGAGTTGGAATAGTAAATCATACTATTCCTAAGACCAGCACCCTCCAGCGCAAGTCGTTGTAATGACTTGCGTTGTAACGAACGCAATGTAAAGTACCGCGTTGTGAATGTATGCGTTGTAACATCATACATTCGGCTGTTTCACCAGCCAGCATCCAGAAGATGAGGAGCCACCGGATGGTTGCCACCAGGAGAACTAAATCGCATGGCCTGAGTACAACACGAGCCAAGATGAACCGATCAGTGTTCTCCGAAGCCAACACTACTATTTGCACCCAAATCCCCAACCCAGCCAATGACTGAATGACTTTGTGTGCCGGACACAGTCCAGTCCAGGGAGTCAGAGTAAAGTGGGGAAGGGATGTAGTGAGCCACCCGGACACTATAGAATGCTCTAGATGACCCTGAGGTGTAACACATCAAACCCTCAAGGCCAGGTGAGGCCGAGGGCATTAATAAAGGAGCGCAAGACCACTCGAGGTATCACGCACATACCCCAACACTGTGTGCGTGTGTCTTTGATGCTACAATTGGCGGCTGCACTAGTACCAAGAGTGCCGCAATACAGCCCGAACGGAATAACAACTAGACTGCCAATATGTGACACATTAATATGACAAGAGCACTAACAGCGTGATGTACCAAATAACTCTCAACTTCATGAAATGGAATTCAAGTATGTAATTTGCCTAACGTTGGTATAGTCTGGATGAGATTAATACTACAAATTTCACCGTACAGAATCTAACTAACATAACCTCCTTATCACTTCCTCATACTAGTTCTTGTGTCATGAGGTGTGCCCACACCCTGGAGATGGGCCCCTGCTGCCTACCTAAAAACGAAATGTAAACTATTTAAATACCTTGTCCCCCTTAACCTCCTCCCAACCCCTGGGTGTGCCTATATAGTACAAGCTCTACCCAGAAACCTCCTGTTTTGCCTGTCTTCTTTGAGGACACTCACCCTGTAACTCTGAATGTGACTCTTGAATAGAGTTGCCTGCTTACCTGCTGGGCCATGTTTTGGCTTTTTGTGCTTGCTGTGGATTGTTTTCTTGGCTTTTGCTGACCTACTTTTTTGGTAGGATTGTAGCCAGGATTATGCTGGTCCGCGTTGGGCTGTTTTGGAACTGTATGGTGCTGGTTCCTGTGTTTGGCTTGCCCTTCATTAGCTCTATTCTGGGTTTGAAGATGGAGCTGTATCTGCTTTTCTGGATGTTGCTGTCAGCATCCCTCGATGGATTTAAATTTCTCCACTTCTCCCTCTTCCCAGTGTGTTATGTGACGTTTTGTTAGTGTTTAGCCTGCCCTTCTCTGGCTTTAAGTTACATTGAGCTTCTGTCACTGGAAGTGGATCTTCCCACATGGAGGCTAGCCAGGATGGGTTTGGCATCCCTCTGTCTGTGCCCCCTGCTGGGATTGGGACAAGAGTGTATCTGTTGGCTTAGCAGCGCTGTAGCCCCCATGGCTCAAAGAAGGGTAAGTTGTCTGATTATTCTTCCTGGGGTGTGAGCTGGGTTTGAGGCTGGTGGGATGTTTCAGTGCCTCTTTGCTACTGTGTGCCTCAGACCGCCTGCTCAGCTTGTTGATGGCTGTCTGGTTATGCTTATGAAGGTGAGCCTCTTTTTTCACTGCCTCTAAATGGGATTGGGGGCTACTGGTGGATTATTTCTGCCATGGAGTTGCTGTGGGCTCTGGATGGCTATCTAGTTTGCTCCTGGGCTTGGGGTTTGAGGGGCTGGGCATTGACCATCACATGTATAACTGGGGACTCTACACTGATCGACAGGTGAGTCCCCTCCGCCCCATTGTCCCAAGGTGTGGGCCAGTTTTGGGCTTATCCCTGTGTTCTCTACTGGGGTTGGGGCTTGTAGGATGTGTACCCTGCCTCTCTGTATGTGAATGTCTGTACACCTCCATCCCTACAGGGCCTTTTGGAGGCCATGCCGTACTGGTTATTATGTTTGTCCTGTCCTTAACTGGCTAGTTTGGCTAGGAGCAGGAATATGTCTACCTATTATTGGGGGGCGCCAAAGCCTCCACTAGTGGAAGGGGTGTGCCCTCTCAATTGTGCTGGTAGTACTGGTCATGTTCTTCAACTTATTATCTCTTTGGGATTTGGTGCTCGCCTCTGTGCCCCTGCCTCTTTGTTGGGATTGTTTGGAACAGCTGGGGTCTGTGCAGGTAACAGAGGTGGGGCAGGGTAAGGGGGGGATTTTGACGGACGATGCAGAGGGAAAATTAAATAATAATAATTAATTTTCCCTCTGCATCGCCCCTCGGAATCCCCCCTTACCCGCCCCCATCGCCCAACTGCTGTTACCGGCACAAACCGCGGCTGGTTTGGAACCTTTGTGGTGCTGGCTCTAATGCTCAGCCTGCTATCTCCTGCCTCCCTCCTGTGCTTAGGGGTAGAATTGGTGTTACATTACTTGAATAAGGAGTGTACTGGGTTTAGTCTTCCTAGCTTGCACGGTCCTTGTTGGTTCTTTGCTCTTCTCTCCTGGGCCAAGCTGTAGGACTCTCGTTTTCGTATTTCACAAGGTTCAGGTTTGTCATAAGACTATTCTTTGTACCCTGCCAAATATGGGCTTGCCTACTCTGTGCATTGATGGTTGGCTTTAGTGAATTGGGCCTTTGCCTTTCTGTTCCATCCTGTCTCCATGCCAGCCTACCCTCTTTTGATTGGTATGTGGGTTGTTGGTGGGCTGTCGCAGAGACTCTGTTTTCTGTTTGACTTGTGTGAAGCATTGTTCGACTTGGATTTTTCAACGGGTTCACCCCCAGACTTTTTGCTTTTTGGCCTCCTGTTTTTGACCTTGTTTTGTTGGTTTTAGGACTGTGGGCACTTTACCACTGCTATTCAGTGCAAAGTGCATCTGCTCGCCATGTTAATTGCGTTTATGGATCGGTGTTTCCATAAGTGGCTTATTTGCTTTACTAATAAGTCCCTAGTACAGTGCACAGTGTGTACTGAGGGCCTGTAAATCAAATGCTACTAGTGGGCCTGCAGCACTGATTGTGCCACCCACACAAGTAGCTTTTCAAATGTGTCTCAGACCTACCACTGCAGTGTCTGCTCGCAGTTTGCAATTGCCATGTCGACTTGGCAAGTGCACTCATTTGCCAGGCCCTATCCTACCCTTTTCTTACATGTGAGACGTCTCTCAGTTAGGCCCAAAGTACCCCTGTGGGCAGGGTGCAGTGTGTGTGAAAAGTAGGACATGTACTGGTGTGTGTACATGTCCTGATAATGAAATACTCTGCAGTTAATTTTTCACTATTGAAAGGCTATCTGTCATATAGTCTAGCATGGGGGTTGCCTTGTAACATCTTACAAGCCTAACTTTCCACTGGTACAAGATAGAGAATTAGAGTTTAGTTAGTATGCTTGAACTCAGGATGTTTAAATACATATTTAGTAAAGATGAGTCTTATATTATATATATATATTACAGCTCCAACTCCTCCGTCTGAAGACAAAGAATTCTCCGCACTCCGGGGTAAATTTACCAACAGTTGCTTTATTAGACAATGACATGTATATTTTTTTTTTTTCTCGTCTAACCATACTGTGTGCCTCTGTCTGTTTGTGTATTCCCTGTCTGGGTTCTGAGTAACAGGAGCAGGGGATGTGCATTCACACTAGGCAGACACATGGGGAGTTGAAGTGTGGTCTGCTTTCATGGGTGACTCATAGCCAGGCTGAACAGACCTGGCTGCATTTAGAGTAGTGGGAGGAGTTGTTGCTTGCACCTGAATGGACTGCGGTTGACTCTCACAAAGCTCTCGCCACCTCCTAATGTGAACTGGCCTAAGCCAGGCTGAACTGGTTTATGTGTGCCAGCGGATCTATAGCAACTTCAAAGGAAAATGTATTATAAATATTGGGGCCCTCGTCCCAGAACTTTAGATTACTGCTGGACTAAGGAATCTGCCAGTAAGAAGAGCTGAAAGAGCTGTTTGGAGAGACTAACACTTTGCTGTGTGCTTTGCTGGGTTGGCTGCAGTTGCTGCTTCTGTCTCGGGCAGGGTAAGGACTGAACTGTACTTTCTGCATCCTAAGTATCTCCAAGGGCTTGATGTAGAGCGTGCCTCCTGTTGGAAGTCTTGGGGAAATCAAAGACTTCAACTCCTTTTGGGTACTGACTTCTGGAACTGGCTGTTTTAGCTGCCACAGAGGAAAAAGGTAACCTGGCGTCGTCAACAACAATGCTGCCGGCTCCGTGATGTGAAGGCACCTCAGAGGGCACCGAAGTGGGTACCGCCGCACTGCGCACCGCACCCCTCGTCTCACCGACTACTGTGCCCAACGCCGACACCGAGCTGCTGCTTGCACCGTGACCTGTGGACACTGCAATCTGCACCACCTCGCTTCACACTGCCGCCTTCGTATCATCAATGATGCAGCAATGCCGTCACCCACCATGACCTGTGGACACCACTCGTCGAGAACACGGAGCACCATCCTGCTTCGCACCGCAGTCCTGGTCTCGCCAACAATGACCCTTCAAGCTGACATCGACACCGCTGCCTGCATCGTTGTTTGGGGCACCGCTTGTAGGTTACTCAACACACCACCCCATCCCACACCACAGCCTTCGTGACCCTAGTCTTGATCCAGTGGTCTTCCTTCTTTCCTAATTCTTGAGGAGAAATTAGACCTAGGTCTACCAGATACTGATGCAACCCTTCATTAGTGCAGTTACTTAGCATGTTCTTTCATGAAGAGATTGTACAGTCCAGTATAATCATGCACATCACTTCCATTTAACCAGCCATCTAGTGTTTTTACTGAGTAATCTATTAAGTCAACCCAGGTCTGACTCTGGGTTTTGTGAGCCTCCCTGAACATGATTCTATACTCCTCAGTTGTGAGTCCAAATCCGTGCCCTTCATGAGGTCATAAGACTCAGCATCTGCCCCAGTAAGGGTCAGTAGTCTGTCCCCGCAGTTACAAGTGAACAGTTCCCAAAGTAGTGCCCCCCAGTGTGACTTGTTCACTTTTCTCATGCCACAGTGAACCATTTAGGGACAATCCCTCTGAGAGGTTTGGGATCATATGATCCTTCCTCTTCTTTGTTTATTGAATTAGACTATTTATGGGTGCTAGACCCAATTCTGCTCTTTGATTTCCAGGAGCAGCCCGCGCAGGTAAGAGTAGTGGGCGGTATTTGACAGATGACAACGAGGGAAAATTAAATAAATTATTAATTTTCCCTCATTGTCGTATCTTGAATATCCACCCGCCCTACCGCTATTGCCTGCACGGGCCGCTCCTGTGTTTTTCTATATCCAAGAGTTTGGATTCTAGAGCTATTCTTTCGGTCAACCTTGCTAGAAGGATTTCCGCTTCATTGAGGCTTTCCTCAATGAATTTAGAGGATCCCGGTCCACCTATTTGGGCCTAGGTCCTCTGCCTAGTACACTGGGGGTCAGGGGCATAGTGTCCCTATGCCCCCCTCATCTTCGTCTAAGTTCTTATTTCCTTGTTCAGAGGGGTGATCTTTAGCATACAATGCCAAGAGCACTTTATGTTTTTTCTTTGAGTGGCGAGACCTCATGTTGATATTCTTAAGTCTACATAGAGACCTAAGTTCACTAATCTCTAGATGAGCATTGGGGTGAGGTCGAGCTCCTCAAACTCAATATTTAAATCAGCCATTATCACACTAATGGTTGGGGACTTTTTTGACAAGGCTAGAACTTTTAACTACAGTCCCTAACTAAAGTGAATATTTAGTTTGCTGGGAAAAATGCTAAAGGAACTTACCAAAGTCCCTAACAAGACTTTTAGGAATTTAGAAAAAATAGTCAATTCAAAAATGAGCTGCACTAAAGTACATTTTTGGATTCTTATTGTATGTTGACTAAGTTAGTCCAACAGATGCAAAGTCGTAGAACCCACCACTGATCCACCAGTGTTGGAAGCTAGCTCTGCATATACTGTACAAAGCAAGATATAGTATGCACAGAGTCCAGTGGATCCCCAGAGGTATAGCAGATGCTAAAGCAGATAATACTGGCAGCTCTCTTTGTGGTAGTGTGGTCAAGCCATTAGGCTTATTATAGGGCAGTGTTAAGCATGTATTGTACACACTCTGGCAAGAAATGGTGTCAAACACTCCAAGACTGAATACAGATCAATTGGTAAGTATAAAAAGTTATACTTTGCATTTTATTTAAGAACCCAGGGTTACTTAAAGCAGGTAAGTTCTAATACTTTCAAAGTGGATGTATGACGTTACAACGCATACCATTACAACGCATAATGCATTTTGGCGCTGGATAGTGAATAGTTTAATTTACTATTCCAACTCCAGTCCCCGTGGATAGTAGGGAAGGTGTTGGATAGTACATTAAACCTATTCCCTATCCTAGAGCACCCCCAAGCGCTATGCGTTGTAATAGTTTGCGTTGTAAAAGTTGCGTCGTAATGGTAGTGCGTTGTAAAAGTTTCGTTGTAAAGGCTGTTCACCTTTCAAAGTATCAAAGCTTTTCAGGTAGATAGGTTTGTAGGGTTTCAAGCAATATTTTTCAGTCGGAAAGAAAATACTTGGTGTTCAGGTATATACGGTTAGTGCAATACAGACAGAACGCTATGCAATCCTGTGAAGGGAAAGACAGGTGATGGACTTACAAGTAAGTACCCAGCTTACAATTCCAGTCTTCAGGTGGCCTCAGGCCAACACTGCAGGCAATGTTGGTCGTGGAGGTTTGGGGGCACGAGAGGTGCGGAATTCAGTATCTACACCGCAACAGTCAATACAAGCAATGAGATTTACCCTTGCGGTCCTCAGAGAGTTGTGTAGCAGGTTGGTTTTCAGCAGACCACCAACACAGTTACTATTGCAGTTTCCAGCGGCTGGCTGCTGGCTGCTGTCGTTCAACTGAAAGAGATCTGCCATTGTCAGACCATCACGGGGTGGTTGCGGTCAGTTAGTAGGGCCAGAGGTGCCGGAGGAGGCCCGCAGGGCCACTTAAAGGCGGGTACGGGCTGCTGGGCACCTACTGGGCACAGCTGTGGTCGTGGGGGCACAGAGGATCTGTCGAGGTCGTGGACGCCGTCCAGCTGGGATGCTTTTCTCGTGGCTGGGCAGAATCGCGTCGACTCAAGTGTCGGTCCTCTACCACTGCGGTTTGGGAGTTTTTTGGCAACAGTGAGTCGCGTTGACACCAGTGTCAGTCCTCACTTTAGCAGTTATTGTACTGCCTCTAGTCCGAAGGAGGTTCTTTGGCAAGGTTGCAGGGCCTTCAGGGTTTCTTGGAAGGACAGTAGGTCCAGTTGTCGAACCGGGTGCAAGTTGCAGGATTGTTGCAAAGTTGGGTCTGTTTGGGAACCAGTTGCTGATAGCAGCAAAAGGTTGGGGGCAGCTAACAAAGGCGGCAGACCTTTGAAGATTTCTCTTCGTGGACTCTGCCAATCCTGGTGGAGGAGGCATGGCACATCTGCCCAGGTGGTGTTTTGTTTCCAGACTCAGAGAGCAGATGGCTTTCTACCCAGTGGTCCAGAAACATGGCTGGTAGCCAGTCAGGAACCACACTGGGGCTGGTCGTGTTTCGGGGAGCATCTCTAAGATGCCCTCTGAGTGCATTTTATATTAAATCCGACACTGGAATAAGTGCAGGTTTAATGTGCTGAGAAGTTTGATGTTAAACTTCTCAGTGTTCAGTAAAGCCAATATGAAGCTGAGGAGTTTGTGATGACAAACTCCCAGCCCATGTACTCAAAATGGCTTCACTGCACTTATAATGTCTGTGAATGGCACATATACTGTAGGGGACATTGCTTGTGCCACTGGGCACTCACCTTTGGTATAGTGCACCCTGCTCAAGGGGTGATTTGTCTATGCCACAGGCAGTGCTTGTTAGGCATGTCACCCAGGGACGAGTGCCATGTTGACACAGGCTGCAGTGACAGTGTGTATATGTCTGGTGGCGAATCTCTGAGGGTGGCATAATAGATGCTGCTGCCCTCAGAGGCTCTCTTTGGTCACAAGGCCCTTTGGTACCAGGTGTACCTTTTACAAGGGACTAACATTTGAGCTAGAGCTTGTCCCAATTGTGGATGCAAAGGTACAGTTTTAGGAAAGTACACACGTGCTGGGGCCTGGTTAGCAGGTCCCCAGCACACACTTTAGTCAGGTTAGCATCAGTTTGAGGCAAACAGTTAGGGGTAACCATGTAAAAAGGGGCACTTTCCTACACTTAGTGCATATAATACTCTTGAAGTGCTTCTTCAGATTGAACTACAAAAAAAGTATGGTAAATTTACCAAACTTTAGAACTACAACTACCAACATGCAAAACGCACACTTGACGATTCAATCGCCACAGCAAAAGCTATTAGTAACGCCTGGGGAGCAATGGCGGGTGCTTCCTCATTATGGAGATGCCAAAGAGATGAGCCCGGGAGTGCAGGCAGAGGCTTACATCAGCATTCAGGCAAGTTATGCCACACGCAAGCAGCATCACAATAGGTTTTACCTGAGGATGATTTTAAACAGCTCTCGCCAACTAATTTCCATAATTCGCATTTCTTTAGGAGCGGTAAAGTTTGCAAACACAAAGAACGACATCAGAGTTCTGCACTCCATGAGAGGTTCACTAAAACAACAAGCATTGGCATAGCCAATAGGACTCGCCTTTGGGACCTTATAAGTAAAAAAATAAATGAAGTATCAGACTTCACGTTTACAGTTACTTCGTATTTTGGATGCAGTAAATGTAAACGTGAAGTCTTACACTTCAGGTTTTTTTTACTTATTATTTCGTCCTTTTTAAACTTGGTAACACTGAATGGACATTGGTTGCACCTCATTAGCACCAATTTAACACCCAAATATAGCAATAAAAAGCAAACATGTGACCAGTACAGCTTTGCTATAGCTCTTCAATCCCTGAGGGTACAGTACCCAGGATAATGTGATGCATGGTTAAACACTTATAAGATCCAAAAGGAGAGACCTATTGACTATGCCAATGCGTGTTTGTTCGAGCTGGGGAATGCTTGCTTTTATGAACGGTGTCTGTGTTCTCATCTTTTGGTCTCTTGCTGTTTGTCTACGTCACTGGTAGTGGGTAAAGGATCATGCCTTTGGCTTCCTTGACTCTTTTTTTAGGTCTCGCCTACGCAGCGCCATGTGCTGCATAGGCAAAAGACCTTTAGCAATCGCTTTGGCTTTTCAGCCAAAAACGTGTACACGTTCCATTGCCTTCAATGGCAACGCGTGCACGTTTGGCTATTCCCTTGCAGGAGCGAGCAGCTGGCGCCATATGGTAGCAATCATCGCGCCTTGCTGCTCGCTCCCGCAAGGGAATCCCGTGGACCCCCTCCTCTCTCCCGCCGCACGAGGCGTGCGCGCAAGAGCGTGTTATCTTTCCATTCGTTGTTATTGTCCCACATCTGTGTGCTTGTTACCTCGCAGGCGATTTCCCTTGTTCATTTTGGTTGTCCATTGCAAGGCGTTTAAGCTCCTGGTACAGCACAGCACACGATTGCCCCTCCTCCTGTGTTTCTCCTGGTTAAGCATTACACACTTCAGAAATAGTATTCCACTAATTGTTCCTTCACACCGTCCATGCTTGCAGATTATTCAAATTGGTATTTTCTTGCTACTTCGTAGTGACTGCTGAGCACGCATCGTCCGTAAAATGACGGCTTTTTTTATCTGCCTCTTGGTGTGACTCAACTCGGTCATCGTTTCTCAAGGCAGCCACCGAAGAATGCTCCTGCAATATCCAATGCAGGCTTTGAAAGCACCCTTTCCTGCGCAACATGATAGTCAAAGATCTGAAGCCGACTCAACGGTACCCGTCATTTATATTCATATTTAATTCGAGCATATGTGCTTTTCCAGGAAATAATACCTTTTGCCATTTCATTTCTTTCCAATTTGCAAATACACATATGTTCTCTTTAGGACGCTCCATCGTCCAAGATGGCGGCCCTAAGAAGATGTCTTGTTTTTGTCCTTCGCCTCTGCCTATGGCAGAAGCTATCGTTCTCATTTCCAAGCATGACATGGTCCTGTGCAGTGTTACTGGGCTCACTGCATAGATAGATTACAAGAATAGGCATTTTTCGAAGCTCTTCCCGTGCTTGTCGGCACTCCATTTGTTACAACAATACATGGTCAACATGTTAGGAATGATTTTGATCGCCTGCCTTTCTTATTGCATCTCGTCAGTCCTTAGTATCTGTTTCCTACAGTGTTGGAACTGCTCAATATGCCTTTGTCCTGTAGTTGAGTGCGGAGAGCAGTACTTCTTATGTTTGCTCCCAATCTCTTTTCTTTTCATTTTTCTACGGGGCTGTCAACAGACGGACTATAAAGTAACAGAATGTCTGGAAGGTAGGACAGCTCCAACTTGTTAACAAGTGGTTGTATATTAGTTTTGGTCTGAACTATCTTGACAAGCCCTGAGGCACCTTGGAGATAAGAGAGGATGTTGCTGCCTCTCTTGGATATGAGTGTGCAAACCCTGGCAGCAGTGTGATTCATTTCAAATAGGAATTCAATGTATTTGTTACATCTCCTCTCTTTCACTGCTTATCATTCATCTACCTTGCGAAATTCAGCTTTTTATCAAAGTACCAGAATGCATTTTAAACTCCTGTGTTGATGATGAATTCAGTATCAACTCAAGAATGCTTTTAGATTTGATACCTTCTAAATTTGTTTGCCTCACATTTCAGACTGTAGAGCAAGGCCATTTTTGCTGACTACAAACGTGGTTTCCGAAACAAGAGGGAGCACACAGCTCTTGTGGATATTGAAGGAATTTATTCATGGGATGAGGCAGAATTCTACCTGGGCAAGTGATGCGCATTCGTATACAAAGCCAAAAAGTAAGTCTTACTCAATATATTGCATGGGTTGTGGGCTGGCTTTATTACATTTCAGGTAGTTTATGGCTGCTCACTCTAAATGATTTTAGGTCTCATGGATCTTGGCAGCTAATATACATGTATTTAGCGTACATCCAGTAACAAGTGGTTATCTTCAGAGTATACGTGTCAGTTACTTGTTCATTCAACTACTGCCTCCTCACTCCCCCCTCCATTGTCTGAACGTTGTTTTAGCGTTTCACAGAAGGGGTAGTGTGCTGCATGGCTAAACACTTGAAAGTTCCCAAAGGCTAGACCTATTGGCTATGCCAATGCGTGTTTTTACTCTGGTTGGTCGCTTCTGCGGGTATCCTCAACTTTTGAGTCCCTGGTCTTTTGAACGCACTGGTTGTGCTCTCTGTCTTTTGGGCTTCTAGTGCTTCTTGGGTTGATTTGGTACTGGCACTTAGGACTTTGCTGACCTGGGTATGTCCCTTCCTCCTTTGTGTCTGGACTATGCCCTTTGAGGCTAGCTAAATTTGTGGGTGATTGATGCAGATGCTGACTGTTTTGGTATATAGTTATAATTTAAGAAATAGAGAGAGGAGGCGATGGAGGAAATGTTGTGATTTCTTACTGGTAAACTCATTACTGTGATTTTACTTCCTAGTGTCAGTCCGTCCGATCCATCCGCCCTCCCTTGTGTGTGTGTGTTCCTGGCTTCTATCAACGTCTGCTGGGCTGCTTTGGTAGTCGACTAAATAGATTTTTTTCTGTAAGTAGGTAATATGGGGCCTGTCTCCAGCGTGTGGACACAGCTCATGATGTAAAGATTGGGACGAGAAAGTAGAATTGGAGTGATAGTTTACCAGTAAGTAATTGAAGTATGACCATTTACTGTGCTGTACTAAATTATTATCACTGCGCTCCCACAAAGAAGCATGCTACTTATCCAAAAAAGAAGTTCAATGCCTTGTTAAGGATAGTAAACTCTTCTTAAATACCATATTATACCATAAGTGAGATGACAAACTCTCAATTAATTTGTGACTAAATGTGATTCTTGGCTACTGCTGTTTTTACCTATATCTATTTATAGCTACGTATTTTCACTTTAATTCTGATTGTAAAGTACTCCCCTACCAACTACTATAATTTGAATAATTGGTATTTTCATGCCATGTTGCAGGTGTATTGTTCCAGTCCTCCATAATACAGGCCTGCAGCTTTTACTCTGATTGTACAGTGCTCTGACTCCCTTTTCAGGTAGAGTTTGCACTTAATAAGACAGTATATAAATAAATGAAAACATTTATAAATATTGAAAGATGTATACCGTGTTGGGTCAACTACTTGCAGTAGATGTTGGGGAAGGCTTCAGAAAAGATCACTGCACATGCTTGCTTCCCTTTATTAGAGGTTACTAGCTCGTCCGCCATACTACAAGAAGGTGATTGCTATCCCACAACTGGAAATTATTCAACAGGTTGCTAGTGTCGAGATAGCAGGAAACATTGTTTGACTACAAAGTTTGGAGTTTTTGCAATGCAAAAGTAAGCCTGAGAAGAGTCTGTATATTTACATTTCTCTGCAGGCAGCTCACATTTTAACAAATCCTCTGCAGATGTTTTTTGTTTCATTACTTAAGGCGTCCTCTTCTAGCCATGTCTCTGTTGTTCTTTCTGGCACTTTAAATGTTTATATATTTTGCTGTTTTTTCAATAACTCGATTGCATGAACATCAATTTAGGAAATGGGAATTGCCCTGCTGTCCTCTTTAAGAATGATATCAGTAAGGGGCTGAAGGTACCATGACACCAACATTAGTAGAACTGTTGTTGTTGCCTTGCTCATTGTCAGAATACCTTAATCCACCACACCAATCGCCCCGAAGCAGTCCATGCCTCCATCTAACCTAGCACATGTTATTATAGAGTTATGCACCTGTCTCAGAATGTTCACACTGGTTTCAAAATGCCCATCTTGTTCCCTCCCTCCAGCCCGTCAAAGGTAGTGGTTATAGGCATGGGACAGAGGCAGGAATAAACTAACAGTCTTGGAGGGGATGCTTAAACATGATTATAAATAATACTAATATTAGTCTTTGTGTAGCACTGAAAAGAGACTGAAAACTGCTTTGCACCTACAAACTGGATTTGTGTAACTAAGGTGCTTAATGTACTTACAGTTTTGCTTTCCCAAGCCCTGCGATTCTGAGAATCACATAGGGGCATATTATCAAGCACGGCGTTAACATTATTGCCACTTTAGCGGCAGAAAACTGCCGCTAAAACGGCAATAATGGGCTTGATAATACGCTGTAGAGAATTCCCATAGAAGCCCATGTTCGCACCGGTAGTGAGACAAAATATCGAAATTAAAATATCGATATACAATAATATCGATGTTTTAATTTCGATAGTATAGAATATCGATGTCCAAAATATCGACAGACAGAATATCGTTTTTTTAAGGTATGTATGTTACTAATATCGCAATTTACTAATATTGAAATTTTGTTTAGTGTTATGTATTTTATTATGTTGTTTATATGTTTGTTAAATATGTTTTGTAATGTATGTTTGAAAATTAGTAATTTTGTTTACATTTTGCATTTTAGTATCAGAGCGGGTTGTGGGTTTATAGGGGAATAGGGTGGGAAGTAATTTAATAATAATTAATTAATATATTTTTGTAAATATTTTTAATTAATAATTAATTGGTAATTTATTTATAATAATTAGTTAATTACATTAATTAGAGTTACTGTTTTAATATATATAATTCTTTGTTATTGTTAATTAATTAATTGGTAGTTAAATAATATGAATTAGTACATTAAATTAATTAGAGTTAATGTGCTAATATATTTACTTTTTTGTTATTGTTAATAAAAAATTGATTGGTAATTAAATATTATTAATTATTTAATTAAATTAATTAGAGTTAATGTGCTAATATATTTAATTTTTTGTTATTGTTAATTAATAATTAATTGGTAATTAATAATTATTAAGTGATTAAATGATGTGATTTATTTATGTGTAGTGGGTTGTGTGTTTATAGGGGGATAGGGTGTGATATAATTAAATGTAATTAATTAAAGAGATTGTATTTATTTATTGGTATTTATTGTTAATTAATTAGTAATTAATATGTGTTAATTAGTTCATTTATAATTACATCAATTTAGTAATATTAATTGTTATTAATTGATTAATTGAAATTTATATTAATTGTGTTTTTTTGTATGTGTAGTGTGTTGTGTGTTAAAGGGGGAGTAGTGTGGGAAGTAATTTTTACCCCCATGCTATCCAACGCTTTCCCTACTGTTGCACCCTCTGGAGTGGGAATAGTAATTTAAAGCCCTATGCTATCCAACGCTTTCCCTACTGTTGCACCCTCTGGAGTGGGAATAGTAATTTAAACCCCTACGCTATCCATCGCTTTCCCTACTGTTGCACTCTCTGGAGTAGGAATAGTAATTTAAACCCCCACGCTATCCAACGCTTTCCCGACTGTTGCACCCTCTGGAGTGGGAATAGTAATTTAAACCCCTACGCTATCCAACACTTTCCCTACTGTTGCACTCTCTGGAGTGGGAATAGTAATTTTTACCCCTACGCTATCCAATGCTTTCCCTACTGTTGCACCCTTTGGAGTGGGAATAGTAATTTTTACCCCTACGCTATCCAACGCTTTCCCTACTGTTGCACCCTCTGGAGTGGGAATAGTAATTTTTACCCCTACGCAATCCAACGCTTTCCCTACTGTTGCACCCTCTGGAGTGCGAATAGTAATTTAAACCCCTACGCTATCCTACGCTTTCCCTACTGTTGCACCCTCTGGAGTGGAAATAGTAATTTTTACCCTATGCTATCCAACGCTTTCCCTACTGTTGCACCCTCTGGAGTGGGAATAGTAATTTAAACCCCTACGCTATCCAACGCTTTCCCTACTGTTGCACCCTCTGGAGTGGGAATAGTAATTTTTACCCCTACGCTATCCAACGATTTTCCTACTGTTGCAATATGTGGAGTACGTATATATATTAATTTATATGTAGAGTTTTTTTATTTATTTTAAATGTACATGTATTAGTTTTTAATTTTTTTAATATGTTTTAATGTTTTTATTTAATATTTGTAAAATTATATGTATTTTTAAATTAATTTTACATTATTATTAATACATTTAAAAAAACGATATTTTTAATTTCGATATTTATGTACTACGATATTAATTTTTCGATATTTTTGTACTTATCTTTATGAAGATATAACTCCGATATTTTTGATTTCGATATTTTTGTGTCGATATTTTTGTATGTAGATATTCTGTCTGTCGATATTATGTCATAGATCCGTTCGCACCAGAACTTCGTTGCGTGCGCTGCATCGCAAAATGCAATGCAGCGCACACAACGAAATTTGTTTTATTTATTTAAATGTTTATTTACCTCCATACATCAATATTCCGGTATTTACTTCCCCCCACCCTGCCACTCCCCCGCCCCGCCTCAACACCCCACGGAACTCCCTCCACGGGCCGTGGCTGATCACATGTGGTTTCCAATTAGCCACCTACGTAATTGATATTCATCAGGTAGGTTGTTTGCAACCTTCTGTGAAAAGGAAATTTGTGTGCGACCTATAAGCACATAGGTTGCATTGCAAATTGTATTCAAATTTGCAAACCAGTTGGTGTACATATTGTGTTTGCGTATCAGAATAGTACATCAGGCCCCAATTACTATCCACCCTGCCTTCTGAGGCCCTTTGTTGCCTCAGGCCCAGGGGATGCATGCAGGGGGGCACATCGTGTGCCCGCCTGTATGCCTGCACCCCCTGTTCCTGCACGGCATGGACTTCACAGTTCATGTCATGCAGGAACGGGCTTTGGCGTTCCCAGGCGGAGCCTTTCTAAGGCTCACCGCCAAAGCACCGCCCGCTAGACAAATTGTGGTCTGTTGTCCCTTTGCAGACCACCATCCTTGTGTTTGTAGCTAATCACACATGTTTGCAAATAGCCACCTACATAATAAATATTCATTAGGCAGGTTGTTTTGCAACATTCTGTGAAAAGGAAATTTGTGTGTGACCTATAAACACATAGGATGCGTTGCAAATTGTATTCCAATTTGCAACAAATGGTGTGCAAATTGCGTTTGCGTATCAGAATAGTACTTCGGGAACCTAATTATTATCCTCCTAGCCATCTGAGTCGTAGTCTTTTCATCGATCTGGAAAGGATGAAAGGCGACGCGAGCATGGGCGTAGGAAGTGTGGGGGATGCGGGGGACATATCCCCCCCAGATTTTGGAGTGGGGGGACATGGGGGGCAAGGGTGGGGGGGACGAGGGGACAAAAGAATTTCCCCTCTCCCTTCTGTTATTCGCAAGGCCATTAGCGCGCGAAAGCGCTACCTAATGGCCATGTACTTGACCTGTGACCTGACCTGCCTGCAGTCAAAGAGGCCACCCGCTCTCTGCCCTTTGTTATTCTGCAGTAAGGCTTGGCCAGTCTGGGAAGGGCAGAGAAGGAAAAAACTCATCTCTTTTCCGCCATGCCCAGAGAAGGCAAGGACAGTGTCCACTTCTCCTGCTCTGCCTCTGGCAGCTGCCCTCCTCCCCCCTCTCTCTCTCTCTCTTTATTCCTCCATCTCTTTCTGTCTCTGTCTCACTTATCCTTCAGTGCTGATTTCAAAAGAGCGGTTACATACTCTCTCGTGCCTCTCCTTTTCTTTATTTTTTCCCCCGTGAAATGGATCCAAAAACAAGCAGAACACTTTGGCTGGAAATTTCCTCATTTTCTGACAGGGTTCTATTCCAAAGTACAACCTCAGGACAGAGAGAAAAAAGTATCAAAATAAGAAAAATAATTAAATAACTAAATAAAGCAATACAGAGTGGTCAGCAGACAGGCCAGATTGTTATTTACACCCATGCACCTTAGCGCTGCTTTACAGAGTTTTCCAGCGAAGCGCTACTTTCTTTTTATCTACTTTCTTTGAACAACATTGTTTTCCCAGGGTGGGGAAGTGCACATTAATAAAGGGACTGCAATACCTGGTTGAGGGGTGGAGTGGAAAACGTTTAATATGAGCGTTTTCAACTGTTTTAATTATTTTAGCCTATAAAATGTGTACCACAGCTGTGTTGAGGTATTTGGTCTTTTTTTAAACCAAACTGCTTACATTTTGTAAGGATATAAGCAATGGACATTGAAACGGGTCCCTTCCTGGTCCTGTAGTCATGTCCTGAACTTTTCAAGCAAAATCACTTACAGATTTTTGAATAATGAGTTTAAAACCGTTAAGGTAACCATGTTGTTCCTGCTTACATTTCACATGCTTTGCTCATCCATGCATTCAGTGTTTGCTTTTTACAGGGTGTTGTTACTTTTTTTCAGGCAGCATTTTACTCTTGTGCAATGCATGATTTGAATTGAGTCCCAGCACAATTGGGTTGTAGCTGAAGGCAGTGCCAGTTTCTCCCATTGGGGCAGTATGGTGTTCAGAAGGGGAGAGGATGTGGCACTCTGGCCAGAGCTGCCAA
This sequence comes from Lissotriton helveticus, assembly GCF_964261635.1. Taxonomy (NCBI): domain Eukaryota; kingdom Metazoa; phylum Chordata; class Amphibia; order Caudata; family Salamandridae; genus Lissotriton; species Lissotriton helveticus. The sequence continues at coordinate 1,491,880,430 of NC_136068.1, read as the reverse complement.
ATTTGGAACTGGAGCACCATTTTCAGCCTTCATGACCAGTCCACCAGACCACACTCCTGACAGAGCTCATTCCGATGCTACACCTTGGAAGGCCCGATAGACCTTAGAAGCCCTGGTGTCTTAGCACCAGCAGGTGGACCCTAACGGTGGCAAGGGTGAGTTAACCTTGAAGGCCTGTCCACCACAATCCATGCAGTTCACCTCCAGGCTTGCGAGCAGGCATACGAAGAAGCACACACTAGAGCGACAATGACTCTGTCACTGAGGTCACAAGACCCTTGAGGCCAGTCCACCTCATGCATTGATACCTCCATTGGATTTTTTCAGCACTAGTAGTGCAACTTACCAGGGGTTGGTAATGTTGGATTTGCATGCACATTAAACTTAGGGGGTGATTATAATGGTGGTGGGACTGCCACATCACCGCGTCATTGACAGTCCCACCGCCATTGATGACTGCATTACTGCCTGCCATATTACAATGGCGGGCGGTTCCCTGGCAGTCGGAGAGACCGATCGCCACGCACACTTTTTGGCCCCAGACCTCTCCAACGTCTATTTTCCTGGTATACCCCCACCAGAACACTTAGGTCCACTACTGCTTGCCTCGCGAGAGTGCCCAGATGTAAGAAGGCCAGGATGGGAGGAAGATCGTTCAGAGTAGCTGCAGCCAAGCTATGGAACAGTCTACCCGCCGAAATTCGCCATATCCCTCATCTCCTCCCATTCAGGAAACGTATCAAAACTTGGCTCTTTCCCCTGTCCCTATAACAAAAATTAACTGGCCTTTTCCAGCTCCCCCCCCGTCAATAAACCACAGGAGTAGTTATCAGCGCCAGGATACCTGCCAGGTGACAGTCGCGCTTAAATAAATAAATAAATAAACACTTCTCCCTTCCATAGGGAAGGGAGATGGCTGGGATCCTTGTGTCTTGCAGATAGGAGAGAAAAAGGTGTATCTGCTCTTCAGGAAGGATATACAATGCAGAAAGGGCCAGAATAGCCACTCTGGAATTTCCTTTGTGGGCTGCAAGCTAATGATGCTTAATTTAAGTTGGTGTCTGCAGGTGAGGCGTAACTGTATTCTTTGTTAGAGACCGGTACATTATTTAAACCATCAGACTGTAAAACCGAACAAGAGAAAGGCATCAAGAGTTGTTGGCTGAAGGAGGAAGGGAAATATGGAAAACAGAGAAAAAGGAGAAAGCAAAGACGAGAAAGAACCTGGAAGAGTGAGATAATGTGGAGGGAGAGTATGTTGGTGGATAAAGGAGGCTGGAGATGAAATCAGATAGACAGCCTTGGTATTCAACAATCCAGCTCCGCTACGATTCCCTCACTACCACCCTTTAATAGTGCTGCTCAAGTCTCCATAACCACTCTCTCAAATGCATTTAATTAGTTATATAGCGCCACTCATACCAGTGCAGGGTGTCAGCACTTTACATCATTCACACTACACAGAGGCAGTCAATCATAGGTGTGTAAATCTGTGTATAGGAAATGTTAAATAAAACTACAGAGTGTAGGAGTCACATGTCATCCATACTTGTAGACAGTATTGTTTAAGAGTGCTTGGTCTGGATGTTGGAAAGTGGGTTAATACTAGGGGCAAATGTATATCGGTCCCCGGCAATAAGGACACCACCTCAATATATAGCTCCGTACCGGTCTTTGAAAATTATTCTCATGCTCAACCCTTGGTAGCTTGGCTGTGAGCAGGTATGTAAAGCATTTAAAAATACAAATTCAGTAAATAATTAAGACACAACACACAATAAAAATCCAACACCCATTTATAAAAATACAAAATATTTTTCTCTTTAAAATGAAAAAAATCCAATGTAGGGAACCGGGAATATGACTATTTAAAAATTTAGAATGATATAGCACATAGAAACGTATATCCCCTTTTGGTACATCTGGTCACTCTGGACCTGCTCAAAGTCAAAGTTTCAGGCCGACCATGATGAAGCCCTGCGGGGCTACTCCTTGTGGTAGGTCTTGGTCAAAGTTTTTACCTTCTGACTTAGAAACTTTTCTGGAGCTTTTCTTCACGGGATCCGTCGAAGCTCTCAGCCAGCCCTGATTCGGTGAGGGTTTGCCGGCTTGCCTTGCAACAAACTCCCGGTCAAACTTATGGAAGTCCAACCTCCGGAGCTTTCCAGCGGTACGAGCTAGGGATGTAGGCTGGCACACAGTTGATGCCGGGTGGCTTGGCTCTCATGGTTGGCCCCGGTCACCTTTTCTAACTTCGGAATTAGAAATGTTGCCGAGCTTTTTCTTGCAGGGTCCCTCAATGCTTTTCACTAGGCCGGATTCGGTGAGGGTTCGCCAGCTGAGGTTTTCGCCTATGCCCGATCAAACTCTGGAAGTCGGACCCCTGGAGCTTTTCAGCGGCAGGAACCTAGACGGCAGGCCAACTCATGGTTGATGGTTGTGGGCTTGGCTGGCCAGAGTCGGTCCACTTATGGAGCTTTTTACCAAAGTTGCTCCAAACTTCTCCAAACCTCTGGAACTTCTTCCTGAAGTTTTCCAAAGGGTCTCAACGTGTCCAAAACGTACTCCAAGGGGCTGGAATCTCCAATATGGTCCTTGAAATGGACTTTAGTTTCCACAATCCACTTGGACAAAACCCTTTCAAATTCACTGGTAGTGCTCCAGGCTGGGGATTCTTGGTGGTCCAGGTGTGCTCTGTTAACCTTCAGCTTGCAGAGAGTCTACTCTTTAGTCCTTTTGAAGCAAGGTAGCAAGGTAGTCCTTAGGACTGTAATTCCTGATTGTGCAACAGGCCCAATCTTCAGTCCAGGGCCTGGTTGGTTCAAATCAAACTCCTCAGCAGGGACCCTTCTTCTCCCAAGTTTGAAGCAGCATCATCTGAGAGGCTTTGTCCCTTTCAGATACTTATTCCAAGTTCTCTGGGTCAAGAAGGAAGACACTCCTGTCCAATGAGGTGCAGGGCAATGCTCCAGGGTATGACCACATCCTCTAAAGTGTGGCATTATTTTTCCCAAAGAGAGCACAATTTCTCCAAAATTCATCATGGCTGATTTTCCGGCAGAGGGAGCAGAACTAACTAAACCGCCTACAGGATGGCTTCATCTACCTAGGCCCACTCCCCTTACATCTGGGAATTCCTCATTAATCCCCCCATCCGGATGTGGGAGAGGTGTAAATGAAAGTGATTTTTCCAGCTTGACTCCTTCTCTTGAAGAGCATTGTTTACTACTCCTCCCCCTGGCTCTGGCATTCCTATGCCCAGCAACCTCTACTCCCAGACAGGCCTCCTAACTCTAGGGGTCATTTATCACCTCTTCAAACAGCCAGTCCAATCCACTTACCTCTGACAAATTAAGGCATGGCACTAGAGGGCTGAATTGTGGCTAGCAGACAAGAAAGTCTATTAACTTCTTGTCTGTACATTTCAGAATACATTCAACAATACCACATTGTTGCATTTATCATTAACATTCTTCTGAGTCCTTTAATCCTAGTTGTATGGCTTTCCTTTCTCCAGTTATTAATTAATAACCTCTTGCAATGTTAACCTATGGGCTGGGGATCTGCAATGGAAAAATTAACTGGCCAATTTCTCCAATACCAGGGCCTATATAAGAATCCTCCTTATACCTACAGGCCCCCCACCCCTAGAATACATAGGAAAGACTTTAGGGGTTCTGATTATATCAAAATATTGCAGATCCTCACTTCACAGTGCTCCTAGCACTAAAGCCGATTTTGGGAAGCACTATACTACAATGTAGGCAGTGAAATGTGCAATTTCACTAAACCCAGGGCATATAATACTCATTTTATAAGGGTCCTCCTTTTAGAGACCTGACCTCTAACCCCTGGGACACCTAGGGGAACCCCTGGGGGTATCTAATATGCCCCAACATTGTAGTTTATCAATTTGTAAGTGCCCCAAACCCAAAAGTCAATATTGGGCACAATTTGCATTTTAAAAGCAGTCCTCCAACACAGTCCTGCTTTTAAACTGACCTCAGGCTACAGCAGTGCACATATGCAAGTGCAGGAAGGGCTGCTGCCCTCTAAACCACTATGCCCTAATATATACTAGAGACTTAAAGGTAGTTTCAATCCCCATGCCCTATTATGTACTAGGGCCGTATAGGAGAGGTCATGTCAATCATGGAGGTACCCTAACCCATAGTGCACCCTATTGTATGTAGGTGTGTTTACTGTATTTATAAGTGTCTCTTTCAACATAGCACTGGCGCTGGGCCTGGTTAGTCAGAGGGCAGGGTCAGTCAGAGTGAGGTACCACCAGTACAAGTCAGCAACAAGTTTGGGTGTGCCCAGGGCACAGATGGCTTTGCAACACTAGAAAAGCACAAACCCAGAATTTAAAACATAACACCATGGTTGGGGGTTCTCTTAAATAATCAGAATTGATTTCCATCCTAATGAAACCATTTTCCCACCTTATGATTTTTACCCAGTCTTTCATTATCCTAACGTTCTAATCTATACCTTGCAGTTTTCATGTAGCTCTTTGATGACGGTTAATAGCTCACTGTTCAATGTTAGGATTTTAACTTATAAACTGCAAATAGCAAAAGAGTCTCTCAGAGAAAAGCAGTAACTCACTGACCTATTTACATTACATGCATTTTGTGATCTGCCTGGTACACGTTCTTTGCAGCAGGCATATTAACACATTGTGGCTACCTTACCATGTAAACTATTGTAGTCGCAGTCTATCCATGCCATGAGTGATATGAATATCTCAGCGTTGTCACTTACCTGTAGCGATGAGGCTGACCGAGTCGCGCGTGAATGCACAACAAGTGTGTTATATGAAGTAATACGGACATGAATTCTGTCCGTGCGCATGAGAGTGACAGTGAGTGCAGAGTGAGTGCGAGAGCGACAGTGAGTGCAGAGTGAGTGCGAGAGTGCAGAGTGAGTGCAGAGTGACAGTGAGTGCAGAGTGAGTGCAGAGTGAGTGCGAGAGTGACAGTGAGTGCAGAGTGAGTGTGAGAGTGACAGTGAGCACAGAGTGAGTGTGAGAGTGCAGAGTGAGTGCAGAGTGACAGTGAGTGTGAGTGCAGAGTGAGTGCAGAGTGACAGTGAGTGCAGAGTGAGTGCAGAGTGACTGTGAGTGCAATGTGAGTGCGAGAGTGACAGTGAGTGCAGAGTGAGTGCGAGAGTGACAGTGAGTGCAGAGTGAGTGGGAGAGTGACAGTTAGTGCAGAGTGAGTGCGAGAGTGACAGTGAGTGCAGAGGGAGTGCGAGAGTGCAGAGTGACTGCAGAGTGCAAGAGTGCAGAGTGAGTGCAGAGTGACAGTGAGTGCAGTGACAGTGAGTGCAGAGTGAGTGTGAGTGCAGAGTGAGTGCAGAGTGACAGTGAGTGCAGAGTGAGTGCGAGAGTGACAGTGAGTGCAGAGTGAGTGCGAGAGTGACAGAGTGAGTGTGAGAGCGACAGTGAGTGCAGAGTGAGTGCGAGAGCGACAGTGTGTGCAGAGTGAGTGCGAGAGTGCAGAATGAGTGCAGAGTGCGTGCGAGAGTGACAGTGAGTGCAGAGTGAGTGCGAGAGTGCAGAATGAGTGCAGAGTGTGAGAGTGCAGAGTGAGTGCAGAGTGACAGTGAGTGCAGAGTGACAGTGAGTGCAGAGTGAGTGCGAGAGTGACAGTGAGTGCAGAGTGAGTGCGAGAGTGACAGTGAGTGCAGAGTGAGTGCGAGAGTGACAGTGAGTGCAGAGTGAGTGCGAGAGTGACAGTGAGTGCAGAGTGAGTGTGAGAGCGACAGTGAGTGCAGAGTGAGTGCGAGAGTGCAAAATGCGAGAGTGAAGAGTGAGTGCAGAGTGCGAGAGTGCAGAGTGAGTGCAGAGTGACAGTGAGTGCAGAGTGAGTGCGAGAGTGACAGTGAGTGCAGAGTGAGTGCGAGAGTGACAGTGAGTGCAGAGTGAGTGCGAGAGTGACAGTGAGTGCAGAGGGAGTGCGAGAGCGACAGTGAGTGCAGAGTGAGTGCGAGAGCGACAGTGAGTGCAGAGTGAGTGCGAGAGCAACAGTGAGTGCAGAGTGAGTGTGAGAGTGACAGTGAGTGCAGAGTGAGTGCGAGAGTGCAGAGTGAGTGCAGAGTGCAAGAGTGACAGTGAGTGCAGAGTGAGTGCAGAGTGACAGTGAGTGCAGAGTGACAGTGAGTGCAGAGTGACAGTGAGTGCAGAGTGAGTGCGGGAGTGACTGTGAGTGCAGAGTGAGTGCCGAGTGAGTGCAGAGTGAGTGCCAGAGTGACTGCTGAGTGAGTGCGAGAGTGACTGTGAGTGCAGAGTGAGTGCAAGAGTGACTGTGAGTGTAGTGAGTGCAGAGTGAGTGCAGAGTGAGTGCGAGAGTGACTGAGTGCAGAGTGAGTGTGAGAGTGACTGTGAGTACTGAGTGAGTGCAAGAGTGACTGTGAGTGCAGAGTGAGTGCGAAAGTGACTGTGAGTGCAGAGTGAGTGCGAGAGTGACAGTGAGTGCAGAGTGAGTGACAGTGAGTGCAAGAGTGACAGTGAGTGCAGAGTGACTGTGAGTGCAGAGTGAGTGCCGAGTGAGTGCAGAGTGAGTGCCAGAGTGACTGCTGAGTGAGTGCGAGAGTGACTGTGAGTGCAGAGTGAGTGCAAGAGTGACTGTGAGTGTAGTGAGTGCAGAGTGAGTGCAGAGTGAGTGCGAGAGTGACTGAGTGCAGAGTGAGTGTGAGAGTGACTGTGAGTGCTGAGTGAGTGCAAGAGTGACTATGAGTGCAGAGTGAGTGCGAAAGTGACTGTGAGTGCAGAGTGAGTGCGAGAGTGACAGTGAGTGCAGAGTGAGTGACAGTGAGTGCAAGAGTGACAGTGAGTGCAGAGTGAGTGTGAGTGCAGAGTGAGTGCAGTGTGAGTGCAGAGTGAGTGTGAGTGCAGAGTGAGTGAGAGTGAGTGAGCGTGCAGTGAGTGCAAAGTGAGAGTGAGTGCAGAGTGAGAGTGAGAGTGAGAGCAGAGTGAGAGTGAGTGCAGAGTGAGTGAGTGCAGAGTGAGAGTGAGTGCAGAGTGAGACTGATTGCAGAGTGAGAGTGATTGCAGAGTGAGAGTGATTGCAGAGTGAGAGTGAGAGTGAGTGCAGAATGAGAGTGAGTGCATAGTGAGAGTGAGTGCAGAGTAAGAGTGAGTGCAGAGAAAGCAGGGTATGCTTGTGCACTTACACGGTGCACTGACACACAGGAGCTAAAACAAAGAACAGCTGAACACAAGTCTTGGGAGCTTCTTGGAGGCAGCCGGCCCTCTGTGAGGGGAGCAGCAGGGAGGGGAGCAGCAGGGAGGGGACGCCCCAACCAATCAAGCGCAACTACTCACAACCTACTGTACTATTACAACACAGGCCAAAGGGCAGAGCTAGGACTTTTCGCATTACGTAGGGTGAGCAGTGTGTGAGCGTGCAGGGTGAACAGTGTGTGAGCGTGCAGGGTGAGCAGTGTGTGAGCGTGCAGGGTGAGCAGTGTGTGAGTATGCAGGATGAGCAGTGTGTGAGCGTGCAGGGTTAACAGTGTGTCAGTGTGTAGGGTGAGCATTGTGAGTGTGTAGGGTGAGCAGTGTGTGAGTGTATAAAGTGAGTGCGAGAGTGCAGAGTGAGTGCAGAGTGCAAGAGTGACAGTGAGTGCAGAGTGCGAGAGTGACAGTGAGTGCAGAGTGAGTGCAGAGTGACAGTGAGTGCAGAGTGACAGTGAGTGCAGAGTGACAGTGAGTGCAGAGTGAGTGCGAGAGTGACTGTGAGTGCAGAGTGAGTGCCGAGTGAGTGCAGAGTGAGTGCCAGAGTGACTGCTGAGTGAGTGCGAGAGTGACTGTGAGTGCAGAGTGAGTGCAAGAGTGACTGTGAGTGTAGTGAGTGCAGAGTGAGTGCAGAGTGAGTGCGAGAGTGACTGAGTGCAGAGTGAGTGTGAGAGTGACTGTGAGTGCTGAGTGAGTGCAAGAGTGACTGTGAGTGCAGAGTGAGTGCGAAAGTGACTGTGAGTGCAGAGTGAGTGCGAGAGTGACAGTGAGTGCAGAGTGAGTGACAGTGAGTGCAAGAGTGACAGTGAGTGCAGAGTGACTGTGAGTGCAGAGTGAGTGCCGAGTGAGTGCAGAGTGAGTGCCAGAGTGACTGCTGAGTGAGTGCGAGAGTGACTGTGAGTGCAGAGTGAGTGCAAGAGTGACTGTGAGTGTAGTGAGAGCAGAGTGAGTGCAGAGTGAGTGCGAGAGTGACTGAGTGCAGAGTGAGTGTGAGAGTGACTGTGAGTGCTGAGTGAGTGCAAGAGTGACTGTGAGTGCAGAGTGAGTGCGAGAGTGACAGTGAGTGCAGAGTGAGTGTGAGAGTGACAGTGAGTGCAGAGTGAGTGTGAGAGTGACAGTGAGTGCAGAGGGAGTGCGAGAGCGACAGTGAGTGCAGAGTGAGTGCGAGAGCGACAGTGAGTGCAGAGTGAGTGCGAGAGCAACAGTGAGTGCAGAGTGAGTGTGAGAGTGACAGTGAGTGCAGAGTGAGTGCGAGAGTGCAGAGTGAGTGCAGAGTGCAAGAGTGACAGTGAGTGCAGAGTGCGAGAGTGACAGTGAGTGCAGAGTGAGTGCAGAGTGACAGTGAGTGCAGAGTGACAGTGAGTGCAGAGTGAGTGCGAGAGTGACTGTGAGTGCAGAGTGAGTGCCGAGTGAGTGCAGAGTGAGTGCCAGAGTGACTGCTGAGTGAGTGCGAGAGTGACTGTGAGTGCAGAGTGAGTGCAAGAGTGACTGTGAGTGTAGTGAGTGCAGAGTGAGTGCAGAGTGAGTGCGAGAGTGACTGAGTGCAGAGTGAGTGTGAGAGTGACTGTGAGTGCTGAGTGAGTGCAAGAGTGACTGTGAGTGCAGAGTGAGTGCGAAAGTGACTGTGAGTGCAGAGTGAGTGCGAGAGTGACAGTGAGTGCAGAGTGAGGGACAGTGAGTGCAAGAGTGACAGTGAGTGCAGAGTGAGTGTGAGTGCAGAGTGAGTGCAGTGTGAGTGCAGAGTGAGTGCAGAGTGAGTGTGAGTGCAGAGTGAGTGAGAGTGAGTGAGCGTGCAGTGAGTGCAAAGTGAGAGTGAGTGCAGAGTGAGAGTGAGAGTGAGAGCAGAGTGAGAGTGAGTGCAGAGTGAGTGAGGGCAGAGTGAGAGTGAGTGCAGAGTGAGACTGATTGCAGAGTGAGAGTGATTGCAGAGTGAGAGTGATTGCAGAGTGAGAGTGAGAGTGAGTGCAGAATGAGAGTGAGTGCATAGTGAGAGTGAGTGCAGAGTAAGAGTGAGTGCAGAGAAAGCAGGGTATGCTTGTGCACTTACACGGTGCACTGACACACAGGAGCTAAAACAAAGAACAGCTGAACACAAGTCTTGGGAGCTTCTTGGAGGCAGCCGGCCCTCTGTGAGGGGAGCAGCAGGGAGGGGAGCAGCAGGGAGGGGACGCCCCAACCAATCAAGCGCAACTACTCACAACCTACTGTACTATTACAACACAGGCCAAAGGGCAGAGCTAGGACTTTTCGCATTACGTAGGGTGAGCAGTGTGTGAGCGTGCAGGGTGAACAGTGTGTGAGCGTGCAGGGTGAGCAGTGTGTGAGCGTGCAGGGTGAGCAGTGTGTGAGTATGCAGGATGAGCAGTGTGTGAGCGTGCAGGGTTAACAGTGTGTCAGTGTGTAGGGTGAGCATTGTGAGTGTGTAGGGTGAGCATTGTGAGTGTGTAGGGTGAGCAGTGTGTGAGTGTATAGAGTGAGCAGTGCGTTAGTGTGCAGGGTGAGCAGTGTGTGAGTGTGCAGGGTGAGCAGTGTGTAAGTGTGTAGGGTGAGCATTGTGTGAGTGTGTAGGGTGAACAGTGTGTGAGTGTGTAGGGTGAGCAGTGTGTGAGTGTGTAGGGTGACCAGTGTGTGAGTGTGCAGGGTGAACATTGTGTGAGTGTGTAGGGTGAGCAGTGTGTGAGTGTGCAGGGTACAAAAACTCGAACTAAGTCCACCACACACACACACACACATAACACCACACACATAACACCCCGCACATATGACCCCACACATAAGACCCCACACATAAGACCCCACACACTCACCACCACACACTCACCACTACACACTCACCACCACACACTCAGTGCAAACTTACACACACTCACCACCACACACTCACCACCACACATGCAACCACACATGCAACCACACACGCAACCACACACGCAACCACACACACACACATCCACACCGTCTGTGCAAACTTTCACCAGACACAGACACCATAACTCGTCAGTGCAGGCTTCCACCAGGCACACACCACCAGACGTCACTGCACGCTTTCACCAGGCACACACACCACCAGCCGTCAGTGCACGCTTTCACCAGGCACACACACCACCAGCCGTCAGTGCACACTTTCTCCAGGCACACACACCACCAGCCGTCAGTGCACGGTTTTACCAGGTATACACACCACCAGCCGTCAGTGGATGCTTCCACCAGACACACACACCTCCAGCCAGCAGTGCACGCTTCCACCAGGCACACACACCACCAGCGATCAGTGCACACATCAATTGTTAACGCATCCACAATTAACTATTGTAGCAATCGCAGTATGGTGCACTTTACTTTTAAACATATTCATCTAAAGCGCAGCATGCCACTATTGCTACAATTCCAATCCAACCCACATAATTCCACTACACACCACATGCATACACTCCATAACACATGGCTAAAAGACATTGCCATTTACAATGCCATTAGCTCTAACTCAAATAATCCGCGACCTATTGCATTTCCAATGCTTGTTTTAACATTTGGTCTGATTACTATGTGAATGTACATAACAATAAAGCATACATGCAAACTGTGACTACATGCCCGCTTTTCTCAATATTTCACTACAAAACAATGTGACTGTATTTGTTTAACAGAGGGTGATTTGTATAGGGTCAATGGAAAGTCCACAAGGTTGTCCCTGTCCCCCCCAGAATTTTAGTGACTCCTACGCCCCTGGAGGGGAGACTGAATATATGTTTTTACTCGTGTCACGTGTTCGGATATCTTCTCAACAGGGATTCAACCCAGTGCGCTACCCCTTTGGATGTAGTAACTCTAAATTTGGCTGATCGTGAGCTCGCTGCAGAATGCTGACCAGTAAACCACTTTCCTTTTCCCAGTAGGAACTTCCGCTTGCCTGAAGAACTATAAAACTCAGTATACAGAATAACAAGTGATAGATACTGTGTCACAAAACACACAACATGTCATGTTGTCTCTTTAAGTATTCTTGGAATTGTTTTGATTCAACGTTCTGTGTTATGCAGGATTCTCCTCCTAGCTTCTGTGGAGGCAGTTGCTGGGGAAGAAGTCCTGCGTATGCTGTTACGTACCTTGCTCCTGTGGTTCCTTAAATCTTTTTATCAACCATAATTGCGTGGAGTCAACTTTACACAACAGCATATCATAATAAATCATACTACGATAATAATTTTGACAATGAAAGTAGCGTGACTTATTACGTTAAATATAACATTCCATGCAATATTATATGACTTAACTAAACATACCCGTCGTTGATAACAGGTAAAATAACAACCCAATGTGACACGAGACCATGGCTTGCCTCTGGGATTCTGTTTGAATTAATTCCAGATGTGTGTTTCTAGGGGTGCTTCTGCTGCCCCCTGGTGGCGGTTTGTGAGAATTAAACAGGGCTACTTGAGCACCGTGGTACTAAAGTACCATGGACGTAGTAGCGTAGCGTAAGCCTGCCGCCCCTGCGGGGCAGGTCGGGGGGGAGGGGAAGGTTTAGACCTCCAAATGCCGTGCTGTCACTGGCCAGTGATGAAGGGCATCATTTTACGTTACGTCACTGCACAGTTTGCTGCCATATTACCTTTATCGGCATGCTCAGAGGCGGGGTTTTGGGGCCAATGGGAGGAGGTGGATCACGTGACCAAGCTGCAGACATTGTACGTAAAGCCTTCGTCATGCAGTCCCTGGTGACCGAGGTCTGGGAACCCGCCTCCCAACGCACACTTGGGGCATTGTTTGGCAGGATTTTGGGAAGGTATCGTAAAGCCGTCCAGACAGGAGGCTCCAGTTCGACTCGCTGTGTTGACAAATAATCCGCTGCTGTCTGCAGAAAGACGCACTTCCCAGGGCAGGGTCGTTAATTAACACCAGATATTGACAGGGTTGTAATTCTCTCCTGCTTGCTTCTCTTTCACAAAGCAGTAATGCGCTGTTACTCCTTCAGATATTACTCCGTGCGTACTGGTGTTTTTAGCACAGAATTGAGTTTTACCTGCAAGGTTGCGGTTCAAATCCCAGACAGTTGAGCAGCAGAGAATTGTGTGCACCCTGCAGGTCATGGGTTCTAGTGCACGCGGGACACCTCAGTGGATAATGCAAAAGCTGCAGAGACGTGTGCGCACCCCTCAAGTGACATCTTCCACTCTCAACAAGATAGTCTAGGGGGTGGAATGCACCAGCTGCAGAAATGTGTGTCTAACCAACAGGCTGCAGGTTCAAACTCCAGTGAGAAAGTTTTAAAGATATTGGGCCAGATTAGGGTGACCAAAATGTTAAAGCCAAAAACCCGGATATTTCCCAAAAATAGGACTTCGATTCTACTTCAACCCAGCGCACAGAGTGACAGTGCCCCTTAACAGAAAATGACAGAAGAGGCAGTAAAAACATACAAAAAAAATGCAATTTTTAAAGCCAGTAGCGCAGCCCTGTTAATTAAATTACTTTCTTCTAATAGCTGCTGACTATCCCTGCTTTGCAAAACATAAAAAGATACCTCCTCCCATTTTCAGCCGACCCTCACATGAGCTTAATTTCTTTAAATCTGCCGTACAGCTGGCGAAAAACCGGGACTGTCGGGGCAAATCCGGGACACCAGGTCACCCTAAACCATATGTATGAACACATTTTCCATAGACACAGAATGGTAAAACCCTTTGATACATCTAGCCCATTGCGCCTTTTACTTAGATCTTTGTCTAATTTGCAGGTCACCGCTTTCATTTAGATTAATATTAATGCAGCAGATATCAATGTGTAAATTACAGATATTAAATTCCAATTCCAAGATGAGTTCTGGGACCCATGGTATTTAATGTGGCAGGCACTAGGGGGATCATTAGGATGGCGGGTGGATTGCCCCCGCCAGGCTGGCGGTAGCCACCGCCAGCCTGGCGGGGGCAATCTGCCCGCCATCCGCATCTAAATTCGCCCGTACCATATTAAGATGGCAGGGGGGACCGCGGCAGACGGAAAGACCGTCCGCCGCTTTTCCGCCCAGGTCCGGAAAACGTTTAATATGATGGCGGTGTCTATCAGACACCGCCAGCCATATTATGATGTTCTTGTTGAGATGCCATTCCGCGGCGGCGATGCCGCAACGGAAAGGCATGTGGTCTTCACTCTGGGAGCCCCCTCTGGGCCCCCAGAGTGAAGGAGAGGTGGGGGTTCACACGGGGGGTACCTGTGGTACCCCCCTGCATTTGCATAAACAAAGCGGCAGGCACCGCGAGGTGCCTGCCGCTTTGTCTATGCAAATGCATTAATGCATTTTTAGCATTGTGGCGGGCGGTGCAGAGAGCACCGCCCGCCACAATGCTAAAAATGCAGGATGTGCCCGCCACTGTGGCGGGCACATCCTAAAACCCCCCCACGGGACCCCCGCCCTTATTGCGGGCGGTCCCAAACCCCGGTAGGATCGTCATCCTAATAGGCCCCATATTTGTGTTCAACCAGTAGTTCACTGTTTCCAATCCTTACCAGATAATACAGCAATTAAATGTGCCTACTACAGACATCTGTACCTTAACTGCAGATCACAGATTCAAATTACAATAAAATAGTATAGGAGCGTAAGTACCCGTGAAGTGGTGCCCTTTCCAAACTCTGTATTCGAATAAAATGTATTAATGTTTTGCGACCGAAATCCGGTTACAAAACATTAACACTCGACCGACTACAAACTAAACCATTCACAAATGGCATTTTTTAAGATTGGGCAGGGGTTCCATGAACCCCTAACTAATCCTAAGAAATGTTCCTTAAACCTTTCATATTTTTTAACTCATCCCGTTTTCCTTTGAGGAAAACAGGTTGCATTAAAAAAAAGTTTAAAAAAAAAAACCAATCACAGACCATGTGGTCTTCTGGCCTGTGACAGCTGTGATTCATAGTGAATCATATTTACGACCTACTTCAATAGTATTCATGAGATAGGTTGAATTGTGACCCTCTACGAGTTAAGTTTTTGTGAATCGACCTATTAGTACAAAGGTCAGTTTGCAAAAAAAGAAACAATTCCATAAAAGTCGGTGTGAAATTTGTGACCACTTTTGCCAACTTCATTCGTAGTACTTCAGGTCCTTAATTTTTTATTCATATGTTGTCCTACATAACAGGTTTCAGAGCGCTGGACAGGTCAGTAGGATTTAAGTGTCATCATATTACGGTCACATTAATGTAGCAGAAATTAAAATAAAGTAGGGGTGAAGAATCAGAGATCTTTGTATAAAATATAAATCACAGGTTCACATCCACCCAAGGAAGGGACAGGGCCTGATATAAAGGTGGAAGTGAGAGAGTAAAGTCTGCAAATCCCCAGTGAATATATTAAAGCGGCCTTTGGTGCAGTTGACAACGGAATTACGCCTGGCAGTATTACTGCTTCTATGCTGTGGTAATACCATCTACAGTCTGTGGACAGGATAGCATTGATTTACTATATCTGAAATTTTTTTAACCATCTGGGCCACTATTTATTATTTATGTATTTTCCTTACAGTTGTATATAGCACAAAAGGGTCCAAATGCGTTTGGACATTGTGAAATTGGAACAATAATTACAGTGGGCAAAATAAAAAATATATGAACACAGTGGTAGAAGTACATAAGGAATCTGTAGATTATCCATCTTCTTGATGCTGTACACATGTAAGAAAAAAAAGGCAAGCCAGAGAGAAAATAGTATATAACTAAAAAGTGGGGTGAAGAAGGCAGGAGGGGGAATAAATTAATATAGTAAAGATAAGGTCAGTGCAATCTGAAAGAAAATGCAATAGGGAGGGAAGTAAGATTAGAGAGAAGGTTCTAATGGAAATAGGCAATGTGGTATGAAGAACAGAGGAGGATTAGGCTGACAGAACAAGGAACTAGGGTTCAAGAGTGAAAATCTGGGCATCGCGATAGTAGAGAAACAGGCTGGGGGAGTTAAGCCACTTTAAGAAACGCATGAGAAAGAGAAGAGATTTTAATAAAAGAAAGGCACGGCTGAGTAATAAATGTCACAAATCTGCAGATGTCTCCGGTAAGCTCTGAGTAGCCTATCCAATCATGGTGTTTATGTTCCTTTCTTTAACTTCTGTTTGATTTTGCCATTATGAATGTAGTAGCACAGGTACCAGCATGCAGTTTATGATAAAATATCGACCTCAAAAATATTGTACAAAAAAGTTGTGGTCCAGTCATTTGCTACAAACATTTTGATTTTACATACATCTAATGTAACATACAAAAATATCTACTACCAAAATATTGTGGCCAAAATATCTATATTCTATTGGTCAGTATATGTATTTACCTATATATTCCATAATTATAATTTAAAATAAGAGTTACATTATTTTTTTAAAAGGTGCTATTATTCAAAAAGATATATGCAGCGTACAAAATGCCATATACACATTCATTTACTAACTTTATTTTTAATGAGCCTAAAAATCAATTAATAAAAATGCATGTTAATATATTATACATTACTATACATTATACAAAAGATAATTCTTATATATATTAATACTTTTGATTAAAGAAGACAACATACCATAAACATAATTATTCATTAAAAAAACGATGATAACCTATTTTAAATGTATTTAACCATTATACATTATATGTGAAAATATAAAAAAATTAAAAGTGCAATAATGAAAAAAAAATAATTGTCAACCAAATATACACAAAATATATTTAAAAAAATTCCATGTACTAACATAATTGCAATCCAAAATCCTTAAAAAAATAAAAAACATTTGAAATGTAGCAATCTTACTACAAATATTGGAGAAATGCATACATTGGGTGTGTGGGGGTTGTTGGTGTCAGATTTACTAATCTATTTCCATTTAACAAACATTGGGGAACGTGTACACATTGGAGGGGTTAGATTTATTAATCTAACTTGTCTAACTAAAACAAAAGTAAATATATAGGGGGGTTTACAATTCTATTGCTAGTGTTCATAAAAAGTCAAAAATACATTAAAATCACTTAATTTTCTTAATAAATATATCAGAATTGCAAAATTATTTTACATATACTAAATACATCATATTTTATATAAACAGTATCCCTCAACCTCCAGCCCCCCCATAACATACACACATAAAAGAAAAGGACTACAAATATTTTACTTTTTATTTCTTCATAAATTCCCTGCTTCCAATCCTTCCGAGATAACTCAGCAAGGTAATCCACCAGGAAATCCATAATTTTCTAGTTTTAATGTAGAACATTCTACCCTCAGTTGGTGGAATGTTTGAATAGCCTTATAGCCCTTCAGCTGAGGGCTATACCAGTTGTTAAAGGCCCTCACCTGCGTTATAGGCGAGGGAAGTAAGATTAGAGAGAAGGTTCTGATGGAATTAGGCAATTTGGGATGAAGAACTGAGGAGGATTAGGCTGACAGAACAAGGAACCAGGGTTCAAGAGTGAAAATCTGGTGTGGCTGGGGGGGTGGAGGGTTGGAGGTCGGGGAATGTTGACCAGTGATTACATGTCTGTTTTGTTGCAATATGAAAAAATGCAAAAAAAAAAAAAAAAAAAAAAGAGTGAAAATCTGGGCATCGCGATAGTAGAGAAACAGGCTGGGGGAGTTAAGCCACTTGAAGAAATACATGAGAAAAAGAAGAGATTTTAATAAAAGAAAGGCATGGCTGAGTAATAAATGTCACAAATCTGCAGACGTCTCTGGTAAACTCTGAGTAGCCGATCCAATCATGGCGTTTATGTTCCTTTCTTTAACTTCTGTTTGATTTTGCCATCATGAATGCAGTAGCACAGGTACCAGCATGCAGTTTCATGATAAAATATCGACCTCAAAAATATTGTGCAAAAAAATTGTGGTCCAGTCATTTGCTACAAACATTTTGATTTTACATACATCTAATGTACCATACAAAAATATCTACTACCAAAATATTGTGGTCCAAAATATCTATATTCTATTGGTCAGTATATGTATTTACCTATATCTTCCATAATTATAATTTAAAATAAGAGTTACATTATTTTTTAAAAGGTGCTATTATTCAAAAAGATATATGCAGCATACAAAATGCATTATACACATTAATTTACTAACTTTATTTTAATGTTTTTAATAAATATATCAGAATTGCAAAATTATTTTACATATACTAAATACATCGTATTTTATATAAACAGTATCCCTCAACCTCCAGCCCCCCATAACATACACACATAAAAGAAAAGGATTACAAATATTTTACTTTTTATTTCTTCATAAATTCCCTGTTACCAATCCTTCCGAGATAAGTCAGCAAGGCAATCCACCAGGAAATCCATATTTTTCTAGTTTTAATATAGAACATTTTCCCCTCAGTGGGTGCAATGTTTGAATAGCCTTATAGCCCTTCAGCTGAGGGCTATACCAGTTGTTAAAGGCCCTCACCTGCGTTATAGGCGGGTTCAGGGCCCTTTAACAACTTGTGTAGTCCTCGGCTGAAGGGTATAAGGCTATATTGTGTACTTTAATATAGTTGTAATAAATATTATTTTTTATTAATTTAAGATATGTTAATTAATATATTCGTTTTAGGTGTTCGTATTGGTATAATTCCTTTTAATTTACTAAAATATAGTTTGTCATTTTAAATGTGTAATTTAGTTGTTTTTAAAAACAATTTAATTCGTAAATTATAATGTACCAGCAAGTTGTTAAGTTTGTAGGGAAAAAGGATGGAAAGTTAATAAAATTAGAATTAATTTATTCCAAAGTACATTATTTTTATTGGTAAGTACATATTTAGCTGATATTAGTTATGTAAATTGTTTAATCGTTATTTTATTTATTCAAATAAATTTGTTAAATTTAATTTATATTTTATGTTATAAATGTATGTTAGTAATTTATATTTTAGTAGGGAGCTATTGGATTTGTAGGGTAAAAAGAGTGGGAAGTTAATATAATTTTATTTCTCTTCCAGGGGATCCTCATCAAAGTCATAGGCACTGAATATCTGAATATTCCTGCCTACGTGCAGGTACCCGGAGCACATTATATATATTTTATATATATATATATATATATATATATATATATATATATATATATTACCTACTGGCGGTCGCCAGTAGGTATATATAGTTAGGATTTTTTCTCTATGGGATTTTTGAAAATTCTATGTCTAATAACTTTGGAGTTTGTGGACGGAATTGGCTGAAATTGTCAGGAAAATGGCACATTTTGTTTCTGAGCAGCCCTTGAAAATTTGGGGGGGGTTCGTCAAGGGGGGGCCGAGAAAAAAGGGGGGTCCCAAAACGTGTTTTTAACATTGAGTTTTCCATAGGGCGGTTGGCCTCACTTTTAGCCCGAACGGCTGAATGGATTTGCACGAAACTTGGCAAAATTGTAGGGACTGGTAGCCCGATGTGCTTTTTGTAGGTCTCAATATATGTGCTACAGTGGATTTTGAGAAATTAACGTTTAAAAAAAGATATATATCTGTAACAGCGGACCGGGCAGCGCTCCAGGACGCGTACTTTTCGCGCAACGGAGCTTTGTGAAGCGAAGCTGATTGGTTCTCCGGCGTCTGTCAACATTCCAAACAGTCCGTAGCGGCCGCCATCTTGTCTCTCGGTAGGATCGAGAGACAAGAGGAGGCGAAAGCGAAGGGGCAAATGACCATAAGGGGGAATAGTAGATCCTCGCTGACCCCCTAGGTTTGATGTGGAGGTTTTAAAAGGGCCCCGCGGGGCAAAAAAAAAATATAATAATAATAATCGAACGGCTGAATGGATTTGCACGAAACTTGGTAAAATATTAGGGACTGGTAGCCCGATGTGCCTTTGCTAGGTCTCAATATATGTGCTCCAGTGGATTTTGAGAAATTAACGTTCAAAAAAAGATATATATCTGTAACAGCGCTCCGCTTCGCGTAACGGAGGTTTGCAAAGCTGATTGGTCATTCTGTCACTGGGCTATAGTTGGGCTACATCTGGCTGATATTTGGGCTACATTTGTTTTTTTTTGTCTCTGGCGGCCATCTTTGGGCTACATTGGGCTACATTGGGCTTCATTGGGCTTCATTGGGCTACATTGGGCTACATTTGGGCTCCAACATATATATAGGCCAATGTAGCCCAATATATATTTTTCAAAGTTAATTTTCGTAAAAACCACTGGAGCATATATCTTGAGACATAGCAAAGGCACATCGGGCTACCAGTCCCTACAATTTTGCCAAGTTTCGTGGAAATCCATTCAGCCGTTCGAGCTAAAAGTGAGTCCAACCGCCCTATGGAAATGAAGGAAATGAATGGGTAATTTGTAATTAGCAAATAGCTCATCGCAAACTAGGAATGGTAAAGAATCGCTATTTATTCCTTAAAGTTCGCTATTTAGGAAATGCAAAAAACTTTGATGATACATATGGCGGTTCATCTCGAACAAGATAAGAAGCATAGGGATAGATTTATGATGACTGGCGCATCACCAGGGATGTGTTAGTCATTCTGTGCCGCTGTTCCGTCACCTATGGTGTGCTGCATTTACAATGCGGCGCAACATGGGGCAAAAACAGCACAGATGCGTGATGTAACTGTGCCGTAAAGGTGGCGCATTGCTGGAGTTGTATCGCAAGTGTGATGAAGCTCCAGGAAGGGTCGGGGGTGCCCCTGTCGCAGGGTTTCTGTTCTCACACAGAACTGTGGACAGAGGATTGGAACCTCGGCGAATTAGGGTGCCCCAAAACTCACCTTAGTACTCAAAAACCCCTTAGCAAACTAGGTACAGTGTCACATTGGATATAACAAACTCTCAATGTTTAGACAATCCAGAATATGAACTTATAGTACCTCAGGATACGTGGAACTCATGAACAGTTGGTCGTTATATATTTCTTAGAAACCAGAACATGGAGTTAAGAAGAACACGTGTATTTGAAATGTTTATTTACTAATGCCGTCTTCTCAGGCGTAGTATCTTAGATAATAGAAGTACACATATTATCAGTAGCAAAATTACCAGCATAGTTACTAGTACGTAAAAAGCGAATGGTGACAGTATGTTAACATGCTGTAAATGAATAAGAGTTATCAACACTTATAAGCAGCCACGGTGCCCCTCCCCCTCCCCGCCTCCCTGCCCCACCGTAACTCCCTCCACGGCCCGCGGCTGCTTATATCTCACCCTCCCTAATACACATATTATATTATTTGCTAAGAAGGTCTCTTTGTGTTGGTTTAGGGCGTGCCCATACTTTAGTGTCTTAGATTTGAAGGAATCACATCAGCATACACCAGCTCTCTCTTCATGTGAACCGCATCAAGTGTTGTGTATGTGTGTTCGGCAAAGCAATATAAAACCCGCCTCATGCCCAGAATTGGCAGAAGCTGCACTTATGTTATGAGTATGAAGTCGTGGAGATCAGACCTCATAACAATTCTGTATCGTGTTGTTCTTGAAACTTCAGCACTCGCTGTACAGATATAGTTTAACAAGTAAAGCAGATAGTAGAGCAATAACATATTATTCTCATGTAAATCACGATGAACTATTAGGTTGAAAGCTAAAGCAACAACTAAGTGTTGTGTGCAGAAGTTGCAAAAAAGGAAAAATGGCGTTTAAACCGGTAATGAGCCCATGCTAACTTAACACGGTGTAAAGATATCCAGGACCTAGATGACACCTCCCCATGATCCGGAAACGAACTGAATAAGATAATAGAAGTGCCATCTCATGAGAGCAGATTGCAACTTTATATGTGGACGGTCCGCAAGGTAAAATATTAAAAACTAGGAAAATTTAATGCTAAAGAAAAATAAAACAGCCAAGTACTTTATCGAGTCTTAAGCCAATAGGCAAGCTAAATAATAAAAACTTGACAAATAAGTCAATGAATTGTCAATGAAATGCTAGTACTCAGCATATCAAACATGAAAAAGGTCTATGACATAACTGTGTATGCAAAATAAGCTGCAACAGCCTCCAATAGGAAGTCACCGTCTTCATCCGAAAAGAGTTCAGCCATCCAATTTAAAAGCGGAAAAGAACATACGTGCTCTCCCAGCACCGGATCCTCTATCACCATCAGAGGACAGCTCGGTGGGTTTTCAAGAAAGCTCTGTTCCAAGAAAGACTGTGTTGCCGCCAGTAAATTCCAGGGACCAATTAGTCCATGCATCAATGCCACAGCCATAATCCTTTCGCCAGGACAAACCAACTCGTGAGTAATGATAGGAGTCATCAGCTGATTAATGTCGACGTCAGGAGAAACCGGTCCGCAGAGACACAAATCAATGGCCCAATCGAAATCACAGGTCAGGCAGTGAAATACAGGCTGGACACAGGTGAAGTAGGAGAATCGAAAAGATAATCCATATGCCGTGCTTAATATCGCCAACGGCATTGTGCCATAATATTCTAGCATGCGATTGCGGAACAGTGTCAGCAGCTGCAGGGCGGGAGGTTGCATAGGAGGGACATCCATATTTAAAAATGTAAAAAAGCACAAGAGCGTCCACTGGTAATGCAAGTAAAAATGGCAATCCACGAAGCAGAGTGGAAAAAATAGAATGAAAGAAAGCAGGGATGACTCCAAAGATTTTCTCAAATGAAGTCACGAGACCACTGGTAACAACTTTAAAAAAGTGCGCCAGGGCCTTTGTGGAGGATGCGTTAAAGATAGTCCGAACCATCTTGCTGAAACGGAAAGGCAAATCTGAATTGAAAAGGGTCTGCACCTCTGTACGGGTGTTCGCTATGTGAAGCACGAAAGTTTCACGGGCCGAACTCAAGGCCACCTCTCTCTGAGACAAAAGAGCTCTTATTCTTGCCATGCCGTTGAAAGCTGCTCCCAAGGTTGGTATTTGTGGCGAGATTGAAAACTCCCTATGTTCATGTGTGGGAGGAAATAGAACATTTCTGCAGCAAATAACCCGTTCACTTACTGTTACGATAAAAGGAATACTTTTAATTAACCCAGAACAATCTTCATTATTGAGCATCAAATAACTACCATTTTCCAACAACTTGAACGTGGGGATGATAGCAGGAACTGGCGTGCCTTGCAACACGCAAGCCATATTTGGTCGGTGTTTGTTGCATGAACCGTGTAACTGTATGTGCCTACACATTAGTGAATGATCTAGCGTCTCAGTGCATTCCTCTCCATTCAGATAAACTTCTTGATCATCTTTGAAACATCTGTATGTGTATGGAAGCGACCAGACCTCATGAAGAAAAGCACTACCTAAAGGTTCATAACGACCTATTGGTATATATTTCATACAATTTGAAAACTTATATAAAGCAAAAGGCAGCGTTATTAAACCGTGGATAAGGCACGTTGCCAAAAAAGCCGCAATCCTCTGCTGATGATGTCACTGAGCATGTCATGAATGATGTAATATGTGACATCATCAGCAGTGGATTACGGGTAATAGTATCTCTAGTTTACTCCCCTATAGCTGTCTTTCTTTTAACATAAGTGTCTGTTTCCTTCCCTTATACTTACTGTTTTTGGTTCGCTTCCGGTTCGCGTACCGGCGAGCGAACTGGGAAGCGAACTAAGAGAAATAGAGGTTGGCACAGTTCCAAATATTGTACCAATTTTTTAATAACGGGGAGGTAGTTCTGAAAAGAACTTTTTTTTAAATTGTTTTTGTTGTTTTATATTTTTTTTATTATTTTTCGGAACATTTTTTTACTTTTTTTGAATTTTTCTGAACAGTTTTATATTTTTTTGGGTTTTTCTTGGAGGGGGCAATGAAAACGATTCATTGTAAAGGGCTCAACAGGAGCAACAAAACAAAAAAAAAGTATTTATTATTTTGGGCGTTTCGTACAAACTTGCATATGATAGTCAATAGCTCTGTTGATCAGAGTGATGCTTCTTTCTCCGTAGCAAATGAATCCATCGCAATATACGCAGATGTGTTTTACTTCACCAAATCTCATTTGTATATTTGGCACCATCTCCCTGCCCTCTGGTCCCGTTACTTCCGGTACAACAGATCTTCTGGCCATAATAGGGAGATTATCTAGGTCGTTCCGAAACTGTGCAGCACTGTAGTTGTTAGGATGCCACCTAGTCATATGGCGATGCATTGTGTAGTTTCCGAAACTGTATTTTTTCTCGGTTCCTCTGGACAGTCTATCTTGACATATAAGGCAAGTTACGTATCTTGCATTTACTTTTTTCTGACCTTTGGGAATTTAAAAAAATTGCCAAATGAAGTTTTCTTTCCGGTGAGACGTCCTGGGCTCCTCAGGCAAAAACTGCCTCTCTTCGTGCTCGTCGTTCTGTTCCTCTTCTTCCTCTTCTTGTTGAATTATAACTTGAGCAGGTGGTCCACTCTTCCTTGGATGTGGTGGAGGTGGTGGGGAATCACCAGCTGAAGCTACTAAAGAAGCCATTGCTCAGTGATCACAAAGGGTCTTTCTCTCACAATGATGAAAGTCAGAGTGAGGAAAGAAGGAGGGATTTTCATCATTTGGGAAAAACAAGAGTTCTCAACCAATGAAAAGTGTTCCTTTTAGATTATATGACCTAGTCTTACATCATTAGGAAACCAAAAGTGAAATGAACCAATGAAAAGTGTTATTACCAAGTCACATGACCTGCTGTGTTTACGTTAAGCGCTTTGCAGGGCCTCCCGGTTTGCTTCCAGAAACCTGCGCTTTGCGACTCGCTTCGCGTACCAGTTCGCTAACGTAGCACGTCATATGACGTATCACGCGACAACGTGAAACGTCATGCGGACGGGAGGCGTCACGATGTTGTTTTCTAACGCGGCAGTTGCGGTAAAGAAACGTTTACCGGCTCGCGGTCTATTTCGCGGCATCAAGGTCAGCTAACGGGAAGCTTCCCGATTCGCGAAGCGGGAACGAAGAAAAAAAAATATTTAATAAAAAAATTATTCATAAACATATAAAATATATTTTTGGATTTAAAGAAGAATACATTTTACAGCTACAGATATTAGCTGTTAAAAAACCAATGAAATTCACTGAAAAAACCATAGGTTATAGACCATATATAGTTAGGAATTAGCATTTACAAAACCTTGAAAATTCACTGAAAAAACCATAGGTTATAGACCATATATAGTTAGGAATTAGCATTTACAAAACCTTATTTTACTCACACAAAACCATTGAAATTCCATATATAGTTAGTTGCACTAACTATATATCGCGCACCCGCAATCCACTGCTGATGATGTCACATATTACATCATTCATGACATGGTCAGTGACATCACTGATGACATCACTGATGACATCTCAAATGACATCACTGATGACATCACTGATGACATCTGATTTGACATCAATGACCACATCACTGATGATATCATTCATGTGACAATACAATGCATCTCCTCACATTTTAATATAACCTCTGTTTCACCCAGTGTTAAATACAGAGTATAATTTTTGAAACCATTGACACACCAATACTAGTTACTACATACGCACTCACTGATTCCTATGTCTACACACACATTCACTCATTCACCCATACAATCATTCATACATACAATCACTCATCTGTACAACACTATCATATGCACTCATACACCTATACAGACACTCACAGTCTGCCACTCATCCATGGAGTTACTCACACACGTAGTCAGTCCTGTTAAAGAATCAATGACACTTCCATTTTCTTGTCTATACAGTTAAACATAGAGCACCTTACATTTTCAAACATATACTAACACATACTTACCTTCTTATAGAATCATTGATACAAGTACACATTGATCTGCACAGAGTCACACACCTCCCAGCCAGCCAGCCACACACACACTCAGTCTCCCATACAAATACTTGGACAATCAATCAGTAACCCATATAGTTAATCATATAGCTACTGATCAACACATGCAGCAATTTACAGAACAACAGACATAATGATGCACAAATTAAGACAGTTTAGTCACTAACCCATGCACTCAGTGAGACACATTTAATCACTCACTCATACATTCAGTCATGCACCTACTAAATCCTTTGTCCAGACACTTATACTTCCACTCATTCTTCAATATGTAAGACACATTTTAACTTTACAGAAACACACAGTCACTGGATGATGTCATCAGTGATGTCATCAGTGATGTCATTTGAGATGTCATCAGTGATGTCATCAGTGATGTCATTTGAGATGTTATCAGTGATGTCATTTGAGATGGCGTCAGTGATGTCATCAGTGATGTCATTTGAGATGTCATCAGTGATGTCATCAGTGATGTCACTGACCATGTCATGAATGATGTAATATGTGACATCATCAGCAGTGGATTGCGGGTGCGCGATATATAGTTAGTGCAACTAACTATATATGGAATTTCAATGGTTTTGTGTGAGTAAAATAAGGTTTTGTAAATGCTAATTCCTAACTATATATGGTCTATAACCTATGGTTTTTTCAGTGAATTTTCAAGGTTTTGTAAATGCTAATTCCTAACTATATATGGTCTATAACCTATGGTTTTTTCAGTGAATATATATATTTATATATATGTATATATATATATGTATATGCTTTCAAAACTTCTCCTCTGTTTCTGGACTCGAAATACAGAACACAGCGGGGCTTCGTTTTCAAATTTTATTCACTGGCTAGCATGACCGGTTTCGGCGTGTTGCCTTTATCAAATTCTTTAAGTCCCACCATCATGTTTCTCATTACATATATTGTCGTTGTTGGCTCCTCCTTACCCAGTGGTGGTTGGCTCATCTACACCTCGTGCTTCCACTGCAAATGACAGGGGACTACTAGTCCCATAATGCTGCAGAGCGATGCCTCGGTGCAGTGAAGTACGGAAACATGATGTAAATTAAAATTATTAGAAAACTTCATGCCCCTTGCTTTCATCCATCAGCCTCTGTAATTACAATAGTTCTTAGAGGCGCAATTCAAGTGGCGGCATCTCTGTCCGTTATTAGGCTCACCATTGCAGTCCGTTCAAAAGACTCTTCAGGGGTTACGATGGAGGGCCAGGAAGATACTCCGTTACCACGGCTACATTCAGAGCAAGTTCCCATGTTTCCTGGCCACAAATCAGAAAGGGTCCTGCATACGCGCCATAGGGAGCACGGTAACATGCTTTCAAAACTTCTCCTCCGTTTCTGGACTCGAAATACAGGACACAGCGGGGCTTCGTTTTCAAATTTTATTCACTGGCTAGCATGACCGGTTTCGGCGTGTTGCCTTTATATTTTAGTAGTGAGCTATTGGATTTGTAGGGGAACAGGGTGGGAAGTTAATATAATTTTATTTCTCTTCCAGGGCATCCTCATCAAAGTCATAGGCACTGAATATCTGAATATTCCTGCCTACGTGCAGGTACCCGGAGCACATTATATATATATATATATATATATATATATTTTACCACACCAAACTTCCAATTAAAGAAGGCGCTGACTCCGTGAATCTCAATCCAAACGGTTTATTTTATAATCAGTTTCTGCTCAGACGCGTTTCAGCGGCTTTCTCCCGCCTTGTTCACTAACAAATGCATTCTAGATTTTACGACATATATACAGGTACATGTTGTCATGGGTTCAATTAACAAAACACGTTTGTACTGGTTGTTTCTATGGTTTCAAAGGCTACATCCTATGGATGACGTGGACAAATACATGACTTGCACATTCAGAGTAATCATGGCAGTCTGTTTTCACTTGTTGTCAAAATAATTTCAAACAGGTAAAATTTAACCATTTCAATATGTGCTCATAATACATCTTATGAACACAGTGTTTTAACTGTGTTAAAAGTAATCACATACATCACCCGCTATTCAATTCCCGACATTGGATACATTGTAATGTTTGTTTTCATGTCCCGTGTGATACTATGTTTGTCTGCCCATACCTGTTCTTCTATTCAGCGTGATTGGCTCAGGGCTGTGCAGTCCTTAGTGACATTATTTTACACAAAACAAGGGAACCCAAAGGTATAGCACTAGGGACCTTGGGCAGTAACGTATTACAAAAAACAGGGGTCCCTAGTAGTTCAGGGATCTTTCGCAAAAATGATAGACATACGCTCAATAGTATGTATGACCTTTGTCCAGCCGGACAGGAATTTTAATTAAAGTGATAAGCAAGAATAAAGAGGATTTTTTACACAGTGGGTGCAGCCAGCAACCCACAGGGGACAAGACAAAACAAGGGGATGGGGTTAGAACGAACAAGGCGGTCTGTATACTAGTAGTTCAGTGAACAGACAAAAATACATTTCAAAAGCATCATTGTATACAATTTATACTTTTCATTTTACATATGACGCTAAAATGTCGACGACGTTTCGATGCCTATTGTGAAATGAGTGGCATCATCTTCAGGACAGAGAATTAAAAAGCTTGTCTTGAAAATCTTTAGGCAATTTTTGGCCAGATTTAGGTCCAAACATTGTTTATTTCCAGGGGGCGGTGCCCAATATCAAGGGACATATGGTGGGGTACTCAATTATCTGAGCATTTTCCAAACCAGGGCAAGAAAGCCTCTTCATAGGAGACCGGACCGATCGTGTCTCATTCCTGGTTGGGTTGCTCGATGGCAAGTCTGGGCTCAGATGGGCGGGGATCTCCCCCCAGCTATGCAAATCTGCTTATGGGCTGGTGGGAGGAGCAGATACTATGGGCATTATACCAAGAAGTCATGACAACCAATGTGATTGTATATAAGAGATTTATTGACGATATCTTTATTTTGTGGGAGGGCAGTGTGGAGAGTGCAATGAACTTTGCAGATAAATTGAATGAAAATGTACTGAATTTATAATTCACCTGCAACACTAGCACTGAATCAATACAATTTCTAGATGTAGAATTGTTTGTCCAACACGATAAGATACAAACACGTACCTACCGTAAACCTACGGCAGGAAACGCGATCCTACACGCCCACAGTTTCCACCCCACACCCTTGAAACAATCAATCCCGTATGCTGAATGCCTCAGGATGACACGTAATTGTAGTACCAATGAGGGACTCACAGATGCCAAACAAAACCTCTTCATGAGACTCCAAAGAAGAGGGTACACAGACAAGACATGCAAAAAAGCAGAAGCGAAATGCAGCACAAGAATTCGACAGGAACTACTGTTCCCGGTGGTGCCAGACACCAACTGAGACAAGCAAGAAAGACAACCCCCTAGGCTTATCACTGGTTTCAATCGATACCACTCGAACCTTAGAAAAATCTTAAGAAGGCACTGGCCACTGATCCATAATGATCCAACCATAGGGAGCACAGTAGGCGAGAGACCCTTGGTATCGTTTAGAAAAGCGAAATCAATGCGCAGCCAGCTTGTCTGCAATGCACCTGTCATTAAGAAGCAAAAAAACTGGCTACAGTCCCTGAAAGGTTTCAAAAAATGCAGCAAATGCAAAGCCTGCAACCATGGCATAAATACCACCAATGTCGAGTTACCCTTCAGAAGACTGCCCTATTCCATCAGGGAACATTTCACATGCAAGACTGAGTTTGCTGTGTACGTGCTCACATGTGAATGTGGCAAAAAATACGTAGGGTCCACCATCCACCCTGTGCATGTGAGAATCCTACAACACCTGCGGGCAATCGCTAATATGGACCAAACATATCCAGTGGCAAGACACATCCATGAGACCCATGGAGGCAATGCAGAAGGTCTGACGTACTTCGTCATAGACAGCATCCCCAGAAATGTCAGAGGCGGAAATCGTAAACTAGCTTTACGCCGCCTGGAGTCGAGATATATCATCCTCTTAAACTCCCAAATCCCTTCAGGCCTGAATGCGGATGAAGCCCTTAGCGTCCACATATAACCCCTACAGCCGTATGCCTCCCCTCTTTTCCGAGTACCCTTAAAACATCTGCTGTTCACGTTTTCACAGTAAATACACCTCACATGTCACAATGGGTATGGGCACACATGATGTATCGTACAATTCACCTTCCTTCACGCACCTTATATTTTAATCACCAGGCATCAACATGAGTATTTCTTTATGAGTCCCGGTTGATTTCCTCCCGCTGTATGAATGGGACCAGCATGTACCTGAATACAGAACAGGCACTAGCCTATGAGTGGAAAGCAGTGTACAGTGAGCATGTAAAATGTACTTGCTATTCATTATGCCCTGCACGCACAAAAGTTATCGGGTCGGGCTTGAGGACTAGACCACAGTAGTCGGATGCAGGCTTCCTCACTCCCGTCCTAGCGCCCAATAAGATGCTATGTCACTAAGGACTGCACAGCCCTGAGCCAATCACGCTGAATAGAAGAACAGGTATGGGCAGACAAACATAGTATCACACGGGACATGAAAACAAACATTACAATGTATCCAATGTCGGGAATTGAATAGCGAGTGATGTTATGTGATTACTTTTAACACAGTTAAAACACTGTGTTCATAAGATGTATTATGAGCACATATTGAAATGGTTACATTTTACCTGTTTAAAAATTATTTTGACAACAAGTGAAAACAGACTGCCATGATTACTCTAAATGTGCAAGTCATGTATTTGTCCACGTCATCACATAGGGTGTAGCCTTTGAAACCATAGAAACAACCAGTACAAACGTGTTTTGTTAATTGAACCCATGACAACATGTACCTGTATATATGTCGTAAAATCTAGAATGCATTTGTTAGTGAACAAGGCGGGAGAAAGCCGCCGAAACGCGTCTGAGCAGAAACTGATTATAAAATAAACCGTTTGGATTGAGATTCACGGAGTCAACGCCTTCTTTAATTGGAAGTTTGGTGTGGTAAAGAATACAAGGGGTTTGAGTCCTGGAAACCCTATGCTGACCCTCCTCGATTTGGCAGCACTGTGTCGACATGGACAAAGGATGGTAGAACTTTTGGAAAAAAAGACACACAGTGCCCCCCAGAACCGGAATGCGGAAAGGACCCGAGTAACCAATATATATATATATGTATATATATATATCAAGCTCACTGGGGTAACCACAAATTGAGAGGCACGCAAGCACAAACCAGCCTTTCCCCATTAAAAGCTTTATTCGGGACACGCAGCTTTGCATCTTAGTCCGCGCTGCCACAGCATTACGCCTGACGCGTTTCGTGATGAAATCACTTCCTCAGAGGCTCACGGAGCAGTACTGGCCACACCCATTTAATCCCTTATACGCCTATTTCCGCATTTCTGGGAGATGTAGTCCACCTTTACAGTCCTGAATCGTTGCTCCTGCTGTGGCACAATCGAAAACCCTGGATGGGCACCAGGATGTTCAGCAGCGTGCAATTCCAGGGTAAGTGCTCCGGACAGAGCTCCTAAGATGTAGCCCCTCGGCCTCCTTCCCTTTACAAGGAGTGGTGCTCTCTCGGCGGCTGGTCTGCCGCTTTTAACATCAAGCTCACTGTGGTAACCACAAATTGAGAGGCACGCAAGCACAAACCAGCCTTTCCCCATTAAAAGCTTTATTCGGGACACGCAGCTTTGCATCTTAGTCCGCGCTGCCACAGCATTCCGCCTGACGCGTTTCGTGATGAAATCACTTCCGCAGAGGCTCACGGAGCAGTACTGGCCACACCCATTTAATCCCTTATACGCCTATTTCCGCATTTCTGGGAGATGTAGTCCACCTTTACAGTCCTGAATCGTTGCTCCTGCCGTGGCACAATCGAAAACCCTGGATGGGCACCAGGATGTTCAGCAGCGTGCAATTCCTGGGTAAGTGGTCCGGACAGAGCTCCTAAGATGTAGCCCCTCGGCCTCCTTCCCTTTACAAGGAGTGGTGCTCTCTCGGCAGCTGGTCTGCCGCTTTTAACATCAAGCTCACTGGGGTAACCACAAATTGAGAGGCACGCAAGCACAAACCAGCCTTTCCCCATGAAAAGCTTTATTCGGGACACGCAGCTTTGCATCTTAGTCCACAACAACGCACACAACAGCAAGGAACTCTTCAACATCGTTAAAGAGCTCTCCAACCCCAACGCCGGAAACAACGACATCACCCCTTCGCAAGACCTCTGCAACTCCCTCGCCTCCTACTTCCACAACAAGATCGCGGACATACACAACAGCTTCAGCACTCAACCGACGCACGCCACGACTGAACCACCGCCCCCCACCACCACCCTCCGCGCCTGGACCCCGATCAGCACCGAAGACACCGTCCGCACGATGAACTCCATCCACTCCGGATCTCCTACCGACCCCTGCCCTCACCACATCTTCAACAAGGCCGACGCTGTCATCGCACCCCACCTGCGGGACATCATCAACACCTCCTTCGACACCGCCACCTTCCCGGAGAGCTGGAAGCACGCCAAACTCAGCGCTCTACTAAAGAAACCATCAGCTGACCCCACCAACCTCAAGAACTACCGCCCCATCTCGCTGCTCCCGTTCCCTGCTAAAGTCGTCGAGAAGACCGTCAACAAGCAGCTGGCCGCCTTCCTCGAGACGAACGGATCCCTCGACCTCTCGCAGTCCGGCTTCCGGGCCAACCACAGCACCGAGACCGCCCTGATCGCAGCCACCGATGACATCCGAGCACTGCTCGTCAACGGAGAAACAGCAGCCCTCATCCTCCTAGACCTCTCCGCGGCCTTCGACACTGTCTGCCACCGTACACTAGTGCAGCGACTCAGCAATGTCGGAATCCAGGAGAAGGCACTGGAGTGGATCATCTCCTTCCTCGCCGGAAGGACACAGAGAGTCCGCCTCCCCCCGTTCAGATCTGAAGCCACCGAAGTCATCTGCGGCGTTCCTCAAGGCTCCTCGCTCAGTCCAACCCTCTTCAACGTCTACATGAGCCCCCTCGCAGACATCGCACGCCAGCACAACCTCAACATCATCTCCTACGCCGACGACACCCAGCTGATTCTCTCCCTCACCAACGACCCCGCCACCGCCAGAGCCAACCTTCACGAAGGGATGAAAGAGGTATCCGAATGGATGAAGAACAGCCGCCTGAAACTGAACTCGGACAAGACGGAAGTCCTCATCCTAGGATCCTCACCCTCCGCCTGGGACGACTCCTGGTGGCCCCCCGCCCTAGGTAGCGCACCCAAACCAACTGACCACGCACGCAACCTAGGCTTCATCCTGGACTCCTCCCTCTCCTTAACCAGACAAGTCAACGCCGTCTCCTCGTCGTGCTTCAACATCCTGCGCATGCTACGTAAGATCTTCCGGTGGATCCCCACCGAGACCAGGAAGCCGGTCAC
Source organism: Lissotriton helveticus (assembly GCF_964261635.1). Lineage (NCBI taxonomy): Eukaryota > Metazoa > Chordata > Amphibia > Caudata > Salamandridae > Lissotriton > Lissotriton helveticus. The sequence goes on along the minus strand of NC_136068.1, from coordinate 1,491,847,983 downwards.
CCAGGCCCTCGTCACCAGCCGTCTGGACTACGGCAACTCCCTCTACGCCAGAACCACCGCCAAGCTCCAGAAGAAACTCCAGCGGATCCAGAACGCCTCAGCACGTCTCATCCTGGACATCCCCCGTCACAGCCACATCTCCGGACACCTGAGAGACCTGCACTGGCTCCCGGTCAACAAGAGAATCACCTTCCGACTCCTCACCCACGCACACAAAGCCCTACACAACCAAGGCCCAGGATACCTCAACAGCCGCCTCAACTTCTACGCTCCCAAACGCCAGATTCGATCGACCGGCCACGCCCTCGCCGCCGTCCCCCGCATCCGAAGAGCCACCACAGGGGGACGGTCCTTCTCCTACCTCGCCGCCAAGACATGGAACTCCCTCCCGACCCACCTCCGCCTGACCCAGGACCACCTTGCCTTCAGGAAGCAACTCAAGACCTGGCTAATCGAGCAGTAGCGGACCCCCCTCCCCCAGCGCCTTGAGACCCTCTGGGTGAGTAGTGCGCTATATAAATGCTTTGATTGATTGATTGATTGATTGATTGATAGTCCGCGCTGCCACAGCATTCCGCCTGACGCGTTTCGTGATGAAATCACTTCCTCAGAGGCTCACGGAGCAGTACTGGCCACACCCATTTAATCCCTTATACGCCTATTTCCGCATTTCTGGGAGATGTAGTCCACCTTTACAGTCCTGAATCGTTGCTCCTGCCGTGCCACAATCGAAAACCCTGGATGGGCATCAGGATGTTCAGCAGCGTGCAATTCGAGGGTAAGTGCTCCGGACAGAGCTCCTAAGATGTAGCCCCTCGGCCTCCTTCCCTTTACAAGGAGTGGTGCTCTCTCGGCGGCTGGTCTGCCGCTTTTAACATCAAGCTCACTGGGGTAACCATAAATTGAGAGGCACGCAAGCACAAACCAGCCTTTCCCCATTAAAAGCTTTATTCGGGACACGCAGCTTTGCATCTTAGTCCGCGCTGCCACAGCATTCCGCCTGACGCGTTTCGTGATAAAATCACTTCCTCAGAGGCTCACGGAGCAGTACTGGCCACACCCATTTAATCCCTTATACGCCTATTTCCGCATTTCTGGGAGATGTAGTCCACCTTTACAGTCCTGAATCGTTGCTCCTGCCGTGGCACAATCGAAAACCCTGGATGGCACCAGGATGTTCAGCAGCGTGCAATTCCAGGGTAAGTGCTATGGACAGAGCTCCTAAGATGTAGCCCCTCGGCCTCCTTCCCTTTACAAGGAGTGGTGCTCTCTCGGTGGCTGGTCTGCCGCTTTTAACATCAAGCTCACTGGGGTAACCACAAATTGAGAGGCACGTAAGCACAAACCAGCCTTTCCCCAATAAAAGCTTTATTCGGGACACGCAGCTTTGCATCTTAGTCCGCGCTGCCACAGCATTCCGCCCGACGCGTTTCGTGATGAAATCACTTCCTCAGAGGCTCACGGAGCAGTACTGGCCACACCCATTTAATCCCTTATACGCCTATTTCCGCATTTCTGGGAGATGTAGTCCACCTTTACAGTCCTGAATCGTTGCTCCTGCCGTGGCACAATCGAAAACCCTGGATGGGCACCAGGATGTTCAGCAGCGTGCAATTCCAGGGTAAGTGCTCCGGACAGAGCTCCTAAGATGTAGCCCCTCGGCCTCCTTCCCTTTACAAGGACTAAGATGCAAAGCTGCGTGTCCCGAATAAAGCTTTTAACAGGGAAAGGCTGGTTTGTGCTTGCGTGCCTCTCAATTTGTGGTTACCCCAGTGAGCTTGATGTTAAAGGCGGCAGACCAGCCGCCGAGAGAGCACCACTCCTTCTAAAGGGAAGGAGGCCGAGGGGCTACATCTTAGGAGCTCTGTCCGGAGCACTTACCCTGGAATTGCATGCTGCTGAACATCCTGGTGCCCATCCAGGGTTTTCGATTGTGCCGCGGCAGGAGCAACGATTCAGGACTGTAAAGGTGGACTACATCTCCCAGAAATGCGGAAATAGGCGTATAAGGGATTAAATGGGTGTGGCCAGTACTGCTCCGTGAGCCTCTGAGGAAGTGATTTCATCACGAAACGCGTCAGGCGGAATGCTGTGGCAGCGCGGACTAAGATGCAAAGCTGCGTGTCCCGAATAAAGCTTTTAATGGGGAAAGGCTGGTTTGTGCTTGCGTGCCTCTCAATTTGTGGTTACCCCAGTGAGCTTGATGTTAAAAGCGGCAGACCAGCCGCCGAGAGAGCACCACTCCTTGTAAAGGGAAGGAGGCCGAGGGGCTACATCTTAGGAGCTCTGTCCGGAGCACTTACCCTGGAATTGCACGCTGCTGAACATCCTGGTGCCCATCCAGGGTTTTCGATTGTGCCACGGCAGGAGCAACGATTCAGGACTGCAAAGGTGGACTAGATCTCCCAGAAATGCGGAAATAGGCGTATAAGGGATTAAATGGGTGTGGCCAGTACTGCTCCGTGAGCCTCTGAGGAAGTGATTTCATCACGAAACGCGTCAGGTGGAATGCTGTGACAGCGCGGACTAAGATGCAAAGCTGCGTGTCCCGAATAAAGCTTTTAATGGGGAAAGGCTGGTTTGTGCTTGCGTGCCTCTCAATTTGAGGTTACCCCAGTGAGCTTGATATATATATATATATATATATATATATATATATATATATATATATATATATATATATGTATATATATATTACCTACTGGCGGTCGCCAGTAGGTATATATAGTTAGGATTTTTTCTCTATGGGATTTTTGAAAATTCTATGTCTAATAACTTTGGCGTTTGTGGACGGAATTGGCTGAAATTTTCAGGAAAATGGAACATTTTGTTTCTGAGCAGCCCCTGAAAATTTGGGGGGGTTCGTCAAGGGGGGGCCGAGAAAAAAGGGGGGTCCCAAAACGTGTTTTTAACATTGAGTTTTCCATAGGGCGGTTGGCCTCACTTTTAGCCCGAACGGCTGAATGGATTTGCACGAAACTTGGCAAAATTGTAGGGACTGGTAGCCCGATGTGCCTTTTGTAGGTCTCAATATATGTGCTTCAGTGGATTTTGAGAAATTAAGGTTCAAAAAAAGATATATATCTGTAACCGCGGACTGGGCAGCGCTCCGCTATGCGTACTTTTCGCGCAACGGAGCTTTGTGAAGCGAAGCTGATTGGTTCTCCGGCGTCTGTCAACATTCCAAACAGTCCGTAGCGGCCGCCATCTTGTCTCTCGGTAGGATCGAGAGACAAGAGGAGGCGAAAGCGAAGGGGCAAATGACCATAAGGGGGAATAGTAGATCCTCGCTGACCCCCTAGGTTTGATGTGGAGGTTTTAAAAGGGCCCCGCGGGGCAAAAAAAATAAATAATAATAATAATCGAACGGCTGAATGGATTTGCACGAAACTTGGTAAAATATTAGGGACTGGTAGCCCGATGTGCCTTTGCTAGGTCTCAATATATGTGCTCCAGTGGATTTTGAGAAATTAACGTTCAAAAAAAGATATATATCTGTAACAGCGCTCCGCTTCGCGTACTTTTCGCGTTACGGAGCTTTGCGAAGCTGATTGGTTCTCCGGCGTCTGTCAACATTCCAAACAGTCCGTAGCGGCCGCCATCTTGTCTCTCGGTAGGATTGAGAGACAAGAGGAGGCCAAAGCGAAGGGGGAAATGACCATAAGGGGGCATAGTAGATCCTTCCTGACCTCTTAGGTTTGATGTACCATTTTGCCAAGTTTGGTGTAATTCCGTTCAGCCATTCAGGCTGTAGACGTATGTAAATGTCCTATGGAAAATTGCATGGGGAAAACAC